>NC_058506.1:15037317-15662317 GCF_020382885.2 Scatophagus argus | reverse complement strand
CTCATTATCTGGAGGTGAGCTGATGCATGCTTTTATTTTTGCAAATAAAAATCCTGGGACATCCCTACTGATTACAAGACACTGGTAAAGTTTGACCTCATCCAATTTTCACTTTTTTTTGTCCTGAGGCCTTTAAATCAGTTTAATACGCATTCTGTAACTTCAGCTTCCACAAACACAAACCATATCAAACCACATTTAACAAACCCACATCAAGGAGTCATGTTTGTTTCATCAAAATAATTACATTAGCATACCTCCTTTCTATTTTTTTTTTCTTAAACTTGGACACACTGTTTCCAACATTAAACAGCTCCCAGTCTGTGGGGTTTTGTATTGGATTCTGTCTTTTAAAGAATAACACAGGAGGAGGGAGAGGAGTAGCAGTGGAAGCATTAATAAACAAAGAAATAAATAATGTTTATTGCAAGCCAGACATCACAGTGGGTTTATGGCTGGACTGTAAAGTAGAAGACCCAGCTTAGAATTTACATAATTACTTCCTGGTGTAAATTACTCAACCCCCTCCCTCTCCCACTCTTCATCTCTCTCCCGCTTTTCCTCTTTCTCTCCCATCTCTTTCTCTTCTGGCTCATGTCATTACTCTTAATCATAACAGCACTGCTGTTCCTTTTTCAGTAGCAATTATCCAAACCCAATATCATGACAGCTCATGAAATAGTCATGAATTTTAGTACATGAGATTCATGCAGATGGGCATGAGTTGCCTGTTTTTTTTCTTGACAGACAGCACAAGTTAAACATCAAAAAATGTGAATGTTTTTTTTTCATTTGCACAATGAAATGAAGCACTTCACAATGAAACCCTTCGGCTGTGAGCTACATGGAGTGTTTTCTGTCTCTGGGCCAACATTGAATTGTAAAGCGCAGGGTTAGGTTAGGTTAGTGGAGGTCAGGGAACACAAGGACAAATTGCTAAATGAAACGTTTCTTCTTCTTTGGGTGGGACTGGTGTTTATGTCCCAGAAGAAGAAGAAGAGAGGGATGGAGGGAGGAAGTGAAGATGACCTGGAAGGAAGAATGAAAACCTTCACTTTCTCCAGCCTGTTTGCCCAAAGCACAAATGTCCCTCACTGCGGGCTTTGCCGTTTTCTCTTTTCTTTCTCCATCTTTCTCTCTTTTCCTCCCTCATAACACTTTCTTCATCTCTCTCGCTCTCATTTCTCTCATCTTCACTCTTTCCACCCCTTTCTGCCTCTCTCTTTCTCTTTACTTCTTTCCCACTGGGACGACAGCCATGTGCTTTGGAGGCCCTCAGAGATGAAACCACACATTGGAGCTGTAGCAGGGGGGTAGAAAAAGAAAGAGAAGAAGAAGAAGAAGAAGGCTCCAGAAAAAGCTCAGCTGGCGCTGCAGCCAAGACACCAGCCAGCAACCAAACTGGATGTGGTGAAACTGTCAAATTACTTAAGGAAACTGCAGCAAAACCTCAGGAGGCGAAAAACAGAGAGGGAGAGTTTTTTCCCCGTTGTCTTGCAAAACAAGCAAAGCAAAATGGTATTTGTGAAATAATTTATGATTTAAAGAAATGTCAGTGTCTCGGCCTGGCTGTTCAAGAGCATAATTTGTCAATATCTTAAGACTATTCATTTTCTGCAAATTTTTGTAAATGTACTTTTACTAGATAAAAATTGGTCCAAGATAAGAATAGCCTTATTGATCCCAGTTGCTCTGCAAAATATTGATCCTGGGCTCATTCCCAGTATGTGAGATACTGCCATTTGGGCATGTCGGATGTACCTCGAAATGAAACACATCTGTGTCAGTATCAGACAGTCACTGCAACTGCATTACGAATCTTTGTTTATGAGGTGAGAATGTCCCAAGAGGGGTGGAGGATGGGGTCACAGTCAAGATGAGGTGCTTTTTCATGTTAAGGACATGTTAGAAAGAGTTTGTAGCGGAAAGTCTTTGTGTGTCAGAGAAGAGGTTTTGCATGTTGAGCTGGGATGAGATTGTGTAGGAATATTTGCTGTTTAGTCAAAAGGTTAAACTTTAGCCGCCTTGTTAGATTCAAATCCAGTTGGGGACCGCTGTTGCATAAAGGTGAAAAATCCCCTAGAAAATGTATTTAAAAGGTTTGTTTTTTTAATTTAAACACTAAAATACCTCGGTTTTTGGTCATTCTTTTGGTCACACTAAATCAGCATTTTTGCTTTTGAAAACGGTTGATAAATTTCATGTTTGTTCCTTGAAAAGTCATGAATTTTACTGTAAAACTGCAGTTGTTGCAAACCTGTCTAATTAGAAGACTTTACCAATTATTGAGTGAAGAAACTCAGAAAGACCACATCCATGTGCAACCCTTTCTCTGAAATTTAGGTTTATATAATACTGATTTGTCTTACCAGTTATGTTTTGGAGGAAACATAATTAATACCTGTGGTATGTAAAGTGACAGAATTTCTTTTAGTGTACTGCAGTAAGTGCTAAGTTATTGTACCACATGCAAGTCACAGGGAGTTGCCCATTTGTGGACAGAGGGTGTACAAAGACTTTTCAGACATCAAATGTACTTTGGTTAAGGTTCGGGAAAGATCAGAGATTCTGTTACTTGTCATTAAAGTAAACATGTTGTGTTTTGTCCTTTTAACTTTTTCAACATTTAACCAAGAACGCAGTCTTTCGATAACTGAGTGCTCTCAATGCCTATAAATAACTATTTTTATCTTGCTTCAGTTGAAAAATGTTGAAAAAACAAAATTAATCATGTTATTATGTTTAACATTTTGCAGTGTTTTGCAGCGCATGAACATTTTACAATTCAGGTAACGCTACTTTTATTTCAAAGCTTTTGCAATTTAGTAATATAATTCCAGGAAACTTTTTTTTTCTTTTTTTTTTTCAAACTGAAGCTTGTCTGTAACAGTAGCTTCTTATGAATGTGATAATTGATTGATTCATGCACAAGTCCAGAAAAAGAGAGAAAAAAAAATAATAAATTCCCTTCCCTGCTGCACTCAGGTCTGAGTAGCAAAAACATGCAAAGCTCTCAGTCTGGAATGTACAACAGTGCATCAACTTTCTGTGACAAGTAATGAGATAAAGAAGTATGTTGCCTGTGGACTTCAAACATTATAGGATGTCCCATAGCTTCAGGACTGAGACTCTGCTGGAGGTTTGGAGCTCTTTTCCCCTCAGTACATTTTAATTTGTGAAAAGTTCACAAACAAACAAAAAAAAACTGACGCTGGTCTGAAATGTGTACTGGAATTTATTGAAAAAGAAGGCCTTTATTTTGTTATTGCTGTCGGTTGAAATGTTGCAGGATTCCAGCTTTTGTGTCATTTCATGTAACATGAAAACTGGAAGCTGGAAGAGTTGACATAAGGGATGAATCAACTCACGGTCTGAGTGGATCATTAGGCAGCTATAAATCACTGCTATATGTTTCAAATAAAGTGTTACCATTTGTGACTCTCTCTCTTTCTCTCTCTCTCTCTCTCTCTCTCTGTGTGTGTGTGTGTGTGTGCGTGCGTGCCCTTGCATCGTGCTCTGGCTCCACAGAGACCCCATGACCAGCAGTTATAACAGCAGACAAGACTTTAACTTCCACTGCCTCCATCTTTCTCTGTCTCTTTCACATGCACACAAACACACACACACACACACACACACACACACACACACACACACACACCTCCTCCTCCTCCTCACTCCATAACAAACAGCAAGAGTCTGGGCCCCCAAGGCTTCCTGTATCCTACACACAGCCAGCAAATAAACACAATCACATTCATTTACCCCTACACACACACACACACACACACACACACACACACACACACACACACACACACAACCATACAGCTGTACTGCAAACATATCCACAGACACACACACAAGCATTCAGACACACTGCAACCGAGAGAGGGCTCAGACCAAATGGGTAACCACTGCTATTTCTTCCCTCATTAAGCAGCAATATTACGAGCTGACACTCTGAGAGGCCTGTGGGCTTGGACTCAATGTCTCGGGGTTTCAACTGTTGGAGGGGGGGGGTTCTTCTGTTACAGGAAGAGAGAGGACTCAGAGGAGATAACCAGCGATTCCGCAACAATTTAATGCCCATATATTAGAGGTTAAATCAAGGAAACTGTGGGTCCACACAGGACGATTAAGGTCACAGAGAAATGGAGTGAATGAAATGGAGTTTTCTTTTGGCATTCTTGGACTCTTTGTTCTTTATAATTAAGTATACTGAGCTTCAACTTTTTTTTTCATTCCCTGAGTAGGGAATTACATTTTCTTTCAACATTTACTGTCATCATGAAAGTGATCATGATTTCTTGT
This sequence comes from Scatophagus argus, assembly GCF_020382885.2. NCBI lineage: Eukaryota > Metazoa > Chordata > Actinopteri > Scatophagidae > Scatophagus > Scatophagus argus. Next base: position 15,658,003 of record NC_058506.1, on the reverse strand, counting down.
GAATAAGCATGTAACCCCCCCCCAACACAAAGGGTGAATATTGTTTCTTGCACTAGCAACAAGACGGCATTTGCTAATTAGGGAGCTTTAAGGCTGTTAAAAGGCACACTGTCTGTATGGTAAGCTAAGCCCATGGCTCTGTTGTGTTAGCATGCAAACATAAGAGCGGTATTGATCTACTCTTTTCAGTATAAAATTGTCAAATAATTCACAACTTTTTGTTACTATAACATTTGAAAGAAAGTGTGTTAACAGCACCACACAATTACAGGAACTGAAGCTGAAAAAACACTTAAATGTTACTGCCACTGTTTTGCTTTCATTTCATGTACAGGAGTACAGAACAACATTGTCAACTTTTTATAAATATGTGAAGGGCTTGGATTTGATTGGTCTGTGCTGGCTTTACACCAAACTGCTACAGAAACATGTAAGCATTTGCGAATCAGGGAGGAGAGAAGTGGTTTCTGGGTAACCATAGCTAGTGTAGGCGTGCAAACAAGCCAACATGTAAAAATCTCCAAAATCTCAAATATTCATTGTGCAGATCTGTGGTTCTTTGTGTCAAACTGTGATTAGTCAAGCAGAGACGGAGATTGTGTGGTATCACTGGGATCGCGTCAACACGCAGCTTTGATAAGTTGGACACTGCCTCTTTGTGCACATTCATGTTATGAGTGAATATCTTGGATATCTCTGCATAATGTGCTTGCAGACAAAAAGCTATAGCAAAGAGAGCTTTGTAAAGATCCCTCTTACTGAGCAGCGTTATAGATTGTTAAAACCCAAAACCATTTCTTATAAATAAAGAGGTAAAGAGGTATCCTACATGTTAAAAAAAATAACTAATGCCTTATAGACAATTTACAAGCCCACATTTACAAAAATGTGGGTTGTTCTAATGATTATACTTGTTATAAAATTGTTCTTTATTAGAAAGAAGTATCATCAATGATCCTTTAATCTTTGGAAACATTTTCAGTTTTGCACTGAATGTGCATGAAAGTGTGCAGTGAAGCGAAGTTGTTTTTTTCTACTTTGTACTACATGTATCGCTGAGTATGAAGTGATGTTACAGAACACCTACACAAACTATGCATTCATCATCAAAATGAATGAATGAATGAATGGTTTAATTAGAGAAAAAAGGAAAAGCACAACAATAAAAGGAAAGCGGAGTGCAAATAAATCACCATGTCAGATCTCTTAACAAATGCTTGCTGCTATTTTGCAAAGTCGTGTAAAATTCCTATTTTTAGTCCCACCAAGCATGTATTTTTGACATCACCTATATATACATGTGTTTATAAGTTTATAATATCCTGTCTGCTCCCCTCATCATGTCAGAGCGTGTGAAAGGAAGATACCAGGGTAGCAACAGAGGAAACATAGCAACCACATAATTGGTAGCCAGGATGAAAGTTCAATCACGCCGTCCTATCGGTGAGGCTCTGTACCCTGTTCTTTTCCCATATATCTTGTGCCATAATGACTGTGACACAGCTCTGCTACAGGCTTTGGTTGAGTTGGAATGTATGTAATTGGTTTACAGAAGTTGCATTTAAGAAAAAAAAATCTACAAGGTTGCAATCACACATATGTATGGACTATTATAGTGGAAGCCAAACCTGTCAAAAAATTAAGGGTACATAATTTATTATAACATAAATCATGAAGCATGCACATAATGCATATCAAAGTTTAAATTACAGTGGATAGAGCACTTTAAGTAGAAATAAATAGTTTCTATAAATCTTTTTTGTTTCCCTATGGTCAGAGTTTATTCATTTTTTTTTTTTAAATATAAAACAACGCAGTTATTTACAGTAAGTGTGTAAGCAGGAAAAGGAGGTCAGGAATTTTATGCCTTGATTTCCCTGAACTGTACAGCTTGAAATATCCAAGGACGGGTTTGTTGATTTTAGAAGGTTGAGTCTCCTTCCTGTTATCAAAGACAGACATTGAGGTGGTGGACAATTATGTAACACTGAACCTGTTGCTGAGCTCAATTCTGATGCCAAAGGAAAGAGAGAATGGAAAAAAAAAAATCCTTTGATGTAAGCTTTAATGCGCTGCTGCGTTTCAGTTTCTCTCTCCATTTGACCTCCTACGTCTTGCACCAGAGGCCTGTCTTCTCTCCTGCTGTGTTTTTTATAGCCTGAAGACAAAGCAAGAAGTCTACACATTTACTGTGCTATTATTAAAATGCATGGAAACTTTAGAAAAGGAGAGAAAATGTCACTCAAGGTGATCACATTGATCAGCCTCAGCAGACTCATCGGGAAACAATATGAGGTCACCTTCTGTTCATTTTTAATTCTTTGTCAAGAAAAACAAGGTTGGTTCTCTGGAGAGAACAACCACTGATTACTGTGTGTGTGTGTGTGTTTGAATAGAATCAGCTTTGCACAAACAGTTAGCTGGCTGTGCTGTTTGGTCGTCCCACCAGACGCAGGAAGTTACAGTGTCCCGGACATCATTGTACCATTGGACAGAGGCGTCCTTGTCTGGGGTTGAGGTTGCAGAGCAGGTGCTCTGTCTCTGTTCCCTCCGTGGCTCTCAGTCTCTTTCTCTTTTCTCCCCCTCCATGTTTGGCTCGGCCTTTCAGTCCAGCTCTCTAGCTGTGTTTCCCTCCATGTATTTTCCACATTAAACACATGAAATTATGAACAATACCAATACTTTCCTGATATGAAAGGTGCAAAGTGAAACAGATAAGGGAGCATCTACTTTAGCTTTCTTTCATCTGATTATTTGCCTTGGCAGAACTGAATTTGCCATGTCTTTCATTCGGGCCTCAGATGTAGGCACAGTGCTGTTGAAAAGATCTGTTTGCACAGTTAAAGTGGGTGTGCGCCAGTTCCTTTTCCAATGTTGTATGTCACATAAAACTTTATGTGTCAAATTATAAGGGCTGATTCAAGACAGCAGATTTCCCTAAAATCTTCTCAGTACTATAATAAACAGATTGTGGGATAAAGAACATATGTGACAAAAACCAAAGGATACATACTTGTGAGTAAATAAATAATTAAAAAAAAATAGATTCTCTTTGGCGTGGAAGGATGGCAAGCTTATTTTGGAAGCAAGGAAGAAAGAGAAACTTCAAGCCTGTTGTCATTTCCTTGCATAAAATACCATCAGCGGCTGTCATTTTTGGTATTGTATTTTTTTGTTTGTAATCTTGGATGAAAGAAAGAATGGAAGAAAGATTCAATTAGAGCAATATATTTCTATTGAAAACTCTTCTAAACCAGCAGTTTATCTTAAACTCTTTCATAGTTGGATGGGAAAAGAGCTCTCTTTCTGTCTCTGTGTCTCAGGTTATTGAGCATTAATTATAGTTTATGTCTGACGTCAGCACCTAGGACATACGTGGAGGTATTGGTCTCCTCATCTCCTCATCTCCTCATCATAGGCCATCAGTGGGAAAAGAAAGGATGGTTTGGGACTGTGAGGAAGTATTTAAGGAAGCAACACACACACGCACACACACACACACACACACACACACACACAGACCCAGGAAAGAGGAACGTGAGAAAAGAACGAGAAGGAGATTAACACACTAATCCAATATCCGATGCTCCTGGACGGAGGAGCGGCTGTTGAATGATGCATCTCTCTCTCTCTCTCTCTCTCTCTCTCTCTCTCTCTCTCTCTCTCGCTCACACACACACACACACACACACACACACACACACACACACATATGCAGGCAAGAAGACACAAATGCAAGATACTGTAGAGGGGGGTCTGAAGGAACTGTCTCGTAAGCATTTCAGTGGGACAAACCACATCCTTGGCTAAGCCACACAAACACACATATGCGCGTGCGTGCACACACACACACACGCACGCACACACATACACAGAGCCGCAGGAATAGTATTCTGGGCCAGAGGGCTTCGACAGCCAGACCACTTCTCACAGACAACACCACTGCCATAAAATTTACAAGACTTGCTGCTAATATACATTCGACTGCATTTGTATGCATGAATCTGTGCGTGTGTTCGCGTGCGTATGTGCACGAGCATGTGGTTCAGCTAAACTAGTTCCTATAGTTCCTAGGGATTCTCTTTCTTGGAAACTATTATCTAAATCACTTTTCGCAGTGGCTGGCAGGAAGTGAATCCAGAGGGGTTATAATTTATTCCCTCTCTCCACATTTTCAGAGGTTCTGACCTTTGAGACCTGTTCATTGGATGCACTGGATACAGTGTTTGTTGTTCTTAAACTCAAGTAAGTCTACACAACCTTAAAATAGGGGAAGGAATACCTGAAATTATTGCAGTACAACCACAGATATCCTGTCCTTATCTTATTTGATAACCTTTTCTTGAAACAAAAAGGAGTGATTGTGAAAAAGTCACTCACTCGGGGCATATGCTTGCTGGTTTGACCACGCAGATGATGTCATACATGTAAATGTAGCTTCTCAAAGCTCTGGGGATATTTAACAGATTTAAACCAGCTTAGAAAAGATTAATAATTACTTGGGATAGCTGGAGGTGTCCTGTCAACAGTTACCTGTCAGTACTGCAATGGCACCACCATTGCAGTACTGACATGGGGAAAATCTTTTTGGGATTTTTTTTCTGTTGCAGTATTGTGATTGGCCACTGGGAAATGCCCTATCCAGTTTCATCCACCCTCTGCTGGACTGCATAGGCAATGTTCTTCCCTTATCATGATCTCCTGTTCACCAGCAATCAGGATAACCTACCAGAATATGTGAGGACCCCATCACATATAAGCCCATGAAGCTGCTGAAGATAAGAGCCCTGGTCACTGGCTTGGTGGATTGGCATGCCCCAGATCAACAAGTACCTTGCAGCTCACTGGTTCAGGCCAGGCTACATTTATGTAGATTTCAGTGGGTGAATATCATGAGAGGTGAGAGCATTACCCTGTAGAGGGCTCAGCCAGTGCTTATAGAACTATGGTTATCATAACCTTTCATTCTCTTCCATGTTCTCTTCCAGCATACTTATTTAAAAATGACAGCATGCTTCCCTAAGCATGTTCCAGGTGCATGGGTGAACTGTTGCTAAAGCTCCCAGCCACTTCTTAAGGAGGCTAAAAGTGCTAGGTAACATAAATGTATTGTGTGTAATTGATGTTACTTTCCACTTCATGGAAAAAAAAGACAATTATTATATAAAAAAAACAACCAAACTATGAGATTATCTGATGTTTTTGGACAGCAAGTGTGCCTGGAAATAAATCTCTATGACATTAGCTACAATAGCTAATCAAGGCTTCTGATTTCTGTTTTTTCAGTCCAGCCCAGAGATTATCACAACTTCTGTAAAATTTTAGCGTAATTGGAACGCTTTAGGAGGATATACATACATATTTGATATACATTGTTTGTGTTTTTCTACAGCTGAGAAGAAGTATAATAGTAATAACAGTAATAGTACAGTAATATTATGTAGTACAAATAACTTTAACCAAACTCCAGCTTTACTGCCATGTTATTAAAAAAAATCCGAAAAAAAACCCCACTGTACGTCCTAAATATTTCCATAATACTCCCAGGGTAAACTCTTTCAAAACTGTTACACAGTACGAGTGGCTTTGGCTAAGAGATCTGTGACCTTCGAGAACAGAGACTGCATGACAGGAACTTCACAGGAAGAGAAAAGGTCAGCCAACAGGAACACGAGATTGCCAACAGAGCTAAAAGGAAACATTGAACCGTGGTGAGACATGCCAAGATACCCCACCCTGAGGTCCTAAACATGCACACTGACACACACACAAATGCACAAATGCACACAGCTCTCACATATCTGAGAAAACATGACTTGACCTCCTTTCTCTTTGCCCATAGATGCCTTAGTGTGAGAGGTACTGAGTTGCTCACTGTTTCTGATAGGTTGCTGTGGTGATTTTCCTTGTTGCTCATGATATTGACTAAACAAATATATGTTAACAGGCGGGCCGGAGGTCATGTCAGGGTAGAGCTGTGTTAGCGATCGACTGCAGAAGAAGATGTGACTGTGTGAAATTTACAAGTGGAGAGTTTCAGAAGAATCTCCTCTCTTCTCTTCTCCTCTCCTCTCCTCTCCTCTCCTCTCCTCTCCTCTCCTCTCCTCTCCTCTCCTCTCCTCAGTATACTCCAATAATAAAAGCTTTGTCTTTGTTATTATGTATAAGCTTCATCCTTCACAGCTAAACTCAACAGGTCTCCAGTGTTGTTAGTAGTTTTCCTTAAGTAAAACTATTTTTACTTAAGTACTAGTACCAAACTGTAAAGATGCTGTGTTTTGCTTTGAAGATGTTACTTACATTAAAATATGCAAGTCAGGAGATATCAGGAGAATGCACAATGCACCTAATAATCAAAAGTACTCAATACAGACTGTGATGTGACTGTTAGACATATTATATCATTAGATCATTCAAGGATTCAAGGAGATTTATTGTCATTTCACACATGTAGACACATGAGGTGGAAGGAAATTAGTTTCCCTGGTCCTGGTATATAACCAATACTATCTACTATAACTATAAAACAGCACTATATAAATATAAGAAATATAAGAACTACTAGAAAAATATTTTATTTGGGAAGAAATTCCTGTATTTTTAAACCAGGGCCTATATTTACATATTTTGGCATGCGACTGATTCATGACACACACTTCCCAAAAGTTTTAGAATTGGCCTTATAGGTCACCTGAGCTGGCAGTTGCGTAATCGCTACAACATAATCCTTTGGGGCAACTCCATCTGTCAAAGTTACATCCAAATCTATTATTTCGATACTCAAGAAATAGATGAAGCACACACACAATGGCACTGACTTCCTGTGAAGTCATACCTTTCTTTCTTTTTCTCTGTGTGTTTGACTGGTGTTTGTCCTGACAGAATAGAAACAGGAGTACGGACATCAAAGCAGCCACAATGGCTGAAGCAGATTTAACGTTCAAGAACATCAGTTAGAATTGCACAATTTGACTCTGAAACACTGAAAATCAATTTGAATTCATCATATTTTATAGACAAAGTGATCAATTGATCAATCAAGAAAATAAAAACAAAATAAATCATCCACTGAAAATTGAATGACGTCAGCGGCTAAAGGTTAGTTGAGAGTGGTTTGCAGAGAGTGGCCTCCTGTTTTAAATCTAATTTTCCTTCCTTTTTAAAAAAAATTCTTTTATTTTCTGCAGATTTGGTGAATTCTTTTCATTTTGTCTTTTAGCAACCGTGTTTACTTAACTGGAAATGTAGTTATTGGGGCACACTTTTTTGTTTTGGATGTAGTAAATTTCTTCAGCTGAAAAAGTTTTGAGAGCCCGTGTGAGGAGACCCGCGAGACCAAGAGGGACAGCGAATCAGCTGCATCCCGTACCAAGTGGAAGTCAGGGTGAAAGTGGTGTTATGTGAAGTGAAATCATGAGAGGGAACGAGTTTGTGCAACAGCTTCAGAAAAGAGAAAACAAGATTAGAGAAGGAAAAGAGATAGGAACGCACTGACAGAGAGGAGGAGAGAGAGAGATCTGAGTGCAAAGATAGAAATCAAAACAGTGTTTTGCAATACTGCTCTTTCTTGGTGCGTCCATGCGTGTACACGGATGCTTTTCTGTCTCATGCATGCACACGTGTGTCTATTCTCTGTTTGTGCCAGTGCTGAGCGTAAGACACTCAAGCCAAGAGATAAATGTATGAAATGTTATTGTGGTGGGGTTGGCCCTGCTCCAGAGGAAGTGCTTGGCTTTGACAATGCTCTCACCAGGAATGCACTGCAGGCAGCCGCCAAGTGGGCGTGTCACAGCTCCGGGGTCGCAAGCCAAGTTTGGTCGGTTCAGTTTTGGCCCCTCCGACGCCTCGGGGGACCGTTCTGCTGTTGTTCAGACAGAGAGAGCACGGGAGAGAAAGAAGGGAGAGAGGGTGTAGGTTTGTGTGTTCTGTAAGCTTAGTTTGAATCTTTTGAATGAGTGTGTTTGTGTGTGTGTTTTCCCTTTGAGAGGAGGATCTGAAAGGAATGCAACTGTTCCTTTACACATGTCCACCCCCCCTTGGGCAACTACGGGGCCTGTTGAAAACAGACACGCATCCATGACACGCACTCTCACCCACACACACATACACACACACACCCACACACACACACAGAGGTTGTGGAATGAAAGGAAGTATCAAACTACACCGGCAGAATACTTATCAAGACTGAGGAGCAAAGCCACCCATTAGGATTCCAGACTTTCACTGCAATAAGAAAATGATAGGATCACAATAGAATAGAATAATATGGAGAATACCACACTTGAAGGTTTCAAATGTTTAAAAGTGTTTCTCCCCCAGTTGTAAATCCAATAACCAGGACTGCGGTCTTAAACCTGAAGTCCGCTGATGAGAAGTGGAAAACTGACTTGTGCATTCCTGAGTTCTACAAAGTTGGAAAAAAAGTTCTTATTTATGTTTGGAAGTCAAATGAAATTCAATTAAAAAAAATGCTGTTTGATTTTTTTTTTCTTTTTATTCACTGGCCCTTTTGTTGACACTCCTGAAAGCTGAAATAAAACCCTCCTCCCCCCCACATACAGGGTTTGTATAACCATGTTGTAATGGGAGAAGGCAGTAAGAGAAAGCAATAAAGAGGCTGGTGTGGTGGAGGCCTTGGTGTTGTGCAGACTGGCAAGCCTGGTGATAAGAGGCTGCGGCCTGGATGGCCTCTCTGAGGGGAAGTGATGCAAGACAGTAGCTCTTTGTTTGGTGGCATTACTTGGTCCCATGCCAGTGGCCCCACTGAATGAAATGGAGCGGTTGGCTTGTTTGCTAGCTGGGTGACTGCCTTCATGGCGGACAGGCTGACTGCCTGGCTGACTTGCTGGTAGGCAGGCAACCGCGGCACCAAAAATCGTGGCTAATCTCTCTTTTCTCTTCTGCTTTTCCTCTTTCTTCCCCTTTCACCTCCTTGTGCTCAAAGGAATGCTTAAGCCATAAAACTGGAAAATATTTTATTCCATAAAAAATGCACTAGCACCACCAAGTTGGTTTTTGACATACTGGAAGTAAAAACTATTTGGATGTTTGACAGCAGCTGTCGAGGCTGAAATTATTCACGAAAAACCTTTATTATTTTTTGCATCTAATATCTCCAGTTGTAGCTCAAGCATTCTGAGGCTCTTGTTGACCATTTTAGGACAGATGGACATAAAATCAGGCAAGCTTCTGAGAATCCTAAACAACTGCTCTTCCTTCACTCCCTTCCTTCACTCTATCCCAGCAGCTCCTGCTCTTCCCCTCTCTGCTTGCCCTTCCACTTCCCAAGTGTTGAAATGTGTGTTTTTCCTGTCGCTGAAGCTGTCCTGTCACACTTAGGTTCATTTTACTTTTGAATTCCACTGAGGAAAGAAAGCAGGGAAAAGGAGAGAGGCAGAGGGGGAGATACTGTGTGTGTTTGTACATCTGTGCATGTGGGTGTATGTGTTTTGCGGGGCCACACAATTTTGCAATCCGCAGGTCCAAATGTCAGGGGTTCCATTTCCAAACAGCGTGCACTTGCCATTTCTGCCCCATGCATGTATGAGTACGCATTCCTGCAGACCTGCACAGGATCTCATGTGTGTATGAGCATTACAAACACCTTCTCAACTCATACTTATTGACACATACACACACACACACACACACACACAGATATATACCGTATAGACACACACAGAAATTCCTCCTCGCTCATCGTCATCATCAACATCATCCTCCTCTAGAGTCATCTGCAAAAAGGCAACCAAGTGTCTAAGTGTGCTAATTTGCTTCAGATTAACAAAAGGTAACAAAAGATAATGATCTGTGCAACAGAGAGTGAGGGTAGGGGGGACCAGAACCTAAGAAAGTCTGTGTGTGTATGTGTGTATGTATGTGCATGAGTGTGTGTGTGTGTGTGTGTGTGTGTATCGGGGGTTGTCGGTGGTGCGAGGGGGTTTGGTTGAGCACTACACCAGATGTGAAAATGACTTTTGCAATATGTCATCTAAACAGCAAACTGTGGGGGATTTACATGAGCTAACTGGAAGCACATAAGTGCTGGAAAGTCAAAAATTGCAGTTAGCTTCTTGAAACTCTCAATCGGATTCAGAGACCAGCTGAGAGGAAACATCACTCATTGTAGGAAACTGGCATGTGGTTTTTCCCAGCGGCCTTAGAGCATTAGTCTGACAAATGTTACCTAAATGCAGATTCACACTGAGAAGCGTCAGTTTTCATCCTTTGGATGGTATCTCAGCTCACATCTGTGTACAGCGATATGCTGAGTTCTGTGAGTTGTGAAATTCAGCAGATAGGAAGGCAAACATGAGATGGTTCAAGTCAGATAATGTCGCTTGGAAGTTGTGCCCGTTGATCCATTTGTCCTGTGTTATCTTAACACAACCTTTGTTTTCAGTGGGACCTGTGGCGATGGTCCCATACACACATACACATGCACACACACATACATTGACTCGCACATACATGCTAGGTCACATGTAAATGGAGCAAAGTCCCATCACCCAGAGGGCCACTGACACACTTTTACAGAATAAAATGACTGCTCTTTTACCTCCTCTACTCTTCTTTCTCTTTCTATCTCATCACTTCCCTTTAAAGGAAAATATATTTAATTTAGCTTTAGCTTTAACTTTTTTGTTTTTCACTTGGACATTCATGTATACTTGGGCTTGAGGATTTCTACATGTGTAAGAAATCACCAGCAAAACAAAATACTTTGCTACAACAACAGCTGATGAGTGTGTGTGTGTGTGCCTGTTGGGTGTGACGACCTTATTTTTGACATTCTACAATAATGCTGCAAATGAAGCATAACACAAACATGCAGCAACAGACTAACATACTTGCTTCCCCTCACACAAACTGCTTGGCAAATAAAGAAAAAAAATGCAGCAAACATGTTCAGAATCTGTTTTTAAAAACTTTCAAGGCTTAGTTTTCTGGCTGGTGTTTGATGCATTGTCTCCTGCGGCAAACCCAACCCTTTTCCTACAGCTGCAGGCCAAACCACAACACAAATAATTATTTGCATACACAGTTTCTAACCCAGGACTGCTCCTCAGTGAATCCAGCCTGCCGTAATACTAGCCGATAATAAATGGTTTCTTCTTCACCTGCCTGTGCTGAAGCTTCCTGTGTTGATGATATGTATGTGGCCCGGTGAGGTGGAGATGACAATGTAGGTGTGGAGGAAGTCAAATGCAGGTGTTTGTGTGTGTGTGCCGTCCCAGGTGGGTGCTGACAGACTGGCAGGTAAACAGGCAGGTTGGTCTCTGATCTCACCTGTTGGAGTAGACGCTGCAGCGCCTGCAGGGCTTTCTGCAGCGGAAACATCTTCTTTATGTGACGCTGGATTTTCTGCACTCCTCTTCTTCGCTTCACTCTTTCCTTTCTCTTTTCTACCTTTCTCACACGCTCTGTGCTGTTCATTTGTTCCACAGTCCTCTCCCAGGTGCACTCAGGTAAACACCCAGGAAACAAGCGCGTTGAGGGGAAGGAGGAGAAACGTATAAGGGGAGGAAGAACGCCTGAGGGTAACAGCAGCACAGGTGGTCTGATGGTGGCTGAGGTGGGGGTGGGGAGGGGGTGAGAACTGTGTGTGTGTGTGTGTGTGTTCCAGCTTCATAAGGAGGTGCTTTGGAAAGAAAGGAATGTTACACATCCAGATTATAACAGACCACCCCTATAAACTAGAAGGAAGTCAGTTTAACCTGCAAGTCAAACACACACACACACACACAAGCACACAAAGCAGTCGTCAAGCATAGGCTCTGATATGAAGTAAGCTGACAGGCTCGTGTCTCACATTACATCGTCCAAAGGAAGTCAATGAATTATTTCCCTATTACTTATGTCATGTTTTCTTTCAGCTTGAGGTCAAGCTGCTTTATTTGGCCCTCGCTGCCCTGCTAGTGTTTTATAGTGTGCAGTCTATTCAGACACAGGAAAGCAGGACTTCCGGAAGTTGAAGTGTTCATGTAAAACAACTACAACTCATAAAGGTTCTTTTACAGAATGATTAATAGTTAAAGTAATCAGCCATTTAGTGACAAAAATATCTTTTTTTTAGAAGCTTCTAAGTGGCTACAGAGACATTAAAAGCTGTTAAAAATTGATTCTTTTACCTAAATCTACTGTACATGTCATTACTGCAGAACTTAAGGTTTTACTTTGCTTTTAGAATGTTGGAAAATGTTGCTTAATATATATTAACCTATGTACCTTCACATAAGAAGTTAAATTTTGTCCAAAGTCCCACTTTATGTCTCTCCAGGTGCATGATCATGCTGAAGATAGAGTGCATGAAAGTATAATTGTGTGAATGTGTTGAAAACCACAACAAAAGTAACGACTCAACAGCCAGATATATTTAACAATATATATTTCCATTGTCAATGTACATTCCATTTCGACATAAGCTTTCTTCACAAACAAAAAGTTGGCATCTAAATAAATACTATATAAAATAGAACTTCAAAATAAATATATCTATAAAGGGAACATTTTATATGAGAGATTTTTTTTCTTTTTGTTATATCTAAACAAAACAAAAGCACAGATCTCATTCTTAATCCCCAACACTGACAATGCAAAGGCATAAAGGAATGGAGTAGCATCACCCAGCTGGATCAGACTTCCTGTCTTGTTTGGGTTGTAAATAAAACAAATCAGTGCCCGCATAAGAGCGACACAAAGGCGTATGAGTGTGAAAAGTCAGTTTCCTAGCAAAGGGGGAAAAAAGAAAAAAAAAGGTTTTTAAATGTTGACTTGTAGTTGTTGGCGATTATTCCACACCTTGAACAGGCTAAGAGAGCACAGATAAAGTAAAAAGCTAATGTAAACTGAAGAACGTTACGCTTGCGGCGACAGAACTGAGCGGCAAAAGAAAAGAAAGGCAGCGACTGCTGAAAAAAAGAGGTCCGCTGGTTAAAAAGATGGCACATAACACAAGTTGAGAGAAAAACAAAGCTGGTGAGGAGAGGTTGGGGGGTGGGGGGGTAGTTAGAAAGGGTAGAGAGGGAGAAACAGACTTGTCTTTCTCTCCCGTCTCTGTGGTATGACAAGTTTATGCACAGCAGCTGTGTTTGTCAATCAAGGCCAGGGGTGTTTGTTGGACAATTTCTCAGGGAGGAAGGAGGGAAGAGAGGAAGGAAAAAAAAAAGAAAGAATGGGAAAAAGAGGGGAGAGAGCTAACAGACACTAAGCAGTAACAGCAGGAAATGGGTTGATCCGGATAGGGGGAGACTGTGTTCTCTGTGTGGATTCAATGAGTCCACAGTCTTTACGACTCGGAGAGGAATCGGGGAATTAGCTTAGCCTCTTGACTGCTAATGAGCATGGATAGCATAAACAGCTTTTTTGTTTTTATTGCCCGGCACACTTTTCGAAATCAAATGCTAGCGATAGACAGACCTGTCATTTTTTTGTTACCCCTTCCCGAACCTTCCTCTCGCCGCCCTCCCTCTTTTCTTTTTCTCACAACCTCAATACCATCTTACCTTCAAAATATATATCTAATATATTCTCTATATATTTTGTACTGAATTGTAGTTATATTGTACCATGCAATCTTTCAAGGACATTTAAAAGTCTCTTCTAAAGAACACAAATGTTGTGAAACTATTTACAGCAAATAACATTTCACCTGCATAGCTCTATTACTAAATATATTGTCAAAACATTTGTGATTTTTGTCACCCACCTACAGATACCGGGCTTTTGCCCAGTCACATAATCATTCTCCAGTTTTGGCACCTTTCTCTCAGACTGAATTGCTAGGTTTTGAAAATATTGCCTCATACATTCAAGACTAAGGACAGTGTGTGTGTTTTTTTTTCTTGCCATTTTTCCTGTGTGATTTCAGTTTTGTGCAACAAAACAAATACAGGTATGAGCAAAGTTAGGCACCCTAATGGAGGTCAGGGGTCTGACATGAACGAGATGTGTGTATGTGTGTGTGTGTTGAGCAACGAAGACAGCATGCCTTGATGCCAAACAGAAAAGGCCATCTGTATTAAAGGGCAGCATGCCTTTAAGAACCAACTGCCATTGACTCCATTTGGCAAGAGTGCGTAACAACTGTGATCACTCAGACAGTGAAAAACAAGCTACTGTATGCTAGCTTCCTTTGGCAAAATCCTAAGAAAGTCATGCAGGCCACAAAAAATAGATTTTAAGAATTAAAGACAGAGTGTCTGATTAATGCAATTATGCAGCATAATGATTAGAATTTAATGAAGACACTGTGTGTGGGGGGTGGGGGTGTTCTAGGCTGTGTGGTAAATGTAGTGCACACAAATTTAATGTGAGCTAGCTGAGGTGGTTAATACTGTGCTTTAGTACATCCTTTAAGGGGTTTGCTTATTCCTTAAAAGGTTGTGCAAGTGGCAGGTTTGATTTTGATAAAGGCTGACTCGATACAAACACAACAGCAACTTAGCTATGCCTTCTCTACCCATCTTTGCTCTTTTATCACTTGCATCCCCTCTCCTCTGGACACATTATTTTCTGGCCAGTTTGTCTCTCACTTAGCTTACTTGGGTTTTAAATTATTCACTATTGCCTTTTTCGCCCCTAAAATGTTTCTTTGCCTTCTTGTGCAAAGAGGAAGTAGACCAGGCTCTTAGGCAGTTTTATAAATTAACATGCTGTAGACCAAGTTCGAGAGAGGATTACTGTAACAGTCCCTGAGAAGGTTGGGGGTATTTCTTTTAACACATTTCTCTACGACACTTTGACTTCTAGCACGATGGGTGACCATTAGACTAGAGCATGCAGGTCATGGCATGCATTACCTCAGATGTGATTGGTGGACAGCATTCAAAATCTTTTAGAATTTAGCTTCACCCCCCCCACCCTCCCACAAAAAAATAGGAAACACCTTGTAAAGTGATTATCCCTCTTATTATCTCTATGAACGTAGAGATAAAATGTTAGCATTACCAGGGTAGCATCTTTAAGCTAAAAGAGGAAAAATGGTGACACTAAAAGATGGTGATCATCATAATAGTAGAGAGAGTAAGTGAGTAAGTGGTGGTTTCACTCTTACAGTTGCCTATTATGAAGCCACAGTATAGGTAATCACTTGTTTTCATGTTTGTTCAGACAGAGGGACACTGGGCTGTGCTTTTGGGGGTGGGGGGATGGGGGGCGTACAGATATTTATCTCCATGGATCAGCAACCAGCTTCTGGTCGGTTACATAATTAGGTGTGAAATAGAGAGCAGCAGAGAGGTACAATAACTTTGTGCCTTCGGCCATCTTTGCAAAACGATACAAACACCAGTCCCACAATCTAGTCTCTTCTTGTGGCACCCTTACAAAGAAAAATAACATCTCAGAGGGGCTGTTAGCTAGCCAGCCAATTATCTCCGATCAGGCCTCTTTTGATCATCCACTCTAACAAACATAGGTCAAGAAGCCATTTAAGTACCTTTGTTTTACATAAGTCGTATTCCAGCAGATTTATGGGGTAGTTTAAGGGGTCGGTGTTGGATTGTCCTATCCATAGAGAGCAAGCAAGTACTGTGTGGTCCTGTCCATTTTAAGCAAGGCTACTGCCAGCCAGTTTGGTCCAGTATCATGACCCCTGCTGCTGCTTCTCTAGCGTCCCAACTTTTGCTTCCACGCCTCCATTTTTACATGCTGGGGCACTCAGTCCACCCTGTGAGTTCTTGCAGCGGCAGCCGGGCCTGCTTACATTGTCGTAACACTTCTGTCCCAGTTTGGCCAGGCCTGTAGCTGGCAGATAGCAGACCAGGCAAGGCAGGACAATGGAAAGGGCAGCCATGAAGGACCAGCGCGCACAGCAGTTGGCCTGGGAGCACGAGCAGGGCTTGTCAGCACAAGAGCCCTCATCATCCTCATCCTCGGTGCAGTGGTAGAAGATCCCTTTGACCAGGCACATGCAGGTGGCTGTATCCACCAGGCTCTGAGCAGAGCACAGGCACTCCTGGTTGCAGACCCAGCAAGAGGGTAGGGTTCGCGGGAGTGTACACTCTGTGCATCTGCACTTCCCGCAGTGCTCACAGAGAAGGAGGTGCTTCTTCTCAGCTGGGGAGGAGGGGATCAGCGCCAACCCCTGTGGACCTCCAGTGGTGCACACACCTACTGCTGGCATCTTTGCAGATTTGAGATCCAGAGTTTTAGAAGAGGAACAGGAGGAAGCAGAGGAAGAGGAGGTGAGGATTTTCGATTCAGAGGTGAAGGAGCCTGTAGATCGGGTGGTGATTGTGTTGACAGGACCCTGGGGGAGGTGCATGCTTGGGTGGTTGTCCGCTGTTGGGGTAGGCGCAGCATGGTCCAGCAGCCTCTGATCAGACGAGGTGCTGCTGCTGCTGCTGATAGAACTGGGCCTCCCACTGAAGGAAATCCAAGGGTGGGTGGTGGTGTCCTGGTGAGGGTGGGGATCGCACCTGCCCTGCTGGTGATGCTGGTGTTGGTGGTTGTGGTGATGGTTGTGGTTTGCCCCCAGGAAGGCCTCCTGATTCTGGCCAAGCCAGGTGATTCTTCGGTTGACAGACTTCTGGCTCAGGGGCTGCTGGGAGACAACAGCGGGGCTGTCAATGTAGTCGTTCTCCACATGCGAAGACTTTATCTGGTCGATGGGGTAGATGGTGAGAGGGTGCTGCAGACGACCATAGGGCACTTGACTGTCCAGCAGGGGCTGGGATATGAGGGTGGAGGACACTCCGGGGATGTGATGGGGAACCCTGGACTCCATGTGTAGGCTTGTGCCTCGCACGTCTTCACTTTTAAAGCAGCATTTAGCAGTACTGCAAAGACAGATATAAAAGAGACAGTTATGACCACCTGTGTCTGCCACTGATTTGAGTTCCTGCTCTTTTACCATTTTTATCCTCTTTTTTCTCTGAAGCCATTAACCACAAAGAAAGTATAGTATATTATGAAAAATAATTGTGACGGGGAAAATAACATGATGATAGTTAAATAAAAGTTTTAATATATCAATATAAACATCATAACAGTCCAAACGATGTAAGCCAGGTTGGCTATAAAGAGCAGAGTATATGAACACATTTCCTTCTGCAATTTGTCATTAACCAAAGCACTTGACTTGATGTGAGAAGAAGACATAATTTGCATGCATTCAACTTTGCATTTAATCATACACATTAATGTGTGTTGGAGGGTCAGGTTGTTAAATGTAATTTTTCCCTCCGTGTTATAATTTCCTGCTGCTTTTGCACCCCTAGCCTGCTGTTGATGACTAATGACTGCTTTATCTCATGATTAAACTGCTAAATCTACTTTTCCCACACGTTTGAGATTGTTCTGTATGACTGCAATAAGTACATGGTGACTATCAAAGAACTACAGGGATCTCTAGATTTCAAATCAACACCCCAGGCAGCATGTAAAACTTCACCCAATACAATTATTAAATCTTTCAAACAACAGCGTTTCAGTCTCTCAACAGCAATCTGCTTCCAGGCCGGATCTCTGCAATTATCTGAATGTAGAGTTTCCAAACGATCTTGATCTTTAGACTGAATACCAACAGGATTTCAGACCTCCTCCATTCTAACTTTGACACTAGAACAATGGCAGTTGGGCTCTCCTCGCCTCCCTTCCAAAGAGCAGGGAGCACCAGAGAGCAGGGTTTGCATGCAAAAGACTCAAAGATGCAAAACAAGGCAGGGCAAAGAAGAGAAATTTGCCAAAAAAGGGAATTCAACAAAACCAAAATGAGCACAAGAGGCAAAGAAAATGAGGTCATTGTATAGAATCGCACGATAACAATACAGCTTTTAACTTACACCAAGACATATCATTTTATCTTTCTACTCCCTTAACATTGGTTCTCTTTGAATCAGAGCCACGGATCTGGGAATATGTGAATGGGTCTGATTTTATGAACCGCAGGTTATTGTGAATGGGAGCTGCTGGCTGCACTCGTTGTTGCAAGCATCAGTCAATGCGCTTCAGTCATGATTAACCTGAATGAAATCGGCTTCGTCCATTTCATTGATGAGCGCAGCACGCACAGACCCAACCTAACCTACTTCACAGAAAAGAATAAGGTGAAGGCAAACGACGCAGCAAAAGTCAAATTTCCAGTGACCCACATCCTTTGTGCTTAGCTGGTTTACTGCAAAAATAGCCCACGACTGCAAAACCAGACTCATTTAGACCACAAAATGCATTATGTTGTTTCCGCGAGCGAAAGAAACGGTCGTGTTGTGATTGATTAGGCCTACTGCTGATTTACTTTATTTGAGAATATGTCCCCATTGCTTTGTTCGACCGCCGGTTCGTGTTATTCATCTTTCCCTCGGATCTGCCCGGTTGAGAAACCTGTTGCGACACCGCTGGCACCGACCCAAGCGTTTGTGATTGTCAAACCTAGAGCATTATGGACTCAAAGCCGGAACAGTGCGTGAGTGCGTGCGTGTGCGTGCGTGCGTGCGTGCGCGCTCGTCCCTCCCGTCAATATGTGAATGGACTGAGTCATATAAACCGGAGGCGACCGCTCGGCATACTCAAATAGCATGTTTATATAGGCACTGCAACCACGTATCCAACACCGGACTCTTAATATCTGTTGACGACAAAAGTGCGACACTGATAAGGAAAATTGTACACCGTGTGCCCCCAGACAGACGGCAGTAGGGTGATTTTTTCTTTAATCTGCAGCAGTTAAATGCGTAGTTAGGTGCGTAAATCTGGACGTTATCGCTCGTGGTAACCAAAAGAAGCTGATTTCAGATAAATTTCAACGTTTTCAGGGCAGTAAGCCAGATAAGAGGAAGAAGCTTAATGCAAAAACACCTGACACATCCGAGTTGGTGCGCCAACCAGGCGGCTGCGTAGCGACAACGAGACACGCAACCGCCACATACGGACTGCAACATGTAGGCTTCAGAACCGATTTTTAGAGCTTTAAACAGAGGTGGAAATGTGGACACGTTTCCATCGTTGCTTTTAATCCCGACCGTGGCATTAAAATAACCATAAAAGCGACTCGATAGGTTTTGAAATACGTAGCTATCTGCTGTCAGTAAAGCGAGATATCGAGCAAGTTAGGCTTTAACACACGATACCGTTTCCCCTGTCTGCGTCCTCAACCTTCTGGTTTGAAATCGGTGGTTAAATATTGACTCAAAAAGCAAACACGGGTCCGCGGAAACAGCTTGTTGCAAAATAAGAGTTTGCAAGAGCGTTTTCATGCCTGCGGTCCAGTGGCTTGAGGACGACCAGACAAGCGTAGGCTGTAGGACTGAATAGTCAGTTCGAGCAGCCACAAGCTCACAAGTTACAGACATTTAACGACGAGAAAACGCCACATTTGATCACTTACTGTAGTTTCAGGATAGAATTCTCATCTCTTCATTGCGCACGACGATTGCGCGCAGGATATAGTCCAGTCCGAGCAAGTAAGTAGCTCCACAAATCTTGAGTAAACGTTAAGTCCAAGAGTTAGGATATATATGAGCAAAGCAGGCAAAAGGAGAGCTGGTCTCCTGCACTATTCTCCACTCGCTGGTGCGTAAAAGGCGACTGCGGTTGTGGACGCAGAGCTTTGGATATGATGTTGCAACCACCGAGGGGGAGGGAAGTGAGTTTTTATGAATGGGAGGGTAGAGGAAAGGAAAGGGACGGCACTGCGCAGATGCCTCGCTTTTTTTCTCTTTTTTTGTGAATGGGAGGGCAGAGAGACTTCGGGAGGGCTGAAATGCGGAGGTTACATTTTTATGAATGGGGAGGACTCCGAATTGCATTGCGCAGGCGCGATGCCGAGATTTTTATGAATGGGAAGAAATGGCGAATGAAGCGTGTGTGTGTGTGTGTAGGGGGGTAGGAGGTGGGGGCTTTTTTTGGTTACAAGGGCAATGTCAGGACTGATTTACATAAAGAGTCTCATCTTGCTGTGGCGCCACTGTCGCTTTATTTTAGCCTGTTAATTTATTTATCTATGCAACTCGCGCTTCTGCTATAGGCTACATGTTAGAGGAGACGTGGTTATAGTAGTACTGTGTAACAGATGAGATGGAAATGTGAGTGGGCTGTGAAAATCTGCAGTGAATTACTTTGTTTTTCATTGCTGGCAAACTTGATCTCCAATAGTCCTCTGATTCTGATAAATGGGTGCCGACATGTCTAATGAAAAACATGAAGATGCAGTCATGGCCTACATTTTAGGTAACAAGACATTCCAGCGAAGCCATAAATCTTCAGGAACATGATATCAGTGGGTTAGATAAACAGAATATAGGCCTAGTATGAGGGCTGTTTTCCTTTTAAATCAGAGCACACTCGACGAGCGTGTCGCGATACAAGGGAATTATTTTTGCACATGCTTGATTGAGCTAAATAATGGCCGCTCTCTTTGTGTTCTTGTTCTATCTAAAGCCGTTTATTGCGAACAAGGACGTGCCCTTCCTTCCTCTGCAACAATGTGAGGTATGACTACAGCTTCTATGGTAGTGTAAAAAAAGAAAAACAGAGGAGAAGAGGAGGAGGAGGAGGAGCAGATGGGAGGAGGGGAGAGGAGAAGGGTTTGTGTGTGTGTGTGTGTGTGTGTGTGTGTGGTGGGGGGGTTTATAAGCCTACTCTGAAAATGCAAACCAGCATGAGGGCAGGCAGGATTCACAAAAGGACAGGATGTTGTTGATTTGTACCGAAACCACACGCAGGAAATGAGTGTGAATTTCCTTTCTCTCTGACATCCCAGTGTGTGTGTGTGTGTGTGTGTGTGCGCGCGCGCGCGTGTTTCCCTACAACCCCCACCCCCAACCCCCTAGCTCGGGGCTTTTAACCAGTCAAAGGTTAACAGTTGGCCCATTAACCGTTTGCATCCATCTCCATGGAAAGCACTACAGCTTCAAATTTGGATTGTTGTTATGGAGAAATCCAGAGAGAAATAGAGGGGAGATAATTAAATTTATTTGTATTTGCATGGATCAGAGGTTACTGTCAACATACTACCAGTGTCAGTATAACACATAGAAAACAATTCAATTAACTCTGTAAGGATTGCTTTAGATCACAGGCGAATGCAACAATCACCGCAGAAGTTCCACAGATTATAATTATAAATCTATACTTCCTCACATAATCAAACGTCATAGTGTTTTCTATTTCTTTGTTATTATATATAATATTTTTTATAATTTTTTTATGTCTGTTGTACTCATAGGGATGCATGACTGAGCTGTTCAAGAGAGCATTTAGTTTTTTTATTCTACAATAGTAATACCCTATTGTTATATTATTAACAACATAATTATACATTAATACAGTAAATTAACTAGTAGGTAAGTAAAACTAGTGCTGAGGGGTGTTGTGTGCTGATTGTAAAGCCCTTTGAGACAAATGTGTGATTTCGGGCTTTTATAAAAGAAACTGACTTGACTGTTTAGTTATCCCTTCTATACGGAACATATGAAAAATAAAAATAGAAATGAAAACAAGAATAACGATTTGCATAGGTTTTGGTACACAATGTCTTAGCCCAAAGTAACCAAAGTCACATATTCAAATAGGATCACTCAAATAGCCATTGTGCAGTATTACAAAACAACTTAGTAAAAACAAGATGATGTACTGTGCACTTGTTAATAGTATTTATTTTGCTGGTTATGGTTTTATCCCCACAGGGATCCATTCAGTGAAATGTAACCCCAAGAAGCTACTTCAAAATGTCTTATTAAAAGGACGTTTTCCTGCAGTCTTTCGTGACAGCCTTCTTTTCCTCTTCCTCGCATCTTTAGCCCCCCCCCCCCCCACCCCCCCCCCCCCCATTCTCTCTCTCTCTCTCTCACACACACACATAACAAGATGCACAAAGACACATATTGTAGATACTTGCAGATTTTGGTCTGCAGCTGCCTGGCTTGCAGGCATGGCCTACATAAAGTGCTTGTTGAATTGTAGATTTCTTGACGGTGTGATCATCCAGGCATACATGCACGGAAGGGAAGGTCTAGATTTCTCTCCAGAGTCTTCCCTCCCAGCCTTCCTTCCTGCCACATCTGCTGGCTACTGCTGTGAGCTTGAGATTCTAATGGACAGCCCCATCTGCTTCCAGAGAAGTTTCACATATTTAATGTTAAGAGGGTTTTTTTCCATTCTGTTGTGCAAACTCAGAAACCCTGTCTTATTTGTATATATTTTTATTTATTTATTGTTTTACAAATGTTAACCCAGAGTTTTAAAATCCAGACTGAAATCAAATTACCATGTCAATAGCTGATTTGTTTATCACTTATTTCTATCACTTGATGAACTTCACTAATCTGCTGGTGCTCGCCAGTTGCATGCTTCCTGACTGTTCACACAACACAATAACTTGAGAGAAGATGGTAATTGCTCAGCGTTGCTGTGTGTATTTGTGTGTAAGCAGAGTGTGAGCAGACAGTGCTTAAATGCAAATCACAGTGATAACGACAGAGTGTTTGCAGCTACATCAAAAGCTTCCTGTTGCAGGTAAGCCATCATTTAGACCACCACACCCCCCCCCATCTCCACCCGTTGATGCTTCACAATACACGTCTCTCACCACTTAACAGTTGTGTCATTGGGACTGTAGCTGAAGATTCTGAATACCTTCAAAGTGCATTTCAGACCCAGTCACTGTGTGCTCACAGGTTTCCCTACAGGTGTGAAATAAACTACTGAAGAGAGAGAAAACTTAAAAGCTTAAAAAAAAACTTTAAAAGAATTCATAAAAGAAGAGGCATAATCTTGGTTTTTGGTATTTAATATACAAATACCATATATAATAAAGATACACTGTAGGGACGAAAGTATTGGCCCATCTGACCATTACATTAACAAGAACTTTAATGATATCGCTTTCTAAATACGTAGACAGCTTTGCAGCTATAACAGCTTCCACTCTTCTGCAAAGTCTTTCCACAAGATTTTGGAGTGTCTCTGTGGGAATTTTAGCCCATTCATGCAGTAGAGCATTTGTGAGGTCATGAACTGATGTTGGGCGACAAGGCGGGTCTTGCAAGCTCAACCCAAAGGTGTTGGATGGGGTTGAGGTCAGGGCTCTGTGTGGGCCAGTCAAGTTCTTCCACAGCAAACTCATCCAACCATGTCTTTATGGACTTTGCTTTGTGCACTGGGGCACAGTCATGTTGCAATAGAAAAAGACCTTCCCCAAACTGTTGCCACAAAGTTGGAAGCATAGCATTGTCCAACATGTCTTGAAATGCTGAAGCTTTAAGATTTCCCTTCATTTGTGGCTCCAACTCCAGTTATCGCTGAATATGCTGGGAGGAAAAGTTGTTTTAAAGTTCATCAACTTAAACATTTTTCTTTCTGATGTTTAAAGTATCTAATGCAATAAAGCAGTAAAAAAAGGCTTGTTGTTTTGTGAAAACCAGTTAATTTCTAAAATGGTTGAAAGAAACAGTTAAAAGTGAAGGACAAAATGGTTGACAAGTAGTGCACTCACAGTTGAAACAGCTGGCTAAAGAGTTTAAATAAGCTAAGAGTAATGATAAACAATTGAAATAGTGAGCTAAAAGTGTTACTTATTTATCTAAAAGCAGAAGAAAATGGTGGAAATAGTTAATGGATAACAGTTAAAGCTGTAAATAAGCAGAAAAAATAGTTTTCTAAGGGAAGCAGCAGAAACAATTAGCAAAAAGTGATGGATAAATTTAACCTCTGGCCTCTGCAACTCCAAGTTCTGCAAAGTATAAATGCAAACTTGACCAAAGCAACCGAACACTGACAATTATATCAGTTCATATATAGAACATGTCTGGATCGTGACGTGTGTGGAAGATGAGGCGGTGCTTAAGCTCATGTGAAAGGACTGTGGAGGTTGGACACCGCTGCATTCGAGTACATCACCAGTTCGGGTGTTTCTTGAAGGGTGGGCTTCATGTTTGAACAGAGGAGTAGGATTTGGGCCAATAGCAACAGAATAAGCAAATGTAATGACACATTCAAATCCAGACGAACAGTCAAACTGAGCAAGCTGAGAGCTGCATTGTGGAAAACTCTATAGTTTGCCTACAGTTAGAGGTGGATCTCTATCATGAAGCCAGGTAGCTCTAACTCCTCAAATATTGACTTCCTTCCTAACTGCCCGGCTGGTCAGGAGGTGTGTTTGTGTGCTTTGGAGTCGAGAGAGGTGTGTGGTAAGAGAGGTAGGAAGGGGCGGTGGGGGCGCATGTACGTGTGGTTGTGCAAGTCTGTGTGTCCACATCCATCAAAATAAAGAGTCTGATGACTTTGGCCTGCCCTCGTTGCACGATAATAGGATACATTAGACCTAATTCACTTAGAGCCATTAGAGAGAGCCCAAAAATTCCTCTAAGGGAATAACAGCACACAGGCCAAATGAGCTTCACTGGCTCTGCTGCCTTAGGAATTTTACAACAGGTTGTTTTATGACAAAATCCTAATATTATAATAAGTAACACCATGGTATTACTTGTTATTATGACTGATAATAAAACGTGAGCTTCTAGAATTCATTTTTTCATATTTTCACATTAGTTCCTCTCCTTTGTCTGTTAGTTGCTGCCATAAGTTACATTAAATCCCATTTAAGTTCAAGTTACAGTGAGTAAAATGTTTATGAAATGCTATCTTACATGTGGAAAATGATAAACTCATTGTGATCCTGTGCTGTGTCACGCTCTTTATTGCCTCTGAAAAACATGAATCTCTCATTAAGTCTTTGTTAAGGTTGCATGTTTTGAAGGTTTTATATAAACTTATTTGATCTTTCACCCAAAATCAAACAATTCATTTGCCAGAAAAGTCAACTTTTACACAACTCTGTGCCACAGTGGTTGTATAAACATGGTTCAGAATAAGCATATGACATTTTGAAAGGAAAATGCATGACCAATAATTTGACATGGTTACGCAGGAGGAAATGAGTTTTGTGGCTCCGGATAGTCCAACCCATTGTTAAACAAGCCCTGGTCCCTCAGCAGTAGTCTGTCCAGATCAGCAGTGAGCCCAAGGACGTCGCTGTTGTTTTTGTTTTTCTGGGCAGTCATCCCAGGGAGCGTGGCCTCACCTGGTCTGAGTAAGACAACTTCAAGTAGCTTATGCCCTTTAGTAGAAACTTTTTTTCCACGTTAACGTGAGCAAGAGCATTGCACAGAAATAGTCTACAGACTTGTCTCAGAGAATGCCAGTGGAAAAGATTATTCTTAATCAATGGGGACAAAACTAAGCTTCATTTGATGAAACTACAATACAAGGATTTCTATAAGATCTTTGCATACTTTATGCTTATATGTGAAAACTGTTTGGAAATCCATGCATTTCATCTTGCTGATGACTCCCAGGGAAAACATGAAGATCTCAGTTTGGAAACCCCTGACCTCAGGGTCAGGTGGACTATATATTCACTGGATGACCCAGACATGGTGTCCATGTTGACAAGCATCTGCCCTGCTGAAATGCTCTCGAGCAAGACCCTGAATCCATGTCAGCTGCTGTGTCGCTGACCCTGACCTCTGAACTTCCTGGGTTGTTGGAAAAGTGATGAAAGAATTTCTCTGCAGGGATCAATAAAACCATCTCATTAAAACACAGTGATACATTTTTAGCATGGGTGGTCCTCGAGGGAATCATACACGTAGGATTTGCGGGTCTAAACCTTTGACTATTTCTTCTGTATCTTTGTTTATGGGCTCTAATGAACCCAAAGCAGTACTGGAAACCAGCAGCGTAGGTGTGGATGAAAAACAGGAAGAAGTACCTCTAGGGTAATATGTAAACTACATGTCTTTTTGAAGAGCATCTAACCTTTTTTAGGTAATTTATATTGCAGGTCATCATATCTCTGTGATAAGCTGTGCCCCAGCTTTGTTGTTATTCTGTTGTTTATAATACTGGCCATTCTGGATGATGGATGCATAGAGGATAACGACGGGCATGAGAGAGTTAAGTCAGTAGAACCAGTGCATTACAAAGATTCTGTTCATTTTTCAGTTCAGTGAGACTTTTACACGTGCACCTTGTCTTTAATCGTAAAATGCAACAGTTGATTTAAAACTGCATTTGAACTTAAGTGCTTTTGTTCATTGTAGGGGTGAAAGGATCCTGCCCAAATCTGTTTATGGATTTTCCTGCCTGCACCATTTCCAGACTGGCACTCCTCTCTCAGTGGATACTGTGGAAACTATAGGGCGCTGTACTCGGCAAAACATCGGAGGAAATACTTTGCATCTTTGAAACTGAACATCGTTTAAAAACTTTTGGAAACTCTATCATAGATAATGTTGAAAAAAGTTGTATCAGAGTCTCCTGTGACTGGATGATGTGTAAAGATCAACTTCTCTCAAGGCTATTGACAAAATGTTATATACTGCAGTTTTATGGGGGTTTTTTTGCTTCTCCATCCATACACTGATAAACACTTATGATCATACAGTTCGTGCACACACACATGAACACACATCCCTAACTTGGCCTTCCATCCCTGTTTCCATAGTCTACAGGCTGGCTGATATTATGTCTAATTCCAGGCATGTAATTAGTGTGTAGACTGGTATGGTTCTGTCTGGGTCAGTGTCGAGACTGTGCGTGTGAGTGAGAGAGACAGAGAGTGAGTGTGAGAGAGAGAGAGATGTGTGTGTGTGTATGTGTGTGTGCGTGTGTGTGCATGCATGTGTGTTTTGAGTCTGATGTTAGCCAACACCACAGGATGGGATGCGGACTTAAGCCGAACCACACAGGGAGGGCAAAGAAAAAACACATTACTGTGCTAACACACACACACACACACACACATCTTGGTAACCTTGTGCCAAGGATACACAAGTAGTCATATGCACAAAAACATAAATAGCAAAGAACAACCAATATGGGGCGAATGCTTTTACCACTCAGCCGCAGAACATACACATCACTCGTATTAAAACTCATGCATGTGCCAAACTAAGCAGACAGACAGACAGTAACAGAGTTTTGACTTTCAGATTTTGTTGAAATGCTAATGATTCATGTCCCAGTAAGTATAGTAATATGGTACATCAAAGACTAAATAGGATATAATTAAAAACAGTATGTGCGGGCTAAATATTGCATGCATGAAACTAATTCTGACACTCTGATGTATGAAATGTTCATCTTCAATTATCCATGCAAATTACAGATGGGGGGAAAGATAAACAAAGTCTCAGGCAAAAATGCTACATGTTTGCCATTTAGTTCAGGTTCAACCAGCCATTAATCCAGAGTCTTCACTTTTAAAAGTAAAGTTGCTATTCGAACTTGTTTTATTTTCTTTTATATGTGTGGCATAATTCCACCACTAGTGCAGTCATTTTGCATCTCTTTCTTATATACTGTACTCTGTATCTCACTTTGTTTCTCCACATTGAAGGCCAATTCTAGTACCACCTCTGTCTACACTGTACATAGGACAACTATTGTGTTGCTCTCCCTGAAATTAGTACTAAAGTCTTGAGGTTTCTCCGTATCCAAATCAAAGCCTTTGGTAGAGTTGAACAGACTGTAAGCAGATAAACTATCAAAGTGTGGGGCAAACCTGTGCATTGGTGGAAGCAGTATTCAGAAACTTAAGTAAAAGTAGCAATACCCAGTATTGAAAGAGTCCTGAAAATTGTATGCAAGTATTATTAGCAAAATGTATTTTAAGTAACAAAAGTTAAAGTACTTCATGCACAGTAATGGCTTTGTGAATTTTAGTGTACTGTTGGGTCTACTATATTTACACTCTCTTTTCCTCTCTTAGGAGGACTTGTATATATTTGTATATTGCATTGTGTTTACTGTACTTTGTAAATTGTTAATTTATTTTACCTCTATATTTTTTTGTAACTTTTTTTTGCACACTTTTTGCTTTTTGTACTCTTTTTCTATTCATGTGAGCTGCCCCGACAAGTGAATTTCCCCACTGCGGGATCAATAAAGTTCATCTTATCTTATCTTATCTTTTAATTTATGACAAGGCAAACGCTTTAAAACACACTAGTTATGCTTCACCATTGAATCTGTGTGTGTCACATGCATGTGTGTGCATGTATATGTGTGTGTGTTCATCCCTCGGGTGACTGGATGATATGTGCTCTCTGAGACTCCTGGAATGTCCAGAATGTGAGAGGTGGAGAGGAGAAGCGAGGTCTTTAGTGGCCACGCCCCTGATGACAGGTCACGCTTCAGTGATTGGTTGGTCTCTGGAGGTCGGAGTGCAGTCGGGGTCCTGTCACTCCACTGAGGAAAGGTCAAAGGCCAACTTCCACCGGAGCTCTCCTTTCCTCCTCTCGCTCAGCGGGGTTCTTCCAGCTTACACTGGAACCACAAAGTCAAATCTAAGAGCAGTGAGGGATAAAGAATTTCTGTCAGCCAATAAATCATAAGCCTTGTTTACAGCTGGCATTAACGTCTTTTGGATGATCCAGTCACAAGAGCACACCTTTAAGTACAGGTGTGAACGGATACACTTTGAGGAAGCAGTGAGTTTTGAGGCGTTGTCGGCCATATTGAATTCAGTTTGATGTCCTTTTGGTTCACTGGAGCCCAATGCAAATGACTTGTTTAGACAGATAGATGACTTTATTCATATATTTATAAATAAACATGTAAAATACTGTATGCTTAAAATTATGGTAGCCCTGACAAGTCGGTGCACCACAACAGATGCAAATAGGCAAAACAGTCAAATGAAAAGAACATCTTCTCCAATTTAATGTTACATATGCAGCATAAGAAAACAGGCTGCCAATATAGAAAACACAAACAAATCCAAAAAAAAAAAACAGATGTAGAAAGAAATTACATTAGGGACAGAGATCCATTTATCATCAACACTGTCTCAGAGTCAGATAACACATTGGTGAAATCCACACCGAATCTGCAGCATGTTTGTGAATCAAACGCTTTGCAGCTTATTTTCCAGAAGTTTTCAATATATGTCTCTGCTCTAAAACATATATATATCTATATATATATATATAGATATATATATGTATGTATAAAGTGTGGTCTCAATTTGTGCCTGTGTCTCATGGCAGGCAACCAACAGTGCTGCGGAAGAGTTATCAGCACCCCAGCATCAGCAGTATCCAACTTCAGCTCACAGACGCTTCGATGACAGGCTTAAATTAAGCCTTCAGAGCAGAGACGCTAAGGACAAGGGGAAAGGAAAGGAGCAGAGGAGAGGAGGAAGGACAGGAGGATCAGATGAGTGGAAAAAAGGAGGTGAATGAGAGGAGAGGGCAGGAGGATAGGAGAGGGAGAAGAAAAAAGGGTAGATGAGAGGGGTGAGGACATCAAAGACAAAGACGAGCGGGAGATGAGAGGAGTATAAAACGATCTCGGGGGGAGGAGATGAGAAGAGGAGCAGAGGAAGGATATGTGCAGGGGGAAAGGACAGGACGAGAGGAGACGGCGAGGGATGAGTGTGGGATGGCTCTGGCAACTTCCTGTGAGCCATCAGTCTGGAGAGGAACACAAGGAGGATAAAGTGGGCAGCAGACAATGGAAAATCAGTTTCATCTTGGGAACATACATGTGATAATGTCCCAGTTTGGTCAACTGTGAACTGGTATCATAAGGAGAAGAAGGTCTCGGAACAGAATTAGACTTCTCTCTGTGCCCAGAAACAGCTTCATTAAATCTTTAAAATCCATTCTTAAAATCTCCTTTTACCTGAGTTCTTTATTTAATTAATTTATTTGAAATGTTAATTTATTATTGATTTATGATATATTATTTATTCGACTGACCTCTGTGCCAGAGGTGTCATGTTTTCATCTTGTATGTCTGTCCCTTTCTTATGAAGAAGACATCTCAGGAATACCATGGGCGAATTTGATCAAATTTGGCACAAATCTTCACTTTGACTCAAGGATGACCTCATAAAACCTGTTTTTTTTTTCCATCACTCAAGAGTTCATACACTAATTATAACAAAATTTCACATTAATGTCTAATAGGATAAAATCATGAAGTGACTTACTGTTTTTTCTACTTTTAATCTGATTTCACTTTTTTATAGCTTATGTATTTTATTTCTAATTGGGATAGGTTTATTATTTATACAGTTCATTTATCTCAGTGTTATTGCATTTGTTTTCTTTGTTTAACCTTTTGTGAATAATTTTATAATTTCTTTTTAAAACCGGACTCTAAACAATAAGTTTATCACTGCGGTGACATGTTTGTGAACTTATGATGCTGACACGGCTTAGGGTTGGTCATTAAATTAACCCTCAGGTGTATAAAGACTTTGTAGGATTAATACTTAAAATATCAGCACACAATCTGTAAATATGTATGTGAATCACAGAGCTGTTTGTGTGAACTTGTGTCCAGATGCTGCACGAGCCTGTGATTAATATAACAAGATCTCCTCCCGAGCTGAGAGGATGTGGCTCAAGAGGGTTGCTTTGACTCACCGGCTCTTTTGTTGTGATGGATGATGAGGTGGTCAATTTCCAAACTAAAGCCTGGTCAATGCAGGATATGAATCAGGATGTGATTCAATATTAAAGTAAAAATAAAAAAAGTGTCTCTTCACTGGGGTCTATTTTTACATGGTACGATTTTTGCTTAAATGAATCATTTCAGCTTTGGGAGCTGAGTCAGAGGTCATGATGATATCCTGACTGTCAGCTTCGCTCATTGTAGTCCACAAAGCATAGTTTTCTGCATCGGATGAGCTGTGTCACTCACACACACGGTGCATGTGTTTATTAACTAACTACCTGCAGGTTATCTTGCCAAGTTTGCTCCCCAAGGATTGCTCTAAGCTTATTGATGGTCTTGTGTTTATTTCAGTTCTCCCATTTCACCCATACTTTGATTTTTCTTTTCTCAGTTTGTATAGTGTATCATACTTTCACAGCTCTTTGTGTTTCCTTTTCCTTACAAGAAATACGCTGAACTGATCTACTTTGTACAAACAAAATGGAAATATATTGTTTGTTTTACTGAGGCTATCATGACATTAACACTCTCATGACCAAACAATAAAGAGCTTATTTATATATTTTCTTTTTCACCAAAAGGTCTGCATGTTTCCTTAACTGTCTGTGATGTAAAAGAGGAAGAATCATCATAATTGATCTGGAAATGTGACATTTCATCCTGGACCTCACCTTTCCTTCTTTACCCCCACTCCTTCTCCAGCCTTCCTTTCATCACCACAAATTCATTTCCTTAATTGATCCCCACATCCTGCATATCAGGCAGATTAGCCTCAGATTAGCCAGGTAAACACAGCAAAGTGTGTGTGTGTGTATCTGTGTGTGTGAGAGAGAGTGAGTTTGTGTTAAACCAGAGGGGGAAGTGGAGTCTTTGATCAGGCTAATGAGCTGCCAGTCCTCCCTCCAGGGTCTGCTGGTTGGCTGGGGGTGTGTGGACACCTGAAACAACATGGAGACCATGCATAGCCTCTGGTGGCACACACACACACACACACACACCCTTGTCAATGCAGCACACCCGCATCCTGCCACCATTATTCCCTGCCTGCCACCTCCTACCACCCCCTGCTAGTCGTCTCTATCCAAGTGTCAGTCACACCCTCACTTCACCTCCAATCTCCTCTGCAGCTCCCACCCAACTAACAGTAGCCTATCCTTTCACAATGGTCACACCACCCACCTACCGCCTTGCCCCCTACCTATCCTCTGTTCTGTCGGTCTCACACACACACACACACACACACTGTCCCACCTTTGTTCACCATCCCCCATTTACCTTTATCTATTGTTTTTCTTTCCTTTTAGCTTATTGCTGTAAAAATGCTTCTTCAGGTCATTTTTCTCCTTCTTTCTTTGCTTTTGTTGTTGAATACACATGCATGGGCGTTTACATATGCACACTGCTTCCTTCCTTTCTTCCACACCTTTCATCCACTTAAAAGGTGGACAAGTGTCCCTTTGAACGTTGCCCATTCATTATTTCCTGTCACATTTGCCACAGGCTAAATTCAAGTTGAAAATTTTGGGCTGCTTTCACTTGGGTTTGTGTGTATGTGTTGCTTTTCCATCTTGGCCAATCATGTTTTGATTGTGGCTTGAAAATTGTAGTTTAAAAGATAAAAAGACATACTGGATCCCTGATTTGATCCTGTAATTAGAACCGACAAAAGATGACTCCCATATGTCCTTATTGCAGTGTCTCCTCAAGGTCTCAGATGGACCATTACTGTAATCATCAGAAAAGTCACCATTAAATAAAAATAAATAAGGACAGATTTTGACATATTCCATAAACTCTGTTTTCAATTCCTAACCTACCAAAATAAGATGAAAGTAAATCCTATTACAGTAGAAGCAAGTAATACAAAAACACAGCCAAGAAACTATAAAAACTGTGTAAGCAATAAAGCAAACATTTTTTTCTCAGCATCCAAACTCTTTCTCATATGCTCAGTGTTCACTGACAACATATTTAATATACATCATTTGTTTTCTGCCATTTGTTTTCCACTCCCTGTGACTACAGGATTATTTAAATGTATGTTTAGGCACAAGCACAACTTGGCTAAGATTACGGAAAGAACATTGTCTGGTTTAATATAGGAAGTCCACAGTAACTTAAGACACAGCAATCAAAACCACGATCCTGCGCCTTGGATTGGATTCACCCTCTGCTGCTGGAGTATAGTATAGTTTTATAGCTTTGCCACTAAACTAAAAGCATTCGAGATAAAGAAGGTTTAGACCCTGAGATTTGGTCAAAGGGGCTCAAAACCTTTCCTGCAATCATTGCTTTTATTGTTCTCCTGCAAGGAAGTTTACAGCTCCATACACACACACACACACACATACATCACACATCCTCACCCCTGCTGACCCCTCAACCCCGATGTGTGTCACTCAAGGTGGTGACAGTCAGAGATGGCGCTGCCGACACGAGGGCACTCAAGCGATAAGCATTTGTCATTGCCCTCCTGCTTTCTCTCTCTCTCTTCCTCTGTGGCCTTTGCAGCCTTTGCTGCTATGTGACCCATTGACCCATGACTTGATTGGTCTCTGACAGCTATCAAAGCACTTTCTCATTTCACAGTGATGGCTATAGGGACAATATACAACTTTTAAGGTATGTTTAAAATAAAAAAATTTAAAAAAGATAAGGAAATTGGTTAAAAACAAGGAGCAGGTTGGTATTTTAAAGTTGTGTGGGACTGCTGTTTAAAGGTATAACCTAGAATTTATTTGACCATCTAAAATTGGCATGCGTTTGTTATGTTACATGGTTAAGAAACTTTCTTAACCCATCAAATTACAGGTCTATAATGATCAGGAGGAGAAACTTAATATTAAGGTTCAAAAACTCCTGAAACTTCAGTCCAGTGAATCATATGGCTTTTTCAAATAACACATCTCATGAATATACTTTACTCACCATCCTGTCTGGAAGCTGTTTTACAGTAAGTGACAAGTTCACATTTTCACAACCCACATCTCTGTAAAATGCTTATCTGCGTGATTTCAAAACCTTCTTACCACAGATGTCCCTGTGTTATATTTAGCTCTCTGGTGTATCAACACTCATAGCCGTCTGCTGCTGACACAAAAAAAAAAGTTTCCGAGGTGAGGAAGATGGAAACAAACTGATGGTTTTTGTGGCCAGATTTGATGATTAAATGTCACAAAATGTACAGATGCTGCAAGATGAAAGCCTTAAAAAAAAAAAGATTTAAATGGTGATGCTTAAAGGTTATCTGTAGATTATTGTGTTAGATGTGGTTCAACTTATTGTCACGCTGACAAAATGTGGTAGGAGCTATTTGACTCATCCATTTTTTCAGAAATGCAAAGACATACATGTTAAAGACTTCGCATTTTGTTCCTAGAGACAAAGGAAAGCACTTACATTCATTTAAATTTAGAATTTTTTTTAGCTTTCCCTCACTCCACCAGCTGAATTATTACTCATCTCACATGGACAGTTATTGTGTGCGTATGGGTGTCTCAGTACGCAGTCAGGATGTTTTCACAGCGCTCACTTTTGACGGGGTGATTTACATCCTCCTAGACTTATTTAGGAGACACACACACACACAAGCAAAAGCCACAAAAACAGAGAGCGAAAAGCGGAAGACATGCTCAGCAAGAAAACAGGTTGATGATCAAACTGGTTTAGCAGAGGCCTTATGATGTTTGTATAGAGATCTTGTTCTAGAAATCTGTTTCACATTCTCAGCCCTGACAGCACTTCCGCTGAACTCTGAATGTGAGGGTGATGGATATTTCAGAAGTGAGTGGGGTCCTGTCACAAACATCCCGTTCCTTTAAAGACCAACTTAAGCAGTATTTCGCTTTGACAGCACTGCAATACATTTTCAAAGCACACCTTGACATGTCTTGAAAAGCAAGTTTTGGGGATTTTTTTTCCCAGAAATGCATTACTACCATTGTGTATTCACAGCTAAAAAGGTTAATGATAACGCAGACCCAATCATCATTAATCATTATGCAAGAGAGACAGCAAAAACAAATGGAGTGGTCGAAACATTGAAAACCCAGCCAGTAAACTTTGCCAGCTTGTGCTGCATCCACTATGTCTGCAGGAAATGAAAGCTCGCCTAGCTAAATATCATTGCCGAGCCTGTTAGGTGGGCTTGACCTCTGCCTGCACTGCGACTTTTCTTCAGTTTAGATGTTTCAAATTCAACTTCACTAGCTTAGCACAAGAAATGAAATCAATGAACACAATCATTAACCAGTATTGTTTAATGCCACGCTAACCACAGCCTGCTACATCCATGGAGTAAGGCAATAAGACTAATACTACTATACACAATAACACTATAACACCATAGAGTGCAAACTAACCAAGTTTAAGGTGGAATGACTTTCTTAAATGAAGCATATCAGGTTGAAATCAGACTGCATAATAAATAGCAGACACTAACATCATCCACTGGTTTATTTTCACTACCCTTTTGAAGCTTCACATTTGGCTTTAAGGCCATTACCATCCTGTTTTTTGGAGCCAGAAGTGATCGTATTTGGACAAGAAGGTGGAGCAAGAGGAACTACTAGCTGGATCTCACTGAGAACTCGAGAAAATGTTGTAGTAGTGACTTGTCAATCACAAGGTAGACACGCCTAGAAGCATAGCTTGCTTTATCAATGTTTTACTCTAAATGGGAGAATAATTTACAGAATGTACATCAAGCTGAATTGAAAAAAGACTTGAAACTAGCAACCAAGATCATAAACCCATTAGGAAGCTATTTACTGAGGTAATAAATCAAGTAAGAAGTAAAAAGTAATCTGACTTCTTTTTGCAACCAGTGGAGTCACCCCCTGCTGGCTGTTAAAAAGAATGCAGATTGAAGGCGCTGCACGACTTACATGACCATATTCACATTTTTCCTGCCATCCAACAGCCTCTCTCTGTGTCACCCCTTTCGCCCCCTGTTGTTCTCCTGCTCAGGTGAAAGGGATCCTGGGAACAGCCAGGTTCCCGCTTCCCAAAGGACTCTCAGTGCTCATGGCTTACAATGGAACAAAGATTGTCTCAGTGTTGGGATGTTTATGAGAAACCCAACCCAGAGTGTAATGGCCACAGTCTGACAACTGGGAACTAACAGAAAACTGGAAGACAGGATCTATCTACTGTAAGCCTGGGAGCTAAGGTTTTACACCCTCATGTATAAATGCTATGAAAAAATATAAAATCTGGTAACCTACTCTGCAGACTAGAACAAATTTAGGATAGAAAATATAGTCAAATAAGTTCTGCTATTCTGCCGTGGGAGTTGTTGTGTCTTGCCTTTGTCCTCAGTGACTCTGAAGGCCAGCGCCAGTTGTAACAACACACCTGTTGGTGAGGGTTCAGTGTCTTACTAAAGGACATTTCTGGATGGTTGACATTTGCTGTCACAGAGAGAATTTAGGCTTCCTGTTTGAAGGCTGGCCTGCAGTGTCATGCAGATACCATACCACAACCCATATCTTGCTATACCATTGTTTATCATACCATGTCATAAGATATCTTAGTATGCCATACCATGCCATATATAAAGTACATATGTGTGGATGTGCGAGTGACCAGAGATAAATTTCTGTTACTCAAAGACTCACTCTGGTCAGCTCTGAATATTTTCGTGGCTTCTGGCTGGTGTAGAGTTAAGCTTCACATTTGTACTTTCGGCTGTCAGTCCTTCAGCCATGTCAGAGCTGACTTAAGTTGCTGCTGCATTTTATGCTGCTTTCATAGCTATGTTCTCCATCAGTGAACCAGTGGAAGGTTTTTATTGTGAGGTAGTTGTAAGAAAGGCAGCATTCTACAGTATATACAGCATATAATATACACCATAAGATACCACACTATAGCAAGACAACATGCCTCCTTTCATGGTTTCCCGAAACCCAAAACCTCGGACAGGGCACAAAGGTCTGCTACTTGACTGTAACTCCATTGCCAATACAGAAGAGAAGAAAAGTCAGAGAAGTCTACCGGAGCCGAGGAACATACTGGAAGAAAGCCATGGTGTGAAACCATTGTATTCTTTTAACAAAAACCACCTGATATCAAAGATCAAGTAAATCAAAAGAAAACAGATGGTAAGAGTGAACAGGAGCCATGAGTGAAAAAAAAAAACAGGTGACTAAAGATGGATTGTGCATTATTCACAGGGTGTGACACCACAACAAAGACTCCAATGGTAAACATGTGTGGTGGTTTGGGGCCTAGAGGCTCCCCCCAACTCCCAAACAGGCTATCTGGTTGTGGGTTAGAAGCTATGCTTTGCAGTATCTATGTACTCTGATAAAATTTAAATGTTTTAGCTAATTACCCACAAATTGTATACTTAACAATCCAAGTAGTGCCAACATAGGCCACACTTCTTTAGATTTTGTACCTCTTGGGCTATGATTGGGTTCAACTTATGACAGATCTGGGTTGTAGGCGGAGGTAGATAAACCACCAGCTTCAGTTGTAATCCATCATATAACACAGCGACGTATGCAGAGGATTTCACTTTTTAAGCACCTTCTTTTCAGAAAGGAAGAGTATAAAAATGAAAGGTAAATTCTACAGAATTTAAGCTTTTCAACAAAACGCAGACTGCTAGATATCTTTTGAATTCTGTGCTGTTAACGCCTTATGTAACCGTAAACTTAGAAAAAACAGATGTGAAAAGCCACAAGCCTCTGCTCCATGAAATCAATTTCATTTTCACGAAAATCCATTAAGTCCTACTTCAGGCCACCACCCGGCTGATTTCTTGCAAGCTTATTGTTACATTTCCTGGATAAAATTTTGTTATTACAGGCTAATGTGTGCCCATTTTTTTGTTAAGTGATGTGTTTCTTATGAAAATAATTCAAGAATCATGAAGTTTGGTGATTTAAATCATTGGCTAGCAAACAATGCTGGCTGGGGTTTAGGACACAGTGTTTCCACATCTACATTGTAGAGGTCAGACAGAAGCTGTACATTATTGTTATTTCTTCCCAAAGCCTGTGTAACAACCAATTTCAGACTATTGTGCTTTGAGACTTAATAATTTCCACATTGAGTCAATCACAATTGCCACTGATTCAAACATCTGTGCTTTCAGTGTCAGTCATGCCCTCAGTTCCACTGTGCAACAACTGCTGCAGCACTTGAGGGTGCAACACATGATCAACTGCCAGATTCACTTATATTGACACGCCAGTGGGTTAAATCCCAAACTTTCCATGAACTTAATGTTGGGTAAATTCATAAAGATAAAGGCATAAAAAAGCAATATGTTTTGTAAACATGCAACAGAAAAGTAAGTTGGAACAACAAAGCAGATGAAATGTTCCCTGTACTAGATTAACAGTTTTCAGATCTACATGAGTTGATTACAGATGAATGGAAAACGCTTTCAGGGGCGTCCCTGTTAACTACGTCTCCGCTACTCACTAACTGTTTTAGTTTTCTGTGTCTGAAAAGAAGTGCGTCGTTGTGAAAAGCGGGTCAGAGATGGTTGCTCTTTGTGGACCGAGAGCAGATATCATATTAAAAACACCCTGTGCATATGCAGACCAATCATGTTATGACAAAAGATGAAGTCTGACCAGTATGGAGCTGCACACACTTAAAACTACAGATGATGAGACATTGGAGTTTTATTAGTCACAGCAGCTTTAGAAACGCTCAAAAATAACTGTTGACATTTTATCTCTTTTGAGACCCTCAAATTAAAACTCTTGTTGCTTTTGGGGGAGCTAATTCCCCCTTGCATTGGCACCCCTACTAGCCTGACTTTATTTGAATACAGGGAGCTGAGTTTATTTTTCACCAAGGGCTAAAATTGCTCAGAACATGGCCTTAAATCAGTCTTGTCAAAATCTTCTCAGCGCCCTTTTCCTGATGCTGGGATCTCTTTAACCAGTTGGAATTTCAATTTCCTGGCTTCAGCCATAGTCACTGCAAATAATTATATAAAGGCACTGACAGTCTCCCTGTCATTCATGGTGTCTGTGTGTCTGTCTGTCCATCCGTCTGCGTGGGTGTGGTCATGCCTGTCTGAAGTTTCTGAGGCTTAAAGTGGAGTATTGTACAAAGTGACAACCCCATCAAAGAGACCGGGCCTGCATAAAAGGACATTTTATGACTCTGCCCTTCAAAAGAACAGTGTGAGGAGTTCAAAGCACACACACAGGGAGAGGCAGGCTGTGGATGGAAAGTTCAGTGCAAAACCAAAAGTGAGACAGAGGATGGAAGCAAAAGAGAGAGAGGGAGAGAGACAGAGGGGAGAGAACATAAAAGGCAAAGAGAGGAAAACCCTCAAAAGCCATTTGATATTTCTCATCAAAGAGCGACGCTAACCTGTCTCACTTTGAATTTCCAGCGCAACGCTAAATCTTCAACATCAGGTTGTCATTCCGTCCACGGTGGACGAACATCAAGTCCAGCTGGGTGGTGTTTGATCGATCTCACCAGTTTGCATGTGTGTTTTTTAAGGCGCACACCTTACAGCCACATGCTGGGGATTTCTTCAGAAGACAGAAAATGTCATTTGGTGATTTACAGTGAGGTATTGATGGGTAGTTAAAATAGGAACAATGGCCAGTGCTGATGGACTGCCCTTTTGTACACCTATCTGCTATGGTGCAAAGATTTAAAGTCTCAGCTGAATGGTCTGGCAGGAAGGCAGACGCCTACTGTGTTTTTAATTAATGGCTGCAAATCAAAGCTCTCAAGCTGCACTTTCTATCCCAAACACTTTAAATCCACCAAAACCCCCCCTTTATGGTCAACGTTCAGATATACAAAGATGGCAATGTGATCCTTGTGCATGCATCTTCATACCAGCAGCCATCATGCAGTAGTACATGCAGAGTGGCTGCATTAACTCATTTTGGGAAGTATTTATATTTTTGTGTCCATATCTGCAATTGCATGTTTTTTGAATCCTGCTGTGTGTGATTCAATAAATTGTGGGAATTTTGCAGTCATGATATTTACTGAAACACATTGTGATATACAGGATGGATCTGACATTTGAGCTTTAACACTTTCCTCAATAAAATTGGCTCCAGATTGGCTAGCAGTCCATAGACTCTAACGTCCACGCTGCACTGCTAGGTATAAGCAGCCTAAACCACCTATTGTATTATCATCATGTAACATCACATCACACCTCCACATCTGGATGGGATTGGGATATGGGATGATAGTTTTTAAACCTGAAAATTTTTGACACTAAAGCAGAATGTGGACCGTCCTCACAAAGCTGAGGTCAGTAATTGTACAAATGATTTAATGATATGTTTGCTCATATGGTCATAGCATCCAGGCCTCACTGCAGACAGGCCCATTGGCACTGCACGAATTACCCCACAGCAATAGCGTCAGCACTTCCAAAGTAGACAATTCAACATTTGAAATGTGTAAAACTTCTCTGTAATTATGGCTGAAAGTATTTTGATGAAGATTTTTTTTGTAGCCTTTTGGCAACTGGAGCACAACTGGAGCACTGCCATCACAAGAACTTACCGATTCTTCTCAGCTCATTGCGACCTTTTTCTCCACACACAAACCATCTAAGCTTGTCTCTCTTGACATCAGGTTATTCAGGTGACCAATCCTACTAATTCTCCAAACACAGCTGTCATGTTTGCCCATCTTTTCTGCTCCTTAAAGTTTTTTGCATCTTGAATTAAGTTTGTTTCCACAAGCTATCGTTTAACATGTGCTCACCCATGCTGTGGCAAAAAACATGTACAGTAGCACAGTATTATTACAAAGTCCATCCAGAAGAACCTGTAGAATGTGAAACTAATGAACACAATAAAACATTAGACAGCAGGTAATGTCTCATTCATTATTCATTATAGAGAAAAATGTTGCTTTCTTTTTTTTTGAGTCAGTATGTTGAACACAGATGGTCACTTCCCCCAGATGACTGCATCAGCAACGCTGAGTACCATAATGTAAAACTAATGCAACAACTAATACTGATTTGCACATATTAGCTCAAACCTAGTCAAATACACATCTGTGAACAGGAGGTGAAAGTGGTCCTTGACTCAGATCATATATCTGTTTTTAAAACTTGGATTGCATCTTAAACTTGCAAATGAAGCCCAGCTCCCACAACAACCAACATTTCCTTAATTTTATGTGTGTGTGCTGGAGTGGGTTGCGGTGGTGATTAGAGCTGAAGGTGTGGGGGTATAGTGTTGGAGGTGGCAACCCTACCCTCACCTCCCTAACTAATCCCCTAATAACAAAAGCCTGCTTCTTTGCTCTGCTGGACTTTGAGCCCTGCTGGACTCTGCCTCGGCCTCCAGGCCTAAAAAACCTGCTGTTTACAATTTCCCTATTCCTGCCTTAAACGTTGTTTCGCTCCAAGAGGGAAAAAAGGGTGGGGTGGATGGGGTTAGAAATATGGAGAGAGAGAGAGAGAGAGAGAGGCCACAAAGGTGCTGTTTTGTTTGAAAGGAACAAGGGAGCTATTACATTAGAGATGGAGAGAAGAAGGAAGGAAGGAAGTAAGGAGGGATGGAAGGAAGAGAGATTCAGGAAAGGGGGGGTCAGAGAAGGAGGAGAGGCCCCACCGGGGATTAGCTGGCCAGCTGCTCCCTCAGGGACCAGGCATGAGAGACACTTTTATTCTGACAGGAAGAATGACCCCAGAGAGCAATGAAGAAGACACAGGAAGAATAAATGAAGGACAAACATTAAATAAAGCAGAGGAAGAATAACAGAAGGCCAAATTCAAAGAGGAAGGAGAGCAATAATGAAACTACAGCAAAAAAAGGAAGGGATGTGATTGACGGTGTTTATTCTATGGGCAGGCACAATGAACCACCACTCCTGTACAACAGTTAAGATCCCTGTAAAATATATTACAAGATTTCAATGATTTTCTTTTCTTTGTTCCAGCAAATAAAAATCTTCCAAGGCTGCTACACAAGAGAGCAGAGAGTTTGAACAACAACCACATTAGCTTTCCTGCTAAACTCTGCTCATTCTTCTTAAAAACACAATAGATTCCTAAATGAGCAACTGAACAAGCACCCATCAGGGATTGATAATACTGGTTTGATCCTTATTATTCAGTACTTCAAATAGCAAGCCATCTTGCCCTGATATGTGGCTGCAACGCAAATTTGTTTAGGTTAGCTTGCCAGCCGCTGTCAGTTGAACACAGAGACACAGAGCCTTTATTTATTCTTATGACAATAATTATAACAAGAAACATTATGTTTAGTGATGTTTGCAGGCTTCCTCGCTCTCGGACACTCTCCCATAGGTTATATGGACAGGCAACCAAAGGAGCCTGCCTTGAAGTCATAATGTAAGTAGACAACCCTAAATGTGATATCAGTTGGACTTCCATGAAAAGATGAAATAAACTCATCTTCTGCCTTACAGTCAGATGTACTGCACACACACACAACCCACACCAACCTCCTCATCATTACTTTCTACATATATTGAAGGCACCCTACTTCCTTTGTTAGAATTAAATGTTGGCAGTAGACTTAATCATGAAGCTGAGAATTGCCCAATGTGACCACAGCTCCAAGGGATATCAGGCTGCTTATCAGTTATCAGTGTCACTCCCGGGTAAGTGCAGTATAAAACCACATTATCTTAGTTGTGCTAAAGGCCTCACATGCATATGGCAGAGAAATGTGTCCCTATGGACCACAGAGACGGTGTGAGTGCGGTTGCGGTTTACAGCCCACAGAAACTGTACATCTCTTTACGACGAGACAGGATTGATATCTCCATCGGTTTGATGAGACAGCAGGCAGCGCAGACATACGTGCTGCCATTTGTGTGGCAGGAGATACGAAGCCATCCAATAGGAAATATTAACACAAGCTTGCAAAGAGTTGTCAAAAACTGATCGAAATTTCCAAACCCAAAAAGAAAAAACTCATGAGGCCACAGAGAGAAAAAGGATGCAAGGAGAGTTTTTCCTTCCTTCCTTCTCCTCTGCCTTTCTTTCTCCATATGGCAGCCATTTGTCTGGAGGAGGTCTGTCAGACATAAATAATAGGTTATGAAAAAACAGTAGGAGGGAGGGGGACGCTTGCTTTCTTCCTGAGGGACGGCATCTCCAGAGGCCTGGTGTCCTTCACAGCATAACGGGGAGAAAGCGAGACGGAGGCAGAGAGAAAGAGAGAGACTGAGTGAAGGAGAAATTGAAGGAGATAGAGAGAGAGGAAGTACAAGTGAAGAGGTCAGAGTGTTGTCTGAAGAACTTGGCAGAACCTGGAGAACGTGAGAGACCGCCACTTTTGATATCCAAATCAATTAAAAATTTCAGAGCAGGAGGAAGAGAAAGTGAAGGAAACAAGGAGAGGTGGAGGGTGTTTTGTGAGAGGGAGATGGAGTGCAAGGCAAAGAACATTAAGGCCTTCTCAAGTTTGTGCTCGCAGATTTTCATCTGAAACCAATTAGTTCCAAACCACGAAGACAACACCAAGCCTAGTTTTTAAAAACATCCTCTCTCTCTCTCTCTCTCTCACTCTCTCTCCCATCTTCCCCCTTTCTTTCTCCCTCCCTCCCGTCCATTCATGTGTCAGGCTCTGCAGCTCTCTGCTTGGTCTAGACTCCTGTGTGTGCATGCATGCGAGCATGTGTGTGTGTGTGCACTTAAAGGCATCGTGATTAACATTCGCCCCAATTCGCTGAGGGACACGCATTCTAAGCCCTTCCTTCCTGCTCCGAGTGGAATTCTCATTAGCTGATAACTACTTTTCAAGAGACTGCTGCATTCCTCTGCTGGATACCAGGGGCCATACAGGACTCCAGAACACACACACACACACACACACACACACACGCATGCACAAGCAAAGCCACAGATACAAACAAGAATTGGCATGCTGACAGGCAGAGAACACAAATGGATACACTTGTTATGCTTGTAAACCTGATTTTGGACTTTTCATTCAGAAGCTGAAGAGTTTAATGGCTGCATTTTACACTAACAACCCTCATAACTTCAATCGTAACCCAAAAGTTTCCACAGACAGAGACAGGTAGACAGGCAATAATAATTTCTGATGTGTTCCTGCATAATTCCGCCTTCCTGAGCTATAGGAAGAGAATACTTTCTTTATTAGATTCTCAGCAGAGGTTTATGGTATCTGTTAGCATTGAAACCAAATGCTCTCCAGCATCCCTCTCTCACTTCCCAGGACTATGAGGTTGCCAAGCAGACCAGGTTGGGGGAGAGTGTCTGTTTTTAAGTGGGGGGCAGACAGAGGAGAGACAGGGACACCTGGTGCTCAGTTTTCTCATCATCATCACACCTCATTTGGTCTCATCCAAATTTGAACATTGGGGAGAGCTGTATAAGGTATTGACTACTTTCTGAAGATTCTGACAGTAACGCTGCCCTTGGGTGCATGAAATCTGTTGATGGTGTAAAGAAATATGGATGGTCATATGTGGTGACATGGAAATAAAAACAAAAACAAACTATTATAAGGGATGTGGGGAATCACACATGCAAAAAGAGGGAGAAAAGTTAGTCTTTAATAAGCCACGTATGGCCAGAGTGTAAATGTGCAAAAGGTGCTCAATGAGAGATTAATCAACAAATGACCATCTGTCTCAAATTCTTCTTGCTATGCATATGTAAACTCACCTCCTTTGCCTTGCCATCTGCCTTTTGGCTTACAGTAACGCGAGCTGTTTTGTTTTACAACATTCAGCTCTCGAACATGTGCTCAAAGTGCACCACACAATCGATGTTTCATGTCAACACATGGGGCTGTTAATTTACAATGTGTAATGAAGAGTGGCCTGGTTATCACAGAGGCTAAAGAGGAAAGGTCTCCGCATGGAGAAACAGAGACACAAAGGAAAGAGGACGACAATGGAGGACACAAGCGGGGTTTTGTTTCTTCTTCTGTTCCAGCCAGATGATTTAAATATCAAAAATAAAATACATAAAACCTATTCATCCATGTGAAGGATCATTGCACCAACAGGACTTGGATTGGGTGCATGGCT
Organism: Scatophagus argus; assembly: GCF_020382885.2. Classification (NCBI taxonomy): domain Eukaryota; kingdom Metazoa; phylum Chordata; class Actinopteri; family Scatophagidae; genus Scatophagus; species Scatophagus argus. The sequence continues at coordinate 15,613,594 of NC_058506.1, read as the reverse complement.
GCAGAAGAAACTGTAACTATTATGAATCTAACAAAAAGATTTTAATTCATGCTTTTGACATAAGTATGGTACCTACCGATATTTGGGATCCTCACAGAACGCTTTAAATGTCTTGGCTGATATTCTGCCTTTTGTAGTATTGTTGTATATACTTTTGTTGATTTGGGGGTGAAATGTCTCAACTATTGGATGGACTCATGTGAAATTTGACATCCGTTAGACATCAAATTAGACTGCTAATAGCTTAAAGTATGACATTAAACCATGTTACAACTTGTTAACAAGTTAAAAAGTGGCCACGGTAGACATGCTGCTTAACATCAACATTTTAACAAGGGTTAGGGTTAGGGTTAGGGAGAAATCAGGAATTGGATTCACAAACTGAATGAAGAATACAGATTTCAACCAGGCTTTAGAGAGGGCACTTCACTTTTCCTAAGCAAATCTATGAATGCCTTTTTTTTTATTGTGCCATTAGTTGCTGATAATTGATTAAATGTTCTATTGCTGTTTCCATGACACTTGTGATCCAGTGTTGCCACCCACTTAGCTCTCCTTCAGTCATTTGTCTGGCTCCTTCCCCTCTCCAGGAACACTTCCCCTCAGCCTGTAAAGTGATCACCGGATGGCTACTTGATTTCCCTCTCTTTTTCTCTGTCTCCTCTCCTTTCCTCCCTTCCTCTCATCTCCTCTTATTTTCACTCCCTCTGCTGCTTTTTAACTGACCCACCCCGACATATAACCTTAATTCTCCCAGTCCTCCCTCTCCTTTTTCTCATCCTCCATCATTTTGCCTTTCTTCCGTTGCTCTTTTCCTCCCTAAAATGGATGCTGTTCCCCTGGGAGTGGTCAGCAGAGAGCAGGGGAAGGAGGAGGCATTTACTGTGGAGCCAGTGCAAACAAGGCCGTTAAGTCATGGAGGTATTATGTATTGGCAGGTAACAATGATGAGACAAGTAATTACTTCCTCTTTCTTAATAAATACTGATTAATACAGCTTGTTGTATTCAGCCGGATTACTTTTTGAACATCTTTTTAAATTCATACATATTATAGTATTTATAGGCAATATATTTATTACTCTTTGTCAATAAAGATGGGTTTGATAATTGGTTATTTATATTCCCCTTTTCCATGATCTTTGCAAGTGTTTGTCAGAAGGGAACCTCATAAAAGTAGAACAAAAAATTAGAAAACAGATAAGTCAGTCATCCATCAATGCACTCAGCCGTTAGGCTTTCCATACCTGCTTATCTGGTGCAGGGTCCTGCTGTCTGGAACATATCAGTGCATACATAAATGTAATAAAACCATCGAGTAATAACTAAAAAAAGGCACAGGCCTCTGTGATTGGCACAGTTGTAAAGAATGCAGAAATTCTGGCATTTGCGCTCACTGGGTAAATCTTTCATAGAAGCTGGTTTGTGGTTTTCGCCAGCATTCAGGAACTGATTTACGGAAAGACGATCACCCTCTATAATACCCTCTTGTAACTATAAAAGTTTGTTTCCTAAACCACCTGGAAGCTTTTTCTTTGTGGATAAAATATTCACAACGAGATTTTGTAGTGTGTATTTATATGTGCTTCGGGTAGACCATGTATAACTTCAGCAACTGAATTTAAATATGTGAGAATAAGTCTGTGTAGCACACACTCAACATAGTATAAATACAACATGCATAAATGTGTAGTATATCTGGCCCTTATACCATGTTGAGTGTGTGTACATAAAAAGATGTGTCCACAGATAAACTGTGATAAAACACAAATAAATTTTGTGCCACTGTCTTTTATGCCTAATGCTCACCAATCAGTACAATGTAACGATTAATGAAGTTCTTGCCTTTTAATTTTGCATTTATTGTGGATGACACTACAAACTGCAGGCCGATCTTCCTAACATCCCAGCAGCAGGCTCTGCAGCCTGGGTGCCCCTGTTGTTGCGTGATCAGACAGGCTCAGGGGCCCCCGGTTGCTCTGGCTGACTCCACTCCTTTTCAATGGGGTCTTCCGCTGTCACAGTCACAGCCATGGCCCTGAATACCGGTAGACACACACACACACACATAAACAGCCCCTATCCGTCCACTCGCACATGCACGCTCACTCATAGACATCAGAGGGTGGCAGAGGCTGGAGCCGGGTGGGGGGGTTGCTGCACATGGGGATAGCCCCGACCGGAGGCACGCTTCTAGACTTGTGGATGAGGCAGAAAAGCCATTATGGATTGTTATGGTTGGCTGATCGCTCCCTTTCAGCTGCTGAGCAGCACACAAAAGCAGCAGGCAGAAGCTAAAATAATGGATCTCTTTTCCACACGCCCCCTCCGAAGTGTATGACTTTGTGTGATCACAAATGCATGTAGGGAGATGGATGAGAGTGTGTGTGTGTGTGTGTGTGCATGTTTATGAGTGCATGTGCCTATGTTGTTGGTGTGTGTGAAAGAGAGAGACTGTGAGAACTGGGGAATGTAATTTCTTTTTAAACCATTGAAAATGCAGGTGAGCATTTTCTGAATGTGTTCAGAAATATTACAAAAGTGTCATAAATGTTCAGGAGTTGTTGTGCTAAAGGTATTAGTATGATCCTCAGGTGTTACCAGGGAGACAAAACTATATTTAGTAAATCACACACACACACACTTACACACTTCCTTGTTTCCATCACTTTTGGGGAAATTACATAGACTTACTGTCATTTCCTGGAGGCTTAACCACCATCAAACCAAAACAACGAACATTACTTGGTCCTAACCCTTACCTTAACCTAACCATAACCTCTTAAAGCAAATTGGGTCCTCACAATATGACTGTTTAAACAGATTTTTGCCCCCACAACTACAGGAATATGTGTCCACACACACACAAGTTGATTTTCCATCACTTTTGGCAGCAATAAATAGACTTAATTAATTTCCTGGACTCTCGCTTTAATCATGACTATAACCATTAGCTGCCTAATCCTATTCTGTTATCTAGACCCTGAAAAGGAACACATATATATACATGATCATAATGAGAGAACAAGTGGGAAGAGAAATTAACGGTCTTACCTGAATCCCTGTGCCAGCGCATTACAAGCCACATCCTGGAAAAAAATGAGACTATTGTTTCCCTCACCTAACCTTAAACCAAGTCTTCCGCCTAAAATGGACTTGTGTTTTGTGTTTTTACATCCCTGCTACTTACTGGTAAGTTAAATTATGATGGTTGTACTGAGAACATTTCAAGACGATATTTCATTTGTCTGGACTTTTGGCAGCCATTTTTTCAACCAATCTAGATATTTTTAATGACATGTGAGGACATTTTGTAGCCGTCTTTGTGGCATCTTTTAACCCTAACCAAGGGGTTGATATGCCTAAACTTAGCCAGACATTAACCACAGCTTTTTCACAATATAAAGTTTCTACATATCCTTATGGTATGTATTGTGGAAATACTGACGTGATCGGTGTGAAATACACAAATTTAGCACGGTTGAATTTAATAAGTGTGCAATGCCAAGATTTATTCTGATGAAAGGACTAAGAAACTTGAGTCAGAAGAAATGTGTGATTGATGAATAAATCCTCGGAATATTTCGCTATTGCTATTGCACATTTGCTATTTTACAAGCAGCTAGAAGATGAAAGATGTTATCCTTGAACATAGCACAGTGACAGTGGCTGTTGTTATGTCATTGGGCTTGGGTCACATTGACAGGAGTCACAGTCATCCATCTATACATAGACCTGGAGCCATTTATAGACCAATGCCACACTGTGATGCCTGAGTGTGGCTTTTTACTAAGTGGATGACATGTCTCAGTCAATATGAGAGCTGGGAAATTGGATTGTGGCTAAGTGATGGCCTCGCCTCATAGTGTCCAAATGTGATAGCAGTTTCTGCTCATGTACATGTTTTAAATGTACAACGTAGACCTGTTGCACTAATTTAAAACTACAATTAGAATAGCCATGTGTTTGAGAATACATGAACAACTTCCCTAATGTTGATCTTTGACATTTTTTTAAATCTACAGTTCAATATTTTGGTGTTGCTGTTTGGCTGTTGGCATGAAGGCTGTTGCAGAATCAAACCTGTGACCTTTCAGTAGCACTAATAGGACCTTTTAATAAGTCCGCCACTGTGTGCTATAGGTTACCCCATCCCAGGGTGCATTTTCAAAGAGGAGTGTAGGAGATAGCTGTACTGTGAGCCATCAGTTGTATTTATCACCACTAAAAACCTGGAGGGCCAGGATGCACTGGCATGGATTTCATACAGAAAATGAGAATAAGAGTCGAGAATGAAGGTTGGTTCAATACATTTGTATTTAGAAGGTATATGTGTGCTTTAATGTTGATAAATAAAGAAATTTAGAATATCATGTAACACTCCTATCATTACGTCACTATCTGAACAGGAGTTTACAGCACGATTAGTGACAGACAAAAAGAGACAGATGAAAATATGAGGGTAAAGACAAAACAGTGTTAGAGGGGAAAAAATTACTGTAATATTAGATTTAATAGGCAGATTTCACTGTATAGTTGACTCTAGTGGATTTATTGGTATTATGGTGTAGATGGGGCTCTTTAGCTTTTTTCCATCCAGTTTGATAAGAGATCTGGACTGACTCAGTGCTCAAACAGTTATTTCCTCTCATTGTCTCCGATACAAACACACTCACTCACACACAATTGACTGTAGGTGATGAATTTTCCAGTGAACGTGTGTTTTTATGTCTGTTTCCACCCAGATGATATTAATCAAAGTTATTTTTAACTGTTAATGCGTGGTCAACTGAGAGCTAAGAATAGATACTTGTTACGCAATCGCTGCTGAGCCTTTTAAATTTGCATCATCAGATCTGTTATAAGTAGTTAATCGATCTCAGTGAGACTATATGTTGACATAGTGTCTTTCCATTTCCCTTGATTTTTGACTTATCATTTTTCCTCATCCTTGTCTCAAAGGCACTCTTTTTAAAAGATCTACTTTAAATCTAAGATCTAAGATAACAGTACTCTGATATACAGTATTGCACTTCATCCCAACCTAAACCATGCTCCAATTACTTTACTTTTGATCAGTACTTAACCCTATAACACCAAAGGTATCATATTTGATACATGAGTTTTTCAGCCCTCCACATGAGTAGTGTAATATTTTTGAAAAACCTGATGTATACACAGATGATGTATGCACAGATGTGATATTTGACAATATTTTTGTTTGTTTGTTCAGAGGGACCAATAGAGGCTCCAAGTTCAAAGAATTGGAATAATTCTGTTAATTATTTAATGATTTGGGCAGCCAACAGTGAAGTACTTGTGGGTGTTATCAGCCCTCCAGCCTCAGGGGGCAGTGATGAGCTTATTAAATCTTAGTGCACCACATTGAGACACCTTCAAAACCTTACTTGGCCAAAGGTGATTTGGCCAAGTATGATCATGTGATCATGTGATTTCCTGCTTTGTCTGCATCTCTAATGGACTGATGGATAAATAACATTTTCTGCAGTGTGATAACAAAATGCCAGAGATAATGTATCCTTAAATGAGTAACATTTCTTATCCAAGAGCCAAGCACCGGATCCCAGTGTACTATCAGTCCTAATAATGAGTGATTCTTGGTCATGTGTGAGTAATAAAATCCAGCACACTGTTTATTTCCTCAACCTGACCTCTTTTCAGAGCACACATAACTAGGATTATTACACAGACCGCAGTGATTGTTTTCAGAACTCTCTGTTTATAACAAGCGTTGCATAAAGTAAGTTTTGTGAAGCTGCATTTGTGTGTGTGTGTGTGATTGACAGTAACAGCTTCGATGCAGCTAAGGGGAAAACAGTCCATTCATCATATTTGGGTGCAATGCCAGAATGACTTTCATCACATTCTCGAACATTTTGTCTCTTTTTGTCATCCTCTATTTTTTATCTCTCCTTATTTCTCTTGCTCTGTTCTGTTCTATTGTCTCCATATCTCCCCCTCTTTCCTTCTCTCCCTCCCTCTCTCTCTCTCTCTCTCTCTCTCTCTCTCAGTATCTTCCCCCTCCGGTCTTCCCATGGGCCCAGAGGAGATGATAAGGTGATGTCATACCTCCGCTTCCTGGGGATGTGAGTAACTGTACCCTGTGTGCCTTGGGCCATGGCAGGGAGTGTGTTTGTGTGAGTGTGAGAATCAGCAAGTTTGTGTTTTTGAATGAGACTGATTTAAATAGAGAGGAGAGGAGAACAAGGAGCGAGACAATTGTGAATGACTGCAAAAGCAGCTTTGCACACATGTTCTTAAGTTATTGCTGAAAGCCACACGCACAAATTCAGTTTTTTGCAGGTTTAGCAGGTTGTAGGACTACTGACTTGTGTTCTTACTAACGTTAATCTGCCGCTTCAAAAGAATATAGTCGTACGCCTTTGATTGAAACATTGGGAAACCAGTTTTACAAACTCCTGAGTTTTTTTTTTGTCATTTCCCTTGAAATGAGCTTTTCCTCTGTGACGGTGGGATGCTACCAGCCTGTAGATGAAGAAACAGACCCGATACAGACCTCTGTGAACTAGATCAAACTGTCTCTTATCTGTGGCCTTGTGGTTTTGTTCGTGTGCTCTGGGTGCTCTCATTTGTGGAAGGTGGATTCAGTCCATGAACATAAACGCAGGTTACCTATTGATCTCAGGCTGAGTAAATGTGAAACACTTTCTAATGTCAACATCATCTACTGTGAGCTTTACTGAAGTTGGAACTTGTCTAATTTGGAGTCTAGTTTAATTTTATTTCAGAATCAGAATCAGAATCAGAATTGCCATGTAAGTGAAGAGGTTTCAAATTACTAGGAATTCCTAGTTTCTTTGGAATAGCACAATGATTTTAAAAGCTTGCCAAGGTGACTAATACTGCTTATTTATTTTTGCTATATAGTTTTTTTTTGTGTAGTTTTTACTGTTAACCAAACCAGTAAACCTTGGGAATGGTGATACATTTAAAAAAAATGGAAAAATTCGAACAGGGTTCAAATATGTAACTCTGTGACATTAAGTATAGTATTTTAATCACCACCATGAGTTTTTAGATTGATCACAATGCATGGAGCTCAATCACGATCAACATGCTTATTTTTGAAATCAAAATTATGTATCTGGGCTTGATATAGTCAAGCAGATGCTCTTATCCAAGATTTGAGAGTCGCCTAATGAAGCCCAGCTCGCCTGCTGTGATCTCTGAAAAACAAATTTTAGTAGACAAACATCTACATTGTGTAAATAATCTTGTCAGTTTGATGTTTTGGGGGTTTCTTGTAAATAAATTGCTGTTTAGCAGGTGGTAGAAATAGAAATAGAAGTAGAAATATAATTTACTGTATAGTATGCTTTAAAAAATTGCTGTTAAACATGTTAATTCGAAAATATGGTGACTCAAGATGTTATTGAATTCATATTAAGTTGTTTTACTGAGTTCTTATTATTTTGCTAATCTAAAAATACTTTAAATAACATGTAGCAACACTGAAATCCGGTAGTAAATTATGGGTACAATGTACGGTCATTTGTGAAAACAGTACAGGCAGCAGTGTGTTCTTAACTGCTTCAAATGAAATACAACTCAGCTCAGTCTTGTTGTTGGACAGCTGACTATCCCACCCACTGTTATGTTACACTAACAGACGTGTTATTTTCAGCGAGAGCTCTTGGCATACATTTTTAGTAAAATTATACAGACAAACTCTTTGGGAGGAGAACAAGTTGGAACAGAAGGAGAAAATCTGAAAATAAAGGACAGCAAAATAGAGAGGACCCCCCCTCCGTTATCCATTTAAAACATGCCTGGGCCCTGTGCCTCGGGCAGGTGTGGTGGACGGCAACATGAAGCTGTAAAGCGATGTTGAGTGTGTGCTTGAAGCAGTTCCCTTATAAATCAAACATAAAACCATGCTGGCGCTGCAGTCCATCTGGGTCCAGGAACAGCACTTTGAACAGCCATCACGTGGAGCTTTAACCTCAAAAGTTCAGTCGAGTTCAGCCTCGATGGTGCACTTAAAAGGTTAACACTGTGATGTTTAAGCTTGTCGCAGTCTTCTATATTGCTGGTGCTGAACTACATGTTTGGCTGAGTTGAGAAAGGCATTTGTTGCCATTTATTACATGCTTTCCACTAATTTCCAATTTCCAATATTTTCCTTGCATTGGGAGGAATGAAAATGAATCTTTTTGAATATTATATCCAAAATTACTAATGTAAGTCCATAAGACAAAAGTATTGGGCTGCCTGACTATTACACCAACAGGGACTTTAATGGCATCTAAAAGACAGCTTTGCAGCTTTAACAGCTTTGACTCTTCTGTGGAGGCTTTCCGCAAGATTTTGGACTGTTTCTGTGGGAACTTTTGCCCCATCATGCAGTAGGAGCATTTTTGAGGTCAGATGCTGATGTTGGACAAAATGTCTGGCTCTCACTTTCTGTTCTAGTTCATTCCAAAGGTGTCGGATGGGGTTGAGGTCAGGGTTCAGTGTGGACCAGTCAAGTTCTTCCACACCAAACTCATCTGACCTTGCTTTGTGCACAGTCATGCTGGAAGGACCTTCCTCAAACCGTTGCCACAAAGTTGGAAGCATTAAGATTTCCTTTCAAGTAACGGGCTGAGCCCAACCCCTGAAAACCAGCCCCATTCCAATACCTTTGTCTGTATAGTGCATGATAGTCAGCAACTGAGTGCTGCCAGAAAGAAAGCATAAAGGTCCTGTATACTGTCATCTATCCAGTCTCTTAAAAAAGGATTTTTATATGGTAAAATTTTCCAAAAGCAAAGTGTGTTTGTTTTTCAAAATGTAAGGCTGATCTTTTCTCTGACGAAACTGTCCCTGTAGCCTGAAAGTGGACCTTGACCCCTTGAGTAAAATTACTGGGCTTTTATACGTCCACCATCCATTCCTGCCTTTGTCCAGTGAGTTTTCCACAATATGTCGCACTTCCTGGTCTCTTGAAACTGTCGCCATGCAGCAGTTACATTTTGTTCTCAAACTGTACAACGTTAACCCGTTTAGAGTAAGTGGAATTTTTCGAGAGATAGCATTCAAAGTATATTTCATTTTGTTAATAAGATGCTTGAACTTAACTGGACGCCAGTCTGAAAATGATGGTGTAAAAAGACAAACTTTAAATGTGACCGTCATTTGCAAAGACTCTTCTGTTCTTTGCTCACCTTCTACCATTAGGCTCTGCTTTTACACCCCTTCCCTCTCTCCCCCCTCCACTTCTATCACCCCCTCACCTTTTGAGGTCAGCAGACAATGGGTCACTTCAAAAGGCCATTTCTGTAGAATGAGAGAACAATTATAGCCGCTCCTCTGGTCTGGGCACACACAAAAAAAGGATGTTGCCTAAAAACAGAAAGGAAAGGAAGCATGGACAGGATAAAATGGGGGAGTGAGTAAGACAGAAAGAAAGAGAGGAAGCCACAGTATCCTGCAATGACATGGCCACAGCCACAACCAAACAGTATGAGGTATCTGGGATGTGCGGAATGTGAGGTATTCGCCATGAATAGGTCTCAGCATTTGTTTAAAGATCTATTTTTCCCTGAGTTGGATGAAGTTTTTTCTTCTTTTTATTTTCATGTTCTGAATGACAGGAAGGGGAAAGGGAAAAGGAAGAGATAAGAGGTTAAACTTGGACATTTCTTTCCCAGAAAGGAGACTGGGCAGCGAAGCGGAGAAGAGTGGGTGTAATGGTTTTGCTTACGCATTCAGTGCCAGAATAAGAATTATTCCATGACGACTTCCAGGGAAATGAAAAGAGGATACTGTAATGCTTTTTGCATCATGTCCTTGACACAAGTGCGGTGATGCCTCTATTTTTCACATGACTTTCTGCTCCTGTTTCTACATAACAAAAAATAACCATTTGGATGTTTTTTACTTCACAGAACTTAAGAAGAGTTTGTTCAAAGAAGCAGAATGATACTCATGACAATGATTTTCATGGGAGATTTATTGAGATTGCCTTCAAAAACAAAATTGGATATGGGATTTCAATCAGGTCATCGACGAATGAAAGCCATCAAATAAAATAAGCTTCCGTTTTTGGTGTTAAATATAGTCAGATAGTGTACAGACATATGAATTCCACTCAACAAAACATCAGTTTTCTTTTTCCATTTTTCATGAAAACTGTGTCCCATACTGTTGGGATGAATTCCAATTTATAGTTGTTTGTAATACTAAGCATCATTATTATCATCCTCAATTTCCTTATTGCCTGGAAAATCATCAGCTTCAGTGAACAATACTTTGTAATAATACAGTTCAACAGTTGGCTCTTTCCTGTTTTCTGAGCGTCATCAGGAAGTCTAAAACGTCACAGTTACTTTGAAAGACGCACTAATAAAAGATGTTTTCAGCAGAAGGAACCAGGGCTCAGTTTCCCATAGGATGCTGAGTAACATGTCACGACATCAGCTGCCACAGTTTACACAAAGGGTTTAAGAAACTAATATCCTCACTTTAATCATATATTGTATTTGTACACGCATGAATGACTGTGTGCTAAAATAATGCGAGGTGTTGAGCTGCAGCATAGGTGTCAGTTGTGTAAATTCCCAAGATGTTAAAAGGATAAAAGGAAACAGAAAAAGATATGACTTCACTGCTAGCTATTCCATTCAGGATATTTTTGACCATCACAGGCGTCATCGCTGCAGTTGGTCCGTGTGTGAGAGTGTATTTGTGTATCTGATACATCACAGCTGAGAAGACAGGGCAGTTTCCGGTTTCAACAAAGTGTGTGTGTGTGTGTGTGTGTGTGCCTACGCAACTAAAACAATGGATGACAGTTCTGCCATACTTGCGGAAGCACAAGCAGTGATTTACAGAGTCACACTCAAAATGTGTTAGACACCAGGGTGAAGACTGTGTGTGTGTGTGTGTGTGTGTGTGTGTGTGTGTGTGTGTGTGAGAGAGAGAGAGAGAGAGAGAGAGTGAGAACAACACACACTGACTGCAGGTGTGACAGGGGAGACAATCACCCAGTCAATGATTCTCCATGTCATACAGTTTGTTTTGGACATTTGTTGGTTCATGCAGTGTCTGTTAGTGGACATCCATCGTCAGACATCCATCGTCAGACTCTGCATGACCCTTCACACGACCCTTGGTAGCATCTAATACCCATGTTCCCCGAAGCTACAGCCACACTAGTATGTTTTCATTTTAAAACAAAGTTTTATAACAAAAACAACCTCCATACAGACAAGTGTTGTAGCACCATTTCAGATGTGACCTCTGTCAATACTAACATGTCTGAAAACACATGTCCACCCAGGTCTCAACTAGTATGGGTCTGAGTCTGTAAATTGATCACTTGCTAACATATCATTAAAAGTTTAAAGTTTAAAGAATAGCTAAAAAGTTTGGGAAATTCAATTCAGTTCAATTTAATTCAATTTATTTGTATAGCGCCTATTCACAACAGAAGTTATCTCTTGACGCTTTCCAATTACAGCAGGTCTAGACCATACACTTTAATTAAGTTTTGTAATACAGAGAACCCAACATTCCTCCATGAGCAAGCATTTAATGACAGTGGTGAGGAAAAACTGCCTTTTAGAAGGCAGAAACCTCGGAGCAGACCCCATCTCTAGGTGGGCGTCCATTTGCCTTGACCGGTCGGGTCACTTATGCACTTATTTGCTTTCTTGTCAGGATTTGGATGGGAAGACTGATACTGTGACTGCGTATTTTGTTTATTCAGTGTGAAGCTTAGCATAGTTTTGTATAAAGACTCAGATGGGGGCAGTTCCTAGGTGAGGTCTGACTAAAGGTTAAAAAAAAAAATCCACCTAGCAGTATCTCTGAAGCTCATGAATATGCACATTATATTTTGTTTGTTTAAATGTCAGACTGTTCCCTTAAGGAGCCTACATGCTACTAGTAAAAGAAGAAGAAGATGTTGGCTTGATTATGTTGGCTGTATTATATTTCTCTCCTGCTGCCCCTGCCTGCAAATTCTCTAATCATAACATTCAGGGCTAAAATACAAAATTTGCCCTAATGACAATATGGACATACCCCATTCCAGGTATGCCTCTGCCTGTCAGTAACTGGATAAGACATCTATTGTGGCAGCTTTGATGAATTCAATCCCAAAGCACATTGGAGACTTCAAGCTGCACTCAACAAGCATCCAGTCGCTTTTGGCTCATTGTCTTGTTTTGCTTTGTTTCGCCAGCAACATCGCAGCAACTCTCAGCTTACATACTTGCAAGCCGGTCATACGCCACCGAAATAGCAAAGAGACGACCCAAACGAGCTCCATGTGAGGAAGGCCAAACATATAGTGCACCAAAGACACTTGCATAAATCTCTCATTAATCCTTTTTCTTTTTCTTTCCTTTTTTTTTTTTTTTTTTGTAAAAAATAAAACAATGACAGCTGTGTCCCTTTCCCGTCACTGTACTGTGTGGCTAAATCCTAAAGGGTCCTCTGGTTGACAAATGCCATTGCCTGCCACTGAGGAAAAGCTGCATGTTTGGAGCCCCTGCAGAATGTGTCTATCCAGCACAAATCATCTATTAGGAAAACAGTTGCTGTAGGGCCAACCACAAGCATCCGGGCAATTCTCTGGGTCGTCAAAATGCTCCCTCTTGCTTTCTCTGTCCCCTTATTTTCTTTCCCTCCCTTCCCCGCCCCCCTCAGCCTTCCTCCCCTCTCGTCTCAGAGAGCAGTAGCAGAAATGGAGACCAGTGTCAGCATTTCCAGTTGGATCAGCTGACGGCTATGCATCCTCTATTTCCGCTCCTGTTGGTGTGTGTGTGTTGTGTGGAGGAGAAAGGTGAAGGGAATAGCATGCATACAGTAACGTTGACAAAGCATCTCTGTTTTCATGATGAGGCCACCAGAACAGGATGAGAGCAGAGGAGGAGCACAGAGGGGCAGAGTAGAATAAAAACAGGGCTTCAGTGACTTTTTATCCAAAGAAACGGGATGATATTTGTAAAGATTTTGTTCAGTGGAGCTCCATAAATGCCTTGTTATTGAGGGATGGATAAAAATATTCTAATATGCTTCTGTCTTAGTGTGTATTGTTAAAATCTTTCTGAAGTTGTTGTTGGAGTTTCCCAACAAGGGTTCAAATTAGGGCTCCTCTCTGATGAAAGGAAGGGATACAGAAACAACAAGAAATCAGATTAGAATAATTGATTTGGTGGGATAAATAAAGAAAAAAAATCTATTCTGGAAACTATATAGATAGATACTCACAAAGAGAAGAGAAGAACAAAGAGAGAGAGAGAGAGGGAGCGAGAGAAGGAAAGCTGGGAGAAAATGACGAGGAGAAAGCAAGAAAGACAGAGACAGAGTTTAACGGGGGTTGGAAACCGAGAGGTGGGCAGGAAGGGAGATTAAAGAAAGACGGAACTGAGGAAAGAGAGACGAGTAAGAGATGAGAGAGTGTCCCAGTTCCAGTGTGTGTAAACGTTGATCTCTCTCTCTCTCTCTCTCTCTCTCTCTCTCTCTGTGTGTGTGTGTGTGTGTGTGTGTGTGTGTGTTTGCTAGAGTGGTTTGTGTTGCAGGGAACTTGGCTGCTGTCAGGCTAGGGGACTCCCAGAGGAAGCCAATCCTTGTTCAGTTTACAGTGAATGATTCCCTTCCTGCCCTGCACAGCCCTGCAGGCCAGTGGCTAACCAGGTTTGTGTGTGTGTGTGTGTGTGTGTGTGTGTGTGAGTGTGTGTGTGTGGGTGGGTTTGTGCTGCTTCATAGGGTGGCCTGGTGGAACGAAGGAGAGAAGCCGTCCTGTAAATGAGAGGTCACAGGTTGTGTAATAGTCAGTGTTTGTCCACCAACAGCCATGTGTCCGGTCAGTGTCCTCAAGTTGGACAGACCTACCTGTTTGCTCGTTTTGTTTGCAGTCCGAATGCTTTTGGGATAGAAGACAGATTACCGTTTTGGTTATAACAAGTACAATTTTGTTCTTATTTAATCACTATTGGGTTGCTTGTCAAAGTGCTTTTTCTTCAAATGGGTTGAAGAGAGAAAAAAGGGAAAATATAGTTTTACTGAATTGATTATACAGTAGGAAAGTGGTGGGAGGAGTGCTCAGACCTTTTGCTTAAGTAGACTATAAATATCAATACTGCACTGTAAAAATCCTTAATTACAAGCCATGCATACAAATCGTACAGTAAGACGAATCATGCATCATGTTTCATAAGCTGTTAATATGTTTGCACTGTATGTAATATCTTTCAAAGCGACTATATATATCACTGCCAAAATTAGTAAAAAATGTAGTATTTTGCTCTGAAATGTAGAAGTATGAAGTGCCATAAAATAGACATACTGTGCGTCCTATAGCTGACAGTGCTGATACTTCACTGATTCCTGAGGAGGTACCTTTCAGTTGTTCAGCGAGAAGCCAGTGGCATATTATCAGGAAAACAAATCAGGGGATGGAAAGAAAGATTGTAAGGAGGATAACTTGGCTCTGATCTGACATTTAGAGAAGGTCATTAGAAAGTCATTTCTTAAATTGGAAAATGTAGAGCTATTGCTCAATTTGAAATAGTAATTTGTCACACTCTTGAAAAAGTAATAACCCTACTGTAAGCTTCCATGCCAACTCTGTTTAAATCCCACAGTAATATGGAACTTGTTGGAGCCATGAATCAGCTCCAGTCCTCCCCAACATCTTTAACCACGTTCCAGCGTTTCCTCCAGGATCTTTTTCCTGGCACGGCCTCTGAAACAGCATTTCAGGCCATGTTTTGTTTCAGCCGTTATGCATTAAGTATGGATTGTATGAATAATGCTTCTAAAAACTTGACTGGGGTCTTTTTCTGCATTGTGCTGGTGTCACCTGTAACAACTTCATGTTTTAATAGGAAAGTAGCAGCTTCATTTAAACTGAGCAAAATTGTTTTTCCTTAAAGCCTAATTCGCCAAATAATATTTGAATGATTGCAAACCAACCCAAAGTGTTGACGACCTGGCAACGATACTCAACAATCACCAAGCTTTCTCAAGAATCACCATGGGCACCTTTAGACGTCATTAGATACATTAACTTGGCTTTTCCACAAGGAAAATACGTTATAAATGCTGAACAATTTTTTTAAAAAATCGATAAATCGTATCAGATAAAACTTGAACTGCATTTTATTCTGGCAATGATTTTGTATGACTTCCTTTAAAAATGAATACACTTTTTCTTTTATCTAAAGTTTTGATTTTTGTTCAATTAAAAAGGTTTATCGTAGGTAGGATTGTTCAACAAATATCAGCAAAGTAACGTGTGAAAAAAGTGTTGGGATCTGAATTGAGACTAAAATAGTGACGGTGCTTTTTCATCTCCCTAAAATTACGCCTTGTCATGTTTTAGATATTTTCGATTACGTGTCATTTTATGTGTTTAATGATGGAGGATTTGGTGATACACGTGTTTGTTTTTTCACACGTGGTTCTGACAGTAACTTTACCTAATGTATGATTTATTTTATCGAGATTTGGTGGGATCCTTTCTGAGATCAAAACACAGAAGTTTTTAAAGCCCTCAGTGCCAACCTGAGTGAAACGCCAAACCTAAAGCAATGCTGCCATCTTGTGGTCAAACATTATGATTTCTAATGCTTGTTTCATGGGTAGGAGCATGTCCCTGGTAAACACCTGTGTGCCATTTATTTATAAATCAAACAGCGCAAATGTTCACACACACACACACACACACACGTACACAAACACACACACACACAACAAGCTGATTTCCAACAGATGTACTGACACTGACAAAAAATGATGTATGTGCACTTAAAAACTTTAATTCACATGTCTGTGTTACGGGAAGAACACAGTTACAGAAAATCAGACAAACTATTTTTGTGGATAATAATGCAGACTTTGTAAATGTAATACATTTAAATACACTTAATACAATATGTATTGCTTTGAAAAAGGCGGTCATGTTACTGTTAGTAGAATTAAATCTTACTATAAATAAATATTCACAATAGTAATTTAACATATTATAATGTTACAGTAACATGTGTTTCCAGGGAAAACAAACAAACAAACAAAAAGATACATTTATTGAAAGATTTGCTGGGATGTGAAGCTGATCCATTTTGATTTTGGTCTCTCCTTCCTTAAACAAAATCAACTAATCCAAACTTGGGTATTTCTTGTCGCTAAGATGCAAACTCTTCTTTGTTTTCTCCTTTTCCCAAACACACAACTCAATAGTAACTTCACTGACTGCTGAAACAAAGTTTTCACATCTGTCTTGAAGGCTTTCTGGCAGCCTGGACCTGGACGCATAATAACAATTTAATAATACAATATAATCACACAATCACACAAATGTTTCACTGATTTCCCGGCTAACCCTTTCATAAACAAGAGTGTTTTCTCCAGGAGCAGCATTTTAGCACTAAGACTATGTCATTTCAAGTTTGTTCTCTGACCTAGAATTGAAACTTTTGTAAATGTTCTGTTGTTGTTGTTGTTTTTGTTTTTTTGAAACGCTCTTTGAAAACTGTTGATATTCCCCATAGCACACAAGTGGTTACAGAAACAGGCTTGAGCAGATTAAAAGTAGTTACCAGCAACATTGCCAGTCATTCAGAAGTCAACAAATATCCAACCTACTGAAGTACAGTTAAGGCACTGCAATAATCATATTAAAACTTTTTTTCCCCCGCACTGTAAAATAACGAGTTTGAATCCAAAGCCAGATGGTCGGATTTTTAGTTTTTACTGCCTTGTTGGTTTCCTTTGTGCCAGACATGATCAACTGTGAAAGTATTTCTGTGTAAAAGCGGCCCGTTGCTTTCTTCCAGCGGTGGTATTTCATACTGGAGTTCAAAGTGGGCAACCATTTTTCAGGGCTGTCATGCACTGATACCACATGTGTTTTCTACCTGCAGTGAGAAGGCATGTATGGACTAATATGCAGAAAGTATTTTAGATACTAGCTCATACAGCTGTGATGATCATATACAGCATAAGCTGCTTAGCCAGGGCTCATATTCCCTGCATAAACAGGAGAACATTATGGCTATTAACGTTGAAACAGAGCTTTAACGAACTGTACAAAACAGCTTTATGCGTTTCCCTCAGGCTTTCCTGCCCTGTTACGTTGATTTGAAGTGACCTTTAGATGGGATACTTTGCCCGGAATCAAACAAGATTTCAGTGAGCATGTCCGTGGTTCCTGGTGCCGTCTTGCTTCACATGTTGCCTACAGGCCTTGGCAGGAAAAAGATGGCCTTCTGACCCTGGTGGGTGTCTGGTCCTGCTTTGGGTTTACCGTTCCTCTTCAGCCCAACATACCAGTTGTACTTCTGGGAGCGATATGTGTTGTAGTGGTTTTCTTCGTACTTCTCCAGGAAGTAACACTCATCGTTCAGTGCTTGCTGGGACAATAAAAGGGAGACAAAAAAATGCTTGTTTTATTGCGAGTCTTCTAATTCTTTCTCTAAATTCAATTTAAATGTTGTGTGGGAATACACACAGAGTAAACAATAGTGTAGTGTGCTAAACCATATTGACATGAAAAATGTGTAACTAATTAATAGTTTATGTTACTCATTTGTTTTCCCTAAGCAGTTTCCTTTGGTTACCCTTTGGCTCTGTGATTTTCCAGTGTTTTGCAGTTATGGAAATAACCTAAGCTGATACAATACTGCAGGAATTAGTGAGTTTGAACTTGCACTGACAGGTATTATGTGACGAGATAAAAAAAAAAGCTCCTAAAAGCATTAGGTAAGAATGAGAAAGAGAAATAAGATCCCATTTTATCATAATGTAACATCTGTGCTCTGCTTTAATATTGAAATGACTTCATCCTCAACATCTAAAATTTGGTTTGCTTCATGGCGGTGGTAGCTTAGAGATAAAACTCAGAAATGTAAAAACTCACCGATCCGTAGAGGAGTCCATTTTTGTTCATAGCCAGGTACCTTCCTGTCCTTTCCCCCTTGACAACCACCACTCCTGCACTCACAGCCTTTATCCTCAGGATGTCTGCAACACAAACGTGTGACACCGTTCAACATAAACTGCATCAGTTTATCTGTTGCCTTTCCAAGGATGGAGTTGAAGATAAACACAACGTAACCGCTGCCTTCCTACTGAAATATTCGCCCAGCAAAGGCCTTGTGTACAGCTCATAAGAGCTTTAACAGTTCTTTCAAGTAATTATTAACTTAATACACTCTTGAGATTCAGTAGCTTTGTCTTACTTTTTCAAGTTCAGTTATCAAGTTTATCTTTTGTTTATCATTATTTGAACAACCATGAGGAGTTGTAATCAACAGTAAAGTTAAAGCTTGTTAAAAGTGGTAAAAGTCAAAATATTGAACAGTTGATATGGTTTACATGTGGAGCATTTGTTCGGCTTCATTTGATTTTTATTTATTTATTTTTTTTTGTATGATGTCATCCCTCTCTCCTCCATATCTTTCAGTTTGTTTTCCTGATTCTTAGATACAACAAAAGCAGTTACACATCAAAAAGAAAGAAAGAAAAATATTACCATAAGGGTCATTCTCCTGCCTGCCACCATTCACTGTCCCATCTGGTAAAATCCTGAGGTGATATCCTCCATTCTGGCTGTACAGTCTGGTCAGCGTCCGCTGCTCTTGCCTGGACAGGTCCAGAGATGAAGGTCCCAAAGGCAGCACTGTAACGTTTCCCTCAGACATCCCGCAGACAGTCTGAGGCTTGGACGAAGCGGATTGCTCCTGTGTCTGAAATGACAGAGGAGATCCACCGCGTTCACTGCTCGTGTCACCTGGATTCTGTCTGAGACACGACAGAAAACAGGCACGGGAGGACATCGCTGCCTTCATGATGATTACAGGAAATGCCCTCCTCTCAAGCCCTCCTTAATCACTTTCTTCCACTCTCTGCGTCTCTGTTACTCTCTATCAACCATTTAAGGTACTCTATTCTTTCATGAAGTGATGAAATCAGCTGAAATCATCAGATCTGGATGGAGGCCAGGCAGACCCACATGACCAAACTTGTTTTTCCGACTGAACATCTCTCAGATTCTTTCTTTTGTGAGAATAATTTCCAGATGGCGGTGATGTAACTTTCACCTGAAATCGGTGCAAGGCCAGACAAACAAAATAAGCAACATGTGGACACAATGAAGGACGAAGAAAAGTTGCTATGATGGTATTTTTACTCCCTTCTGGAAATGTTGCAAGTGCCAGCAATAGTCCAACAAGTAAATGCAACAGTTTTAACACCTAATATTGTAATCCACAGTTGAGCCATTTTCCTCCCATTGCTTGAAGCCAAAATGCTTTGACACCATGCATTCGCTTGGCTTTAGCTGACCAGAAAATAAAAATCTCCAACAGCTACTTGAAATCTTTCCGCTTGTGGAACTACAGTCCATCCAGCCCTGTCTGTCTTACCACTGGACTGTCTGCTTCCTCAAACTCTTATCCAAAAAAACAATCAAGCCCTCAATATCCTGGAGGGTAGAGATCCCAGAGCAGCAGTGGATGTCATAAAGTCTGTCAGATGGAAAAGGAGCGGGGAAGCGGTGAAGGATCCGGCCAGCAGTGTTTCTGTACAAACCCAGACTTTGTTATCATATGTAGCCAGAGGTAGAGTTTAACTGCAACAGAGCCAGGCTAGCCCACATCTGGAATGTCTTGGAAAGGCATAACAGAGCGAAGGAAGAGGGGAACGAGAGAGGGAGAAGGAAAGCGAAAGACAGAGCAGTGCAAAGCCACAAGAGGAATGTAAGGCCTACCCGCTTCATAGCCAGTTTTTCCTAAGAACGAGACCTGGAGAAGAATGTTGTATTACGGGATATGGGGTTACTTAGTGCCAAACTGATCCCTGGGGATTGTTGGACAGAACAGCTGGTGGGGGGGTGACATCAAAAAGCCAAAATTTGACCGAGTCAGAGTGCAGATGCGTGCGAGGAGACTGAACCTGTGTGTATGTTTGGATAGGGGGGTGACAGCTGAGGAGAGATGATGTTTGGGGGCTGAAGTAGAGTAAAGTTTGGCTGGAAATAAAATGATGCTGATTCACAGATGTGTCATTAAGAGTCATGAGGATATATAAATATATATATAAAAACAAAAACAAAAACGTGCACAAACCAGAATTAATTCCTCCCGCTAAGAAAGATCAGTATCAGCTTGCTTTCCTGGCATCAGTTATTAGTGACTCAGCAGCCGTGATTTCTAGTTAAGTGCATTCCCGTAGAAACAAGGCTCCTCTGATCTGAATCATTCACCTACCTGTGAGAAAGTCATGTGACGGCGCCCCTGATGAGCCAGCATGTCCCCCCTCTTTTCCACTCTTGGTGTATTTTGCCAAACTCTCTTCCTCAGGAATGGCTCGTCTTCAGAGACTTTAACGTGCGCCTCGGTGTTTGTACCCTCCTCCCTCACCTCACCACCCTTCTAACAACGTCAGAGGACTCATTTTAACAGGCCAACGTCAGGACTAAAATTACAGCACCGGAGCAGAGATAGAGAGAGAGAGAGACTGAGACAGGGTGACGTAAGTGTCCGGGCTGTGGGATCCAGCCAGGGCCTGGAAATTAGCAGAGCTGCCCGTCTGACTGAGCGCTGATACATTCTTATGGCTGTGTCCTCCTGGAGACACTGAAGAGAACACAATATAAACATTTATAAAAGACACAGTGACGACTTCAGTTTCCAGAAACTTACATAATGCAAGTGCCTCGGCCCAGCGGTGACAGTGCGGGGGACAGCTGGGATCACGTTGCAGGATTACATTACTCCATATTCCTGCACAGTTAAAATATGTAGAGCTCATCATAAACCAAAAAATACACTGAATGAACTCCAATCCTACATGCAGTAAATGTCCTCAATACATGGATGAAGTACAATCATAAAGGCGAGAGGTCAGGATTCCAGTTTTGTGCCTGAGACCCCAACAGGAGTCAGCAAACAGGAACACTGACACTCCTCAACGAAGATGCTGGACTGGATCCAAGCAGTATTTCAGATAGCAGTATTAATAATGCAAGCAGAAGACAAAGAATACAAAGCTAATAAGGGAATCAAAGAATCACTTTAAGCCTGACACGAGATACACTTTCAGTTTAAATAAACTGCACAGAAAACACACATCCACAAAACATTTCCTAGAGCCCTGCCCTCTACTTTGTGATAACTTTTCGAGTGGTAGCACTAATTTGAAAAATACATATTTCGATGTGCAAAGTGAGGAATTTCACAAAATGGTGGAAATGCAAGCAATCTCGGCGTCTGTTTTTGCACACTTTCGCTGTTTGCTTCGCACTTGCATGACGACGATCAGCAGCAGTTTGCAGGCTGGCTGAATCGTTCACGGCGGCTGCCTCGTCTCTGTCTTCTAATGGACACTTCAAGATCTTCTCTCTATAATTCATCCCTGTGAGGAACATCTGCATTTTAGAAACACTCAGTCTCTCGAAGCTGTATAACCTTGAGACTATGTAGAGAATGTGCAGCAAAAAGAAGAAGCACCTTGCCAAAAAGTGGAGAGTCTGACCTACTTTTCTCTCACCTTTACAGCCTCGCTCTCTTAATTTTTTTATTTTCTGGAAATAGCTGCTTTGCTTCTATTTACCAGGAGATGGCAGAATAGATCTGATTCACACCTATTGTAGTACTTTACAAATTACCTTACAAATTATCACAAAAATATATGAATAGTGTAAAGGTAAGGTAAAGGTAAGTAAAGGGCTACTGCATACATAAACACTTAGGCAACAGTTTCTTTCTGTCTGCTCTGGTCCAGGATTAATAGATGTGGTTTTTTTTTGCTGTTGTTGTTGTTGTCATCATAGTTTCACCTTAGATGCTGTGATAAGCATAGATAAGGTGAAAGTTTTAGAAAACCACTGCTTATTTGCACGTGTGTGTACGACGTTACATTAAGGATTCATTTTAGAGTTCTGTTTGGAACAACCTGAAATGTTTAATTCAAAATTCAAGATTCAAAGATTTTATTGTCAATTCACCATACGTGCAGGACATACAGGAGAATCAAATTAATGTTTTTCTCTCACCTTAGTACTAATGCCGTGCAATTAATTCAATACAAGATGAGAAAAAGATGATATATATATGTATATGTATATCAGTGTAAAAAAATAAATAACACTCTAGGGGAATATAAAGATTCTGTCAATTAAAAAATAATTTTTAGGTCAGTTTTGCTCTCCACCAACTCCTGAGGGAAATTTCGGTCTCCTTAGCTGCTTTATGCTTTGCTCCGCTGTGTTCAGCAGTTAGTTGCTGACTTTGCCTGTATGTCATTTGATGCTGGCAGGTAGAGTGCAAATGGTTTATCAGAGTTTTTACGCTGAAAGCAGCCGCTGATGGAAACAATGCTGATGATAGTCATTAGAGTTACCAGAAAGAGAGAAGTTGTCGGCCGTGAAATCAAAACAATGAGCTGAAAGATGCTGAAAGATGCTCTTTCCTCATGGTGAAAACACCTCGGGATGAGAATACAGACACAGTCCATGGAAGAGAAAGTAATAAAATATCTAAATGGAAGTATGAAAAACTTGAGAATTGACAATTAAACAAGGCTGTGAAGAGGAGACGGAGGTGGACGCAGCTGGCACCTTGTCAGAATAAACCTTAAGACCTCAAACGCACCAGCAGCTGCATTAATGCCGCAGATCTATATTTTACATTAAACGCTGGTCTGAATTCCAAGCAAATGTGTGTAAAATTAAGGAATATGTTGGCATGGATTTTTAATCCATGTGGCTGTAAACTGGAAGAGACGCAGTTTGCTACAGTAAATGTAAGAAATATAAGTACTTGTCAGCTGTCATTTGCATCATGTTCATGAAGAGGAAATGGAAACATGCATATTTTTAGCCATTGAGTCAATAATTATGTTACTGTTCACTCATCGAGAAGCTTTTAGTGAGAGAGGCTGATGCAAAAATGAAATTAGAGAGGGTCAGGTGTAATATTTTTGCAATTTAATTTTATTTATGATTTTGTAAGACAACTGTCACTTTTTAACAGTGGCTTTATTTTTCATTTACAACAGGAGCCATTGTTGAAACTGATCAATCATGCAGCAGTCTGTGTGTCCCACATGTACCGGACTACAAAGTGGTTTATTTTTGCCCCCCCCCCCCCCCCCCCCCCCACACACACACACACATATGACTTCCTGTAAATCGTTCTATCTGTGCACCACACTGTCACAGATGGAGAAATGAGCAAGCAGCCAGACACTGTACTGTGCTGTGGCACAGGAAATAGCGCAGCTCTTGACACTATAACCACAAAAACAAAATGTGCATGTGTCAATGGCGTGCATGTAATGTGTTAAAAAAAAAAATCTAAATTTGTCACCATTATGGTAAGGTAAGACTGACAGTGACTGTACTATAGTCAATAAGTCTAGTGGAGCAGCTTATTAATCAAAATATGAGCAACAATAATTTTTAAGTGAAAGAAGTAAAAGTTCGCTGAACAAATTGAAATCTTTTGCAATGAAAATCCGTACCAAAAGAGGGCGCCAGAGGGCGATGGAGGCTTTAATCCAAGACAGATATCCCTCCACAGAAATTCCCCGCTCTGGTTGAAATGACATCAGCGTCTCCTCCTACCAACCAGGATCTCAGCCCGCTGCATGCAAAGATTGCCTATGCTCGGTAAGATGTAGCACTCAATTTGGCCCTAATGGGTGAGAGGGGGATTGTTAGCTTGACTGGCAGACGTTTGCAGATTTATGTTTGGGAAAAAAACAGTTAAAAAGTTAAAAACTATTGTCATGGCTAAGGATTGTGTGGTGCTGATTCTAGCTCAACTTTCACTTTACCTTTCTGTACATTTTCTCTTTTGCCATTTGAGGGGCTCCATCCCTACATTATTAAAGGTCCTTTTGAGGATTTGAATGTCAGATAAAAGCTGTGTTAAAATGTCTAAGTTTATTACCAGCAAGTTGCTTCGGAATATCTAAGAAAGTAGTAAATATAGTTAAAGTAATAAGCTGACCATTAGCCCTGCACAGATTCACACTGTAGTGTGAAAGTCATTTAGTTATATGAAGCCTTATGAGTGACAACATATCAGATTATCTCAATGCACCAGACAATAACAATATCTACAAGTGCTATCCGCTATTAGCAGCAGTGCTTGATCAAGATTACTGATGGGTTAAGCACTTACCGGCAACAGCTTTTCTAGAAACAAGATAAGAGTAAGACCTCTTCTTTTTTTCCTTGTCTCTGATATAGAGTAGCTCACCGCACACCCGCCCCAGACGGTTAGCGCTCCAGATGGGGCATCTGATTGGTCGAGAACGACGTCAGTCAGGGGATTATCCGCGCTCGGGTAGGTTGATGACGGTCTGCAGCGCTGAGCTGAGCGGGCCTGGGGAGAAGCAGTGCATTTAAAACCGCCCAGGGAAGACACCGCATTTACGAGCCTAGTTTTGTTTTTAGCTGCCTTCCTCCCTCCCTCCTCGCCCCTGGCGTGACCACGATGACTTGGTCGAGAGGAATGCAGCACCGATTTACCTGAGCAAGTGTTTTCTTCTGACCCCCCCCTCCCCCCCACGACCGTAACACTTGTTATACTGTGACTTCTTTTTAATTTCATTGAATTGGATGCCGTGTCGGACTGCTGCAGTTGCTGCCATTCTGAGAGACACGGGAGGACTTCTTGCTTGTGTCAACTTGAGTGTTTATGCTAAGTTAAGAATATTCCAGGTTATGTAGGTAGGGATTTCTCTCGGATACACCTTCGGCCCGCTGTTTACATGTTGTAATTGGATTTTCCATCATTTCCAGCAGCAGTAGCAGTAGTAGTACCTCAGGCTTTCCTCCCTCCTCCTCCTCCTCATCGTCCTCCTGTTATTCCTCCTTCCTCTGGTCGGAGCTTTTTGCCGGGTCGTCCAGGTTTGGAAGATAAGATGGGACTACCTGCTCTGGAGTTCAGTGACTGCTACTTGGACAGCCCCCAGTTCAGGGAGAGACTCAAGTCCCACGAACTGGAGCTGGACAAGACCAACAAGTTCATCAAGGAGCTGATTAAAGACGGCAAGGCGCTGATCCAGGCTTTAAAATGTAAGTAGAGGTGGAAAGGTGTGTGTGTGTGTGTGTGTGAGTGAGAGAGAGAGAGAGAAATGACTGACATTCACCCATGTTGTCCATACTGACAGGAATCAGTTTCCACAGGAGTCTTAACTGCTCTGGAAATCTCCTTTTAGTTACACTGGACTCTGATAAAAAGTACATTTGCTGTGTGTGTGTGTGTGTGTGTGTGTGTGTGTTACTGATAAGAAGGCGGGTGAATTTGAGTGAGCACTGCATGATGTCCTGTGAAGCTGTCGGCACATTTGTTAGCCATCAGTTTACATTACAAGGCATGCAGAGGGAGAGAGGGACCGGGTTTTTGCTCTCGCTGATGAGTGCTGGTATGTGTGTGAGTGTGTTCATGTTGTTTAATGTTGATAAGAGGTTTAACTCATTCCCCTCCCAAATCGTGAATAAGTAGGAACGAAGGAAGTTAAAAATAAAAACAACTTATGTTTCATTCCAGCTTGCTTGTTTTAGTTCTTTTGTGATGTGAATGGGAAAGCAGCTGTGAGAGGAAATGCTGTGAGTGGTCTGTTAAATGACTGTCTGTTATCTGAGATGGATTAACTAATGACGAAGGTGTGACTGGAAGCAAATGAAACTTCTCGCTTCTTGTTCAAGTTTAATTTCAGAATCAGTCAGGCTTAACTGGCAAAGTGTGTCTGCACGAGGGATTTGACGGTAGCTTTTCAGCGTACTTGCAAACACTTCCAAGAACAGCATTCAGGAAGATGCAAACATAACATTAGAACTCATGTACAACCAAGTAGGTGAACAAATGTGCATTAAATGTACATTTAATGACAGGGTTTCCGCCTTGTTTACCACTTAACAAGCTGTTCTTATGGAGAATTTGCATTTGCACGAAAATAAACGTCCAATATTGAAAGGTTGATGTTGTCAACTCATCAGGAATATTCTTTTTGAAGTACGCTCAGACACTATAAAACCTGATGGTAACCATAAATAAGTAAGGCCAACTTTAATCAAAATAACATAAGGATGGATGGAGCTGCAAAGAGAGGAGATTAAACGCTGTGATGTCAACTGTTGGATGAAACATCTAAAGCTCAGTGACTGCTGTTGTTCTTTCTCTTTTGCTGTGAACACAGTCGGCAGCTGTTTCAACTCTGTTCATACTCCTGATACTCCAGATAGTATTGTGTTTTGGCCTATGACGTATCATTCACACTGCTCATATCTGCTCATATGCAGATATGCAAATCCTGGAAAGTTCAGGGCAGACCAGCGTGCCGTTTCACCTGAACTTTCCACCCGCGTGTTATCGGCTGCACCTTTAAAAACCAAACCGGCTCGCTCCTCTGTCACCACAAAGCTCTGTCAGCTGATGCGTAGCTGTAAAGACAATTCTGCTTTTGTCCGTTGGCGAAGTCCAGAAATCAAACGGCAGGGCCCGATTCACTGAGGCTGCGGTGAGAGTGGGATTCATTTGCTCGCTCTGTGCCATTGTAGCAGGCTGCTGCCTAACAAAGAGCAAGTCAGCAAATGTTCCCGGTTAATCTTTTTATACCTGTCCTACACAGCAGTGTTGTTTTTTGCCGACACAGCGGATGAATCGGTTGCAACAGGTCTTTTCTGACAGCATCTTTCATCGCTTCTCCGCCTCTTCTGCTTTGCTCGAGTCACTGAGAGGACGCGCGACCCCTAAATGTTTCGTTAGTTACAGATTGCCGCTTGAAGAGGAAGAGTCTATTTATATTGTCCACACAGCTAGCACATTTCGGTGTTTTTATTTTTGAGTGCAGTGTGATGTTATCTTGTGTGCACCTGACAGTTTGTTTCTGGTGTTGGTCTGTGTGTGAATAATCGATGTTGCTATACCTTCTTTATGTAAATATACAAATAAATTCTTCTTTGTGCATGCATGAACACTTTCTTGGTTGGGCTGAATATAAAAAACAAAGGCTTGTTGCATTTTGGTGACATTTTTTCCAGTAATGATAAACGGTCATTTGCAACTTCCCAGACATTATTGTCTTCTTTTCTTTCTTTCTTCTGATGAGACTCTGACATGTCATTGCTCATTCAACAGAGGATGGTCTGGTCTCACATGGAGATGCCATCACGGCTGCTGCAGATGTTTGAGCCGCTCCATCCTGTTTGTGGGTGTCAGCCCGCCTTATGTAACAATTAAACGTGTAGACACATTCAGACAAATAGCCAAACACACACACACACGCACTCACACACAAACTCTGTTTCAGTATGACTTTGAAAACCGCTAAGTGCATTTTAGACATACACAAACTAAGATTTCAGATGCACGCGCGCACACACGTACGCACACAGACACAGACGTGTGTGAGTTTAAGTGTATGTTAGCCAGATGTCATTTAAGGGCAGATCCAGCTTGTTATTATGGAGCCTGTAGAAATGTTTGGTTCTCTGCTCCACCTCTGACATGACAAGGTTCAATCAGCCAAACAAACCCTAATTACCGGCTGGGCACTCACTGGTGCTGCGGGGGGAAGCGACACGCCGCGTTCAGGCAGTTTATGTGACACTGACACACCATGTTGCCATGTCTTCAGCTGGAAGTGTAAAGAGTTATTTTTGTAAGTTCACATCGCTTGGCTCAGGTGTGTCTTTCTGTTTCAAAGTGTCCGAGTGGGATTTCTGACCTTCTATTTTCCAGTCTTTTTCTTAACTATAGTATATATCATCAGCTGGTTGCAAAAATGTGATAAAGCAATGTCATTAACAAGCAGACCTGTTTTGTTTTTCAGTCAGTCATTGGACTCAATGATACTAAATATTATCTGAGTTGTCATTTTCAGTTGTATTATCCTGTGTTTCAGTGGTCTAAATTGTGTTTTTTCCATTTTGTTTTTACCCTTTTCAGAGGGTGAATCTGAGTAAAACACATTTTTGTAATCTAAGGAACTTTTGGCCCCGAAAGTGGACGCATTTCAAGACAGTGAATATTTGAATACACCTAGAAAGGAAAAACGAAATCCAGGAGAGAGTTCAATAAAAAGTCAAGTAGGCCAGTGCTAAAATGTCAGTCAGTAGATTATTTACTCGAAAAAAATCAATTCAGAAACCCACGATTGCCGTAATAAAGCAATGACAGAACGTGTAACTGAATGTATCCAGTTTGAATGAGTCCCAAGACTCTGCTGTCACGGACTGGTTTTTCACAATGAGGTCACCGTCCGCTGGTCTAACGGCGCTGCGTCCTGGTGTTAGGAATGTTTTAGCCTGAGTCATCTCACCCTTAAGATGTGTTATTGCTTGGTTTGTGTGTGTGATTTTATGTGGGATATATTACATTGAAGGAATGTGGATATATTTTACGTTCTTTAACTTAATTTATGTGACCCAGTGACTCCTGTGTGCACTGCATACATGGTGGACAATGAGCAGTCTGGGATCTTCAACAAGCTCGTGAGATGATGCTAATTGGTGTAGGATTAAAATGTCAGGAGGACAGATACTGACCGCTCGATGATGTCCTCAGTCTACCTTTCCTGCAAAATGTAAGGACTGTGGTATTTAATGTCCTTTTGTTGTGGTTCCAGCTTTACATCCCTGACGAACAGATCTGCGCCACTTATCTTTAAGGCAATATTATGTTTTAATCATGTGAGTAGAGCAATTCATACAGGCTGTTTACATTCTCTGCGATTAAATTGTGATTGTGATATTGTTTTTGGCCAGATTGCCCAACTGTAGTGTAGAATAGAAAGACGACAAAAGGAAAAGAAAAAAAAAAAACACACACAGATCGATCCAACAGAAGATGGATGAGCCAAGAAACATTAAAAACCAAAGCATTATCTTTTCTCTAAAACCAGAACTTAATGCTGAAGAAACTGTGGGAAAAAGCCAACCTCTAATAGAGTACTAATATATTGGGTTTAGATTTGGTTTATAAAAGCTCTGATGTTGTAATGCAGCTGACTAAACACAAAGTAAACTTGTCCAAACCTTTCTCAGTGTATCAATAGCCATGGCTTGAAGAGGAAGTCTCTCTCTGGTTTAGTTTAGCTGAACTGGCTGACTGAACCGTAAAATTTTCAGTGGCTATTTTAGCCCTATGTAATTGTCCAGATTTAGCCAATGAAACAATGGCTGTAGACTCTGGCCCTTTGGAGAAGTAGTTGATGGCTAAACTTTTATATAAACATGGCCCAAAACTGAGATTACCCTCCAAGAACCACTGCTGTACAGCAAACCTGAAAGACTGTATTAAAATGTTCAGTATGTATATCAAAGGCTTGACCCTAAAAAGCACACGCATTGTTCAGGCATGTGTGCGGCCTGTTGCTGGTTAAAAACAGCCCTCCATCCATTAGCACCGTCTTGATAATGGCTTTGTTTCCATGCCTTTACTCTTGACTTCAAATTGAACCTTTAACTACCCCCCCCCCCGGCAACCTCCCAAAACAAGCTGCTGGATATGAGGACTTGGGTGTAAATGTCCCAGAGAAGGAGAAGTGGGAATTCCCTGCGACGGACCCGGCACTGCAGCAATCCGTGCCTCTCTCGTTACCTCCTGTCTTTGTTTTTTCTGCAGCCACCCACTGTGCTGTTAGCGAGTCACAAGAAGGGTAATAGCAGTCATTCAGTGGCTCAACTGTCAACTGTGCTGATAGATGAGGGTCGCACACACACAAACGCACACCGCACCATAACTAATTCTCAATTATGGCTGTTGGAGGGACTGAACATTTCCTTTTAAAAGGTCTATAGCAAAGGGAGAGAATGTGCCATGGGGCAGAGGGAAGCAAGGGTGCGTGAGAGAAAGAGGAGGTGGTGGTGGTGGTGGTGTTGGTGTCTTTCACAATAATGTTTAAAAGACGACATGGCCTTGTTTTCTCCCCGTCTGTGGAGGAGCTCGTAGCAGAGCAATCTAGGTTGTCTAGAGAAGAAGAGGAGGAGGGGAAGAGGTAGAGGATGGAGGAAGAAAGAAGCAAGAGTCGGGAGGGGAATAACGAGACGGGTTTCCAGTGTCTGAAGGCATTCCTCTGTGTACATCACACAGCGACAAAGAGGAGAGAGAAGTGTGTGTGTGTGTGTGTGTGTGTGTGTGTGTCTACATGTACATACAGCATGTTGTCTGCCGTTTTGAACATTTTGGGTTTTCACAGAGGTCACACAACATGCCTGTTTCTAATTAAATCAGTATATTTCTCCTCATGAGAAATATGTGTGTGTATTATGCTGTATGTGCCTAGTGAACGTGTGTGTGTGTATGTGTGTGTGTGCATGCACGTGCAGCACAGCGCAGTGGGGGTTGGGGGTCTTCCTCTCGCTGTGACGTAGTGTGGAGAAGTGGGAAATTAGGGCACGACTCAGCTCAGCTTTGGTGCCATTGTTGCCTTGCTTTTGTCTCACACACACACACACACACACACACACACCCTACATACAGTCATTCACTTTTAACATTTGATCAAAATTCTGCATTTTTGTTCTTAAAAAAAATGGAAGGAGCATCAACACCCACAATCCCTCTTCTGATCGGCAGACACACACTAGAACTCCTTATGCATGGGATGTTACAAGAGCTCCGAGCTGGAGCTAACAATTATTTTCATAGATAATTATTCTGTTTACTATTTTCATGTTTTGAATTTTTTTGTTTTGTCTGACTAGCAGTCCAAAGTCCAAAGATTTTTGTTTCACCACATGTTTAAAAAGCCAGTGGATGTTTGGCATTTTTACTTTATGGATTTCTTGCGTGGGCCTTTCTGTGAGCATGAGAATGAACAACACGACTATGGGAAAACTCTTTGTCAATAGGTTTCAGTCATTTAGAACATCCGTGTTCCCTTTTGCATCTATAATTAACAACCCCATTAGTCTGTTGACGTTATTAATCAGGTCATCAAGTGTGATTTACAGCGTACTTCCAAAGCAAACAGATTTGTTGCAGAAACGGTGTGTATAATGAAAACCTGCGCAGCTCGTATCAGTCACCACAGAAGTAGCTCTCCAGTCAGCCTGCCGCTTCATCTCATTAGCTGAATGTTTGATGTGGAGTGTTGGCCCTGGAGTCCAGCTGGACTGAAGCTGGTAAATATTTTAGCTCGGGGACTTATTGTGTTACACTGCCCGGCAATGATACTGTGACTCAGCCCCTCGATGCACTGTGGTAATACTTCTCTCATGACAATATGGGACTTATTTTGCTGGAATTCTACCTTCACTATAGGCCCCAGAGATGCGTGCCTGTGCGGATGTAACAAGATGACATATTTCCTTCTTTTAAAAGCACTGCTATTACATCTGTTCAAAAGTGTTACACGTGAAGCATAGCGGGAGGGATTTACTTGGCTATAGGTTACTCTGGTTATGTGTCCTCAGGCGGTCCTCATATGGAAATCCATAAATGTACAGCACACTAATCAGCCGCAACATTAAATCCACTGACAGGTGAAGTGAATAAAATAAATCTGTTTACAATGCAATGTTCTGGGGGGGTAAGCTTGCGGTGAAACGTCAGCCCTCGTCACATTTCAAATACAGCTCAGGAATGTCTCAAGGACCCCAGCAGCAGCCTGCAGACTCCCCAGATCCCAACCTGATCGAAAGTCTGCGGGATGCTCTGGAATTCGACCTAGGTGGACACCACACGGGGCCTCCAGGTTGGAGGTCTGCAATGTTTAAGTGGGTGGTGTGTGTGTCAAAGAACATCCACATGATTGCCAGAGCCCAAGGTTTCCCTGCTAAAAATTGCACTGTAAATGTATGATTAATTTAATTCACTTGTTGGTTTGCGGCTGATCGGTGTGTTTCAGTATGAGAAAAATGTAGATATATATAGAAAAAGATTTAGGAAGGTAACACTGGAACTGAAAGGAGAACTGAAAATGAGAGGTTTGTTTTCTAATAACATAGTTATAGATACACTATGGCAATACCTTTAATTTGACATGACAGCATTTAAGACTGCATGAAACTGCAAAGGAGGAAGTGGGATTCACAAGTTTGTGTCTTCTATGCCTTAACGCAACCTCTACGTCTCCTTTGGTGATGGAAATGGTCCTCTTATAGCCAGTCAGTTGCAGAAGTGTGAGATGCAGCTGTAGCACATCTTTGAATGTGCATACATACGGATGAGTCATGCCTGTGTATCTGCTTGGCCACAAAGTCACTCTTCTATTTAAACAGAACACTGGCACAGTTTGAATTACTGAAACAGGAAATCTGAGTTTCTCATGCACTGAAGTGTCAACAGGACAGAACTGCCTTGACCAAAACGTATGTATGGTGTAACAAAGCTTCAAGTTGCTCTGTGTCACTGTGTTTTTTGTTTGGACAGTGTCAGTGTGATAGTTATGTAATGTTGCAGCATCTAGCCAGCTGACAAAGATCCCTTTTAGATGTGTTTTAACAGGAATACAAATGCCCTGGTTTGGATAATATTTTCTGTCTGATAAAGAGTTCAATTACCTCAGTGAAAATTCTTAATATTGCACATCTCCCACAAGATGAGACAGACTTCCAGACCTGTTGAGATTTTTGAGTGCAGAGAAACTTTGCCCCTTCAACAGATGAATGTGAAAACAGCCTTCCTGTGTCAAACTCTGCACATACATCATTCTGTGTCAAACTTCTACCTGAAGTCAAAGTAAACCAAACACATTTTCAGCTTCAGTTTCTTGTTAAAGCTCGCCTTGTCTGCCTTGTTCTCCCTTAGAGAGAGAAATGGTTCTCTAAAAGCAGGGAAACATTGTAAAATGTGATTGATTTTAGTAAAATATTACTCCAAGAGTACATTTGACGCTCGGGGACGAGCCCGGGTTTGCTGGCTGCACACTAATTTGATCATATTACTGTTCTCTTAAGATCATAAAACACCAGGAAACGAAGCAGGAAGAGCGGAGGGAAAGTGAACGCTGAGGGATTAACTCTTTAACTTTCTGCACACGGCCACCTGATTGCTGCTGTTCGCTCATAAAAAGTACAGCTGCACTTTTCACAGCTGTTTGAAAACAATTTGCATCCATAACCACCTGCTTTTACTGCAGATGGCTTTCGATGCGAATTGTTTGATTGGAAGTCGTCTTTTTTTTTTTTTTTAAACAGGAGAATTAGAACACCCCAACCTCGACCTCCCGCATGACAAATGACCAGCAATTCAATGGTTTGTGCTGGAGTCTCAAATTTACTACAAAACTGTTCAACAAGCAGGATTTAGCCGATGATTAGCACCTAAAGTACCCAATAAAAACTCATTTCAGTAAGAATTTAAAATAGAATCTCATTATTATGCTTTTCTATTCTCTGTTATCCTTATGGTTCGAGGTGTTTTTTTTAATTTTACTTACTTTTTTTTTTGGTAGATTAGATGCATCCCTTTTGTTTGTGTGTATCTGTGTATTGTCTTGGCAAATCTGACCCGTCAAAAGCACTTTTTCCTCTTACTGGTTCAGTGAAAATTAGCCTTATTTTCATTGACACACCTGAGAGCTGGATGTTGTTGCTGTCCTTAAAATGTCACAAGACATTTGTAGAATTTTACGATTAAAGTGATGCAGTTTTCTAACCCCCTAGTTATTCATAAAGGAAAAGCTACTGACTACGGTTAATTATTGAAGAATACCATGGGAATAAAAGGCATTTTTTTTTATTGCTGTCCCACTGGAGAAAAGAATTGTTGCAATATTTAACCATCTGAACCTCTTAAAAGTGAATCTATAACTCGAAGTGATCATTCACTTTTTAGCCTGAAGTGTTGAGCTGTCAGTCCCAGAGTTTTAAGTGTAAACTCTGAGCCTGCAGTGAAGAGAAGGTGTGGCTCTGAGTTGCAACAAGAGACCTTACGCTGCTGTAGAACTTGCTGCCCAGACTTGCAACAGGTGTCATGTATTCAGCAGAAAGATTTTTACTCCAGTATCTTGAAATGTTACTGCAAACACTCACAGAAGTAAGTGATTTAGCCTAACAGGTGTGGCTCAAATCAGGCAGAAATACACAAATAACAGCCGCATGTACAGACACATGCTGACACGTCGTTGATAACATTTACAAGTATTTCCCCACATTAAAGCTCTTAAAGTGAATAAGAGAAAAGGGAGGAAGAAGAGCAAGTCAGAGGTCGGCGTGGTGTTTGTATCCAGCTTATTTTCTGGGAACTTCGAGTCTGGAGGTCTGTAAGGCAACAGCAGGATCTTTGTGTCTGAGAGGGACGATATTGTCTTCGATATGGGAGGGAACAATCCCTCTTTGTTGTGTTTAAGAAGACGTTATGTTAAGCTGCAGGGCTTCAGTTTAATGTTTCTGCAGATGTGAGTCTTGTTTATTCAATGCTCACTTTGTTGTGGGCATGAAGGACAAAAGTAGTTTTGGTTTTCCTCATGGCTACCTGAAATTATGCTGACGTCAGTGGAGGAAACAAATGTAACTAATGACACTTATTCAGGTGAGGTACTTTAGTACCTGCATGAGTGCTTTTTTTATGTTACACTTTTTGCTAATAGTGTCGTTTTACCCAAGTAAAGTTTTCTATGCACTACTTGGACATGCAGATAGCAAATCTCCAACATGCACTTTGTGGACAAAAGTATTGGGACACCTGACCCTTACAC
This sequence comes from Scatophagus argus, assembly GCF_020382885.2. Taxonomy (NCBI): domain Eukaryota; kingdom Metazoa; phylum Chordata; class Actinopteri; family Scatophagidae; genus Scatophagus; species Scatophagus argus. The sequence goes on along the minus strand of NC_058506.1, from coordinate 15,578,960 downwards.
CAACAGGGACTTCAATGACATTGCATTCTAAATACACAGACAGCCTTTGCTTTTCTGTTCTGGTAAGGCTTTCCATGAGAGTGTTTCTGTGGGAACTCTTGCCCATTCATGTGATAAAGCATTTGTGAGGTCAGGCACTGATGTTGGATGAAAAGGTCATCCCTAAGGTCATCCCAAAGGTGTTGGATGGGGCTGAGGTCAGGGCTCTGTGTGGGCCAATAAGTTCTTCCACACCAAACTCATCCTGCCATGTCTTTATGGAGCTTTGCTTTGTGCACTGGGGCACAGTCACGCTGGTATAGAAAAGGACCTTCCGCAAACATAAAAAACAAAGTTTAGAAGCATAGCATTGTTCAAAATGTCTTGGTATGCTGAAGCATTAAGATTTCCCTTCACTGGAAGTAAGGGGCTGAGGCCAACCCCTGAAACAGCCCCATCCCAATGCTTTTGTCTGTATAGTGTACCGGTAGATAACTTCTCAAGATATTCACAAAATAAAAAAAGAAGTATCCAAGATTCAATCATGCACGAATGAGAAAGAGACTGCTGGGACAGATGTCACGCTACATTTGACCTCAATGAGTTATGAGATTGCAGTTTTTGCTACCAGAACACCCTTTAACACAGTCCTTCTTTGTTGGGTTTCTCCTCATTGAGTAGCTGGTGTTTTTCATTTTGAATTCTTCACCGTGAGACCATGAAGCTAAAGCTAGCATGGTAAAGACAGGTTGTGTGTCCATACCAATTACCATATAGAATTACCATCTATAAACTGAGTCATTGTTGTGTTTTCAGGAAAATAAATAACAAGCCTCCCTTCTAGCATGGTTTTTGCAGCCTTTCAGGGAACAGTGAACCCACAGCTTTGCTTTCCACGGTTATCAAAGGCAAGCAAGAGTTTGTTTTTAGACAAAGAAATGATCCATGGGAAAACGCTGCACAAATCCTCACATTTCATGTTCATGTTTTAGAAACATGATATATGATGTATCAGGAGGCTGGATGTTCATTTGTAGTTTGTTTTCAGGGACCGTTAATTTCAGTCTTCTGTCCAGAATTTTAACCTTTGCCTCCTCAGTAGCAACTTTATCCTCATTATCTTGTGTATTCCTTACTGGCAGAGATATCACATTCCTCCCTTTGTTATCTTCTCTCACCAGCATGAGATCTTTTTTTATTGTGTTAGAAAAAAATTAAAAACTAATTTCCTGTCCCAGTCTTTCCTTATTACTCCTGAGCGTTTTTTGGTAAAGGCATTGAATCATGGTGTTAAAACATGGAATGATTAACTTGTAAAATGTGGCGTCTCTTTGTCACAGCTTAATCTGCCATTAGGATACCTTTAAACAAGCCATGAATGTTGGGCAAATAAGACTCTCATCGTGTTTGGCCAGGCGGGCATTGAAGAGGGGAGTTGACCTTCCAGAACAATGGTGCTTTCCCCTTGTCCTCCTCCTCTTCCTCTTGCTTTTTTTCTAAGCTGCTGTTGTACATATTTTATTTTAAACATATTAGCCTTGTCCTTCTTCACCTTCTTTTTCTCCTCCTCCTGTCCTTTCTCATTTCCTTTTGTCAGTCTGACATGGAAATGCCTGTTACTTGTCTTCCTGCAGCCTCTCTCCTTCAGTGTCCTTGCCTGATGTTTTGTGTTATTAAGCTATGATACACGTTTGCAGAAAAACCTGACTTGGCCATTGTTGGGAGTGGTGTGGCAAGGAGTATGTACTAAATGAAGTGCAGGAGGCTTTAACTCTCTCCATCACTCCTATTGTTTCATTTTGCATCACAGCAGACAGGACCGCTTGCTGGCTAGGCCTTATGATCTGCTTTGCCAGAGGTTATGTTATTTTTATAACAACGAGACATGAGCAAACCCCCACTGTGGTGAAGTAATCGTATCGGGCATCAGTCCGAAAGCAAACACAAGAGGCTAGTGTATTGCTGTGACTCAGGCAACTACTAGCAGTTGGTAGGTTGTTGTTGATAGCGTTTCTGATTCTGAAGCACATCTTGAAAAGTTTCCAAATTAGCAAATGGGACAAGCTGATCTCACTCGGTCAACCTTTTTACAGTTTATTTTATAGTTATTTAAAGCATGGGAAGCTGTGGAGATGCAAAAAGTTCTCATAAAAGAACGGATGCACTGAATTATTGAACACGATGCAGTGACCCTAGCTGAGGTGTGCCCTTTCTCTGACTATTGCTGTCCAGCCTATCGCAGAGTCAGCAGTCTTATGGAGGCAGAGAGGTGGAAACAGCAGCAGCAGCAACAAAGGAGAGCAAGTAAATGAACACTTACTGTAAGACCCGTTTTGTGGTTCACCTGTTTAGAAGCAGTATACATGAAATGAGTACAGGAATAAAGCCAGAGGTGATGCCAATGCATGCAAAGTCAGGGGAAGAAGGCAACATTTCAAGACTTCAAGGCAGAGAAATTGACCCAACTTCACTCACAGTAGTTCAGAATAAGCTACAAACATGTTTACTCAAGTTCAATAAGCCATTGAATACTGGTGTCTGTGACTTTTTTTTTTTTTTTTTTTTTTTAGCTCATTTATTATTTAGCTGTAGGGGAAATGTGTCCCTTGAGTGCCATGGACAAAATAAGACAGTATTTGTGTTGCTTGGACAGACAGCTATGATCTAATAAAAAGGGTTTAGAGAGTTTGTTTTAGATTCTCTTTATTTTATTTTTATGTTTGCTGTATCTACTGATTGATTCCGTCTCTTTCTTTCTTTTTTCTAGAAAGGAGCTGTCAAAAAATGCTCTGATAAACCTGTTAAATGCTACCTGTCTGACACTAAATGGGAGACAAAGTTAGAGACTAGGTGGTAAAAATAACAATTATTTCATATTCCCATTTTATATTATTCTTCTACTGATATCCTTAATATTATGCAACATAGAAACATGGTAGTCTGCCCAATAATGTAACCGTATCCTATAAGGCTGTGCATTAACTTTTTTCACCACCATTCACCACTGAACTGTCCCAAAAAATAATTTTAACCATCCTGAAATGAAATGTAAACCATTTCAAAATCAAAATGTTGTTTCTTTGCTTTTATTCCCCACATGTTGACAATGTAACTGTTAGCTCTGTTAGCCGTGTTAGCTGTTGGCTCCATTAGCCAAACACACCACAAGACTCTGCTGCCTTCTTACATATACATGCCCTGCTTCCTTCCTTCCTTCCTTCCTTCCTTCCCAGAGACGTCCCAGGGAAGATGTCAGTTTTTCTCAAACACATTTTCTATCCTCTACCGGAATGAAAACTTCTTTTACCTTCCCCACAGAAGGCTGTGGGGTCTGAGAAACACATCCATTATATATAATATTATCAGACAGTTAAGACAGACAGATCATCCTGGTTTAATTGTGTGCATTAGATTTCAAAATTAATTTTTTTTTAGGATATATCCAACAGTATTCCGGTTCCACTTCATCATTTGTTTTTAACCACAACTTTTACATCTTGTGAAGTTTACACTGAAGTAACGCATCTGCTTCATTATGTTTTACGTCTGCTCTTTCCATCTCAGTGCTGGAGCACTTCAGCAGTGTTTGTTGGGGAAAGGAAGCGTGCTACCGCTTAACTTCCGCCACCTCGATTTTCCCAGTGGGTTTTAGGGATTTAAACTGGCAGCGCTCCAGTCACAACCTATTATATGTATAATGAAATAATTGAATACCCCTCTTTTACCCTATGTCAATATTCACCCCATACCGATATTTAGGCCTAAAGAAACATGCAATTTTAACTTGCTGTGTGTGTGTGTGTGTGTGTTACTGTGTGTGTGTGAGTATAAGAGACTGAGCACGTGCACAGATGGTGTGAGGGGAAGACTCGTCTCCATTGCTGCCCATGGCCAACCCAAACAAACCACAGTCCACTGGCATGGAGAGAGAGGGTGTGTGTGTGTGTGTGTGTGTGTTAAACAGTGTGCGTGTCTGCGTTCAGCTCCCATCCTGCTCCAAAAATAACCCCCTGCTAAGAATATTTAATCCCCAGTTCACCGCACTCTCTTCCTTTTATTTCTTTCTCTTTATCACATCCTCACACATTTGATGTGTTTACTGTACACACACTCACACACACAGTGGGGGTAATCTGGTAGGTGTGTGTCTGTGTCTTTTTTTTTTTTTTATTCTGTCTGTTTTCATACGTCTGGTGCCATTGTCAGGGGGTAAGGAGGCATTGGTTTGGGCTAACTTTGATTTAGAGATTACTGTAGGATGAGGAAGACTGTCATTTTTGTTAACTCATTTATTTATTTATTTTTTGTTTTGCTCAGGATTTGAGAACTATATTTGTATTATTAGTGATGTTTTCGATCTTCCTACTCTGCTCTTTGGTCCTGATCAAGAGGTCAGAAGGGCAAGCCAAGATTAATGCTAAAGAGTGGAGGTGGGGGGGGGGGGCGCTATGGGTGTTGTAGGTGGGAGAGGATTGAGTTTAAGGGGAGTGGGTGGGGGCAGGGATTTATGTCCATCTCTGCGGGAAATTACAGAAACAGACCGTTTATGGGGTGGCTTGTGGTGGATGCTGGTAGCAGAGGGTGGGGCCCTCCTCTAGAGGACGAATGGTGTTTTGTAGTTTAACCACTCTTTCAATCATATTTACAGAGGTTTTCACTATCAGGTTTTTACTTTACCATTTCAGGATGAAATGAATTAAATACAGACCTACACAGTGACAAAGGGGGGTGTGGTGGGCCTGATCTTCAGGTCACATTGAACCTTGTGTGAACACTTCCTCCAAAGGCTTGCTCTCTGAGCAGGAGCAGATTTATGGAAGACCAGTAACAGATCAGGGATTACCCTGGTTGGCTGTTATTCTTTCTGTTAAGATTTAATTGAGGTAGTGACTTGGTGAGGTGTGCTGATACTTTATACAAGCTCCATTCAAGGCCAGAGTTCTGGTGGGTGATGATATGTGGGGCAATTTCTACAGGTTTCAAAGTCTTCTCCGACCCGCAAGCTGAAGCTGCGATCAATGAGCATAGGCAGCCAAATCTGACTCGATGTGCCCTTTGCCCTGTTGAACTGAACCAGTAAGTCAGCCATGTCAAGATATCTGGAACAGAAAATCATATGACACGATATATAGTTGTTGAACCGTACTTGAAGTGGTTACAGTCTTCTGTGGGGTCTTTTAAATTCCAGACAGCATGAAATGATACTGGGTCGCATATGAGGAACGGATCATACGTGATTTTATTTGTGATTCTTGGCTACATAAATTAAACTGAATCTGCTTGATCTGTTTTAACTTTTTAGCTGTCGTTTTTAGCACTGCAGTTGAAAAGGACCTTTCTTTCAAACCTCTTTTCCTGGCTGATGGATGATAGAAATTTGCTGTCTCCGTCTAAATTATTATCTTCAATCTGGTCCATCACTACTCAGCGATTACTTCTCTTTGAAGAGCATTCAAGGTCGTTCCTGACTTGCAAGTTGAAACTGAGGTCAAAGAAGATTCACTAGTGTAGATAGATAGCTAAGTCGGCTCTGTCTTCCCCAGGTTTTTGTTTGTGATAACAGCTCATAAAGCTGAATAAGCAGTGTTTCACTTTGTCTCGTTAAGAATACATAAAGAGTAATTGTGCTTTTTTTTTGCTACCAGATAACTTAAAGATGTTGAAGATAGGCAAATATCCACTTTTATCTTGGTTTAATTTATTATTTTTGTCATTTGGATGCATTGAATATCTACATTTTCTATTTAGAGACACAAGAAATGGGCGTATATTCTGCTGGAATGTAGTGCAAACACAGGCGTCTTCACTGCTTAACCGAGTTTTGGTGCAGTTTTATACTGCATACTGAAAGCATATTTGCATCTTACCCCACTGCTGAAAGTGCTGAATCCAAATCTACAGAAAATTGTATTTAATTGACTATATTGTCAGTTGGGGAAGAAAAGTGATAAATATGCAGTATCTTCCCACTGTATTTGATGTTGTTTCCTTTAACTTTTACACTAGATATTGTGGCTTCAGCATCTTTCATGCTGCTGCATGAAGTCAGATTGACTTGTCTGTTTTTCATTGTCATGGCAGATGACTTGGCTCATCCAGAAAGATGCAGAATTGGAAATACATTGAGAGTTTGCAATTTTTTTCCGACTCTAAATATAGACCCTTATATAACCCAACACAATCTTTCCAGAAGTGATTTTGTTTTATTGTGGCTTCTTTTTGAAGAGGAAAATGAGGGCACAAGCCAAGCAAGGCTCTGACAAAATGTAAATAAATAGAATAGGCAGAATAAACAATAAAAAATAAAAACAAATGAATGGAATAAATGAATGTTTTCTATACCAACATATTTAAATATTCTCATTCAATTACTTTAAGCTGCCGCAGTAAATCATTACCATCACTTCTGCTTCACACAGCTCGCAATAAAACAAAGATTTATGTTTCAAATTGAAGACGTCACATAAGGAAACGTCCAGTTGAAACCAAAAGCTGACCACAGCGAATGCTGTGGAGGATCATATGGTGAAAAAAGCTAATTTTCTGACACCACAACAACCACAACAATGCAAAGCTCATTTGTCTCCCTATAAGCTGTAGGTCCCACGAAGTCAGTTTCTCGTCCACCTTCAACAGACCATCACATGTTGTACTTTATCTGATTTGCAGCTAATGGGAGTTATTCGAGGTTTTTCTTTTAAGTGACTGTTGATTGGACTGTTCTAGACCAAATGAGTAACATGTTAAAATGGGAAACTGAGTGGAATTCCCCTTTCAGCTTTCCTGAAAACCAGTCCTCTGTCTTATGTTGTAGGCCGTTGAGTATCACTTCACAGAATGACATTGATGTCCTAAACTGAGGTGTATTCCACTCTCAGCTTCCATTTAAAATGAACCTGAATTTCTTTTTTCCTGAATAAATTTTGGGTTAATTCTTTCTGATATCATTATGATGGCCTAGTGTTTACTCGATTCTTTAATGTTGATAATTCTATTAATGGGCAGGTTTCGAAGGGATTTTTACAGTGTATGGGCTCTTGTACAGTATTTTAGAATAGTAGTCAGGATGAGGCAGTTAAAATGCTCGACAGTTAGAATACCAGCCAGGCAGACGTTTGCAGGGCATGAACCTGCCCAGACAACAAAAAGGAGTTTGGAATTCATAATACACAACTTTGCTGCCCCAAGGCGAAAAGCATACATCATGTCTTTAAAGTCAAACAGAATCGGTTTGTTCCTCCCAAAAGTCTGTGTGAGTGCATTAGCAGGGTGCCATTTCATTTGCTGTCTTCCAGCCCTGTTTTTTTTTTTGTTTTGTTTTTTTTTCCTGTTTCTCTTCATGTCATACTCCATGTCACGCTGGCCTCAGAGGAAGGACTCGAAGCCACCGAGCAGCAGCCAGTCAGCCAAGCATCCCCCCCCCCCCCGCAGGCTGCTGTGATCCATCCTGACAGAAAGGGAGACATGGAGAGAAAGAAGGAGGAGTGAAAAAGAAGGGCAGAGAGAGAGAGAGAGAGGGAGGGAGACTAATGGCTACACTAACAAAGGCCTGTAACCCACTCAGAGGACAGACAGTGTACTCTCTTTATCTGTGCTATCTGTACATACTGTAATAGCCATTGAATGAAAATGAGGCTGTGTGTATCTTTATTTTCTGTGTGTGTGTGTGTATGTGTGTGTGTATGATGGTGCCTTCAGGGCTGCTTTTAGTCTCTTTAGTCTGGTAGAGCTTTTACTGCCAGTTATGAGAAGTGCTCTAATCTTCTGCTGTATAGTTTCTGTATTTTCTCTGATCAATCAGTCAAAGTCATCTTTCAGGTTTTCTTTTCAGCTTGTCTTTCTTTTCTCGTTGTTTTACTGAATATAAATTGATTGGAGTCTTGTTATTGGCCACTGTTATTTCTATCGATGAATAGAAATGTTCTTTTTCCCCAAACATTTTCTTGTGGATCATTTTTGGTGCTGTGTAGTGTACAACAACTTAAAATGTTGTACTCAGACATCTTTAGGTTTTACTTTCTACTGCATCATGAAGAGAAATGATTGTCTCTTGGGCAGAGAATTAGGTACAATGTGAAACTGAGGGAAAATTACAGTCATGATAAAGTAAACAGCAATTCTCTGCACTTCTCTGTTGTGGTCCCTTTGAACAAGACATTCATTATTTTGCAGAGTGCCAAAATGTGCCTGAAAAGTACCAAGCTATTCATTGAGTTGCGGCATTCAGGTCCAAAAATAATACTTACTGTAACACTTGTCATGCCTTCACTTCATTTGTTTGAAATGAATTCACAGTAGGATTTTGCAACCATAGCTGGCCTTTCCTGGCAGTGAGATGGTGAGATATAATGACAGACAGAGAGACAGAAATAGAGACACAAAGTGTAAAAATGTGGCGGAGGGTGTGAAAGCACAGGAATGGCACTCTTACATGCATTTCAAAAGTGTAAAATCCCAGAGAGCAAAAGATATACAGCCCTGTTTGGTTTGCCGACCGTGTATTTGAGTTCATCCCTCAGTGCCTTGACATAGTATCATCAGATACTGATTCATATGGCATCGATGGTATTTTAAGTGCTGTGTGTGTGTGTGTACAGGGAAAATTTCAACTCTCCACACTATCACACTCTCCTTTAACAACACCCCCCACTCAAACCTTCTGTACTGCCTCTCATCAGCTCAGATCACAACTCATCCTGAACAGTTAAATCTTGCAGAGGCTCACACTCACTGTAGATGCACATGAGAGCTTAAGCTGCCAGCATTCGCTCTGTTCTCCGGACACTCGGATAGCTTTGGAAAATTCAGATACAGAGGAGTTAACCAATAATTTCCGACATTCATATTTTACAGACATTTTTCTGTAACATGTAATTATGCACGATTAAGGTTAAGAAAGGCCAAGATGTAGTGAGCAGAGATGATTTAATATTCCACAGCTCTAATAAGATACGTTGTGTTTAAAGACGTTTTCTCTCCTCTCAGAACCCTTGCGGAAGATGTTTTCCAAATTGCAATCATGTTTTCAATCTAGTCATGCAGTGTAGACGTCATGACCGTGACAGCAGCGTGCTGTCCCTGTTCTTGTTCTTATTCTTGGTCTTCTTTGTATTTATTGGTGGATTATAAAACATCTTTAAGGCTATATTTAATTCCGTGTCACATGAACTAGTTCTGCTTGAGCATAACCTGACACTGAGCCTCATTCATGTGTTGTTACTCATTTCCTGTCTTAAGCAGAAATAAGCCACACTTTTTGCAATGCAGGTAGGAGAAAATTCAAGTAATTCAACACACATTTACTACTCTTCTCTATATGATAAATGTCTACACACTCAATTCCTTTTTATTTTTGTACTCACAAAAACATTCTCATTATTGTCCAAAATTGCCATATGAGAAACATAAGCTCATAATATTAATGCAACATTACTTGAGCATTATGTCGTGACTTGGCCCTCTGCCTTTTTGTAACCTCGCAGCAGCTTGCCCGAAGCTGCAGCAGGTGTCAGAGACAGCTTGCTCGCACATGCATGCTTACGCACAGCAGCGTGAACACGTGCGCGCTGAAACACACACACACACACACACACACACACATGCGGCCTGTTAGTTTGACTTGTAGCTATGGTCACAGAAAAGTCTGCAAACACTGCTGAGGCAGTGAATGCATGTTAGAAAAATGAGCACGGGGGGGAGGGGGGGGGGTCAAATTTAACATCTAAAGCTTGGTGAATTAATAGGATTGCCCAGCTAACCTGGTAACATCTTAACAGGAAAGAAGTGAACATGAGAAAGAGGGATTAATGAGCGAAGATAGGAGAAGCAGCGAGGAGAGGAAAGGGAGATTACAGCCTGGAGGTGCTCCGTCTGCGAGGGGGTTTGGCTCTGTAAATGCTGAGGTTTTAGTGATGGTGATGGTGGGGGTCGGTTGGGGGTTGGGTGTTGATAGGAATGACTTCGAGGTTCAATGAGCCAGCAGAATATTAGTTTAAATACATATTTCTCTGCTTCAATGGAAGGAGAGAGAGAGAGAGAGAGAGTGGGAGGGAGAATTAGCCAGAGTAAGTCCAGAAAGAGATCAAAGTGAAATTTCTTATTCCTTCTTCCATATTCTGTTTGAAGCTGCATGTCTTTGAAAACCTCCGATACCACCAGCAAATTTTCTGCTGCCACAACACATAAAAGGCTGTGAGGTGTGAGGAGGAGGAGGAGGAGGAGGAGGAGGAGGAGGGGGAGGAAGGCCTGCTTGGCTGGCTGGTGAGTGTCAGATGGCATTGGATATACAATGAGACGACTTCTCTGTTTCTGCTCAGTGGATACAACTTGGCCAAGTTAAAGGTTACCATGTGGTGGCCATTCAGACTGTGTATGCGTGTTCACTGACTCAGAAAAATAAAATGGCATCATGCTGCCTTTTTGTTTGGTTTTATGCAAACGGGTTCAATTTCAAGCTCAGGTTTCAGTTGTGTGTTGCAGCAGAAGCACGGTTTGTCTTTTGGTTTTGCTGTAGGTATTTATGGTTTGAGTGTGTGTGTTCTGTGCTTATGAATGTTACATGGAATTTAGTTAATTTCATTTCATTTTCATTCTTTTGTTACATGAGTCCATATTAAGTACCACCTACGTGATACGATCTCATGATACGGTCAGTAATGCATTTCTGCATTTGAATAAATTGTAAATGTTATATTAATTCATTATAAATTCCTTCATTCCAGATATATATTAGTTATGGCAGAAACAACAAATCATCCAAAATGTGAAGATTTGCTTGTTGTTGTAACATGCACTATCAGGGTTTTAACAATAATCACTGGAATAATAATCATGAAATATGTCATTTAAAACAGCTGCATTTGTTATAGTAGGTTGTAAATGTTCTCAGAAAATTAGCTAATTGAATTTTCCGTAATTAGCCATCAGTTTTGTCTTTTGGTGAAATCAGAAACAGTTGGATTGGCTGTGTAGGAGTGAAAAGCAGTAAGTTTTAAGATTCTGTATTCAGTATTGCCTCTTTAATGATCCTGTATGGTTAAGTCTAAATAAACATTTTGACACCACAAGACATGAGATGTATTATGTGCTATAATATAATAACCCTAATCAGCATTTGGGTTCAGTTTTTCTGGCTGGAAAACTGAATGGAGAACCTACTTCCTCTTCCCGTTCTTGTTTTGCCACTTCCTGTTTCAAACTTCCCAGAGTCACGACAAAGAAAGGCGGGATGTGGCCAGTGTTAGCCTGCAGGCTGATATGTCAAAGTGTCACAGCCGTGCATGTTGTGATGTGTACACATATTTGACAAAATGTTTAAGACTGCAACTATAGATTATTTTCATTATTAGTAAATATGCTGATTATTTTCTCAATAGATCAGTTCTATGTATGTCCTATGACAAAGAACAGGAAACTATGAGGAAATCCTTACATTTTGAGCTAAATGTGGATGTTTTATCGCTGTGCAAGTGAGCGTTGGAAAGCTCAGTTTTTTAGAAGGCGAGTAAGTGGACCCTGGGATTATTTTGTCAGCATAACTGCACATTTATTTTCTGTCAATTAAGTGATAGATTAGTTGTTTCAGCTCTAAGTATAATCTTGACTCCGTGATGCACTGCTTTTCCTCAGTCATTTTTCCTGCTTTCTGCGTTGATACTGCGTATAGACTTACTGATCCAAAGCAGCAGTTTCATGACCACCAGCTACACTGTAATTTCCTGATTTCACTGCCAGTTTTCACTATTTTACAAACTATTATATTTTGGAATGTTCATAAAAGAATAAAGTAGGACAGGGCTTCCAATGATTCATAGTAACAGTGACTGGATTAAACCCACTTGGTAGAAACAAAATACAAGTGTTATCATTGTTATACACGAGTCAAAGGTTGATAAAGTCTGTTTCCCATTTTTCCTTCATTTATGGTTTTCTCTCTTTTTTCTCTTAATCCTTCCACCCCCATCTGTCTCTGAAGGGGTGAGGGAATGGGGTCAGGGAGGATCTTGTTTGAGACTGCTGATTTATTTCCTGGTTAATGTTGCAGTCCGTGCTTAGAGCTGTGTCTCTTTAGACAGAGAAGACTGGCATTCATACAGACGTCTTCGGTGCAGTCAGTGCTGGCACTCAGGCAGCGAGTTGGCAGATAATTCTTTGGCATTTTATCCAAGTATTCAGATGTAAGTGAGGCTGGCATCCACAGACGGCAAGTTGCCACGCTGTAGAGTTGGCATCTGAAGGATAGTCTTCCCTGTTAACCATGTAATGTGCTTATGGCTGGCATGGTAGGCACAAAGGCTGTTGTACATGTAACTGATTCCACTTATGTAGTACTTGACAGTTCTTCATCTACATGGTGACAACATTTCCCGAGCAGGTCTTCTTGTGGCCTTTGTTACAACTAAAGGATTTTTTTTTTTTTGGCGTGATGCAGGAACAAACTGTAAGATCAAATTGTGTTGTTGTTCGCCCTCAGAGGCTCAAAGTAGACTCTGAACGTGCCATTTCAGTAGAAGAATTTGCTTGTTGTTGATGAAGTGAAGTTATGGAGAACATACCAGTTTTGTCTTCCTGATGCTGATTCACAAACGTCGGCCAGTGCCAAGAACTGATTTAATACCAGTGCATTAAAAAAGAGATTGATATTTTTTTAGCAGCTGTATGCTTCTGTCCATTTATGGTTGTGCTCTGGCACTTAAAGATATTCAGATGGTGTCAGTGTTTTTGTCTAACAACCTTAGAGAAAAGTTTGGAAAGTTAAATTGTTGATATACAGACACTTTAACATGTCAGTGAGAATAATGACCTATCTTAACATAAATATTGCATCAATCTGCTCAACCATTTTCTGCTCAAATGAAACTCACAGTGATGCAGATGCAAATCAAATTGTGAATTTGGAACATTACAGCCATTTTAATTTGGAAAAATCCACCAAAAGCAAGCAGGGCAACAGTAGGTAGCTTATATTACCTTTAATTTTTCATCAACGCCTCTCTCAGAAATGGAACATTTTTAAATCCACTTTATTGTGTAATTGTTCCTGAATGCACCACTTGGCAATTTTTTTAGTTTGGCTCCTGGTTCAGGCTCAGGACGCATTTGAAGCCTCAGACATTAGACAGTTAGTGTACCACTTGGTACCATTGTACAAGATTTTGTCACTTCAGTGTAACCTGCAGTAATGGAAGCCTATAGGGAAATTGACTTCACAAGGCCACAGTTAACCTCTTAGAAAGAAAGTGAAGGGTATGCTTTGCTGTGTGTTTGTGCTGTTGTCTGGGACAGAGGTCAGGTTTGTGTCGGGCGTAGAGGAGGAAGTGGACGAAGGCTATTTGGAGACTAACACTAATCTGGTTAGTGTGGTTTCCACCCTCTCTCCTTTCTCTTTCTCTCTCCTATCACCACTCCTGCCAAACTGGTCTGATCTATCATGTGCCCAGCAGTCCCTTTATACTGTCGGCTGCTACTTGGACAAGGGTTTTCTCTCTTTGTCTCGTAACACTGTTTTCATGAGAAACTTCACTCCAAGTCAGACTCAAATAGTTGAACTAGTTGTCTCTGATCATTTGAGAACACAACATTAAGAGTGCTTTTGGGCAGAGCTGATGGAAAAATGTGTGAACAAAGTTGTCTCTCAGCATTGTTGCTTTAATGTGATTTATTCACAATCTCTTGACATAATGATAAAGTCTAAATGTTCTTTTTCCACTGTTTGTGTTGGAATAGCATTTAGTTTGTCCTGTATCAGAGATGACCTTAAGTGGGACAACAGAGTCTGCCAGGCAGTGCGGAAAAGCTCCAGCAAGCCACAACAGAAGGAAAACTACTCTTTCATCCCCTGGCTCTTGTTTCCTTCTGTGACTCTCTTTCTATCTATTTCTATCTTCCCGGGTTCTCTGCACTCCCTGTCAGCTCTGTGTAAAGGGAAGGTCGTATATTCTCTTACATTTCCTGTTTTGAAGAGGACGCCTGGGTTCAGAGTCAAGTCGTGGTCATCATGTCAGGGATTGCTTTTAGACGGGTTGTTTTTGGGGAGTGTTGGATCATTGGGGAGGTTAATTAGAAATTTTCTTGTTTCTTTTTTTTTTTTTTTTTTTGATCTTGGTTTGGTCTATAAAATGGGGGAAAATGCCTGTCGCAATTTCCTAAAGAACAAAATGAAGTTTGCTTGGTTTGAGAAGTTGAAACGAGTGTTTGGCATCAGTGATCATCAGAATAGTTGCTGGTTATTTTTCTGCCAATTTGGCAAATCTTAATTCACTAATCATTTGTGCTCATTATCTGCGTGTGTGACAAGAGTTTATAATACTGAGGGAATTTGGTGACTGCTATCTCAACAGTGAAGCAGTGAGAAACATTACATGCTTTGAAAATTTGTTTCTTTAATAGATTTTAAATTGTTTTTTTTGCAAATTACTGTATGTTACAGAAATAAGCATTGAACTACTACTTTTTAGGGTAGAAGCTATTGTCATTATAAATTCATCTTATTTTTTGGATTAAGTGATGATATTGAATGTCCCTGAATTCTCCTAAAATTGTTTCCAGAGGTGTCTTTAAATTGCAGTCCAAACTCCAAGAGGTTTCCCATTTGCAATGATAGAAAACAAAGAAAAGCATTGAATTCTCACATTTGAGAAACTTGAAGCCTGCAAGTAATTTTTATGTTTGTGAAGTTGACACAATAATTTTCTGATCAAGCTGCCAATAAAAGGAAAAAAGGGAGACACAAGTGGAGACTGTGTGATGCCTAAACTGACAACATGCAGAACAATACAGTGGTTGCACACCTGATGTGGTTCTAAATATAAAGCAATAATATATGATCTGAATCTTCAAACTCTTCAACTCTTCAAATTTAATCTCCTCTTTTCTTTTTTACAATGTTAGTCTTTTACTAATGCTCGCCTCAACATCGTGTAAAGAGCGCTAGCTAATGATACTGAGGACAGACGGATATGTGTTGCATCCGTGTCCTCTCTTCACAAGAATGTTCTAAAGCTGGCTAAAAACTTGGTGTTTTCCTAAATTACGAGGTCAGTTTTATCCCGAGCAGGGCATTTCTGGCTCTGTGTCCTCCGCTCAGATTCCAAGTCAGATTGTCCCAAATTCCTGTTGTGGATTTTTCCAGCGGCAGCCGGCGGTCCGCAGGATGATTTCACCCCATAGATGTGCCTTATGAAAAAAAAAAAAAGGGGAGAGGGAGAGAGAGAGAGAGAGAGAGAGAGAGAGAGAGGAAAACCTCCCTGGTTGTCTCTGTTTGCTGTGTCAGCAACAGGCGTGGCAGTGCCAAAAATGAGAGCGGGAGAGAGAGAGAGAGAGGTTGAAAGAGGGATATAACTGACAGGGACTAAAGAGAGAAAACAATAACCAACAACAAAAAATAACAGAGGCGTGTGAGGAAAAAAAAAATCTGCAAAAAGTGAGCAGAAAGAAAGACATCAACATGGAAAGAAAGATTGTTGGTACCCAAGAGTAAAAAGACAGAGATGTAAAAACTGAACTTCCTGCTCCTTGTGGTGGCCTGGCTTCTTTGTCCTTGTTGCTAGGTTTCAGTAGCTATGTGGCCCGGGACAAGGGGAGGCGAAAGTTGAAAGGCTCAAAGATGTACAGTGTTACTCTCTTTTATTCCCAAAGCTACACACATCATTTCCAGCTATACAGTCAATAATACAGTTTCACTCACAGATGCAGCAACTTCATTCAACATTGTGTTTGTGAAGGTGTAAAGTGACTGGTCAGATATTTTATGCATGTTCATTAAAATCCGACTATGATGATCAATTTTTGCGAGTTGTGTTGAAAATAGTTGGTTGATAAAATGCTTTAATGCTTAATACAATCAAGAGTCAGAAGATGATGAATGACTTTAGATACTGAGAACAATCATTAGTTGGAACCCTGATTGATTATTTTTAACATGAACCTGTGACACAATCAAACATCTCTGATCGGGATATTACTGTTTATCCAATGGGACGTTTGAGGTGACTCTCTGAAAGGAGGAAACAGTCGCAGTGTACAACAGTGGGCCTGTGTATGTAACCATCAATATGTAGACTACAACTGTGAAATTGTAGTAAGGCTACATCAGATTCGCTAAAATACTGTGTGTAAAGTGTGTGTGTGTGTGATTTTGAAATTAGAAAATAATGTATTTTCCTTCTTCCAAATATTCTTCTTTTCTTCCATCCGTGCTTCTCTTTTCATGATGTGCCCTGACCTGAAAATATCTTTTTATTCCGCAGATTTGAAACAGTTCACATCTTCTTGTCCAGCTGTTTCTGAGCTCCGTTGCCTCAGAGCTTTGCTGAAACTATATGGCTTTCTTCCTCTTGCTTCTCTCCTGTTTCGCCCCCAACTTTTTCCTGCCCCCTCTCCGCTACCCAACTCTCAGTTCATTCTGGTGTGTCATTGTTAGGTTCTTTTTTGTTCCCAGGCTTTATTTAGCCATTGTTAATCACTTTGTTGGCCTCTGACCACCATTCAGCCGGTTTTTGATGAGCAAAGTACTATTACAGGGCAAAGAAAAGCCATGATAAACTACCACAAAGCTACACTGACTTTACAATCTGTGTGAGATTTCTTTATGAAGGTTTTTGTCTTGTTTTTCTACTCTTTTCTTTTACTTGCTCAATTCCTACCGTGGGGTGTCCTTCTTGGGATGGGCAGTTTGACACTCATTAAATTGGAATGAAGATGCAAGTGGGGTGTGTGCGCGCTGTGTATGTGTGTTTAGCTCCATGAATTTTGGACCCGCCATATGGGAAAATGAAAAGGTTCTGACTGTTCTTGGCTAATTACAGTGAACTTTTACCAAACACACACACACACACTTGTGAGCGCAAACACTTGTCCCCCCAGTCGCTGCACTGACACATTCAGATATGATGAAAGCCATCTGCTGAGTTAGACAAAGGGAGTGTTTCCATAGTGTGTGTGTACCGCGTCTGCTTTGTCAACCCCAGTGCTGTGTCATGTGTTGGCCCATGTTTGCTTTTATAAGTGGTTCCAAATGCGGGCCAGTGAGTGCCCCCGTTTGTTCCTGTATGTGTTTTTGTGTGTGTGTGTGTGTGTGTGTGTGTGTGTGTGTCTATTTACTGTCATGACTCCCATATGTGAGGGAGCTCCATGACAGCCAAGCGGTGTTTATGGTCTGAAGAGCTGCTGCTGGCAAACGCACAAAGGTCTTCACAACATTATTGTAGTAAATATAAAAACAAATGGCAATGTGTTCATGGTGAGATCCTGCCTCGAACACACATACACATGTTTTTGGGGTTTATTAGACTGAAGGTTATGCCAGTTAAAGTTATAATCTGAAGAACCTGTATCAGGTATTTTAGTGTAATCCAGTTTACTAAAAAAATTCCACAGTTACTTAATACACAAACTGACAGCTGTGTAGTTTCAATCACTGGAAAAATGTTTTGAACCGGTGTCAAATCTAAGTACTAAATGGCGACTTTGATACTACCTCATTTCCCCCTTTTTTTTCCTTCTATGGTTAAACATGTGTTAAAAACACAATTGACAGCGAATAGTGTTGGGGGTGGGGGGTTGGCGTGGGGTATGACTGTTGGACCTCAGGTCTGTGTGTCAGCCTGTAAACCACCAGGAGGAATATTTGTACAAGTGGCCACAATTAGGGCGTGATTGAGAGGTATGTAGAAACTGTGTGTGTACGCACAGATGTGTGCTCATGTGGGTTTTGATAGCTCTGAAGCGTGCGTTCGTGGTCGCCACACTGATGATAGGAAGTTGAGCTGTGTGCCCAATAAAAAGCTGCTCTCATTGTGAGCTCACCTTGAAACTCTGATAGATTTCAGTGCTGCGCACATTTGTAAGAATGTCGGGTACCTTTGTTTTTGTGAATCTGAAACTACATATAAATGGTTTGCTCATTTAATTTTAGAAATGAATAATTGCAACAATTGCAAAATTATTATTATTCATCCTAAGCAAGCATTGATCCAATAATTTGGTTTATGATCAAATACTGCATAATTAATAATATCCACCTCAGCTGTACTTAGCAAATGGTAGCATGTTAACATGCTAAAGTAGGATGGTGAACATGGTAAATATTGCACCTGCTGAACTTCAGCACGGTAATGTCATTGTGAGAATGGTAGCATGCTGACATTAGCATTTAGCTCAAAGCACTGTTATGTATAGGTATAACCTCACAGAGCTTTTGCTGGCTGTAGACTTTTGGTCATGCTCATGTATATAGCTTGCTAACATATGTGCTAATGTGACATATAGTAAACAGAAATCTAATTTAACCCTTGATGTGTGTGTGTGTGTGTTTGTGCATGCATGCTGATGCTGATTAAAGTATGCATGTGTGCAGGGATGCTTGTGTGAAGAGTTAGCCACAGCCTGGAAGCTGTCTTGAGCATCTTGGCAGCAGCTTGTCCTGGTGACATATTTACTGTACAGTCAGCCAATTTACCCTTGGAAGGTGATGAAATAAAATATAACTCTGAGCTGTTTTTCCTCTCTTTCTCCCCAGTTTTCTGCCAGCCCTTCGCTCTTTTCTTTCGATCTCTAAGGTGACGTTACTGTTGTTGCCTCCAACTCACACTCATGAAGTGCTGAAATGGTCTTGGATATGATTTCTCTTGTGCCATAACAAAACATTAAAATTGACTTTCTTGTTTGTCAGCTATTGGAATACACCCTCACATTTTTTCAAATCAACCACGAAATTAACACCATTTATGGCGCAATACTCCCAGTGACTAAAGAGGCTGAATTTGATTCCACTGCGATTGGTAATCCACCTTTAACCTATAAACGTTAATCCACTTTACAATGCCTGCAGGAACTGGATAAAATGTTGGGATTGACTTAATATTGCTGGACATTGGTGAACCTTTTTTCTGTTGTTCTCCAGCTGTGTTGGTGGATCATATTACCGTCAGATGATGGACTGGAAATGTGGGTCTGTAACAGGATCTACGTTCATGGCCAGATTTGACCTTAATCACCCATACATGCTTTGGTGTGGGCACAAGAAGAGTAATGAGACAGTGTATACTGTGCGTCAATGTGCAACGACCCGGCCTGCTTCCCATAAAGCTGACTGAGCAGAATGGACAGAAGAAGGGTGACCTTTGATCCCCACTTCCCCCCCAACCTGCACTCACCACGGCAACGCCCGAAAGAAGCCATCTCCACTTCCTTGCCCTTCCCTCTCTCACACTTTCCCTGCTTCTGGGGCTTATTGTTGCCATGAAAATAATGTTTCCTCCGCGTTAAATGTCAAACTGACCTTGTGTTCTCTGTCCAACAGGAAAGACCATGTACTGTAGCCTCATGCTGAGTGTTTGGCAGTGTTCACCCACTGTACATTGGGCGTCCTTGTGTTTTTTTTGTTTTGTTTTTTGTTCCTTGTCCCTTTTAAAAGTTGTTCTTGAGCAGTTCCTGCTTTATTGTTGAGTAAGGAAAGAGACTGAGCGGAGATTTCATCAGATTAAAACTGACAAATAAGGTTGTATTTGTTTCAGTTTAAAGCTATCAGCATATCACAGTGATGATATTTGAGTTTGACAGTTCTGACCTTTCCGATCCGATATCAGCAACTCTCTCTGTCTACAATACGCCCTTCCCTCTGACTCCCTGTTTCTCGATATTTCTGTCATTTGCATACATACGCATTGCTGTACAAGATAAGAAGAATATTTGACTAGGTGGTTTTGCAGGATTTTACTAAGAGGGATGCTAACATGTAGAGAGCCATTGGGTTGAATCTGCACATGACACCTTGTCTCAGCAGATCTGTCCAGTGTAAAACTGATAAAAGGTGCAAGGTTGATAGAAAACCTGATATTGTAGAGATGTCCATAGCCAGTCCTTTAGGGTGTCCTCCTCTTCCACTTTATTAAAACTGCAGAACCTGACCAATACTTTTGCCTGTTAGCTTTTCACCAATATGTTGGTATTAATGTATATGCTGGCAGTTAAGAGAGTCTAGAAACGCCACAGAGATGTTTTAGATAATTTTGGAGCAACAGAAAGTGTTACACTCAATACATCAATGTAACAGTTCTGTCATGATCAGATTTTAGGGCTCCTTATCTGAACTATTTATTATTATTAAATGTTATTTGTTTTACCATTGGCTGGTGTGTCTTTACCAGACTTAATAAATTCTTAAAAACTGGTGTTGGCATCATCCTCAAAAATCCAGAATCTGTCTTTCTGTACCGTACCCAAATATCTCTTGCAGTATAATAACACAGTTGTTAAATTGTAATTAAAATTACAAAACTACAGTAAGTAACATGGCATTAAGTATGTATGGTCTTTTTCTTCCAAAGCACGTAGTTTTTGTGAATATATTAAAACGTGGTGAGCAATTTTCAGTCACAAAACTTTACCTCCTTAAAACATGTGGGCTGAACCTCGACCATCGTGAAACAAACTGTAGCTGGAACCGTTAGCTGCACTGTGCTAACAACTGTTACATTTATATATAGACTCAGAAATACTGCACTAGTCTGACGCCACATGTGGAAGTCACATTTTTTTGTTGGTCCTGGAACAACAGCAACCACAAAGCAATCCACTGTGCCATAAATCTCTTTAAGATCAAAACAAAAGTGTCTCAAGTTAAAGCTACACTCGATCATTTCATCTTGCCTCATCACTTGAATATGTCAGTCTATTGTTCTTTAAATATAGCAAATAACATTGTGCGGAACTGTAAGATTTTATGAAAAGAGCATTTTTACAACCTAAAGTGTTTGATTTTCACAGTCTTTACGTGATGGAGTTCAGAAAATCATCTCCTTGCTTGGCTGCTGGGTCATATAAAGAATTGGATGAAGAGACTCAAATCTCTCTTTGTCCCCCATAGATGAATGGTGTGCATGTGTGTGATGGTGTGTGTGTGTGTTTGTCCCGCTTGATGAATAGGGTTTCTATTCACATGCTTGTGGAACAAAGCTACTGCAGAGTTCAAGCTACTGCTGGATATCCTGTTGATATCACACAGACCCATTCTTTCGACTGTGTGTGTGTGAGTTAATTCACATAGCAGGCCGTTGTACAGTGCTGCTGCATGGTTGTGGTTAATTACAGATTCCTTTTGTGTAGCTTACAGTGCTCTGTGTGTGTGTATGTGTGTTTTTTTTTTTTTTTTCCCTGTGCTTTTGTGAGCAGGATGCCTCATTCCAGCAGCATCCAAGCTACTGGCCCTCAAATGTCATTATGAAATTGCAGACAGAGCATGTGACTGGCATATTTAAGGCTGATAGGATTCCCTTCACCAGTATTACTGCACATGACAAGCAAACCTTCTTTATGAAATATCTGCCTGTTGGGCCTAAATGACCATATGTTGTGGCAGTAACGAAGCACCTGTAGTGACTCCGCCACAGCTGACCTTGCAGACGTCACTGTTCACTGAGTTCAGTGGATTGTGACAGACAAGTCATCATTTTGCAAGCCACTTCAGGACATATCTTGCATTTCTCGCTTTATACTGTTATAAAAACAAATCTTCCCAAGTCTGGTCACACAGCCATTAAAGGAGCGAAACAAGGTGAAATACACATCAAAGTAGTTGCTAAGATCTGGTTGGGAACACACTGACATTTCTGCAGAGAAGTTCATTTATCTAAATTGCTTTATTTGGACTTGAATACAACTCAAATAATTCCCCATTGCACAGGAAAGCATCAAGTGTGGGAGATCAGTTTGAACCACTTAGCCAGCATGTAAACCGTGATGTGTGTTTACAGCAGACAGTGTGGGCAATAATTGTACTGCATGCCTTCGTTTTCTCTTCCAACTTAGTTTGACTATCATGAGAGTTTGTTTACAGTCTGTCTGAAGGTTTGTTCGTGTTTCTTCCTCATGAATTCGGTGACGAAAATGTTATTCTTCCAGTCTCCTAAATGAGAATTATTCTTTCATGAATGCAGAAATTTGCAGGTTGTATTTCACCATAGATATAAATGCGTGCACAAGAATGCAAGACTAAATATTTATTTGTATACAAGTTCCTGTTTTGTAATTAGTTGACGCTGTTTGTTTTGTGCATCTCCGTCCTCCGAGTTTTGTCATGAACTCAGGAGGAACTGAATGAGAGAAGAATGGAGGGAATTCCATCATATAAGTGCGACACAAGAGGGGAAGAGAAGAGAGGCGAGTGTCAACAGGAGCATTTATTTTTAGTTGTCAATGTCCTTAGCTGTCCTTCCTGCCTGGACATGGACATGGGCACACACACACAAACACAGGCGCACATACGCACACAAATACCAAATAGCACTGACACCCGAGCAGCATACATGCATTTTGCTTCTGGGAAGCCCCAACAATGTGTCTTTTTATTTTTCGACTGCATATTTCAAACATTTCCCATCTAGTAACAGATTTTTATCACATTAACAACAGACCTACGCACCCAGCAATACCAATGATGGAATGTTGCTCTAGCAGCAAGGGCAACATAACATGTAATCCAGTTCTGTTTGGATTACATGTTATGTTCTTCTTCTTACATGAAGAAGAAGAAGAAGAAGTAGAATCAGCTTTTGCATTTGACCCATCCTTAGTTGAACACACACATGCAACACCCGGCAAATTACGTGCAGTGAAACACACACAGGAGCAGTGGGCAGCATCAAGCACCCAGGGAGCATATTGGGGGTTAAGTGCCTTGCTCAAGGGCACATCAGCTGGCTAATTTTCCTGCCCATCTGGTGGGGGAATCGAACCGGTGACCCTCCGATCACAAACCGCTTCTCCAACCTCTAGGCCACAAGCACATTAATGAATTTATGCTTTGTCTAAATGGGCCAAAGTTGGTCAAATATAGCCAATAGGGTGGCACTCTGGGTTAAGGGTGAAGACACCGACCTGGAACCTTTGTTGCGTCTCTCTCTTCCTAATTTCCTGTCTTGACTCTGCTGCAATAAAAAAAAACTAAAAATTACTCAAAAGGTACTTTAGCCAGTGTCATTGGTAGTTCACAGTTAGGTCCAAACGTCTCAGAAACCAAAAACTCACTCTATAAATAATAATAATCAATAAATATTCCTTTTCAGTCATTTAGACTGAACAAACTGAGTTGCCTCTGCAAATGCCTGCTGCGATTAGAGGGCATCAGTTACACTTCGGAGATCAGTGATACTACGACTACCCCCGTCCTCATCATACGCTTGTTAAATCCGTCTACGTGTTGGCAAACCGTCTTTTATCCTGTGGCTTGAACTTGCCAGCCGTTGCATTGAAATAGCTACCATAAATGGTAAGGCGTCAGTGTTTGCTACATCTGTAAGTAGACATTCTCACACAGAAAAACTTTTCTGGATAATGTACTTGTTGTGGCATGTAATTCTTTCTGTTTTGTAGTAAGTCATTTGTGTTGGCGAGAACTTATGAAATTACATCGGCCAACAATGTGCTTTTGATTTAGAAACACAGTTTGAGTGAGCCGAGAGCGCCGCTTTGGGCAGATGCGTGTGGGTTCACATAAGTATGAACATATACTGTATGTGTGTGTCCGAATGCGTCACTCCTGCCAGCATCTACCGAGAAAGCAGCTACAGGGAACTAAATGACACGCGTGATGTATCTGCCTTTACACGCCAGAAAAAATTCTTACGTTACCTCACCGCGTTGTTTGCCAAAACACAGTGAGACATCCTCCAAGGACAAGCTAGTTAAACACAAGTGAATTTTTGCAAGTTTGTTTTTCATCACTGTTTTTTTTTCTTAAAGTCATACTTCACAGTCACTTGTGTATTTACTCAATGCACCAGCACAAACAGACTGAAGATAAACACTTACTTGTGGCAGGTAAATACAACTTGGGCCTTGTAGAAATGTAAATGTTTCATTAACGCTGTCAAGTAACTGACAAACAATGATATGAACAATAAAGTGATTGTTTCTGTATATTCTGCAACAGAAAGGAGAAGAAGCAACGGAGCCCAAATCGACCTTTTAGAGGATATTGCCCAAAGTGTATCATGTGTCTCCTTTTGATGCAGTTGTGTTGTGATGCAACAAGATACCACAAATTAATGTGAACCATAACCAGAATGAAGTGCATGCGTTTTAATTTATGCTACAAAAAGCAACTTGAGTGAAAAGATAATGTATGTATGCAAAAAAAATTATATTTTTAATGTTTCTTATAGGCTACTGAGGGGAAAAAAAGAGAAGTGAAGTGAAGAATTTAAGATATCACCGTTAAACAACCTTTAAAAACTATTTCGGGTGACCTCTAAAACTTTTATAATATGCATAAGACAAAAGCCAAGTCACTTTTTTTCTCCAAGGTCACACTGTCGTACTATAAGACGTTTCACTTAAATAGAAATCTAGTGAAATGAGTTTTGTGTTTGTTGTGTTAAGCCTTTGCATGTTTTAAGCTTTGCTGAGTGCTCTGCTTTTTAATGCCCATGTAAAATGTAATGGTCCGCACAACATGTGTTTGTCCGTGCTTGTCTTTATGAGGACAGTTTAGGAAAAGTTTAAACACACAATGTCAAATTTGTCTCTTTATTTATTTGTGAGATTTCTAGAACTGGCTTTATGATCCTGTGGTCCTCTCAGTTTTGAGGGGTGTTTTCCAGATACGTGTAATCAGTGACTTTAGTAACACATTTGCAGAAGTGTTGAAAGTTAGTTAGAAGTCAGTGGTTTCTCACATTTCAACTTTGGCTCTCCACAACTGACTGTGCTGTTGGTTTATGGCTCACTATTAAATTTTAGTTTTGTCCCTCAAAAGGAAGAAGTTTGGGTTCCCCCTGCTTTAGGTGCTTTCTGAACTGAGAGAAAGAAAACATAAAACAAACAAGAAAACACAAAATAGCAGGAAGGAAGGGGTAAAACAAGAAATTTCCAATTAGTGGAGCAGTTTAATTTCCGCAGCGGCAAGCCATATTGGCCAACAATCTCTTTTGTGTTAACTTTGAACTGCGGCTGCGCTAAAACACTTGATCTTTGTCGACAAAGGCCGCTGCTGTGTTAGTGATGTGTGCTGCATTCTTGCATGGACCTAAAACATCCCTCAGAATCAGAGGAGGGGCTTCTCTCCAAGCTCTCTGGCTGCTTTGCATAGACATTTGAAAGTCATACAGGAAGAAATCCATCACGGACTAATGTCTTCACTCACAGTCTAGACTGCTGTCAAGCCACTGCAGATGTTTCTGTAATGGCACAAGCTTTATGTCCCATAACTGTATTAAAGCGCCTCACACTTTTGAATTACACACATTTTTTCCATCAGAAATTAGGGTTGGGATCAGCAGATAAGTCCACATCTTCTTATCCGGTGAAAGATCAACGTTAACACTAACAAACTCAAATTAATCTAGAAAACATATAGTTAACCCAAGAGTAGTTTATTTCACCAGTTAGCTTAGCAACGCAATAACTCCAGACAGCATGGTTGTTTAGATCTAAGATAAACCTAAACTTTTCAGCAGATAATGCTTCAGCAAGTGCTTTTGAGGAGTAGATAAAAGATGTCAGTATTTGATGATGTAACAGTTAACTGCTTAATGTGCTATAGAACTTTGCCATTAATGGATGCTTCAACTGAACTAAAACCAATTGTTGTCGGCAGAACAAAATGCATGAAATGATAAAATGAATTGTGGTAAGTGGGTTACTGTTTTACTGTTGCACAGTGACTATTAAAATGCACATCTAATCACAAACTGATGATATGCTGTACGAGAGTCTAAGTGTGTCTCGGGCTGTATTCTTTCAAATGCCCTTCTGTTTTCCCACTCCCTTGGTCTGCGGTCGCTTTTGATGTTTATGGAGGAGAGTGTGTAGAGTGTGGCTGGAGCCAGAGTGAAGCAAAAATGAACAACGGCAGGCACGTTTCGCTCGCGAGGTGCTGAGAGGAACTGTCAGTGGCAGAAAGGAGAAGGAAGAGGGACGGGGGCCAAAAATAAGAGAACAAGGTGGCGAGAGGGAGGAGGGCAGCGTGGATGGAGACATATGCTGATGTAGCTCAGTGGGCACACAGCAGGCCACCCATAGTGAAAATGATGCCCGATTGTGTCTGTTTGTCAGTGAACCTCCTTTGCTACCAAGTGATGTGTCACCCAAAATCTGTATCCAACTAATTTTATACTGTTATAAAGTATCAGTCACTATAAACTTCAAGCCCAACAGGCGTGTGTTTAATACCGCAAGAATATACGGTTGATTATCACTTTAAAACTGCACTTTTGCTTTAAAAACACGCAATCAGTGACACTGAATTATGGCCAAGTGCAGTGCAGTACCAGCCCGGTATCTCTGCAGAGCTTTCACTCGGTGTTTGAGTGACTGCTAGGATCTGACAGATTTGCCAGGTGCCGACATGCCTGCTTTTCAAAGGTGTTGATGCACGCACAGCAGCTTCAAAGAGCAGGTCATGCTCTGTGCTTTCAGAACAGAATTTCAGATTTGCTCGAGCTTAACACCATGTTCGACACAACACCATGTTCACAATTAGACCACCATAAACCGTGTCAGACCTGATCTTGTTTGCATGCATGTTTGTATCCAGTTTCTGTGCAGTTTTTTTTTTTTTTTTTTTACTGTACAACTTTGTTATAGATTTCATTCTGTTTTGACATGTCAGCAATCTTGGACTATTACTCTTAAATGAACTGTAACAAAATACAGCATCAGGGTACTTCTGGAATAACCAAAGTATTTTTTACTGGACACTGGTACTGTAAAACCACAGTTTATCCTTCAAGGCCAGAGTGTGGTCTCAGTTTGGTCATACTTTAGTTATTTTGACGCTACGGAGTCTCTGTGACTCACTGGTGACTGACATCCTGCGATGTTTTTCTCAGTTTGTACCAAGAGAGACACAAGTGTGTGTATATGTGTGCCAGCGTGTGTGTGTGTGTGTGTGCGTGTGTGTTGTGTGTTTCTGGCAGCACATGCACGAGCTGCTAGGCCTGTGTTTTATTTCTACGGCTGACAAGCTGCAGCGGCCCTTTCCAAAGGCACACACACACACTCACATCTGCATGGAAGACCTGTGGTATTTACATAAACATGGCCAATTACACTCTGTCTGTCTTCTCGCTCTACATTATCTGT
The DNA here is from genome assembly GCF_020382885.2 of Scatophagus argus. Classification (NCBI taxonomy): domain Eukaryota; kingdom Metazoa; phylum Chordata; class Actinopteri; family Scatophagidae; genus Scatophagus; species Scatophagus argus. The sequence goes on along the minus strand of NC_058506.1, from coordinate 15,551,900 downwards.
CCTTTCCCTGACTCCCATCTGTCTTTCCATGGGACACTGGATCTGTCCTCTCTTTTCTTTCCTTCTTTATTTCTCTGGAACTGCGCCTGGATTTCACTTCAATGTCTAACAATAGTATAAAAAAACACCACTGACATACATGTTTGCTTGTGTACGTTTTGTGGAGTTTCTGTCCTCCTCTATTTGGGAAAGTGGGATTTCCCCGCTGGGGTTGTCCACATCATGCTGCTACTCTTATTTTTCTTTCTTCGTTGACCGTGGAAGCAAAGGAATAATTAGCCAAGGAATCAATAGAGGTGATTGTAGAAGTGGTTTGATACTCCACAATATATATAGTTTCTAAGACAGCTGCACTCCGATTGTGTGTATGAGGCTGACCTCGGCCGGCCTGGCAACAGGAAATGTTGTGAAGGTAACCCCGCCTTGAGTTTAAGAGCCAATCTCATTGTGTGTGTGTGTGTGTGTCTCCTCGGAGCTCTTAGCGCTTCATGTATTATGTGAAAGGCATCCATCAGTCTGAGGCTTTTCACCGCCTCACTTGGCTAATGTGACGTGTTTAATGGAACTTTTGCACTTTTTTCAGCACACACTCACGTGCACACACGCAAAAAATAAAATAAAACAACTCAAATGTAGGAGCTGTCAACCTTTATCACTAACACCACTGGGGATCTACTCAAAGTGTCTATTTGAGTGGAAAAGGTCCAATTGCAGACACTCATTAACTGCATAAAATCAGGACAATGACTCATATTCTTTTATGAGGACGTGCTGCAAGTTTTTAGGCCAGGTAACCAAATATAGAAGTAAAAATGCATTGCTTAAATGAGTGCTCCCACAGAAAAGGTGCACTAAAAATGAAATATGAAGCACGCTGTCTCTGAAGTTTCCTTCAGTAAACCTAACGACCTCTTTTCTCTCCGTTCTTTTCAGGTTTGTCAACGGCCAAGAGGAAGTTTGCTGACTCTCTCAACGAGTTTAAATTCCAGTGTATTGGAGACGCCGAGACAGATGATGAGATATGCATAGGTGAGCTTGCTGATATGAAATCCAATATGTTGTCTGTACCGGCAGAGGAGGAGAGCCTGTAAATAGACAGCAGACAATGTTCTCACATTTTGAGTGGCTGAAATATCATAACGTATAACATATCAGAGTGTCATATCAGCACTGATTTAAATGCCAGCTTAATCTTCTTTTATATTGGAAGCTCTGAATATCGGTCTCAAATGATGCCTCTGCTCTGATTCCGTTCAGTATGTTTTTTTTTTGTATCATGGCTTATTCTTTTATGACTGCCAGGCCATCCCTTAAAACTTGTAAATCCTTTTCAGCAACTAATGAACAGTTCAGTGGTAGTGTAACAAGAATAGATTGACTGTGAACATAAATAGCCTGACCCTAAATGTCTGTCTTTTGTTTTGTCATTTTATTACCTGAAGTGTTCACTGTCTTATATACAAATAGTGTGATTCGTACATATTATTGCATAATATATTATGATGTATATGATTATCTGGAAAGGAACTTTTCGCTGGAGAGTGAGCGCACTCAAATTGTGCAAAAGCCTAATGCTTGCTCTTCGCCTTCATTTGTCTGTTGTCGTTATAAGGTATGCAGACGATCAATCATCCATTTTTTGTTCGTTAGGCAATGGCAATATGGCAATGGTCCAATTGACATTGTGGATTTCTGCTCACTCTCCTTATTAAATGTTTTATTTATGTAAGATCCAGTCATGATTACAATGTACAGCATATATTTTCTTATCTTTTCTGGTATAAACATAAAGTATCCTGCTTGAAATGACATGTTTCAAAGCTCTTACTTAATAGTTTTGTGCATATTCTAGCATTTTTAGAAACTTCACACTGACCCAGATCTATCATATATACAGTATCTATATATATATATGTGTGTGTGTGTGTGTGTATGTGCTAACCACACAATATCAATGTAATTCGTAGTTCCATGAACTCGTGCAGGCCTTGTAGTGCTCTTTCTGTTGCTGTCCAAACACTTTGCTGTGAAACATGCGTCAGTCACCACACCCTCTCATGCTGCCTGGCTGTGTCTGTGCAGGCTGGATCTCCTCACTGGCCTGACCCACCCACTGCTGTTGTTTAACTAACCCCAGCTATCTTTCCTGAACAGCTTGCTGCTCAACCAGGCCGCACCACGCAACTGTTGTTTTTAGGATATTCATAGTCATGTTCACGTCACAACTGTAAAATTAGCCTTCAAATAGCATCTGATGGTTATGCTGGGTCAGTATGTCCTGTGCTCATCTCAATGTCAGGTTTTTATTATCCTGCATGATTAAGAACGTGTGATTGAGCTTACTGAAAGGTTTCACTGCTTTTTACGAGCTTTATTAAAGTATCGCGCTGTTTTTCAATGCATTCCTCGAATAGTCCTGAGGTTCTGGATCTAACTTTCAAGAGCCAGATCCTGTAGCTTGAAGTCCGATGTTGAAAAGCTGAGTGAGTGTAAGTGTGTCTCTTATCGTGTGATGATTAAGGAATAAAGTTTTGACTCCACTGTCTTTGATTTTTCATTTTATAGGCCTGTGCACATACTGCACATGCTCACTATGTGTGTGTGCTCACTGTCTCTGAAGAACTCTGTGTGTGTGTGTGTGTCTGTGTGTGTGTGTTGGACATGGACGGAGGCAATTGAAGTGGAAAGTCTGACCCTAAACAATGTAACCATGCCTCGCCTGCCAGCGAGCAAGGAAACAAGCGCTGAGCTGTGCTCAATGTGAAAGCACCATAGAAATGAACCATATAAATTGTGGTTTCATTTCCAGTTAATTACTGTGCTGTTTCATGAGTTTAGAAAACAAAAAAAGCCGAAACAATGCCCACCACCTCTGAGAACTTTGATTTAAATACTTCCTGTTTCTGTTTGTGTCTCTCATCACCATTTGAAATGCCATATTTTTCTCTTTCCAATAATCTCTTGCATTTTATGTTTCTCTCTCTCTCTCTACCAACTTGTCTGTCTTTAGCCAAGTCCCTGCAGGAGTTTGCAGCAGTCCTACAGAACCTGGAGGATGAGAGGACACGTATGGTGAGTGACCTAATAAAATGTAAGAAATATTATGGGTGGTTGATGGGAGGGAGTGGAAACTGTGTGTGGCACATGACGCTTGTCATTGTTCAGCAGATGTTTTGATGATGATAGGGCTGACCTGTCTAAATCAATTAGTCCAATGGATTAAGATGTCTGGTAACTGATTTTATAGAATCTGTTTTGTGTGTGCGCCCCCAGATCGAGAACGCCAACGATGTGTTGATTATGCCTCTGGAGCGGTTCAGGAAAGAACAAATCAGTGCAGCCAAGGTAAGACAACTATATAGCCAGCTGACTGGTGACAGAGATGACTTTCCTCACACATGTACTGTGCATCAGTATTGATATGCTGGCAGGGAAACAAAAATCAACAAATCAATAAAATCCTTTTAGTGCTTGTGCAGCTGTTAGAGGAACACTGGCAGGCACAACAGCACCTAAAACATATAGTGGGTTGGTAAAAATACACACTAATTCCTCAATTTAATTAAAAACACAATAAAATATATATTAGATATTACACTATATAGACAGAAGTATTGGGAGGGGGCTGCCACCTGCATGGGACTGCACAAAGCAAGGTGCATAAACACATCCACACCCCATCCAACACCTTTTGGATGAACTGGAACGAGATTGCAAGCCAGGTCTTTTGGTCCAACATCAGTTCCTGACCTCACAAATGCTCTACTGCATGAATGGGCAAAAATTCCCACAAAAAACACTCAAGAATCTTGTTAAAAGCCTTCCCGAAGCGTGGAAGCTGTTGTAGCTGCAAAGCTCGAATGAGATGCCAGTTAAGTCCGTGCTGGTGAAATAGTCATTTGTCCCAATGCTTTTGTTCATATAGGGTATATCTTTATATCTGGGTTAAAATTACCTGTACAGTTTTAATTATATAATCCCCTTTGAAATGTGTTTTTTTTTTCTTTTTTCTCCTGTTCACCTCACTTTTACAGAACTACTGGCTCATTAAAGTTCGATTGAGATCCTCCTTAATGCATTACAATTACATAAACTTTACGGGGATGTGGAGACACTGAAATAAATAATTTGTGTCGATAACTGTGTCGACAAATATTTTTGACTGAGAGACTTGGTGACTGAGAGACTTGGTGTAACAGTTTTACTAGAACCAAATACTTCAGAATAATGGAACAAGCCAAATACCATCAGATGCAACGACTTTATATCTTGTAGATTTAAAATATTATATGAAACTGTGCTTATACTGCAGGCCTGTAGTGTAAAGAACACTTTTAAATGCTCAATCTCTTATGAGAAGTTCACCATCTCAATCAGTTGCCACACATTGACGCTGTAATGAGAGATTCCGCTGAAAGACTTGCTTGTAGTAAAAACCTACAGTATAAATACGTACACAGAATATTCAGTGCATGTGTTTGGGTGTCCGTCCTCTCCATGACTAACCCTTGAGGTCTGAACTATTACTACATGACCTGGATAAGAGATTAGAGGAATACATAATCCTGCCATAAATCACGGGGGGGTCTCACAAGCCAGCTGGGCTTCCTTGTGGCAAGGTCAGTGTTGTTTTACTGTGTCAGTGTGCTCAAATCTTTTTTGTTCCTTGGCTGAATGCACGGGAGGGTATGGAAACACTGACGACAGAAAATGTAAGGAAGTAAGTAAACAGGAGGGTGTTAACTCAAGATTTACTGCTTAAATCTTATGTTCATATGACTTTCTTTGCACAAATTCAACATATCGTGTGCTTTCTTTGGGTTATCTCTTGTAGTAAATATGCCACGTTTCAGTGTACAAATCTACTTACATCACTTATCCTCTGCAGTCATTAGCCATAGGACCCAGATGAATAGCAACAGGGGTCCCCTTGTTATGTGCGGTATTAAACATTTTATCAGTGTATACTCTGCTAATCCATCCCCTTATATCAGGTCATGGTTTGATTGTGACACGGCGGCTGGATTAAGAAGTGAACGGGTAATCTGTGCAGTCAGGTCACCATGAGCGATGTTCTAATCCCAGTTTAGCCCTAAAAGAACTGACAGCATCTTCGTCTGGCACAGTTTCACCTTGCCTTGAAGCTCCATGGCTGGCAGTTCCTCTGACGCAAGGGGAGTTTTAGGAGAATTAGGAGAATTTAGGAGAATTATTTACAGCTGTTTGTTTAAAGAGAATTCAGGCACGGATTCTGATCTTAATCCCTGTGGAATTCATGCAAATCAAATTGTGGCAGGAGACTCAAAAAAAAGTGTCTCAGAAGTGATTAAATTCCTTTAAAGTGCACTGTGAGTATAAATAACACAGTGCCTTTAAGACTATCATGAGGCTGTCACCCTTGCACTCTAAAGCAGACGGAGCTGCTAATGTGAGGCTCATGTTTTTAAGAAAGAGACTTTTTAATGTCTTTCAAGATGGCTGTTGCAGTGATGTTGGAGAGGTGTTATTAAAAATTCTGTTTCCATCAGTTTAAGTGATGCTGATGCTGTAGCTGTTATGGATATGTTTAATAATACAGTACAATGTATTTCCTTTGCTGTTTGTGAACTTTGGAGGTGTGGTAAACTGAATTATATTGCAGATAGACTGAATAATTAGAAAAGGTTTCATGGCATGTGCAGCATGCAGTAACAGGCAAGGACTGTGTTTCAGTTCTCTTGTAATTGTTGACATGACAGAACAATTGAGTGTGGAGTCAAACTTGATTGTAGCGGTGATGAATAAGTCTGGTGGCAGGGCATAACCCCGCATCAAAACATTTCATTCATTTAACTGTAATGGAAAAAGAAGAAGAAACTCATTGGTAAACAGTCACACTGGGAGGAGATTGCCATCTGCTGGCTGAGGATGGAAGTAACTTAAAGTAAATGTTCAAATGCCTTTTTCACTTTTTCACAGAAACTTTGATAAAAATACATGCAAAAATAAATAAGTTAAAAAAAAATTTGAAAACATAATACTGTTGTACTGGCTGTGTAATCTGTAAATTAATTTCACAAAGGAAGTCGGATCATGGAGCCTGCTTCAGTTATTTTTTTCTAATGTTTGAACTTTAATGTAATATTTTCATTAAACTTACATAACGAGACCCGTAATGAGAGACAACATGCAGCAGCAGTCATCTCAGACATGATTTCCTCAGTGAATGTGAAAAAGTCAAAGAGGCTGACTTTAAACAGAGGCCTTGTTGTTTAAAGAAACGTTCATCGCTGCTGATGTGTTCTGCAGCTGCTGTCTGTTCCTCCTCTGGCCAAGAGGACTTTTCGTGCTGTTGAAACTGGCTTGCCGATGAAACACCTGCACCACGTAAGTGCAGCAGGGGTTGACATCATGGGCTCATCTGACTCCAGACTGACAAGGCATCATTTTGTTCTTTTCACTGATCTGGGAGTTTTATTTCCAATAGGAGTCTGAAAGCCTAAGTCACACAGACTCAGCCAACCAGACAGGAATCCTGGCCAATCCAGTGAATTGAGTACATGACAGATGAAGGCCATTTATCACAGAGAAAAATTCATCATGCAGAAAAATCCAAAACTCCTCTTAAGCAGTGCTGCACTGTGATTTCCATTACCACTAACAGGCCCTTTTCAACACACACATTTTGACTTAAGTATGAGTATGAAAAGCACAGGTGGTAATAATAGTAATAATTCCTTTGTACTTCTCTACAGTGTGACTGTGAGGCAGCATGAACAGTACCAAGATCGTGACACTGAAGCAGCTAAATGGAATTCAGCCATCAGTAGTTTTATTATTGTTTTTACCATGTTTTTCCTATGGTGACGTGTCATTAGTTCATCTGTGAAAAGGGCCAATGCCCTGAGAGGAAGGTTAGGTTATTGGAATTCAGTAGAATATCAAAAAACAGACAAACTCCATGTTTTCTTCTCTTTTTACTGCTTGTTTTGTTTTACCAGAAGGCCAAAACCCCAAATTGTTCACCCAAAACGGATATAAAAACACAGAAGAAAACAGAGAATCAGCAAAGACTCACTTGGAACCGATGATGTTTAACGTTTTTGACTCGATAAATGACTTAGTTCACTTAAATGCTTAACTGACTTATAAAGCCTGTTAGTTTCAGTGGAGTGTTTTTGTCAAAATCTAAAATATTCTGAATCTGTGAGTGTGTCCCATGTTTTTGAACGTCTTTGTGAAGTTCCAGCCCAGTCACGCTATGTGTCTGGGATAAAGAAAGGCAATAGTGTTAACTGGCCGGGACGGATGTACAGTAATAACACCCCAGGGGTCTCCCTGACACAGGGCAGGGAGACCCACCCTGATCTGCCCCTCCTCTGTTCTCGTGTTCACTGTTATTGTTTCCTTCTCAGGCTTTCTTTACTGACAAGCATATCTTCCATTCAGGCCTCCATAACTATCCTAACATGGTGGATAAATACTGCCCAAGCAATAAGAGATGTTTTTTTCTTCCTTTTTGTGTCCTTGATCTTCTTGGTTGCAGGTTTTTTTAAAAAAATATTTTTCAGTCCAGCAATCTAAAGAAATACGCACCCTGCTCTCTCTGTCCCTGGTTTGTCATCCATCTATCTGTCCGTCTCTTATGTCAGTGAGCTCAGCTCTGATCAAACAGTCCTCTGTTGTTGAAACAGCAGCTGCGCTCCGTGGAGGAACAATTTCATAATGGACTCTCTTAAAAAATGTTACGTGGGAAGCTGAAAGTGATTGCAGATGGCAATCACTGATCCGATTACCTGCAGAGACTGATGAGAATTATAATAGATGTTTGGTCCGTTATTGCAGAAATGTTCCTCAAGAAGACCTGCAGGAGTTGAATTCGCTGTGACGAAGCCTCTCAGATAAATTGCTGTTGTTTTTATCTGTTACAGGAAGCGAAGAAAAAGTATGACAAAGAGACGGAGAAGTATTGCGCAGTGCTGGAGAAGCACCTCAGCCTTTCAGCGAGGAAGAAGGAGTCGCATCTGCATGAGGTGAGATGCGGTCAACAGTTTGATTGGTGATATTTGCATGTGATATTGAATTTGATGAATATCAGCCTCATTAATTCTCTTCCCCTTGTAGGCGGACAACCAGGTAGATAACGTACGGCAGCATTTCTACGAGGTTTCTCTGGAGTACGTCTTCAAGGTGCAGGAGGTCCAAGAGAGGAAGATGTTTGACTTTGTGGAGCCTGTAAGATCAATCTTGTTTTTTTTTCTTCCTTCCTGTCTTTCTAAAAAAACTTGCAGTGCAGCGGTCTGTATCACATGTGCTCACTTTCACATGGTCACACCCAGCAGCTGCTCACTGCAATCACAGTGTCCTGTGGCTGACAAACAGCAGTCTTTTAACGCTCTAGGAAATTACAGAGTAGATTTAATTCACTGCATCTGTTAATAAAAAGATAGATAGATACTTTATTGATCCTGAGGGAAATTCAAGCACCAGTAGCCCATTACAGCAAAAAGCCAGATATTTAAAAATATTTAAGTTACCCATATTTCACAGTTGTGTTTTGATACATACATGCTTGTTCTATGAATCTTCTAAATGATTCTGTCCACTTTTTGCGTTTCTTTCTTTGCATCATCTTCTTCCACCTTCTTCCCCTTTCTATTTTGTCCAAATTATCAACCTTTTCTTCCTTCTCTCCATTCTTATTTTTCTCTCTTTCACTCCTTCCATTCCCCATTTTCACCATCTACCTTCTTGTCCTTCGTTCTCCATCTCCCTTTTTGTTATCTTTGTTCCCTCCAATTCTTTTCTCCTGTACATCTTTTTTTTTGTTATTTCCTTCAGCTGTTGGCCTTTCTTCAAGGCCTGTTCACCTACTATCACCATGGCTATGAGCTGGCAAAGGACTTCAACCACTTCAAGACTGATCTCACCATCAGTATACAAAATGTAAGGACACACTCAAAGCATAATGTCACATGAATGACACACATGAATGCAGCTTGTTCAAAACTTTCATTTTGAAAAACTCAAAAGCCATCTAGACACAAGGTCATTCAGGTCAACTTCATTAGCAGAGAGGACACATTTTAGAAGGCAGGAGATGTCGAAGAGGAAATAATCCTCCAAATCTGAAAAGGCCAAAAGTACCTTAAAAGCCAAACAGTTGCTCAAAGACTCATCTGAAATGGCATTTGATACCTAAAGGACACATAAAACCACTTCAGAAAAAAGTGAAGCAGTTTGCAGTAGTTTCTATTTCTAGAAAAAGGACAAGCTAAAGCACGACTGAGCATTTCTTTCTTATTTCTTATTCTGTATAAAATATGCTGTCCTTGCAAGTTAATCTGGCAAGTGTTTTGCTTTAACAAGGATCAAGGATTTATCATTTATCAAGGACTGACTACACAATGAAACATCTCTAGGATATTAACACGGTCAGTGTTTCGATTAGCACCCTATAAACCTTGCTTTTACTATTCAGTGGTGTCTACCTCGGAAACAAACAAGGGCTGACTGATGATCTGAGTCCGCTTTAAGTGCAGACTGACAGGCCTAAGACATGTCCTCCTCTGTGCTTGTGTTGACAGACGAGAAACCGCTTTGAGAGCACGCGGTCGGAGGTGGAGTGTCTGATGAGGAAGATGAAAGAGAATCCACATGAACACAAGAGTGTCAGCCAGCACACCATGGAGGGATACCTGTTTGTACAGGAGAAGCGTAAGTATTAATCCACCTGTGTGTGTGTGTGTGTGTGTCTGTGTTACATCTTACAGTGAAGGCACAATTCAGCAGCAGTTTATAGTGTTGCAGAACCATGGAAACATGAATGACTGCATGAGTTGGTGGGTGTGTATATGTAGGCAGTGTACGTGCAAGTTAGTGGCACGTTGTTTGGCTCACACACACACACACACCCACACACACACACACACGCTCTCCAAGCAGCAAGACAAACAAACCATAATGAACCTACGATTGATGAAGTCGAGGCTGATCCGTTGGAGACGTGACAACAGCTCTGACCACGTGCGGTTACCGTGGTAACGCATAGCACTAAAGCAGGCATGATTCACAGTCAGCTTGTTTTTTGTTTTTTTGTTTTTTTGTTTTTTTTAAAACCTCTCTCCTTCTCCTGCCTTTGATATCACTTCTCTTTTGTTTTTGTGCATTTTCTTCACTTTCTCTTTTCCACTCTCTTCATCTCTTTCCATCCTTTTCGTCCCTCAGGCTCCTTTGTGTCTACCTGGGTGAAGTACTACTGTACGTACCATCGGGAGCCCAAGAGGGTCACCATGGTCCTGTTTGACCCCAAATCTGGAGGGAAAATGGTGAGTATCTTTGGCCTTCTACATACACAATTAAGGTTGCAAGAGCCAGGCTTCCATCAGTGTATTTTTACATGTATTTTAAAGTATTGCATTAGAAAAGGTTGATGGAAATGGCAAAATTGGACAAAACATCCTCAGTTTTGGAAAAAGGTTTCTGCGATTGAAATTTTCAAGAAAAAAGAATTAATACCCTTAATGGGAGCTGAAAAGGAGAAGCTGTTTCTGCTGTGATGTTCTTACTGGTTATTCCCATAACGCATGAAAAACATCCTGAAGACTTCTTTTGTTTTTTCTCTCGTACAAGGCCTAGGCGACTGGTTTTATTCCCTTTTTTTTTTTTTTGTTTCTTTTACTTGACTAGCAACAGTCCCACGTGGTTGAACATGCAAACACAGACATGCACTTATTTTGCGTGTCACTTAAACCTATCATCATGTTGTCTGAATTGTTCTCGCCCAGTTCATCCCACTGATGTGTTCTCCAACACTCATTAACACACTGCGCCCACTGCTCAGCTCAACAAGCTCTCTCTTACAGATTGGGAGATTTTGTTCCCGTAGTGGGTTTCTTTGCTTCTGCTTGACGTGGTGAAATAAGTTTGTTGGCCCCCGTTTGTTGCTACAGTCCTCTTACATGTCTCACAATCAAGCTTTTTGTTCATATGCACAACAGTATGATGTCTTTACCTCAACGAGTTAGATTGTCACGATAGAGGAGATTTCATCACTTTGGGTGCTGAAAGTTGTTCCAAAAATGTCAAGTTTTGCATCAGTCCTTCACTTACCAGGATGAGGAGCGTTTTTGACGCATGGTCCCATTTTTACACCAGCATACAGGCACACAAGAAGAGGGGGCGAAAACAATGCCTCCCACAAGGGAAGCCCCAACAAATGAAAGTGCAGTGTCACCAAAGATGTTGTGAGTAAGCAGCATGACTCCAACTAGTTTCTCAGAGTGTTAACTGTAATCACCCTCTCTACCTACATACTGAATAACCCAAAGCTGATGCAAGTTTGCGGCTGTTCTCTGTAGGAGGATTCTGACTCATTAACTGAAGTAGAAGTAGAAACACTGAATTTCACCAAAAGCCTTTGCGCTCCAACCCAGTGAGGCAGTGATAACAGACCACATAATTGCATAACATCCTCTGCTCCCAGTAGAATTTTGTGGATTCAAACCTGCCTGAAGTGCTTTGCATGTGTGTTGAACGGGAGTGTCACAAATTCAATTTAAATTTACATCCTCTACTGCTTATGCGTAAGTAGCCCTCATCTCCAGTATCTTTCTGAAGAAAAAACATAAACTACCTGCACCTCCACCGCTGTATGTGAGGAAACTCAAAGTGTGCTTGCAAAATACCCTCCTGCCATTTCTGGACTCTTCTACTGAAACTAAATAACAAAATATTGATATTACATTGATCTTCACGAATCAAGACTCGATAGTCTGAGAAAAGAGTTAAATTGATGAACAGGGTCTCCAGAGGGTTCAGCGGTGAGACAAAGCTCGAATACTTTGAAGTGCTTATAAATTGGCAAGATGTTCCTACGCTGTAACATCTTTTTATACACATTTTTCACTTTCAGAAAATTTCTTTCTTGTTCAGCTCCTGCAGAGATTTGTGTCTGTGCCCATCTCACACTGCAAGTGTTTGTTCAAAATTAACTCAGAGCTCTTCCAGTTGGACGTTTGAAATGCTTTCTGTGGCTTTCGGTGCTCTCCAGCACCAGAGTCTTGCACCAGCACCAAAAACTTGTACAACCTGACCTACAAATCAGAGTGTTTTGCTTAATCAGAGTCCAAAAAAGCATCAAGATTCTTCTCATCACATGGAGAGGAGATCCCATATTTACGTCCTGTATGCTATAGTGCATGTGTCAAATTGGTACAAATGTGATGCTTTTTTTTCCTTCTGCTCTCTCTTTGTCAGGGAGATGAGGAGAGCTTCATCCTTAAGTCCTGCACCAGGAGGAAGACCGACTCGATAGAAAAGAGGTTTTGTTTTGATGTGGAGGCTGTGGACAGGTCAGTCTGTGTGTGGTTTGACTGCCTGTGTCTTCGCTTCCTTTGACCAACCTCCAACTGGTTCCTTGTCACATTCTTTTTCTTTATGTCGCTTCATTTTTTTATTCAGGACACAAAAACAGTGGCTTTATTAGCCCATAATCAGTGTCATTTAACAGCCATGCTTTCCTCTGTCTGCTTATGAGGCTTTTTATTTGCTGCGCTTCCACTGGTTTTCACATCTCCAGAATATTGTGGGATTCGCCAGCAGAAGATATCAGGAAGTGGGGTGAATTCTGTGGAGACTAGTCTCGCAAGCAACACAGCGACTGTAGCGGAAAAACTTTTACTTCTACTCAAGCAAGCAAGCCAGGAAAAAATGAAGTACTTCGGGCATCTGATTTTATTATAGAAATTCATGGAAACATTACCACTGAATGCTGTCTTCGTGTATCACGTTACAGCTGCAATTCTCTAATCAGTCATCAGTTTGGTTATTGGCATGAGGTTTTTTTTTTCCTCTGGTGTAATTACAGCTAACAGCCACATGGGGGTGCTCAGTCGATATGGTCATGAGAACAGGACACTGTGGTTGTTTGTCCTCACAAGCTTGGCCCCCTGTGGTGCCTGGCTTCCTATGCTCCTCCCACTCTTTCCTCCTCGTCCTCGTCCTCTCTCGCTCCCTCTCTCTCTTTCCTGCACACTTCTCCTCAACTTCAGCCTTCCCCCTCATCAAATCAAGTCACCTTGTCGTCATCTCATCCTCATCCTGTTTCCCCTGCCTTTATTTATTTCCTTGGTGCATGTGGTGTGCATGTGTCGGTGTGTTTATTAGTCTCCAAAGTGGTACAAGGAAATGTTAAAGCAAGCGAAAACACCCTCCCCTTTGAATGTTTTTGTTACGCATAAATTTTGTGCCATCGCTGCACAGGCTGGCATAAATATAGTTGGTGAAGTCATTTTTGTTGCTTTGCGTGTATCTGTGTGTGGGTATCCACCCATGTGCAGAATGTGACTGTACATGTGTGAGTGTGTTGGGATGAGTGAGCTTATAGGCTGGGTGGTGTGTCACGTTTGAAGGACAGTGTGTAGATCAGTGTGTAAAGCTGTGGGGGTGACAGCTGAATGTGAGCATGCTGACCGTGAGAGAGTCAATGACTGTATAGGGGCCGACTGGAAGCCTATAGAAGCCTGGGCTGGAAATGACTTAATGAAGCAGCGTTTGTGCTTGTCCTTATTTTCATCCTTTTGATCATCTGCCTTTACTGGCAAGTGATACAGAGAGTTTTGCTCTTGAATAAAGCCTTTTAATGAAAATATTTCAGTTAAGTGTGTTTTTGCCTTTTTGCTGGTTAGATTTTGATTAGATGTTTACATGTTTCTCTTTCTGTGTTTGGAATTTAAAGGAACAATGTTTGCCACTGATCTAGATATTTGATCATCTAATGTGGCTTGTGTGTGTGTGCGTGTGTATGAATTGCGTGTTGTTTGTTTGTGCGAAGGCCGGGAGTGATCACCATGCAAGCTCTGTCAGAGGAAGACCGCAGGCTGTGGATGGAAGCCATGGATGGGAGAGAACCGGTAGGTTACCACGGTTACCGGTTTGTTCAGAAGTGACAATGAAGACATGAGAGAGAGAGAGAGAGAGAGAGAGAGAAATGGACAGTATGTCTGTGGAGCAAAACATTAAAAATGGGCCTGACTTCAGCAGCTCTCCCTCGGTGCATGTTTTCAGTACATTCATATCATGATAATGCTGACTAACACACAGCAATGGTTCCCAATCAGTGGCTCAAGACACCTCTAAGGACTCCCAAATAAGTCTGAGGGGACACACATTCATCTGTCAGTCTCAGATATAGTTATATGTATATAGTTATATAGTTATATTTATATTTAAGTACTTCTTGATGCCCCCTTCGTATCCCTTCGGTTATGTATGTTACACATGTTCAACCTTTTTTTTGGATGTTGTCGGTTTATGTATGTGTTGTATGTATTTAATGTCCAGTCTGTAAAATCAAAAAGCTGAAAAAAAAACCCCCAATAAAACAAGTTTTACTTTTTTAAATTTAAATTGCAGAACAGTAGCACTACTGTAAGTGTAATCAGTGAGGTTTTTGCTTAAACCAAGCTAATAGCTAATAAATAACAAACCAGTAAATATTCACTCAGGGTACTTTTTTACTCAGGTTTTACCTAATTCAAACTGGGTCACTAACCTTCATGGCTTCTTACAGGTCAACACCTAGAATGTGAATACTTTCATTCAAGCATAATAACTGAATAACACGGGTGACAAATTTAGGAGGGAAAGAGTGGAAAAGTGATGCTGTAATGTAGCTTGGATTGCAATAACAACATGCAAAAGAGATGTTGCAATCAAATGTGGTAGCTCATTTTGTCCATAAGGACCAAGGCTATTGACATGTTGATTGACCGCAAGATAAGTTTGTTAGGGTTAATGGAATAGGAAGGAAACACAGCACTTTCACAATCTTTTTCTAGTGAAATATTGGGTATTTTTGCCATATTATGACTCCACATAACCAGAGAAGAAAAGTCTGTGTTTGTTGGAGCTGCTTACAGCTCTTGGCATGAAGTATACAACTGGTGATGAGAGGTCACAAGTAAATGTTGCTTCATTTGAAGAGTCGTAAACCAACAAGTTTGGCATAAAGCCATTAAGCTACTGATAATTTTGGTCTTTATGTTCCAAGTAGGAATGATGACCAAAAGCCAGTCTCCGAGCCACTTAGTTTAAGTTTTTTCATCCCAAGGCAGGAGGTGCATGTTAGCTCCACACGCTACTCACATTAGTCATGTCCCGACACCTCCCTGATCCTCGTGTCAACTTTCAAGCGTGTAAAGATAATAAGCATCCGTGAAGCCACCGCAAGCTTGAACAAGCAGTTTCTGACCGCCGGTGATTCATGTTTCACGTAAGCTCATCCAACTTTTGTTGTTGTCCAGACTTTCCTCTTTTGTGGCTGGCTACCTTCACCTCTTTAGTCAATACAATCTCACCACTGACCACAGCTGCATGATTCAAACACGCCTGGCAAAAAGGATGGATTTGAGCCTAAACCCACACAGTCTCACAATCTCCACCTGGTTTATATTTACAACAGTGATGTTGATCATAAATGTAATGTACAGATATATCCTGCTCTCATTAGGCTTGGGTGTCAGTTGTTTTCTGGCTGAAGGAGTTGATGTGTTTTTCTTCTCTGCAGGTATACAATCTGAACAAAGACAACCAGGCTGAAGGCAGTAAGTGGCTTTAGTTAGTATCAGTTTGTTCGAGGGCACACTATTGTTTAATGTTATCATTTCACTTTCTGTATTTAAAGGGTTAGATTTTCTTGTTTGTGGATAATCAGGATACTTCATGTTTTGTTTGTTCTAAAATTTTTAAGCAGATATCGCATAAAATAAAATAAAATGCAAGATTTTCATGTTTAACGTTGTCGCCATTTTGAAGTGGATGCTCGGTCTTATTTTACTGTGACAACTAACATTTAGTCTGTTTGTCTCTCTCCATCAGTGGCCCAGCTGGATGTTATTGGGTTTAACGTGATGAAAAAATTCATCTATGCAGTGGAGACTCGAGGTACAATCTTAAGCCAGATTCCCATTTTGGTGTTTTTGTCCTGCCTCTGTAGTGTGATCCATTGCATTTCAGTTAGATTAGACTCAGATTTGTTTTTATATTTTCACCTATATCTTACAGTGCTCTCACAGTTGATTTAGAAATCTGTGGAAAAGCCCATATAATAAAATCTCATCTTACACTGTGTAACAGTCACATACTAGTGGTGTGCCAGTGGTGGTTGATACTAGTAACAGAACACCCACCTACAACTAAACTGTTGGTGGCTGAATGCATTATTTATGTTTTTCTTTCCTGTAAAAGGCATGTTAAATCTCAATATGTATTTATATATGCACTAACTTCAGCATCACACAGAAGCTGTGGGTAGATGGGATTTTTAAAGCAGGATTTAAACCGCCAGCCTTCTGAGTATGTCGTCTTCTGATGCATCTGGATGTCAGAGTCTCTTCTTCTTTTGTTTCCAAGCTGCCCTGATAACTTTTTACACATGGGACATGGATGAAACTAACAATGGAGGAAAAAAAAATTAATGTTGATAAATCAAATGTCCATATACTCAGATGTTAAAATTACAGGAATTTTACTGTGTGAAACTACAGTGACCTGACTGGCTGCTTTTTGTCCTCATGAAATGCATACTGAATAATAGGCTTCATACACCTTTTTACGTACTGCAATTAGATTTTTTTATGGCAGTTTAATGGTCAGGCCATCTTTCATTGGTGCCAGATTTTAAAAAAGCACATAAGCATGAAAACTTATGTACCATTAGATCTTTCTTTGGTCAGGGTTCCTGATGTTAAATTCAATTCAGTCAATTTCAGTTTGTCTAAATAGCGCAAAATCACTGCAAAACTTATCACATAACACTTTCCAAACAGAGCAGGTCTAGATCCTAATCCATTAATAAGAGTTTTAAGAGTTTTAAATACAGAGAGACCCAGTGTTCCCCCACAAGTAAGTACTTGGTGACAGTGATGAGGAAGAACTGCCTTCAAACCAAGAGGTCTTCTGTTTTTTTTTCTTTTCTGTCACCTGTTCTATTCTGACTATCATCTCTATAATCTATCAATTGTAATTAGATGAATGACCATTTGAAATTCTCACTGATGAACGTTGTTTATGTGTTATTTTTTTTCCAGTTAGCCTATTTTTAACCAGATTAGCCCGTCTAGATCAATGTGTTTTTTTTTTCTTCTTTAAGGTCAGGAGTACAATACTCAACATGAGGATGACTTGGTTGATTCAGAATTTCCATTAAGTCTGAACAGAAGATAACCTCTCATCTCCTCTCTTCTCCTTCAGGAATTGATGAGCAAGGCCTGTATAGAATAGTTGGCGTCAACTCCAGAGTACAAAAATTACTGAGTCTCGCTATGGGTAAACACAGAAACACACACATTTAGTCAAAACTGAAAATCAAATGTATTTTCTTGTCTCTTTTTTTTTTAAAATATATATTTTTGTCCATCAGATCCTAAGACATGTGCTGATGTCGAGCTGGACAACCCAGAGTGGGAGATTAAGACTATCACAAGCGCTATCAAGCACTATCTCAGGTTTGTGTGAAAAGGCTTACGTAAGAGGTCTAGACAATCCTGTGAGACGTCTGTACGTCCTGCAGTTACTTGTGAAATTTCCCTACTGTTCTTCTCACAAGTTTGCCTCTTTTTGCCTCATTTAAAGATCAATAGGGAATTTTAATCTCAACAGCCTGTGGTAAATGGACTGACTGCCCTTTTCACGACTCCTATTATTCCTCTGATTCTGAAATTACAGCATTTTACTGCTCTTTTCACTCAGTGCCTGAATTAATGCATATTGCTGTGTTCAGTCTCTGCCTCGTGTATAAAGCCGATCTCTGGCCTGGATCCAACTCTGAAAATTGTTAATGTTTCTGTTTATTTGCACAGTATTTGCTGTATTTTCTCTTCAGACTTGTTTTATTTTTATTTTTTTATGAACCTTTATTTACCCAAAGAGGGTTTGTTTGTAATGCTTTTGATCTTTTACCACTTAATATTCACTTTCACTTTCCAGTACTTACCTGCTGGTCACTGTAGGACAGTTTGGCTGATGCCAGTATTTAGAAACAGTTTGACTGATTTCGGACATATCCTTCAGATGTTATAGAAGATGTTATTGTTGGTTGTAGCTGATAAAATACAATTATTTAATATTATAACAAATTGAGCACAATTGCTGAACTTAGATGAACATTTAATTAACATCTTCTTATTGTCTGCATTGTCCCTCTTTCCTGAAGTAGATCTGCACTTTATTTGCAGTGCACACAAGTGATCAGAACAACTAAACTTTTGGAAAAAAAAACAACTTCTAAATAAAAAATAAAGTTTTAGTACTCTTTAAACCAGCATTTATCAGCATTTTTGTGAGAGAAAGAAAACCTAAGTAAATGAAAAATGATTAGTGGTACCTCTTTGTTTGTGGTACAATTTAACACTCATGTATTATTCACTTAAAAACAAAACAAAAAAAAAACCATAAATAATAGATTATGTATAAAAAATGTCAATTGTCTCCCAGCAGTCTGCAGATCTTTTTTAACTGGCTGTTTGAGCGCAGGCATTGCCTCATGCTGATTACCTCAAAATGCAGATTAATTTGTTTTAACCGATGGTTAAACAACTTCCTCAAGTACACCTCAACAACTGGTAATGAGGTTAGGATCAGGAATGTGGGAGGGTGGGAATAATAAGAAGAAACACATGAAGAAAAAGGGAGGAGTAGTGGTGTTCCCAAAGTACTCGGTCTGCTGTACTTGAATGAATCTACACTGTGCACAACACAAACATTTACGTATGGACACATTCATGCACACAAACACAAACACACTTCATTGGTACACGAAAGAATAACCTCACAGACAGATCTAATGTCCACCCACACACACACACACACACATATTTACTGCATGAGGACCTCAAGTCAGGCCTCATTGAGAATCAGCAGGAGCCATTGCACTTGCCAGGGAGCAGTGATTGAATTGATGTCCAGTTGTGCAAGCTGACATGATGGAAACAAAAGGCATCACACAGAACTATTCACATTTATTGCTTTTTCTAAAGCAGCCAACCCTGAACCCCTGTTCCATTTTGCCATGCTGTCGTTCTGCACCTGAAGTCTCTTGTCTTCTGTGTTTCCAGAATGCTGCCTGCGCCCCTCATGACATACCAGTACCAGAGGAGCTTCATCAAAGCTGCCAGTGAGTATTTCACTTTTATGTGTCTTTTTTGTCTCGCAAGTATGTTTTCAGTCGACAGACTGTCCTGCAATATGAGTTACTTTGAAGTTTTATATATTTATATATATATTAAGAAAGGCACTGCAAACAGCTGTAAGATCATGTAAGCTCATCTTGTATTGGAAAAAAAATGGATGAAATAAAAGCTGGCACTTTACATAGAGTATACTGATTCTTACAACAAACTGCTGATCAGGACAATCAGTAAGTAACCATTAGTTTGTTAATGAGTTAAACTGAAATCCTTTTGACTCCTTGACAGTTTAGGAAAGGATTAAAGATGAATTAGAAGGTTTTTGGTTCAAATCTTTGTTATTCTTCTGATGGGGCTCCTTTATCCTCTTCTTTCCTCTCCTAATGGATGTCTGTTTCTTAAGCAGTGATCCTCAATTTAAATATTAAGAATGAGAAAATCAAATGAATGATCGTGTGGATGAGGTCAAGATTTGTTATTAAACCATTCGCCAGTTTCAGGTAGATGGTTCGCCTGCTGAGGACGCCCATGAGGCCGCCAGTCTGTTTGTTCTGTTAGCTAAAACATCCCGACTGCACCGCTTTATGTCATTTGTGTGTGTGTGTGTGTGTGTGTGCAGCACACAACATGATCCTGACCTGTTGTACGTAGGATTTTTATACAGTATTCATGAGATTCAAATTCCACTTGAAGAGAAAAAGCTTTGGGTGGTCCAAAGTGACGACCCAGTCAGCAGAAGATTGTTGGGTCAAACAGTTGTTGCAAAATGTTTCACTCATTTTTTTTTTTTTTTACCAGCACCTGATGAGTGTGGTGCATGGATGCAGGATAAATTTCATTTTCCAAAAAAGAAAAAACAAAAAACCCTCAGCTGACACACCCACACAGAGTGCAAGTCATAATGTTGCTGCAATCATTTCAGTGTATTGGATTCTCCTCCTAAACTACAAAATAAAGTTTTGCAAGCAGTACACAATTTAGACTTTGCGTAATGGTTTGTGGAGTACTCCTAGATTGTGTCTGGCCTTGTTTTGTTTAATTAAGTCGTTGTCCCTTTGCTTATCCTGATTTTTATGGTCTGGACTATTTCTGTGTTGCTGAAGTATCTGCTTTTTACCGAATTTTTGGGCTTAATCTAGCAAACTCAGCTGCAGTTTAGACTTGTCTGGTCCGCTCTGGTCGGCTGCGTTGCAGGATACGCCAATGACCTGTTTTCTTTGTTTGTCTGGAGTTAAGCCCTCTAGAAAGCTTAGCTGACAGGGGAAGGAACTTCAGGAAATGACCGTGTGTCTCTGGCAACGGCAGTAGGAAAGGGCTCCGTACTAAGGCCAACTGGAAAGAGAATGAGAAAAGTGAGTTTAGGTGTGTGTTTGAGAGAAAGGAGTACAGCATGGTAGTTAAAAATGCAAAGGCAGTTGATTTGATAACAGCTTGGACCACCCGCACTAAAATGCAAGTATTCATGATTTCGTAATGAAATTTAAATACAATGTTCGTTCGACAGCTATTTGTATCAGTTTACATATCTGAATCTCTCGTCCTGCCTCAGTTTGTTTCTTCTCTTAAACGTATCCCACTGCCATTCATCAGTTTCTGTTTACGTGGGTGTGTCCATTTGCATGTCATGAAACTGTGTTTGAATGCATAAGTGCGAGAATGAAGTCTGCTTGTATGACTCTCCTTTTGTATTTTTTCCAAGGGAATAATTTTGCGGAAGCTTTGGGGTGTTTTGAGGACAGCGTCCTCAGTTGAACTCTTTCGGCTCTGCCCTCTCTCCTCCTCTCTTTCACATATCCTCTCCAACTCCTCCCACCACCTTGCGTGCACACCTCCTCATCCTCCTCCTCCGTCTCTTCTAGTTTCGTCTCATCTTACTTTCTTCCATCTCGTGTTCCTCTGGTTTTGAGTATCTGGTTTAAATGGAGAGCTTTGTGTTTTGAGGTTTGTTAGGTCAAACAACAGCTGCAAAGTTTTCCATTTATTTATTTTTTACCTGCACCTGATGGGTGCGGTGTTTTAAACTGGGATAAATAGTTTCATAAAAAAAAAAAAAAAAAACCTCAGCTGTCCTAAAGACAGATTGGCTCAGCTCTCCAATAGTCAGTGTAATCATTTCAGTGTATTTGATTCTTCTCATGTGGCTGCCAGACTGCATAGTAAAATTTCATAAGCACTAACTGATTTAGTCCATGAAATAGAGACTTTGAGGGAAAGCTTAGGGGATGGAAGGTTCCACCTGGATTGCAGATACCTGCCTTAGGCATGTACCAGCTAGAGAACACAGATCCAGTAATAACACTGTCTCTGGTTATAAGGTTTTGCTTGCAATAACTGTTTTTTATTAATTTGTCAAATTTCTCCTAATATTTTACCTTTGATTCTCTATTTTATTGCTGTATCGCTTATCTGATATTTTCAATTTTATTGTTTAAAGTTCTTCAACTTGTTTTTTAATGGGCCTCATTTTTCACCGCCGCAAAGTGAAGGTGGAGGTTTTGTTAAAAAGCTATAAAAACCAAATTGGATGAAGCGTTATTCACTTTTATCATCACTGTATATTTTGCTTTATAACCCAGCGGATAAAAAAAAAAAGGGATGAAAAGATGAGTGATAATACAGGGGTGAAAGATGATGAGTTGTATTTGATTCTGATGTAGAGTTTAACTTTGACAGTCCATCATGAGTGGCACATATTTAACAGACCTCAGTACTGCTTATCTCAACACCAGTCGCTCTCCTTATGTAACAAGAATCTATCCTTTTGCATTTACATTATCTATTTAACCAAAGGTTTATTACACCTGCAATTCTAAATGTGAAATCACACACTGGGATGGCATTAATACCATCATTGTTTGGTTCAGAAGGTGGCACAATGGAGGGCCTTGTTACAGGAATATTGTGATCTCTGTGTAAAAAGGACATGTAAGTATTAGTATGTAGATAGGCTGCTAAATCCAAAGTTTCCTTCATCTCCATCATTCCCCTGATAATCTGCTACACTCACTCCCATGGTGCTGATCACACATAGTGATCCACCAGTGTATCAGAAGCTTCATTTTACCTTCCTGTTTTGTTTTCTTGTAATGCTGATATTGTTTCAAGTTGGATCTCTTTCTGCATTCTTTTTCTCTGCATCACCGCATCATCTTGCTTACTATGCCCTGAAAATTCTCTGCTCTCGCTGGAGAGACTGACATGACTTTAGTGACAAAAAGGAGATTAATTTGTGCACAATAATACTTCTATCCTAACTGCACTGAAAACACTGCAGTGTATAATTTAAACTTCCATCTGTGCATGAATGGATGTAGGCAGTGTTATGTTGCTCCTAACCAGGTGATATAATTGAAGCCTGCATCTGAAACAGTGATGAAACATCATGTTTTCTCATGTCCAGTGTGATAATTTGTGCCAGCGATGGCCAGGCATCTCGCAGTGTGCCTTTTGGTTTGACAAGAAACAGAAACAGAAAACTGAAATCTTTACATAGACACAGACAAACACCTGTTGTTTACTCTGACTTCAGACGCCAGCCTTATCATGTTGCTTTGAGATTTTACACTCCATAAAGTTTCATACCTGTTACTGAAATGCACAACATGTATCTTTGCATGCAAAGCTTGCTGTCAGTGAACACTTCTAACACCTTTAGTTTGCCTGCAGCTGTTCAGAGCAGTTGTGTGTTTTACAGATAGAAACTGTGTATCTAAAGTAGCATTTTCAAGTCTTTACTTGCTTGTTTAGAGTTAAACTAAAGTTCCTTTGAAGAGATTTTATAAGCATTCATCATCAAGCAACAGGTGATTGTTGGTAGTTGGTATGAGAACAGATTTTGCATGCAGACTTAAAGCAGTCGTGATTAGTTCAGCAAAACATATTTTGTTTTTAATCACCTTATAAAGTAATAGAAAGGAAAATAGTTCTCTGTGGATTTGTCACTATGATTGCATGACCCATTGTGGATGTAAAAAATATTGACGAATGCATGCCGACAGTGTAACTGTTTCTGAAGATCCTTGTAACTGAAAAGGAAACCTTTGCAATTAACCCTTTCTCTTTAAGCACCATCATTCAACTCAATCTCGCATACAATAGGAGACGTTTGACCTTCTTCTCCTTAGATTTTATCAATCATGCTCCAAATAACTTGAGATTGTGTGGTCTCTTGTTCAGACTTTGCAGCCAAATATGTCAAATGTGAAGCTCAGCTTACATACTCAACTGTTAATATGAATTACCATGGAAAATTGGTTGAAAATGAAAAACAGAGTTTGCTGTGTTAAGACTGTAGATGTTTTGTTTTTGTGTGGTTATGAATCCGAGCAGGATGCTTGGATTTTGAGATGTGGGATATACAGTGCTGCACCCGTCTCGAGATGTCAAGCATACATAATGAATGATAAGAAAGTAAAACAGGTGGTGGTGGTGGTGCTGGAGTTTGTTAAGGATGAGCTGATGGTCAGCAGTTGTGGCAATCTTCCTGAAGCAATGCACGCTTCATTTACTGTAAGTGGGTGTGTACATGTTTGCTTTCCTGACTTTGATTGTAAAAGTATGTACTCCATACATAATCAAAATCCTCTCTTGCTTAAGAGATGCACTCATGAATCTTTGAGGAAGTGAGACCCAGACTTGGTTTCAGTGGTTTTTATTGCTTTTTTCAGAGCCAGGAGTTGGAAGGAAGGTGGTACTTTATAACGGATACAGAGTTAAAAAAAAAAAAAAAAAACTAATTTAAATTTTAACAGCTTAATTATACCTGTCACAAGAGAGATGACCAAAGTCATTAATGGTCTTCAACCTGAGTTAGATAGTGGTTGTAAAATGTCATCAGCATAAAGAAAAATTTTGATATCATAACCAAAAAATATCAATGGTGTTCTGATTATCTTAATGGCACAGGCCATAGGTTTCAAGTGCTTTCGTGTACCGTAATTTCCAGACTATAAGATGTTACTTTTTCACACGCTTTGAACCCTGCGGCTTAAACAATGATGGGGCTAATTTATGGCTTTTGCCTCAAGACGAAAGTGACATTGAGAGCGACAATGAAAGAGAGACTGGGTTAAATGCAGAGAAGAATTTCGGTGTATGTAAGAATATACTGACAATAAAGGTTTGAAGTTTAAATAGTGCGGCAAATAGAGTGAAAATGCAGAACCAGTCTCTCAGTCTGTTGACTCAGAGTGTCTGACGCTCCGAGGGAGGAGTTGTAAAATCTAATGGCCACAGGCAGGAATGACCTCCTGTGGTGCTCTGTGGAGCTTTGTGGTGGAATCAGTCTCTGAAAGAACTCCTGTGCCTAACCAGGATATTGTGGAGTGGGTGGGTGAGCAACACTACCCAAGATAGCGTGTAACTTACACAGGAGGATCCTTTCTGACACCGCCATCAGAGAGTCCAGCTCCACCCCCACGACATCACCGGCTTTCCGCATCAATTTATCAAGTCTGTTGGCATCCGCTACCCTCAACCTGCTGCCCCAGCAAACAGGATAGCACAGACTCGTAAAACATCCTCAGCATCGTCCAGCAGATGTTAAACAACCTCGGCCTCCTCAGGGAATAGACGCGGCTCTGCCCCTTTTTGTTCTTAATCTAGTCCAGTTTACTGTCTATGTCCACAGTGGTCCATCGTAGTGGAATTTTGTATTGTATCTTAATACCCCTCAGCTCATCCTCCTCAGCAGTGGCTGATATAAACTTAAAAAGTCCTTTCTAGATGGGTTGTTTGGTTTGTCTGTTCTGGACTGCTGTGGGCACAAGGCGGTGCAACATGGCAGAGTCCATGGAAAGTAGATAGATAAAAGTAGAAAGTAGATATAAAAGACTTATTTGAAGAACATTAATTTCAGGTGATTAAACACTCATGAAAACATAATTACAAATGTTATACTCAATTTGTGGCAGTAGATCCCCCTAAATCCTACACACTGGACCTTTAAACATGAGCTGTAAAAAAAAAACAAAAAGAAAAAGTGGCAATGAGTGGCATTACCCACTGCTGTAATATTGTTTAAAACGAAATATTCTCTAATTCTCTTAAGGCTGTGTGGTTGCTGTGTTGTTTTTACCTAAATCTGTGTGCATGTGGACATGCAGGCGTGTGACAAGGAGAAAGGATGCATAAATTCTCATATATTCTGTGTATGTGTGTGTGTGGCCGTGTATGTCAGTGTAAGTACACTACCCCCACAGCATGTTAAAGGACAAGATATGAGTACTGGGAACATTTATTCTGGTGTCTGAAGGGCTGAAACTGAAGGTGACTTTAAAAGGTTGTCGCCTGTCAAATGTGGTGGAGGCTGCGATGATAAAAGACTTCTGCTTGGTGTAATCGCTTGTGACTCAGACTTCATCATGCCTTCTGACCGCAGCGTTACGTCAACATTCAGGCTACGGTTTGCATAATGTGGTTTTTTTTTTTAATCATCACTTTGGGTGGAGTGTGTGTTCACAGTTTTTGTAGGTGAATGTGTGTGCTCTAAATTAAATACAGCTTATGTTCTTATATTCTTTGTTGTTGATCGTTTTAAGTGATGTCATGTGATCTGGGGATGGAATTACATGGTTCTCTTGCACACTGTTGGCATGTTGTGTGAGTTGTAAAGACATCCAAACAATAAGGCAAGGTCCAAATTATTTGACAGAATTTGAAAAAAAGAAACAAAAACATATTTATTTATCTGTATTTCTGTTCTTTTTTCTGTCATCCAATGCGCTTGCAATTTGTCAGACAATTCATCAACAAACATCACATGAGCCAGTTGGTTTCAGTTGAGAGTTTTGTTGATAGTTGCAACCACTGTTGGCACAGCTCCATAGCTGTTTAACTGACATTGTCACATCCACCATTTTGTTGTTGTCTTTAACTAAGAAGGAAAAAAAAAAGGATTTTCTGTAGGTTCTGTCTTTATTATCGCTGTTTGTGTTTCTTTGATCTGCATACTGCAACCAAGCTAGTCACTGGCTAGTGCATAGAACAGACAAATCACAGAATGTACAGGTCACAGCCATATGAGAGTGGATATATAACGGCTCCTGTGCCATATGACGTCTCCATTATGGTGACCTGGAAGAGGAGAGGCCACACAAAGATTAGCCAAGGGTTTGAGTTAGGGAAATGCAGTGCTTATCAGAGGTTTACAGTTAATATAAACTATAAGGACTAAACTTAAGAGATTCATTGAGACGGAGATTGATGCACTGTAAAGGTACAGGTAACAGGTGATTAAAGGCCTCATGGCGTCACATTGTCTGGTGTCAACAGGGAAGCTATTCTAGAGGAAATGAGCATGATAGGAAAAGGCCCTACAGGCATCTGATTTCACTTTAACTCTGAGGAATGATAGGGGACCTGTATTGTGAGAGTGTAATGCACAGTGTGGAATGGAAAGTTTAATGAGGTTGGAGAGGTTTGAAGGGACGAGTTGATTTGGGGGTATGATCTGACATGAACAGGAAGCCAGTGAAGTGAGGTGATGATTAGTGTAATATGTCCAAATTTCCTGGTTTTAGTTAAGACTCTAGAGGCAGCACTCTAAATCATTTTGATGTTTAGTGGGTGACCAGACAATAAAGAATTACAATAAATGTGTCAGGATGCATGAATTAGGATCTTGACATCAGCCATGGCCAGAAAAGACCTAATTTTAGCCATGTTGCTAAATGGAAAAAGATTGCAAACCTGCTCATTTCTTTAATGTCCTTCTTAAAAGAGAGGGTAGGAACAAATGTAACATCATGATTCATGACAGTTAAACTTTCAGAAATCACACAGTCACTGAGAATTACTTGATAAAACTGATGTCAAACTGATCAGAGCTAATGACAACCAATGATTTTATCAGGGAGTCATGAGTGTTACTGTTTTAATGTGCACACATCTGTCCAGAGGTACGTTGATATGTAGTTAGTTAGTTAGGTATTTGAGTTTGTGTGTATGTGTTACTGACTGGTTTCATGTTCCTTGTTTTCAGTGTTTGTACTGCTAAATTAGCATGCTTGTTAGCGCGGCAATCAGCAGTGTGTCTGTGTGCGAGTGCTTGTACATATTTGGTCTGTATTCCCTGTATATTTGAGTGTTTTGGTGTGTGTGTTTGTTTCAGCCTCTCAGCTCTTTTAGCTGTTAAGAAAATGCATGTCTGTGTGTGAAATGCTCTGCTAGCTGTGAGTGTGTTGCCTGGCGTTGATAGCCAGGACCCAGGGGTTGATCTAGTGTGAGCCTGCTGTCATCTCCATCGACTGGCTCTGCAGCCATTACTTATTATAGTCATTTGTCAGCAGCAGGTCTCTCTGCCAACCCGTCTGTCTCCTCTGCCTGTCTACCTGTTAATCACCAGGACGCAAAGCTTCCCCACTTTGCAGCAGAGTTTAACACTGAGGGACTAAAACTACCATTTCATTTGTAACTCTGCCTTTTGTATCTGGTCTCTGCATACCCCTGTGTCTCTCTGTCTTGTGCATATAAACTCTTGATTCATGCTTAAGGCTCGAGTCATTCCATATTTTTCTGTTTGTCAACAAATTCAGTGAAAACAAAAACAGCAGCAAAGGATGCATTGGTCTGTTTCTGAATACTTTCTGACTTCCATACCCAGTCTGTGGCTCCCATTACCGAGGCCAATGGTTACTACTGAAGATGTAATCTTTGAAAACTGATTAGAAATAAATACAGGAGCAAATGCTACATTTTCATTCACAGGTTAATACACATTTAGCACTCTAGTGAGTATTTAGGGCAGCAGGATGTTTATGTGGAGCAGACCTGAAATGGAGAGTCAGGATCCATGTTCATGGGATTGAGGGAACATGTCAATGTTGTGACTCACTGGTGTGTTTTCAATAGTTTTTGGACAACAGTGGAGCTCTGTGGCTCAGAAGAAACAAAACAATGTCATTCTTTAGTTACACAAAAAAGTACATGTTAATAGGATCAGTTCGTTGTTGGTTTTGGTCTCTCTTTTCTAGTCCGTTTTTTCAAATGTGACAGTTTGAACGTCACGCTTAAGTATTTAATTCACAACAGTGTTTCTCTCCATGCCTGTCTCCATCCAGAGCTGGATAACCCAGAGGCCAGGGTGACAGAGATCCATGCCCTGGTGCACCGGCTGCCTGAGAAGAACAGACAGATGCTGGAGCTGCTGATGAAACACCTGGCGAAGTAGGCGGAAAATATCTCAAACATGAGCAACTGCGTTCATTCATTCATTCATTCATTCATTCATTATTATGCCGGATCAGACAATGTGCACCTAAGAAACAACCCAGTGTTTGATTTTAATAATAATAGCAATAGTGAAGTGTCTCCTCTCCTCTTTCTACATTCACATTGCTGCAGTTCTTTGATTATTGTTGTTGTCCATCCTTGAGGAGGATTAGGGCTCTGTGTAATCTCTTGACCACTCGCATTAAGACGGCACATGCTGAAAATAGAAACCCATCCTGAAGCCAGGCCAAATCTATTTCTGAACTTGTTCCTTGAAGGGAAAGAGGAGTTAAGGGTCAAGTGCATATGTTTCTGTGAATGTGAGGAAGTGGAGGAGCTACCGTGGTCAAAGCCCATGTTAGGACTAATTTAGGGACTTAAAAGATGTGTCCATGTTAGGGTTAAAACTAGGCCCAATTTCTGACATGTTTGTTATGGGAGTTTTAATGATTTTTAATGATTTCAGTCTGATGAAGGTCCCAACTTCACATTTAAATGAAGTCATTGATGCTGCTGAAACAATGTTATATGTGGCATAAAGGTTATAAAGATGTGTTCTTTTTTAAACTAGGTGTCTTTTGACCTGCACATCATCACATGCTTACTGTGGAGTAATAGGATGGTACTCACCCTATGAGCTGATTGAAATGCAATGTTTTGCTCAAGGACATTTCAGGGCCAATGCTGATGAGCATTCCAGATGATTAAGTTAAATAAATCTGTTAGAAACCTGCAAAGATAGTTTTTTTTTTTTTCTAATGAAGGCCATCCCTTGACAATTGCTTCATCATTTTTACAATTTTCCTTTTCTCCCAGAAGTTTGCTTTCACATTTTGGTTATTTTTATACTGTGTGTAGGCAGCAATATACTGTATAGGCAAGAAAATTTGTGAATCAAACAAGTTGTTACTCTGTAGATTGCATAACCATAAGCTGCTGCAGCTCATGAGCAAATAAGCAGGCCGTGACACTGTTGGCTTATGTGCAATTATTCCTCTAATGCAGCCGACTAGCATTGTGTTTTCACTCTAAACCCGTATCTAAGCTCTTTGGCTTTATCGGGCTTTTCTTCAACAGCGGAAGCAGCATGATGTAATGTGTGACAAATAGGACATCAGCCATGTTAATACAACATGCAGGCAAGCACGAATGCATGCATTTTGAGGGAGTGCACATCTTTATGCGGGCTTAGTAGATTATACCTGCCTTAAAGGATGAATGGCTGAATCACAGTAAACACACCTCAGCTCTCTGTCTCTTTCAGATCCGAAGGTTTAATGGCATCAGTGGCCTGTAAAAACAATATTGCCATATGGACTTAAAGGTTCATCTGTAAATTGAGAAAGGCATAGCTAAAATGAACGCAGTCTGATACAACAGTTCTTGCAGTAAATCCTGCCTTCATTTAGGCCATGATAATTTGACATGTTTCTGTTATTTAGCCTATTCTTATTGATCCTGTGAACATTGCAACTTTCATGAAAGTGTACATAATAATCCTGGCAACAGAATATATTAGACAAAGTGGCAGATGACACCTACACTATTCAAAATATCTCACACGCTCACATTATGAAATAAAGAGACAACATTCTGCAGTTAAGTAATCCTCTTTAACAAGGGTGAAGACTTAATTGGATCAGAGGAAGAAAGAGGGACGAGTCAAGGTTACTCAATGGGCAAGGCATACACACAATATGCACAGAAAAAATACATCCTTTTTCTGAGTGTAACTGCTGCTTTGCATGGCAGCCTGTTTCAACAGTCAATTCCCTTTTAGAATCTTGGGTGCAGTTGAACAAGCTGTAAACACAACATGAACTAATTAACTCATAAAGTTGCTATGGTACGTTAATTTATTTCAAACTCATGTTTTAGGCAAACCTGATGAATGCAAGTTCAGTATTCACTCTCCTTTCTGCTTTGTTAGTTTCCAGTAAGTCCTAAAGAAGATATCTGGCTCTGTAGCTGCTAAATACTTTACATCCTCTCCCTCCACCTCCTTACCTCAACAGTGTGGCCAGTCACCACCAGCAGAACCTGATGACCGTCGCCAACCTGGGTGTGGTCTTTGGGCCGACTCTGCTCCGCCCACAGGAGGAGACGGTGGCAGCCATCATGGACATCAAGTTCCAGAATATTGTTGTAGAGATCCTCATAGAGCACCATGAGAGGGTAAGAGCGTGCAAGTGTGCTTGTGAACAAATGGACAACACAAACAGGGTTTGGTGATGTGGTTGAGGAGTAAATGAATCACATGACTTGGAGATTAATACACTTGGTTAGGTGAGGTAATTGTTATTTTAATGCGCACATGTACACGCACACACACAGAAGAATTGTATATAGTCTATATGGGCTGCACTTCAAAACCACTTTCCCCTTAACATCCAAGCAGCTTATTGGCAGACCAAGCTGCTTATAGATGTCACCATGGCAACAGACAAATCAGCCTGACTGTTTGAGACCCTAGCATTGTGCAGGCACAGTATGTTCAGTCAGTGGAGGAAACAAACTATGAAACACACACATACATTTAGCCCATGTGCCCCACCTTTGTGCGTGCATAAATTTACACACGGACAAGACAAACGCGTGGCAGACAAGACATGGCAGCCCTCTCCATCCTCCAGAATTCCCAGACGACGTTTATCTGTTGTGCAGTGCGTGGAATATACATGCTGTAATGGAGTGGCACAGATCCTTCAAGAGAGTCTGCACTTCACGTATCTGCATTCTCTTCACAAGTAAAATGATGATGACGATGTTCATTTTGTTCGCTACTTTCAGCCTGAAGATTGTGTGAAATGCTTTTTACTCTCCATTCCTGACAACACAACTGTCTGGTGAAAAGATTTAATTTTGGTGCAAACAGTTTTGAATTGATTTGACTGAGCTTCAAGTCAAGTCAGTTTCATTTAGATTACTAATCACTAGTTTTATGTGATAGCTGCTAATGACAGTCCAAAACAAAAGGCAGTGGGTTAAAATGGTCTCTTCAGCCCTCAAATCTGTTTGTTTTTCAACTTATTCTCATTCAGTGGAACTATGGGTGTGGAACTGGCAGGCAGAATGGGGATGACAGACGAGTGAATGTGGGAATGATCACATCTGACTCGGGCTGACAGCTGAGCAGTATTAGTTGTGTAAAAACATCAAGTTGGAAAAACATGGAGAGATGTTATTGGTGAGGAGGGAACAAAAATCACAGCACATGTATATTTTTATCACAGCATGGGATTTTCTGCATCTTGCCTAATTGGGCTTCAAGGAGTAGAAATAAATTTCAGCGATGTCACAATCAGTGCCACAAAATTGCAGACTGAAGCCCGCAGTGTCCCCTGTTAAGTTTCCCCATATGTAATTATTCCCAGATAAAAGAAGTTTTAGACACAGCGAAAAAGCAGCTTCATTGCTAAAAGTCTGATATGCAGAGGTTGCAATTCACAAACATGGATTGAGGAGTTAATATTAGATATACTGTATCAGCTAGGTAACATAGTAGGTAAAAAAAAAATGTCTGTAAATTTTTTAATTAAAAAGTTTAATTGTTTCTTTGGTTGTACTCACATTTTACTGTCTGTCTTGTTTGCGCAGATATTCAAGGACATCCCGAGTTCTGGAGGCGGTTCAGTCAACATGCAACTCAACCTGCCAAGGAGGAGAAGCACCGAGAGCAAAGCCCCGTCCTGCAGCGAGAGGCCCCTCACACTCTTCCACACACCAACACATTCCCAGAAAGGTGTGCTAACGGTCCTTTATGCAATGCATTTATTGCTTGTCTTTGTCCTCAAGACATGCAACAGGCTGTCTGTGGTCAGTTGCAATCAGAGAGAGTTCACAGTCAAAGGATGTGCAGTTTTAGAAAAGGAAAAGGCAGATCAGTACACCAGTTGCAGAAAAAAATGGAGGGCATTTTCTGTCTGAAGACACCAACGGGTTTGTAAACCTTTTTGATTCTTGAAGGTGAAAAGAGGAACAGCGTAGTCAACGCCACAGTTGCCGAACTGCAGCAGCCCATTTCTTCCTCTGCCAACTGCAACAGTAGCAGCAGTAGCAACAGCAGCAGCCAAGGTCGAACCCCGAGACACAGCCTGACCAGCAACGACGGAGAGCAGGACACCCGGCAGATCCGACCCAGCTCACTGTGAGTAAACTTGTCGCATTACTCGGACAACATATGAAGAGAAATGTCCAGCAAAAATAAATTAAAGCTTTACAGCTAAACAGGTGTTTGTCATTAAGGGTGGGCAGAGAGTTTGCGTCGGTTTATACACACAATGGATATATTAAACTCAAATGCACTCACATGGACTTTTTAATGCACCCAGAAATTCACAGTCACGGGACTGCACGCGCAAACATATGTCACCACACACGTGAACATGTGGCAGCTAAGAGCTTAAAGAAGTAGTCTTGTGACTGGCAGGTTGTCGGTTTAAATCCCAAAAGTATCTGGGAAACATTTGCAAAAAGAAACTGAACTCCAACAATGGGAGACTGTGTCTGCCTAACCCGACTGAAGGAAACATTAAATAAGACAAGCACACAAAATCCCATTCACATGCATGCACACACACACACATCATGTAGCAGTTTCATAATCTAGTCAAGTAAGTTTTGAATACAATTGAACTATAAAAAATACCTGGCATGCATATATTGGATTTATCTTGCACCCCCCAAAAAACTGTATATCTCCATATGGACGCTGGCCAGCCATTTTGAGGTTATTAACAGGTGCAAGTACACACGCCTGCATATGGAATTCACAGCAACGTGAGACTGAGTGTGAACACACTTGAGCTGGCACACATATGTGTACGCATGCACACAGCGTCCCCATCTGCCTGTCCGTAATCATGGGATTGTTTGCTCCATCATGTTGTTTCTGCAAGCTGCTTTGGTTTTGACGTGCACCTTGTTAGACCAAGAGATGACACGCTCTGCCAATCATCTCCTTTACTGGCACAGCGGTGACAGACCCTCAAGTACAGCCTATCACCAAGACAATTGCACGTCACCGGTGATTTTTTTTTTTTTTCCTCTGTCTTCCCACTTCCACTTCCACCCCATATCCTGAAAGGGTCATCCACACTAAGAACTATAACTGCAATGATATCAATGTGAGCATCCACACTGACCAACAATAAAGCCCTCCGAACAGTGACGCCAAACTTGTGGCGCTTGCTCCAGCTGTGCAGCTCAGCAGCTTAGTGGTCGGTAGATGACTTGTTATTGCTGTACATTGCCCAGAGAAAACAAAAAAAAAAAACTGCAAAATTCTCCAAAGAGGAGTTATGTGAATTCAGCACTAATTTCTAAAATTTTGTTCATACTTTTGTATGAGTTAACATCCATTTAATGGTGCCCTAGCATAATTTGCAGCCTAATTTCCCATTAGCTTTAGCATCTATCAAGTTTTTAATAGGCTGTATGCCACAATAGTCAAGATGAAGTTCAAGTTCAGCATCTAGGTAAGACTGACTATCAACACGGACCGCCTCTGAGCACCAAGCATCACTGACATTGTAAGCACAGAGTCCGTCTCCTGTGGTTCTACCAGAGTTCTGGTTCTGGTGTTCTGTCAGCTCAGGTACGGCAGCTTGATCAGGGATGTTGTGGTGGAGGCAGGAGCTTCGTATCTTTATTCCGCTATATTGTTTTTCCATTATGTAAACAGACATAGACTTCCACATGTGTGTGTGGCGCGTTTATGTATTGTGTGTATGTGCGTAGGTGTGATCAAGGTGAAATTGATTTCCCTTCATTAACTCTGCCCCAGATGATTTTGTTGCTAGCATCTCACAATTTTGCATGATTGCAAAGAGAAAAATGTTCCAGTCTCTGTACTTGGTTTATGGCTAAGTTTCATGTTTCATGCAGTTTGTTGTCAAAACTCTACCAGTTCAGCTTGAACATCCACACAACAGCACATTTTATTTTAGATTCATAGATAAAGCTGTTGAGAGATTTTCATCTACCCAGACACCAACCACAAAGAAGACACCACATATTGTGGGGAAGAAAAAGTGTATTTGTAAAGCTTGCTGGCTGTAGTAGTTGTGAGTGAAGTGTGAGTTTCCAAAGCACTGCCAAGGCTAAAATGGCTCCAGAGAGATTGTCAGGATAACGCCAGCTTGTCCTTTCGAAAGCAGCCGTCCCACACTGCGACAATCTGATGTGTGTCGCCTTATTCAGAGTCAAATAGAAAGATGCAAATCCAGAATAACCCGCGTGATCTCAAACTCTAGCTTATGTTGGCACAAATACTGAAAAGAAACCAGAGTAGTGAGGTCAGTTTAACTTCATAAATATACATCGACATGAAATATGTTCTTGACAGTGGCAAAGATGGCAAACCACCTTAGAGCTTGATGTAATAGTTGGTTTTGTAATGATACAAAATTATGCGATATTATTAAATTAGAAGTGATTCAGCAACACATATTTTGTCCTTGAAACCTGTCAGCAAAGGATGAGTGCAGGATAGAGGACAGGATCATTTTGCCTATTGAATTAGATGACATGCAGCTCTTTCAACTGCTGCACATTTTGTAATTCTCTCTAATTTAGCAAGAAATGAAGAAAATGGGTTAAGCGGGATTAAAGAAACAACATTTGGGGCTTGTGGAAGCTCTGTCTGATCCAAATTTATTCAGATGCACACGCAAATAATCTGCCATAATAGATCAGATTTTGTGTTATAAAAGCTACAATTCTCTTGTTCACTTGTGAAAATGAAAGGAAACTGACCACATACCATCCATTACTTGGAACACTTTTTGTATTTCTTTTACAGTATTCTAGTAGTGTAGTATCCAGATTTTGGAGCTTTATTCATACTATGAACTAAAAGTAAAGCTATCTCAGACTGTTACCCAACAATCAGAAAATAGAGTCAGACTGGGATAATTGACTGGAATCCCAGCTCTGGTCATGTTTTCTCCATTTCCAGAAGCCAGACATTGTGAATTTCCAAGAAAAGTGCCCTCATCACAGACAAGAGAGAAATACAGAGGTCAGAGGTTAACAACTCGGCCCTCAGGAGCCCAGCTTTCTCCAGAGGCGGGTGTTATTTTTAGTTTTGGCACCTATTTTGTTCATACTTTTTTTCATACTTTTTTACATGGGAAATGCCTTGAGGATTCTTCACATCTCTTTCAAAATATATATTGTAAACTTTCTCACAAACAAATCTCATCGCCATGCAGGAAAAAATAATTATAAAATAAACCAAACTTGAAGTGATATTGTCAAATGAGCTTCATGTGCTAATGTAGAATGAGTAAGTAGATGTGCACTATCTGAACTCTGTAACACACTCAACCATATGTGATTGATATGACTGCTGACCTTGTGGACTTGACCTCAAACCTGGTGTACCAGGTGAAAGTATAAATACCAAATGTCTCTCTCTCACTTGTCTTTCTCATGTCCCTTGGGGGAAGTCAGTATTTTTTTTTCCTCCTGTCTGTTTGGCATTTGGGAAAGAAGCTAAAAAATAAAGTGAGGAATAAGCACTGGAAAAACAAAATTTAGAGATAACGATGGTAACTGAATTGCTCCCACTGACAAAAAATATGTGAGACACTGAAAAAAATCCATCTGTTGCAACTAGAACATTTGGAAATGGAAACCTATCAAAGAAATATCTGTATTTTCTCCCTACAGCCCCAACCCATTTACGTACCCACTCATAAAAGAAAATAAAAAGACTCACCAACCTGCTGGTCTGAGTTTTAACATTGAAAACTGACAAATAATGGGAAGCCTGGAAGACTTTTAATGTGAACAAAATCGTCTGGAAGTGTTGAGTTGCATTCAGGGTAGCGTAACATCAATCAGCAAAAACTGAAGCATGAAAGGAATGGAAGTAATTGGTGACTGAAAACGCTATTTCTGTCAGAGACGTGAAACTCTGAGCGGCAGCGCGATGAGTCCGACATGACTGAGGGAATTTGTGTTGTTTTTACACTGAAATTATCCAGAGAACAACAGGTAAACATGGAGGACATTTTGAATTTGCATTCACTGGGAAAGTAGCCAAAGACAAAGCGCTTTGTAACCTTTGTAACCTTTGTAACCTAAGCGCTTGCCTGTCCTCTGTGGTGCTGTAATTCACAGCCTCTTACTCTCACTTTCAAAACACAGAGATGACGTCAAGCCTGGTAACATCTTTATGACAACAGCAGCAACTAAAATTTATGATCCTCATTACTGAAATATTTCTGAGAGCTTTTTGCACCCTTGTGTTTCTTTTGAAGTGCGAACTTGATATTTGCAAGCCATGAGGGTTGTGCAGGTTTACGTTTCCAGTGGCCTTTAAGCAGAAGGCGATACATTCCTGCTGTAAGTTTAAAAAACCTAAACTGTATTTTTGACCTTTTAAAAGAGATGGGATCAACAGGAACACGATCATACTGGTCAAGTTGGCAAGTTGCATGCTGTTGTTGCAGTCAATTTAATTATTTTTTAAAAATGAATCAGCAAATTTGTATCAGCAGATACAAGCAGCAGAGAGTAAATACAGGCAGACCCACATCATATTGGTGGCAAACTTATTTCACTATTATTTTAGTTTATTTCCAGTTTCGAGGCTGTAAACATAATGATCATTACTTACATACATTGTGTAAAATTTTTGAATATATGCTGTCATTCGAGGGCGCTTTCATGTGTCTTTGTGAATTGATGGTCTGTCAGGGCAAGGAGGGAGAAGAAATCAGAATCAGAATTCCTTTATTTATCCCCGAAGGGAAATTCTTTTTACTTACAGACATTGCAATTTGGAATTTTCCTGGGCAAGAAAATGAAAGTGAAAGATATTAACAAAATAGAAAATCATGTAAAATATAAAATAAAATATAAAATATCAGATATTTCACACATCAAAAAATCAAAAACACATCAGTTTCATTAAATCAGCTGCCAAATGTGCTGCGGGGGCAGTCGTGGATCAGCGGTTAGGGTGTCGGACCCGTAACCGGTGGATCGCTGGTTCGATTCCCTGTCCCGGTGTCCATGGCTGAGGTACCCTTGAGCAAGGTACCTAACCCCCACTGCTCCCCGGGCGCTGCATTGGGGGTTTGCTGTGTGTGTGCACGTCACTTGGGTGGGTTAAATGCAGAGAACAAATTTCGTTGGAGTGAGTTCCCTCCAATGACAAAATATGTCACTTTAATCACTTAATCACTTTAAAGGTGATGGGGTGGCGCCGGAAACAAGATGGCTCTCTTTGTAACTTGTAGTATTTATATATTTTTAACTGTTCTTGCAGTATACAGGCTAATGTGAAGTCTTATCTGAGGAACAGGAAAGTCCTTCTCAAGCAGATGAGAGAAAATGCTGTTTTTAGTATTAGTGTTAGCATTAGTGTTATTAGTAAACTGATACAAAATATTTTGGAAACTGTGCCCTTTGTCTCTTCCAGTCACTCGGATGGAGTTCTATTAGTTTAGAAAGGGCATGATAAAATGGAAAGAAATTGAAAAGGAAGAAGCAGACGATAGAGAGCTTATTGTAATTATAAGTGACAAGTGGAGAGAGAAAGTGGAGACAGCTTGAAATATAAAGCAAAATTCCATTTAAATGAAATAAAAGATGGTAAATATTCCCAGTTGTATATGTTGAAGAACAGATGTTGAAGCTGCATCGGTAGAATATCTTGAATAAGCTTGACTGAGATTTTGGTTTTTGTTGGACTGAACAGTATTCATCATTGTGCTATTTGTACTGCCAAGTCATGTACTAATATTGCAATATATCAAGTCCAAAAAAATCTTACCTTAGGATATAGCAGTGTCACTATGGCAACTGCATTTACATCGTCAAAAAAAAGGGGAAAATGTGGCCTTGCTCTGACTGATTTGAGGTTTTGTGTGGAGTGGTATAACAGTGAATAGAGAGTGAACTGTCTGACACTGGCAGAATCTATGTCATGATCTATGTATGAAGAATTTTTGTGGAAAACCTAATCTTGGCCTTTGGCTATTTCCTACTATCAATATATTTTCTTTGCTTTTGCCCTTTTATTACACCACATGTCGTTTCCTCAACATGCCTCGCTGTCTGTGTCTCGCTGTCTCTAATTCTACACGATCATACAGCCTTAAGGGGGCAACCTGTGATGGATATCACCCTGTTTGTCACTTCTGAGAGAGAAACTCAGACTGGGAAGATCAACTTGCTGCTAAGTGTGTGTGTGTGTGTGTGTGTTTGGCTACTGTCAAATCACTGGAATCTTGCAGCATGAGATTAGATGGATGGAATGACAAGTGGATTGATGGAGGCACACAGCTTGGTTACACAGAAGAATCAATTATATTTTATATTTTTAATTATATTAACAGCATCATGTCTGTCGACTGACAATTTCAAAAGTGGATTAGATTACTGTAGTGTGTGATTACACACTCGTCCTTGGAAAGCTGTGAAGGAGTCCCACTACTGTGTGTAATTACAGTAGACAAATGAGGAACCAATTTTACAGGTTAATTCTGTCTGTTCTGTCCAGTCTTATCAGGGTTGATGTTACATGTCTGTCTACAGACTGTCAAATGGAGCAATCATATGTTGGCCAGGTACTCAAATCATGTTGGTGAAGTCAGCTAAATCCTTACTTTGTATTGACGTTGCAAGTTTAGCAGAATTTAATGTTTTCCTCATCATCACTATTAATCTTCATTGAAGATTTTAAGGCACAATTCAACCCAAAGTACTTTGAACTTTTGGTACCAGGAACTACTTTTTAAGGAACTTAGCTATTCCTTAAGCCTGTTGCTGAAGAAAGATTAGGCAAATTATTCTGCTGGTGTGTGACAAAATGACGACATTATTACACATTATTTATTTTCTCACAGCTATATGAAAATATGGCCTGGACTTCGTCAGCGATCCATCTGTTGCTTTCTTCTGCAACTCTGCGTTGATGTTTCGAAGCACATCAACATGGAGTATACCCTGTGGTGAAAACGCACCGTGTTTCTCCAAAAGTTCCTAGTCCCAGGGGAGAGTTCCTGTGGTTCAAATGTGGTTTTAGTCAGTCCTGGAGCACATTAAGCAATTTACATCACCCAAGAAGACCTATTAAGAAGTCAGTTTCTTCTTGCAGCTAAATGATTTTGGTTTTATTTTCACTTTTTTTTTTTGCCAAGCAGGCTGGGAGGTCTACTCAGCAGTCATTTGTTCCTTGTGTGCTAGAAAGCTAATGCAAGTAGACCTCAGTGCGAAGGGAAAACCCCTCAGTAACATAATCTCTCTCATGGCATAATGTCTAATCTAATCAATATCAGGTTAGTTAAAATAGCAGACTTTTGTTTTCACAAGTTTTTAAACACTATGGCTCATTGACTAGCATGAATTACTTCATCTTGGTTTTCACTTCATGTTTTGTTTCCAGGCTGAACCCAAAGAGTCGTAGCAGCATACCAACCAGGTACGGTCACAGCTGATAATGTTCGGAACTGTATGCATATATAAATTAGTCATTTTTAAAATCCGTAACACTGCCACTGTCTATAAATTGCACGTTCTGTGTGATGTGTCCATCAGTGCAACGTCTCCCAGCCCCACCTCACCACGTTCTCCCTCCTGGCCGATGTTCTCTGCCCCGTCAAGTCCTCAGCCAACATCTTCTGCCTCCAGTGACTCATCCCCTGTCAGGTTGGTCCACATGGTTTGTTTGGTGATTTAATTACAGTTTGTCATCAATCATGATGAAGCATTTGAAGTCTGTAGTAGTAGTCTGAGAGCAAAGAAAAAAAATATCTATTTGTGATACATCCAAGAGGTTTGAGTTCTGGAGGTGTTGGCTGGGAATCTGATTCAAGCACACATCGAGTTCTGTTAAGTATATGAGTTGATTGCTGTTAGCGCTATGCTAATATGCTATTATTTACTTGTGTAGCTCTTCAAAATTCATTATTGTAGATGTTTCAACTG
This sequence comes from Scatophagus argus, assembly GCF_020382885.2. Classification (NCBI taxonomy): domain Eukaryota; kingdom Metazoa; phylum Chordata; class Actinopteri; family Scatophagidae; genus Scatophagus; species Scatophagus argus. The sequence continues at coordinate 15,511,581 of NC_058506.1, read as the reverse complement.
TTGCCATTTGCCAGTTTACTTTGAATCTATGAAGAACAGTAAAGATAACAATAATAAATTTATCCCAAAGGTTTATTGCTATGAGTTAAAGAATATATTGTTGAGTGGATCCTGACTTCTGACCTTTCTGATTAAAGCAGGGACTTTATAGGTAATGTTTTGAATCAATGATATCAGCTATTTTTACACAGGTCAGTTGGAATAAAAATTGACCTCAATTGGATGCATTTGCTCAGCTCAACCTTGGCAGACATAGTGTCTGTCACTACATTACAGGGCTTCGAGTTTTAAGCGTCCTGATATCGCTTCTTCTTTTCCACTGCTTGGCACCCTCAGACCCCCAGTCTTTCCTTCAACTACCACTCTCTGCATGGCAGATTCTTGGGCAGAATCTGATTCTGTATGAGCTACACCAATCTGCTTGTAAGAGAAAAAAGTCTTAAACTTTTAAGTTGAAATATATGGCCATTTTGTGTCCAATTTTAAAACAAAATACAAAACAAAAACACTTGAACTTCCAGAAAGATGACTTCTGTGAAATCTGACTCGTGCCATGAAACGTCCTTCATTATTTGGGAACATAGCATCTTGGGACTTATTAAACAGTTTGTATAAAGTAATAACCCGCCTGTGGAGCTTGTGCAGCTTGAGGTATTGAGGTTTAAGGTGTCTGAATGAAGCATTGTTTCTTTCCTGAATCAACCCAGAACCAGCTGGCTCACTCTCACATTTTTATTGTCTTCAGTATTGTTGGCAGGAAGGCTCGAGCGCTGTATGCCTGCAAGGCAGAGCACGACTCCGAACTGTCCTTCATCGCTGGGACCATCTTTGAGAATGGTGAGTCAAGTTCTGAACTAGCCAAGAGAAAGGAAAAAGGAAAGAATGTGGCTCTGTGCTTGTCTAGAAACAAACAATTACTGTCAAAAGAAAAAGTCAGCATAAGGAGTTTTTCTGGACTTGATGTAGCACTGGTGTTGGATTTCATCTCTGGGGTAGGAAGTATATTTAATTTTATCTGAGTCGTTGAGGGCTTTTGACCAAAACATTATAACTGGGAGGCTTTTAACACTATTTTCCCTTGACTACCACTTATATAACGAAGTTAAATGGTTCCGTGTCATTTCTCCTCAATGCTGTTTCTTCTCTAAGGTCTAGTGGTCATGTTACAGGAAAAAGTATGATGCATTTGAGTTGTACAAATTATTGCAGTAAATTATTGCCTGAATCCATAGGGTGAATAATTGTTTTATCCAGCACCTAGCTTTTAAATAAATGTGCAAATTGGATGTGCACATATCTCCAAAGAATGGATAGAATAGTTAAAATAGAGTCTAACAGACACAGTCTTGTGTTTATTGATGTTGCAGGCAGCCAAGAACTTAATATCTTTCGGACCAGAGGAGTCCTTTGCTTTGTTTTGGACAACAAAAGTATATACTAAGTAACCCTTCCCACACACAAAAGATGACACAGGAAAGAAAACATTTTGTCACGTTTCCATCATCAGAGGATAGCATAGGAATCTTGATACGGACAGTGTCAGGGTCTTTGGTCTGCCTCTACCTAATCTCAGTTTCTCGAACCTCAAGCTTCAGAAACTCTAAATCATATGTGCAGCCCCAATTCCAAAAGAGCTGGGACACTGTGTAAAACATAACTCAAAACAGAATGTAGCAATTTCCCTCCAAAGATCATGTTTTTCACAAAGAGCTGAACCTCGTCTCAACGACTGAGCCTTTCAAAGATGCCCCTTTCATACTCATTCATGATACTATCACCTGTTAGCAATTTCATTCCACTTCATGACCATTTCAGTCCATAAGTCTCGGCCCTTGATCCACGCACTGCACACCAAAAGGTAGATTGTGCCTTTGCTGTTTTTGCCAGAACACTTTGGAATCCTCATCTAAAAACTCATCTTTATATGCAAGTCTTATTGTAGATCTTGATCCGTATCTTATCTTCTTAGGTTCATGTTGGTCTCGTCTTTATATTTGTGCTTTTCATCATGTGCCATATAAATATAGTGTTTCTCGCTGACACATGCTCAGGATTGGAATGGATTCACTTTTTTGGTGATGCCGGTTGATACGTGGGCTCTCAGACCCTAAATAGAGTTTGCTGCATTACGACTGTTGCTGGTTATGTAACGCAGAGCAGTGTCATCTGAGCCCATTGGGTCAAAATGTGACCTTGGGGACATGTAGTCTCTACAGTGGTATCTCAACAACCCAGTCTGATTATGGTTAGCCAAAGAGAGAGCATCCCAGCTGTCCCCACAGAGCTCATGCTGTCGACGCATAATGCCCTTTTAGCAGTCATAAGAGTGCTGTTATAATACAGTGAATGAATGTGCTAATCTTAGCTGTTAGACAGAATATTTCCACTTTTGATTCATACTTTGTTTCACAAACCCTTTTCAATGGCATATTTTTTTTATTAAATCAGGCAGATCCATGAAGATCAAGGATGCACAAAATCCTTGTGCGCTGTTTACATTTAGTTTCTGTCTTTGATGTAAGTCTGTGGTAGCACGGTCTGCATTTTTCAGTTAGAGTCCCCGTGAGGATCAAATGTGGTGAACACACTATTTATTTCTGCATCGATGTTCCTTTTAACTTCCTGTGTTTTGGCATTATCTAGCCAGAGGTCCTGTTGTTTTTTAGATCTCAAAGCAGAATGTCACAATGGCACGCCAAAGCAGCACACAAATAATTCAGTTTTTTTTTTTTTTCCTCAAAATTGCAATATTAATGTTTTTCATGCATGTCAAGTTTTAACTTCAGCTTCAACTTGCCTATATTTACAGCTTGCACCTGCCATATGTTTACATCCCTTCTTCCTGCCTCACTCTCCATCAACAGGAGAGGAATAAAAAGCGTGTTATTTCTTTTGGATTATAGCCCTATTTTTCCACTCTTCCAAACTATCTGTACATGTTTTTGTCCGCAATTAAGTGCCACATTTTTATGGATATTTTTTCTTTCATCTTGAGATGTTCAAACAAAATCAGTTTTTTTTTTTCCCTCTCTCTCTAGTTCATGCCTCCAGGGAGCCCGGCTGGCTGGAAGGGACTTTGGACGGCCGGACGGGACTGATACCAGAAAACTATGTGGAGTTTTTATAGTCCAGGGTCTTGAAAGGGACTTGAACGGGGACTGGAGTTGACCAACTGTAGGTGACTAGATTTGACTGCACAAGACTGAATAGAGTCTATTAGATCAGACATTATATTGGACCATTCTATGATTGATGAGACCACTCTTGTGTTGACTAGACTGGGAATTGAAACTGGACCAAGCAGAACCATACTGAATGGACACAACACATGAACAAAGTGGAGCTAACTTGGGGGGTGGAGGTGGGGGGGCATAAACTGCACTGGAAAAAAAAGGTCCCACTCTGGTTCTGGGTGTTATTGGATTAGTGTGGATGACTTCCCAAATCCAGGGGAAAGTAATGTGGTAATGAACCTGGAATGTGTGCATGTGTGAGAGTGAGAGATAGAGAGAGAGAGAAAAAATAACTTGTATAAATGAGTTGATATTTCTGAGCTGTGAGGCTTATGATTTTTCGGCCCTTGCTTTATAACTTCAAGCTGCACTGCCACTGCTTCAGCGTCTCCTTTTTTTATCAGCCAATGGAAATATCCTCCTGTGGAGATGATGACAGGGAACATAAAACAAAGCAAGTGGCCTTTAACTTTGAACTCGATAGTTCACCTCCTCACTGTGCGCTGTTTGAGTGATGGCAAATCGCATTGGGGGACTGGAGCTTTTAAAGCCGATTTAAATGATTGGGTTTTGTTGTACAGTTGTAAATGTGTTTGTGAGCACTCGCTGTGGCGCTCTGGCAATTCCCCAAGACAAGAATCAACCTGGCTAATGTTTCAGAGCTCCAGTTCAGCAGCAGGAGCCCCAGGGCAGATCAGCACAGGATGAGGTCGCCTTGAGAACAGTTCGCCAAAAGGTCAGCATTGGGTTTATCCTTATTTATAATGCTTCTCCCCGCAGAGCACTTGCAAAAAAAAAAAAAAAATGTGAAAAATTTCAAACAAGCTCCACAAGCCGATCAGCGGTTTACAAAGCAGTGTAGGAGTAACAACTGATTCCTGCTAGCTAAAATAAGCCCAGCTGTGAGGCCTCATTCTGCTTCCCAAGCGTACGTATCTTTGATTGTTGGAAATAATTGGGTCCAGTATCGTGTCTAGTGTCGAATCATGTTTGCAGTGTTTTAATCCGTTCTAGGAATTTTCATTGACCAGGATGCTGTATTTCATCACATCACAGAGCTTCAAACATCAAGTTTTGATTGATTATATATTTTTATCTTAAGCCTGGACTTTTTTTCCCCCTCATTCTAACCATCATGCGGAATCAATCACTTCCTTTATGATGTATCTCATGACCCGTCACAAGGGTCTTTTTTCTGTTTTAATGTAGAATCATAAACACAATGAAAATGAAGTAATTATCTGAAGCATGGACATTTACATTTCGATTGACTTTAGTTCAGTTTACAGCCAAGGCTATCATTCATAGGTAAATGAAATGCAGATTAGATTAGATTAGATTAGATTCAACTTTATTGTCATTGCACATGTACAAGTACAATGCAACGAAACGCAGTTGTGATGTGATGAAACTCAGATATTTGAAGGAAAGAGAAATCAACAGTTTTTCAGAATTGCTCAGATTCTGTATTTTAAAGCTGGTCTGCTTTGGGGTTTTAACGAGTGCCCTCATTTCATGAGCGAAAGCTGAACTTCTTGCTTGAACCACTTGGTGAACATCTGTTTCAACTTTTCTGAAAAGCTTTTTGTTGAACTTTTTTTTTTTCTTTTGGAACAGAATATTGAAAGAACATTTTAACATTTTAGCAGGAAAATCAAATGGGAGATTTAAAAAAAAAAACAAAAAACTTAAATGTGAAATGAGACTACTTTGTTCATACCTGAACTTTTTATTTATGAGTTTCTTAAAGGCACAATCCTGAACTGTATTCATTTTAAGATGTTTTATTGACAATGTAAATATAGACAGCATTTGATAAGGTATAATTTTTTTTTTAAGTATAAAGTTTTATATTTGGTATTTTTAGCATACTAACTTAATTCCTTAATTCCATCTTTGTTGCCCAGATTTTTGTATCATTTAAGTCTATCTACAGCCTTAAATATTTTTTCCAGATATTTTGGTGAATTGACAAGATTGTGCTGAATTAAAGATTAAGTGTTCAACAGATGTAACTGGGGTCTTTGATTTCTGTTTTGGATTTAGTGCCTGCCTGGCTTGAATATCTTCATACACGTTGCAGAGCTCCCTTTGTAGGTTTTGTACAAAAATAAAGTAGGACTGCAGCAATAAATGGATTTGCTTACAGCTGCAAAATAAATTTGGGCAGTTTAGCATCAAGTAAAGAAAACCGCTAGCTTGGCTCTGTCCAAAGTTCAGATGTTCACCTAATAACACAATAAAAATTTACTAATTATTACTGTACACATATTTTCTAACACAAACAGAAATGTAAGAGCAGTTTGGGGTTTAGAAGGGGCTGTGCGCTCTATTTCTTGACAAACATCTGGTTGTATGCAACCTCATGATGACAGAAAGACTGTGGGAAGTCATTTCGCCCAGATGTTGTTTGTAAAAACAAAACCAAAAAAAAAAAAAAGACTTTCAGCTCACAACTCAACGAAAGGACACAAATTATCATGGTTGTCTTTTTGTTTATGGACAGGTTAAAGACATAATATAGCAACTGTTGGCAGCTCTTTGAAAATACACCAGAACCTTTGACAAAGCCAATCGTGCTTTCAGTCCTCACACTAAGCAAGGATGATTTCAACTCCAGCTTCATACTCAATGTAAGAAAAAATGAAACAAAAGCACTTGATCTAAGCAATGAAAAACAGGGAACTTTATTGTGTAAGATGTCTGAAATAAAGAGAGATCATCTGAATTTCCACTTTGAACCAGTGATGACAAAAACATCATCCAAGTTGTTACCAACACGATGCCAAATCCAACGACACACATAACTGAATTCAACATTTAATCAAATAGGTGAAAATATTGACACTGACTACAGAGGAAGTGTAATATAGAAGTAAAACAAACTATTGTTTTTTTTTTTAAACAAACTTTTTATATTTTTTGTTTGTTTTTACATTGGATTACATTTACATAACTGAAATACGAACATAACAGACTTCAATGAAAGCCATAGCCATATGTACCAGTGAAACATGATCTGCCCTTGATCTTTAAAGATAATATTTGCATGTATTTTATACAAAATAGACTTTATCAACCAGTATGAGGGTAGTGCAATTCCATCAGGCTCTGGTAGATTTACTTTCACGCAGAAATTCAACTTTTTTTCTTTTTGTCTGTTTTAACATCCAGTAAATCCTCACATCAATGTACATTGGATCCAAAGCCTGAACCTTTACAAAAAATACCTTTCAAATAAAAAGAAGTACTAGACGCTGGATAAGTGCTACTTAAAAGGTAACTGCTTCAATACTTCTGTTTGTTAAAACTTTTTTTTTCTCCTCTGCTTTGGTCACACTTATATAACGTAAAAACATCCAGTCCGTCTCACCTTCTGTCCTCCGCCCCCCTTACAACTTTAAAACACAGTGAGCATTCATGTAGACTTTCCCATCGACTCTTAGAATTTACATTTGCTTCACAAGACGAACATGTTTAACACTTGCTAATGTATTCAACACGTCTACCTTTATCAAACACAAACCAACAAACAGAAAAATATTTACTTTCTTGACTCGATCAATGTACAAAAAGGATTGGGTAAAATTATTCATATCAAAGAGGATCAAGCTGATCAAGTTTCAAAATCGCAGAAAATAGGTTTTTGTCATTTTTCTCCAAAAGCATCAATATTTGTTAAGGGTTTATCTAGTTCCTGACTTGAAATCCTATTTCTATGGCTCTCTGTCTCCCTTTCGCAAGGCCTTTAGTCAAACATGTAGTTGAAAGGTAAGAGAAAAATGTATAGGATTATAGAGGTTATGTCCATGTAAAAATATTTTGTAATAATAGTCACTGTTTACATTGCACTGGATATGTCGGCGCTACTATATACACCTATGGCCATTTAGAAATGAGCAGGGATATGGTTACATCTACACATTAGACCTGGTTTTCTGAAGCACCACCACCTGGAAATAACTATGATACTGTAGGCAGAAGTTACCCAAACAAAAAGACAGTTTAGTCACATCTTTCTCAGACTAACCATCAGTGACAGGAGTGGCATTAAGCCCATGTTCTTTACAGCGCAAGGCCACAAGACCGGGGTTAGCGGGTGAAGCTGAAAGCCTGCATTGTACATGAAACAACCCTGCTGTGAGAGACCATCCTTTGGCAGAATGGCTGATTAAAACATGATGGCTCTTATCAAATAGTGGCTTGTTAGCTGCAAGTAACGCACAAATGACCAATCTCTGTGGCAAAAGTACCATTCAGAATAAACAGCGGAAAATCTGTACAGTTGACAGTTTAGGAAGAGATGTCCGGCAGATACAAGAAACACGGAGGGAAATCTGCTATGAGTGGGGTGTTGTGTTCGCACTTCCTGCAGAAGCCAATGTACAACTGCGCGTGTGTTTCGCTTTGGCCATCACATATATTGGTACAAACATGTTTTTACGTTACATATGTACCAAATGCTTGCCGCCACCTGTTTGACTGCAGTAGATATTACTGCTTCCTTTACAAATACAAAATTTTGTGCATCTCCAAAAAAGTCTATCATGTACTTACTTGGATGATAATAATCAGTACAATTAAGCTGGTGTAGGTGTGACACTGAACTAAGATCTTTCTCCTAAACAAGCATCCTCAAGCAAAATTATAAAAACCACATAATGTTGAATCCCAACTGAAAATCACTCTTTCACATCTTCGGGAAAAGATGTATAAAAACATAGGACATTTGGCACTCATGGAACACATCACAGATGATGTAGTTCCTCATAGCCTGAGCATTGATTCACAAATTATTTAGACCAAACTGCATCTTTTTCCAGATATATTTGAGCTTCAGAGATGAAAGCCTGTGCTAAGGACAGAGATTATTTTAATTATGGACATCCCATGTACAAAACAAATATACATTTAAATGTTTTCATTTGAACTTTTCAGCCATGTTGAGCTCATCAACTTTATATTAATCCCAGGTCTGTTTGTGCAAATACATCGAGATGAAGCAAATTAAAGGGTTTCATCTAAAACTGTATTTTGAGTCAAAACCTTTCACAAATAATATGCTTTTTGTTTACCTATCAGAAGTACTATATGGGAAGGTTAACTGCGTCTGTAAAATAAATTCAGATGAAGACTCCTAAGTCTTCAGACACTTATCCATGGTACCTCATCTAGAAACACTGACCAGTCTAGTACCCGAGTAAGTTGCAACACACATCAGGAATTCTTTCCATTCCTATCTGAGCTTGCTGTGATTTCTAAGATGGGAGCAGGCAGTGGGGCCAGGTAAGTCACTCCACGTAGTGCTTCATAAGTTGTATGAGGCCATTTACTAAAGTAGACCCTCAGTGTGAGTGTGCTGGCAATGAAAGGACGGACTTCAAGCCAGGTTGGCTTGAATCTTTACCGTTATTTACTTACACATGGACCTTGGATGTTGTATTTTTTTTTTTTTTTTCAAAGGCAGTTTAGTTCTAAAAAAATCCTATTTGTGCGATTGGATCTAAATGAATTGCAAGGATTTGTAAACAAGTTGCATTCCAATTAACAACTCACTGATTATTCCAAGATTTAAACCCTAACATTTAAAAAGACAGTTAGTCTGCCCCTAAATGTTAAAAGATAAATCTTTTTTTTTTAATTTAAAAATTTCAACTGGTGTCCTATTATCATAAAATTGTCACAAGCTTGTTAAAGAGAAAGTATGTGATTGTGCATTCAACCACTGGATTTGTTGAAATCAACTGTGTACTGTAACTTTCAACTAAATGTGATACTGATCAGGAGATGCAGTATATTTATCAAATATACTTTACATGGGATACAAAAGGCCAACAAATGAAATTCGTTTTTGGGAACTTTAACAGCCTTTTTTCTTAAAAAAAACAACCTTTTCCTGTTTTTTGAAAGTGATTCTCAAACTTTTAAACACCTAAAAATTAAGATCTTAATATTTGACACTGCTCTGTATATTTCTAATCTGTACCAGACTGTCTTCCTTTGGTGCAGGTCTGGGAATCAGAGCAGGGAGAGCTGCCCACACCAAAATGGTGGTTTGGAAAGAAACTGCCAGCATGAAAAAACAAAAACAGAAAAAAGCCCATATGTGGAAGGATGTCAAGGTTAGACTTCTCTGCAAAATATCTAAAAAAAAAAAAATAATAATAATAATAATAAAAACAAACAAGGATTTAGGGAGAATGGCTATGAAGAGCTTTAAAAGCTAAAAGGCACTGTTTTTCCCTTCTCAGATACATCATGTGTAAACATTTTGCTGAGTGAGCGTGTGTCTGCACATACTTTGTATGTTTCTGTGTAAGCGTGTAGTAGTCAGAAATGCACGACTGTTTAAAATAAATGAAGAATATTACTCTAGCTGATTTTTTTTCTTCCATTGGTCAGGTATATAAATCTTATTTATATCATTTCAGAAAAGATAACTGATTCACAGCTGAAAACAGTTTCTCCTCAATGTCCTTGGGTCCAGAAAAAAAATAAAGACTCTCTCAAACCAGAGTGTGTTTCTAATTTTTCTGTCTTTTGGTTTGTCCCCTTCGTCACCCAAACTCCTTGGGAAACCTCAACAAGTGAACTCACTACATTCTCCGCACAGTGGAGATGGGAAGGGCAAACAGAGACAAGCTGGGCAGGTGAGCAGAGGAACAGCAAGGCCGGAACTTGAGCCGAGCTTCAATAGGCTGTTAATCCGGCAAGTTGGACAGTAGATTAGGCGTCAAGTTGAGGGAAGAAAAGGTATTTCTGGGTGTTGGCTTGTCAGCGAAAACACCAATAAAACACTGGAGGCAAGACGGAGTAAGAGGCAGACAGCCACCAAAAGAAAAAGCATTAGAGACCTGAGGATAGGGCTGTGGACGGAGGAGAGGATGAGGGCGCTGAAAAAAGGAAAAAGGTTGCCCATAATGCTTCCTGCCCACAAGACAGACATTCAGAGCCAACATATTTCCCCTGTAGGACAAATTCTTCTTAGTTACGCTACAGGAGGGGCTCCAGATCGGTCGGTGGATGTTCTACTGTAGTTTGGACAAACATGGGAATACATTAGGTTGTGTGAGGCCACGGGTGCTGTGCTCTGAAATGAGTCCAAATGGCTGAGTCCTTTAGGGGAGTGGCGGAATTCCTAGAGGGGGCCCAGGGAAAAAAAACAAAAAGACCAAGAAATTGAATCAAGAGCGATGGACAGGACAAGCAAAGGCTTAGGGCGCAGGTTCAGAGATTGCGGCTTCGTAGAGATACACGGGTAGGGCTTAATGTAAGGCATTGCTTCACAGTTTAAGGCAGTCATTTCTGATGAAACAGCAGAGGCTTGACGCTCCCATCTTTGACTTTTGGTATCTGGTTGGTGATGATCTCTGCCAGCATCTCAGGGAATTCCACACTGAGGGTTTTATTCACAAAGGTGTAGAAACAGATCTGGAGAAGACCCTCAACCATCTGGAGGAGAGACAGCCAGATTAATAAGAATCCACTGGGTATTAAAAACTTTTCTCCTTTTTTTAATTAGCAGGATTATCTTCATATTAGCCGCTGGTGTAGGTTTTCATTCTGTAACGAGGAGGCTTTATGGAGAGCGAGAAGCAGATAGTGCCTGTAACAGTTCTGACTCAAACATAACGCACTTAGTGGGATCTGTGAGTGTATTCTTTAGGGTTTTAGCAGGTGTTTTAGCAGCACAGTGTAGGGAACTGAACTCACAAAACTTCAAATTATAGAATCTCTTGAATTGTAGTATAGGAGGCATAAAGCCTGGCTGGTACGAAAAAAGCCTTAAAGAAAAAACAAAAACAAAACAACACAAAACAAAAAAAAAAAACAAAGAGGCATAAAGCATGCAGTATCTCTGTGTGTGTGTGTGATGTGTGTGCATGTTAATCTAACCTCCTGCATGGAGTCCAGTAGCTTAGTTAGCTGGTAGAAGCGCTGCCAGTTCTGACTAGCGTTCTCCTCTCTCTTGACGATGGCTTTTCCCAGCTCCTTGATGTACGTCATCCTGATCTCATCGAACACCGCCTGGCTCTTCAGGCCATCTTTCGGTACTACACACAAACACAGACATCCAGACTATGAGTATATCTGTTCTCAACAGATGTTGGTGTGAACAGCTGGATATGCACTTTTAAAACATCTGTCTCAAACTGAAACTCCAACAGTGACACTATTTGCTATTTGTTTTAGCCTCTGCTTTATGATGTTCTCTGCAGCAAAAAAAAACAGCACCAGGAATTAAAACTTAATTAAAGCTTAATGTTTAAGACCCCAACAAAGGCCCTTAGGAGATGCTGGGTAAACATACACAGATGCACAAATCCAAATCCTAACCAGAGTGCTGTAGGCAATGGAAAATATGCAAAATTAAAGGTAACACCATAAGCTACTGTGCAGTGTGCTTCCTAAATGGTATGGATGAGAATCCAACTGGAGGAATACAAGTCAGGACACACACATCCCATAAAAATCTGAATCTATTTAGGTATTTTTAAAGAAAACAGTTATGATTTTGGCTCTACAAGTTACTACTACAATGCTGAAAAAAAAAAAAATGGCAGAAAAAACATGAATATATATATATTACTGACTACTTGTCAGTCTGTTTCCTGGCACTGGGCCCAGGCAAAGCCACAGTAACTGGTCTAGAGATTATGCAAAGCCACAGAGGGCAGGATCTGGGTGAAATATTGTCCGATTTACATAATCAGATAAATGGGAGATACTGCAGTCTAAGTGCTATCTGGCCTCTTCATTATGCATGTTCAGGTTTGACCAAGAGACAATTTTTAAAAGAGTAAAAACAGACCGCCTTTCCTGCTCTTTGGACAAAATATCTGTTATACGTGATATTTCTATTTAACAAAGCTTTCGGTGTCGGTAGAAAAAAACTACTGTGACCCATTTGTTTGTTTTTACAATGATTTAAATTTTGTGGTGCAGAGTGACGTCAGCCTTTTGAAATTAACAAGCAAAATGTTAAAATAAGATGACCTACAGTAGTGCATGAGAAATGATCAGAAGAGCTCAAAACAATTGTTCTGATCTGTTTGCATCCCTGAGGGGAACAGATGGAAATTGTGCTCAGGTACGAAAATGCATCGAAGGCTCTGTATGGAAATGTCATTTCCTCTGCATAATGAGAAAATCGCCTTTAAAGTGTATCCTTTCCCCGCTTCCATTTACACAAAGTGGAGTGGAAGGAAGAATGTCCTCTTCCTTGCAGAAAAAAAAATTACCTAATGAGAACTCTTTTGATTTAGTAATACTTTCTTTCATTTTGCGCTGTGTTTTTTTCCGGAGACTTTAATGTACATCTATTATTTTAATCTCTTCAGAAAGACAGGAAGCTAAAAGGCGCTGAATGTTTTGTTTGTGCCTTTTTGAGGAGTTTCTCCTCTAATGACCTTCACTAATTTCTACATTTTAAAGTGATTCAAGCAAATCTGCCAACAAAATGCATTCAAAGTAAATTTAGAATAAATCTCAGCTGAATGCAATTTCCAGTTAGCAAAATTGAAATGATCAAAATTGGGAAAGGTTTTGTTGTAATGATGTTTTTTTTTTTTATTATGCAGGCAATTTACGATTGTGGTAATTACATGCCAAGCCAAACAACAAGCTGCATTTAACCTTCTGAGATAAGAAACAGAAGGTCACACTCATTTAACTCTTAGCTGACCTAACTGTGCACTTTATAATTTTCAAACAAACTTTGGAAGCAAGGCAGCAACTGTTCCTGGAAATGGGGAGAAAATAATGAGCTGTCTACAGACTTTAAGTACCTGTGGGACACTTGAAGAACTTTTCACCTGAGACAGTGACTACATAAGATGAAGAGGTCAGGCTTTAAAAGAAAAATGCTTTCCTTCGGACATACCTGCTGACATCCTTGCAGTGTTATAGATCATCAATCTGTGATGGAGTGACATGTTGTTTTCTAGCATTTTTTCCACAAAATGCCTCAAGATGACTGCCAGAAAACTTTGTCTTTGATATTGTCTTGTTACAGAATATGACTGAAACAGCAAAACGATTTATGCTGCAGTCTGGTCTGTGGAGTTTTATTTCAGACTGATGTGTCTGCCTCTTATGAAAAGAAATGTCACTTTTTGTTACTGTTGAATTGTGATGTGACAAGGAGAGTCTTGAAAGAGCCGCAGTCTATGACAGCTTAAAAGTGGAGATAAAAAGATGCCATCAAAGCATCAACTGACTCATGACCTAATGCAAAACAGGTGTTGGAAATGTTTAAAGGTGCTTTCCTTAATCCCAGGGTAAACAAAAGGAAAGGTCTACTGAAATGTGCACTGTAACTGAGATTAATACTGACTGACACCGAAACAACCACTAAAGATGCATCTACAAAACAAGAGAACAGTCATATACGACTGCTTTTCATCAGATGATCAATTTTAAACATTCTAGGGAGAAACAAAACTACAGTGAGCTGTTAGATGAAGACCTGCAGGCTACAGTTTATTACTGTGAGAACCAGCGCATCTCCAACATCCAGTAAAGCAAGAACACATATTCATCCATTCATCCATGTACAGCTACTGTTGACCTGTAGTAGCCAATCTGTGTTACAATTAATAATTAGCATTAGCATTTACATTGCAGGTTGTCAGCATTCCACTCAAAATACTACTCTGCTGTAACAAACTGAAACTATCCCATGTTGCAACAAAAAGAGATTTTGAGTTTTATGGGGATAATCCCAGAATAATTGAAGTTCTTGAGGTTAACAGAAAGACTGCTGTGATTTTTCAAAGAGAAGTGTGTTCCCTTACCCGTACTGAGCAGTAACAGGACCTTCATACACAGGTACTCGTCATAGGACACCTGCAGTCTGACAAACTCATTACAGATCTTCAGCATCTGCTCGCACTGGTCGGTCATGAAGGGCAACTTCATACGTTCTCTGAAAGGAGGAAAAGGGAGAAATTTAAGATGAGGCAACAGACATGGAAGAAGTGTAAGAAACAGAGAAATTCCACTTAAAGTTCTGTCACTCATCCTGTTATTTAGTTCTCAATAAACAGCAGGGATGCGACTACAGCCATCCAGGAGAAAAATTGTGAAATCAGTCCCGACAGATTTTTGCACCTCACTTCCACTAACACACAGCCCACATTACTTACCATGTCTAAAATCAATACAGCACATTCTCCAGATACAGTATGTAGCCCTGGGTTTAGAGCTGTGTATTCATTCGGACCTAGTGCAATGCTACTGGCAATAACTTCTTCACCTTTCATATCTATTTTTATCGCTCTCAGAGTTTACATGCCCACTGGGAGCAGCTCCTCACAGCTCAGGCCTCGCTTTCTACATATTTCCAGTGAAGAGGACGAGCTGTTTGCAGGTAGTCAGTGGCAAGAGCTTTATGTTTGTGGCACTCCTAACATTCAGTGTAAAGTGAAAAACCATTTACATTACAGAACACAACACTTCAAACTTGTCAGTGGTTGTCTAAAACAAGACCCATGACTCGAACCCTCATCAGATATTTAGCAAACGAAAATGATGTGACAACAGCACAAAAGTATTGAAAATATCCTTTTGTTTACTTGTTTGATGAAATATTTCTTGACGTAAATGATGATGATCTTTTTTACTACTTTATTCATTAGGGTTCTTTTCAAAAAATGTGTTTATGTTCCTGAAAATGCAGTAAATGTTCATTTTTTCAAGCAGGTACTGAAACAACTACAACCAAAAAAAAAAGAAAAAAAAACAAACTGTAACACGTTGGCACCGATATCAATACTATTGACATAATACTCATCCCTATGTGGAAGCTGTAGATGTTGAAAGTCAAATGCAATCTAAATATCCAGCATATTTCATCATAAAATGTGGACTTTAACATTGAAACTAGCATGCTAGCTTGTGGGAAACAACCAGTAAAAAGTGCATCGGGGTGTGAGTAGGTGTGACAGACTGATGTAAAAAAAATAATGGATAAAATGGGATGAGTGCTTTAAGTACAATCTGACTATCAAAAGCTAGAAATGGTGCAAAAAAATACAGACAAGCTAACAGGGGATCAGCCTCTCCCTTATTCTGTTTCCCCTATGGAGTACAAAGACTGTGGTAAGCACAGAGACTTCTAAGCACAATCAATTTCTGCAGCCAGTGATTCTTTAAGCAAGGTAGCTTTGTAATTAACATACTGCAGTCGTACCTGAGCCATCTTTCTGTGGCTTCAAGGGAGCACAGAATGTTATTCACTGGGTTGTTTGGTATGTATGTTCTGTCTGCATGAGAAATGTGGTTACTGGCTGTGATTATTACATGAGGTGTTGCTTCCTAGAAATATTTATCTCAGTAAATCACTGCTGATACTCTTAATTATTTATGTCTAAATTATTAAGCTGCGTCATTTCACTCCTGCAACACAAACCAGCAGTTTCCTTATTATTCCGGATCGAATTTTTCTATTTATTTTACTTCTGGGTAAAATGAACAATTTAAAACTTTATTTTTAAAACTGCCTTAAATTATAAGGGATTGTTCAATATATTTGAGATACACGTTTTTTTCACTTTCTTAATGAGCAAAAGGTAACAAAAAGGATGGAGGTGATTAGCTTAGCTTAGCTTAGCATCAATACTGGAAGCAGGGCTGAGCCGAGAAATATTTAGTTTTGGGGGATAAAACTACTGTGTTACAGCATGTTAATTAGGAGGGTGCCCTGATAAACACGACTGCTTCTTTTCAATCGGTTTAAAACCTCAACCCAACAAAACCTCCAAATTCCCAACACACTGTAGACAGATGGGAGAGTCACTCTAAAATGAGAAAAAGGCAAAACAATGTGACAAAATGAAGCCTACACCAGCCTGGCCACAGAACGTACTTGTTAATGACGAGATCAGGGGCGAAGCAGAGCATGCTCCCGTTACACTGCTCGTACGACCTCCAACCAAGGCTGAAGGACATGAGGAAGAGCCAGGAGCACTGCAGCAGTGTCATCTGGTCATCCAGGTGCAGGTTGCGGAAGCCTAGGAAATTTGGAAAAACAACATACAGAGTTGGGCAGACGCAAAACATAATGACCCAAATTAAATGGGGATGATTTTAGTTTTCAATAAACAATTTTTGGTACTAATTAAGCACAAATTATCATACCACGATGTCTGAATATTTTTCAAAACCGCCGCAGCTTCGACAATAATCATTTATAGTGGTTATTGGGTATTTTGCTGCCTGTAATACCGTTTACCTATTCTGTTTGTTCTACTGAAAGGCACAGCAATGAGATACAGAAATAATGAGCAAAAGAAAAGGCAATTACCCAATGCATGATTAAAAGACAATTATGACAGCTTACACAAAACAAAACAGGTCTGGGTACATCGATCTTTAAACTGAAATTAAATTGCACCTCAGTCGATCCCACAGTCAAAACTTTAAAAGTGGAGCTGTCCTTTCACGTTGCATTTGTTTTAAACCATGGCTTTGTTATGTAAGAGCTTTTCCCCAGTAGTACTTTGGCAGGCTGCCCATTGCAAACAATGCACACGCCAGATTTGTCCCTTATCATACCATCAGAACCCCCCCCCCCCTCGAAAAAAAACAACGACAAGCATTTACATTATAGTTTTGTCAATAAGTTTTCCCAAGGAGATCTCACCTTAAACCTTTCATGTAACCAATAGTGGAGAGGGAGGAGAAAATCTCCGAGCAAATTCTTGAAGCGATTAACATGTCATGTGCCTCCTTTCTGATGATCAGAAACTAGCATGAGTAGTTCCAAATTCCAAACTCTTTGTGCTTCTATTTTTGTTTTGGTGGAAATTAAACAGTTATGTATATCCCTTGATGAAGTGAATCCCAAAGAATGTTATTTTAGAGCCACCAGTTAGATAAAAATACAGCAAATTTGTGATTATGCTGACTTCCTGCTCTTTTGACACCCTACTCCAAAAAATTCACATCTTTCACATACACATACAACAGTAATGTGATGCTGTTAGGTGAATTAATCAACCTAAACCTATTTTTTTGCAAAATTATTATACTGAAACAAGTCAATTTAACAATAATCACAGTAATTTTGGGGTGAAAATGAAATTTTTACTTGATGTAGGAACACCTGTTTTAGCATCTGATCTAGCATGTTGGAGGAACATCTATTTATGCACATTCAAAGAGATATTAACCTTAGGCCTGACCTGATCAAAATTAGAATACTTTCTTTCATCTCTTTCAGAAGCCACTATTACTAATTTCTCCCCTTCTGTCTGTAATTGCAGATACAGCCATTACAGAGGTCACAGTTTTTATTAGATCTCTGCTGAACATGAGTTTTTCTTTGGCTCCACTGACAAGAGGAATCATTAGAAAAGAAAAGCAAGAAAGAAAAGTTTGACTTCCTACGCAGTTTGAAGCAAGAGATGTGGAAACCTCCACAATGCCCACCACTGCATCAATTAAGATAACTACCTGGCTACCAGCCTGGTCGTGTTTAAATCAGCTAAACAAGTAACTTCAGCTGCACAAAGGCTTTCTTTGCTTCTCATTAACCGTGAAGAAGATGCAGCGGTGCGAGTAACACCTTAAGATCTTATCTAAAATTGATGATGTAACTTCCTCGACAAGCCGTATGTATTAAATATAACAAATGACTTCGTTTTCCTTTTAGCGACTTCGCCCACTTCACTACAGACTGGTCTCCATTACAAGCTGGAAATATTGCCAGTGACATACTTTGCTTGAGCAGTGATATGCATTCAAACTAAACCAAAGGTGGAGCTTTTTTGCTACCTGGCAATGACTTGGCCCACTTGACTGCAGAGATGACCTGCTGTCCCCCCAGCCTGTTGAGAGTGGTCATGAGCCGCGAGGAGGTGTCAGGCAGTGTGCTGTCGTAGCCTGAGTAGATGATCTCTGGCTCGATGGCCTTGAGCACAGACAACATGGTGGGCACGAGTTGGGGCATGCACCTGGGGATGACTGGAACAGGCATGTTGCTGACAGGCTCCGATGGTCCAGGGGGGCGCTGTACTTTCATCTTGATTAGCTTCTTGTTTTTCCTCGCTGGGGGACACATCAGGACAGAATGGTGGAAAAGGACGAAGGGAGGCATGAAACAGGGAACCAGTCTTTAAAATCAAGCATTGTTACCAAACATCAACCAAACTTGACAAAAGGTATAAACAGCAAGATATGTGGAACATACAATCAAAGCATCAACAGACTTTCCTTTTTTTAATTTTCAGCTGGATTACCAAGGAGGTCAAAAGTTACCCACCTTATGTTACACCTCACCACACCACAGTTATGAATTTTTATCACATGTAATATTTAATGTATTTGATATTTGTTACATGCATTAATTCTCAGGTTGCATGAAAAGGAACTTTGCATTTTTCAAAGAAACTTATGATAATTTTATTTCTTTTTGATTTCAGGGCCAAAGTGGGCTGAATATTTTTTTAATGCCCATTTCCATTTTTCACATTTTTTTACACCATGTAGTACATTCACTATATTTTACAAACTGGTTACGGTCCTGGGCCCCCTTGGCCCCTACTACATTTCTTTTTACCTGCATGTGTTAATCAGTTGAATTATTTGATTGAAGATAAACAAGATGAGCACTTCAACTGCAGAATATCTGGGCATCGACATTCATATTTTCCTTACTACATAAGCAAAACAGGTCAGGTGTTGAGCGGTTGCCATATTTAAAAAAAACATGTTTTTTTTTTTCCTACTCTACCTTTTTTAATTTCCTCTTCTGGCGTTTCTATGGCAACTAAGAGCCTTTCTGGTGGGAGTCTGCCTGCTGATGTGCTGACATTCATAAAATCTCTCTTTCTGCCTCTCTCTCTCTCTCTCTATCTCTGTATGTGAAGCTACTTTCCCCCTGTCTGATAAACACTGGATTGTGTACAGGTAATCTCACTCAATACTGATTGTGCAAACTACTGCCAATTTTATTCTGCAAGGGAGCACCAACTAGAATAACACAATGACCCAAGTTCCAAGAACTTATTCAGTTGCTGTGCTTGACCTGTTGCTTTCCATGTCCATCTTCCAAAACCTCAACACAGCTTAATTGTTGCATTGTGTGTGGCACCGAAACATTTATCCCCTCGAAGCAGAATATGGTGAAAGATCACCGGGTGATCCAAGGCTGTGGACTTGGGACTTGACTGGGGACTGCGCATTGATCAGTCTGTTTGAGAAGGTTGCACTTTCTCATTCTGCTTGGCCTGCATATCAGCACGCTTGTACAGAACAGCAGGCTCACAGACAATGGCACATGCGCACACATGTTCACAGATGAGTGACTAACACCAGCAGATCCACACTGCTGTGCAGCCTTTCTAGCGTCTGTTTAGGACAAAATGTTCAGGAATATCTGTGCCCACATTGAAGGCATATTATCCACAGAGCTGTGGCACATGGCTGAATATTGGCACTGTACCAGACCAGAGGTCACTGATTTACTTTCATCATCTTTAAAGCTCTTAGCAAAAACATTCATCAAACTTACAGATTTAAAAAAGAAAATTTGAAAGTTTCTAAGTCTGCAGGTGATCTGTTTTTCATCTCTGTCACTATACTGAAAAAAAACACTGTCTCTTAACCAAAAGTGAAAGTCACAGATTCCTGTTGGCACAGAATTATTACCTAAATTGCTATAGATAGGAACGGAACATAGATAAAAGCTAAGAGAAAGGCAGAGAGAGCTCTTCAGATAAGACAAAATGATACCATAGTGCATAAAGACACAGATATAATAGTATTTTTCAGGGTGTGTTACGGTCTCTAAAAGGCTACTACCTTGATTAATTCCTGTAAAAGACAGGAGTTAAAAGGGTCCAGGGCTGCACATATTTCTTATCAAACACTAGTCATATTCTTGTGCAACAGAGCCCTTAAGTACCTGCAACATTTTTAATAATGAAATACTAAAATTACACCCAATATGCATTTTGGCAGGTAAAATTATTCTATTTTATTTGAACTAATGTGACACGCCAATTTTCCATAAACTTGGCTGATGGTGGTTTATGTTGAAACCAGACACACTGGTTGTAATGGTATATGAATACAAATGGTTAGAAGCAAAACACTGCACCTTGGGGTGTTGGCATGATCTCAATAATGATATATGGAATAACTAGTGAACTCACAGGTGTATTAAAAATAAATAGGTGATGGGACGTCTATTTGTAAGAAATACGTTCATTGGGCACACATAAACCAAAGACCTGTGCAGGCTTCCTCAAATTCACACACTTTTGGTCCCATAGCAGTCTGGCTCACTGGATGTAGTCTGTAAAAACCACTATTGAAATGTAATGATTGACCAGTGGGTCTGGCTTGCAATCGAGTCAGACAGATTTTTGAGCAGGAAGTCTTCTACCTTTCTGCAGGCTCTTGCTGCCATCAGAATCAGATGACAGTGCTGATATCCAGGGTGTTTTGGCCCTTGAATATGTCAACGACCCTAGCCATGACCTGGTAGCTAATGGTACGAATGTAAACATGCTAACAGCTGTTGCCATTTTTTTCCGTGGAGGAACTGTCTGGTTTTATGAGGACTGGCCTGATTTAAAGATGGGTCAGAATGTATACCTTCCAAGTTCATTCCGGCTTGAAGACATTTCCTGAAGCGGCAGGCTGGACAATTCTTCCTTCGGATCTTATCAATGATGCAGTCATTCCTCCCTGCACACAGGTAGTTATGCTGGCCTGCAAAGAGAAGACGAAGAAGAGGAAGAAGAAAGATAGGGAGACACATTAACTAGCTAAGAAGGTCTGAGAAGGATTAGCCTAAGCAGTATGTATTATGACCACCTGCCTGATTGTACTGTAAGCCTGACAAGCCTGTGGCATCCCTCTGGTGTTTACAGTTTCACTTCCTCAAGCCTGCACATTGAGCACATGGCACAACCCTTTATTATGCACCAAGCTCTTTCAGTCCAACAATCAGACACGGTTGTTCTGTTCCCCCTTCATGATGTGGCCCTTGTAGCTGAGTCTAAATGGTCCATGTTTGTTTGCAGATGATAGCTTTCTCCCAGTAATAAGTAATTGAAATGTGACTGTGATTAGCATGCTGGAAAATAAACCAGAGATGAAACAGTGATTACACTAATTTAATTTGAAACAGAGGAAGCAATACATATTTGGCTGCAAGGAATAAATGATGTGCCGGCCCCATCATTCATTTTCAGAAGACATGCTTGTCAGTGATATGCCAGCAGTACTATTCATGGGAAACAGGCTTGACTATGATTGTAGTTGTTTGAGACGGTAAAGGTTCAATATGTTAGAATGTGAAGCAAATTGCATGTTATCATCACTTTGTAATGCCAATGTGTGAATGGATCGTAACATTTAAAAAAAAAACGAGAAAACAAACAACCACCAACACAAAGTCCAAAGTAAAAGCTAACATAGCTAATGTGAAATTTATTGTGATACTGTGGTTTCAGTTGGCTAATGTTATTGGTTTGGCTTGGTTGCAAATGTGGAGCTATTGCAAGCTAAGTAAAAATATCAAAATGCTGTCTTGATTTGGTAACATCAGCTAATGCATCCATACACCAAGATTGATCTGGCTGGTAGTTTGACTCATCTGATGTTTACAAATACTTAAGCATGATTCGAAGCCGCCAAATCGTTTCAGTGAATCTAAGTTAAAGCTAGCTGGCGAACCTTAGCTTGCTCACTAACATCATCGCAAGCAAAATATTATTTTCCTTCCGAGGTTGTCACCCCCAAGAACATCATTGTGCCAGATCTGAGTACAACTCTCTTGTGCTTTCTTTCTATCTTTGTCATCTCTGTACTGATAGGCTGGGGTGCTGCCACCATCTTAAGCCTGGAGGATCTGTTTTACATGATGTCACCATGTCACTTCAGTAGAAGTAGTCTGAGCCACAGAGCAACAGTGACTTTCAGCACATACAGTATGCTACTTGTGTGTCAGAGTGTGAGGAGGGTCACATGAATCTCATACTTCAAGCATCAACACATTCTTTTGAGTTCAGACATATAGACAAAATTAATAAGGGTATGTCCCATAACATCAAGCCAGCCATGTCATGGTCATCTTTTTAAGTTTCACTATGACAACTGTTCTGTGAAATCCGGCTGTGATGTGGCAGATGAGTCACTAACCCAACAAAGAACTTCACATCTGCTGCTGAGATCACACTGTGGAAAACAGACTGTGATTTAGAAAGACTTGTCACTGAACGTTACAGTAAAAATTCTTCTGGTTGGTTTTGCCACATCCTTTAGTTACTGATTACTGCTAACAACAAATCAGCAAAAGAGGAAAAAAAAATTGTAATGTCTCAGAATGTACCAAGCCAACTTACCAAAAAAAAAAAGAGAGATCACAATTGTTAGCCTGACGTGATGTGTGCAGCATCTGACATGGGGTTGAACTATTTCCAACTTTTTCTAAATCAGTTCTTGTCAAAGGATATGCAACTTCTGGACGACTCGATGACCAAATTATAGCATACCCCCCCCACCCGATAACTAATTACTGTAGATTTGAAAAGTAACTTGAAAGGCCAACTCATTAGTCACTTGGGCATAATAGCATCACTCATTACAGAGCTTTTACACTGCGAGTAAAGGCAGAGGCAGTGGATACATAACTGCATGGAAACATTGTGTCTTTTCGTGTTCTTGAAACGTTGCACTATGCCCACTTAATGCACCATCATACCAGATGATACAGTAAATACTGCACTTGTTCTGCCTCTGCCACTTCTCAGCGACCCTTCATGTATTGTACACACACAATGAGAAGTTTCTGCATGACTGCAAGAATGCATCACTGGCTGGTAGAAGACCCTATAGAAAGACAACAGTGCTTTGACAAAATGCCCTTTGAGACCATAAACATTGTAACCGATCTTTGAAATATCATGTGTTTGATGCAGCTATTTGAACTAAAGGGCATTCAATAATACTGTCACAAAATAAAATGTCAAAATAACACTATACAGTTTGTTTCTCTGCCCCTACATCCTAGAGGTGAATGTGCACAAGATTAGCGTGCTGTGTTTTATATTAAAATATCGTTAAAAAAATAAGATCTGTCTTTGTATTCAGAAAAAACTCTTCATGATGACGTATTTACTATTAAGTTCCAAAGAAACTGTCTTGTGATTCTTAAGATATTTTATGGCTAAGCCATGCGATAATCAACACATCACAAGCTGACTGGTCGTGCATTCTAGTCTCATTACCAATCTTTACGGTGAGCAAGCATTCACGTCTATTATATCAACAACTATGAAAAATCTTTTCTGACCAACATCCTCATGACAAGGGGATGATAACTTACAAAAAGCTTTTTTTGAAAACTATGACAGAATTTATTACAATTTACACTGTAAAATGTATTGTGAAGGATGGAACCAATAGACATATCGGCACATTTTTTAATGTACTTTCATTTTCCTGAAATGGCTTGACCTGTTGTTCTTGCCAGTAATGACAGCTAAAGTGAGATATATATGACGTAAGTTATGACGTGAATGGGACATTAACATTACTTTTAGTTGGGTATGTTTTGTATTTGTTAAAGGGAGAGTGTGTCATGAGTCAAAATGTTTTTCCATATGTTAACAAGGGGATTATTTTTGCATTAATGTTATCCAATGTTTAAGATGCTCATCTAAAACTAATCTCAGCATTTTAGTGAACATTTTATGACCTGTTCAGTCTTAAGATGTTCATACTTCTCAGACCTCAGTAACTGGCCTGTGTAGTTCTTAAAACTGTATGCTCACAAGCCAGCGAACACTGAGTCTAACACAGTTCTTAAATGCAAACAGTGAATCTGGGACATCAAGCAAATGATTAGCTCAGTTTAACAATGTGTTAGAACAGCAGTGCCCTACATTGATGGTACCTGAAACTAAACAGATTCGTACTTAAACAAAGTGTTGTAAAACTAAAGTAAGTGAGACTAAAGTTCATAGTATGGAATAAAGTAACTCTAACAAAGCATTGTTTGTGTTACTTAATGCTCAAGTCTTCTACATAATAATTAGGTTTCTATTTATATTATCGGAGAATGAAGTGTTTTTCTATACGTTGCACATATTATTGCACATAGACTGGAAATTAATCTGCAGGGTTGCTGGTGTGATGACAAGATTGCAACCTATGGGATGCCAGTTGCATCCATCAACGATATCACAGGAAGTCATTGCAAACAATGGTGTAAACACCCATCTGTCGTGTCAAAAGTGCCAGCTGAATCCCGCTGATATGTTCTCTCCCTTATACTGCCCTGATCTGCTAACAAGGGCCTGGCATTGGCTGGGGAAGCATTTGGCTGTGTTTGTAGCTAACATCAGCATGTAAGGCTGGAGCTAATGAATGTTTGCTCAATGATTAGCACTCTCAAGTCACAGCAAGGATGTCTGGAGTTTGAACCTGACCAATTTCTTTCAGTTCAGCTATAACTGCTATTTACTTAATGTGACCATCTGCAAATTAAAAGGGAAGCTCTTTTTTATGTGTGAAGCTATAACCAGCAGATGTCTGTCCAAAATAATTATATTAGTATCTGAAAAGATGTAAAAATCACATTTGAATTCTCATACCGAAGAAGCAGGTGATCCTTTAGTTTGATAAAGAAAAAATTGCCTTCTTTTTAAAGATATATAAATCATTTAAAGCCAAATGGATTATCTGAAAAATTCATTGTCATAAAGCTGAAAAGTTTCATAATGAAGTTATGTTACACTAGTAAAGAACTACGTAACTAAGAACTAAGAGCAGAGATCTGGACCTGGCCTAAATACAGTTACGAGTAGAAACAGTGAAACATACAAAGTAAAACACATGAGGGGGAAGGGGGGTGAGAGATGATTTTTGACATCAGATCTCTGGAGGTTGATGTGGGTCAAGTGCAAAAGAATAGGCCTAATTAGAGACAGTGTGTGATTGCAATATTGGATCTACCACCTGTGATGAGGTAGAGCATTCCAAGCAGAAACTGAAGAGCATAAAATCACTCACAGGCAATTTACGCCGACTTGAATTACCATATCAGAATATTTGCATGCATTAACAGATAGCTGGCAGAAGAGGCTATGCATGTGTCTAGGCAGATTGGTCATATTTCAGTGCTGGAGGAATTACAGGCCCATGGGCAAATCAGAGGTGATAGTATTAACATCATAATCTTCATCATAATTATAATTTTTGTTATTATTAAAAGTGCTTTTATTTACCATCTGTGTTTTGTCGTGCTCTCCATCCTTCACCATGGAGACAACAACCGGAAAATAGAGAGGGGAGGGGGAGAAAAACAAAAAATAAGAGATATAACTTTCTCAGTGCTACTGTAGGCAGCTCTTTTTGAAATAAATGTCATTTCAGTCTAAGTGGTTGGCATTTGCACCAGCACCACATAATGAAAAAGGTGACATGCTAGATAACAATCAACATTTATAAAACTCAACAAATTATCAGTAGCAGATTGTCAAGTTTAAATCAAGTGTTCATAGTTAGAATTTTACAGCATTGTGGTTTTTACACATTCTTTCTAAAGGAATAGCAGACTCAAATGAGTGTAGAGTAGAAGAGAGGAGAGTAAAAATCCCTTCAGTGTTTCCACTGTCACCACCCGCCACGTTTTAGTCCTGAACTGTTACAGAAGTTAAGGAATCATTTATGTTCACTGCACCACCCTACATTCAGAGTAATGATTGCCCTGTTCAAAGCTTGGTATAAAATAACTGTATTATTTTATTTTCCAAGTTCAGTCTTAGTTACAGATATAAAGGAAACTGAGAGGCAGGGATATTGAATGTAGAAGCATAATGAAAGAAAAGGCTGTCGGTCCGCCAACTGGCACTTGGAAATAACAGATTAGTCATTTCTTTGTATTCAGTACCAGTGTTGAGTCAATAACAAATACAGAGTGGGATATTTATTATTCATTTGGGCCATACCTATCTGTCGTTGATGAATGGAATAATCAGTTAACATTAAGATAGTTCTCAGAAAGCCTTTTCAAGCATCTTTAGAGATAGGTTTACACAGAGATGAAATAAAACAGAAGCAGCGAGAAGCAGAGGGAGATGGAATGCAAGCCGTTAACGCAAATTATAAATGCTGTTTGTCAGGTGCATTCCCGCCCCTCTCGTCTCAAGATTGTCTCAAGGAAATTAAAGCTTTAACCGTTTGCCTGAGAGATAAGAACTGAATACCACAGAAGAAAATATCAAACATTTGTGACGCAAAGCAGAAAAATGCCTCTTTTACAAATTCAAAATACTAGTCCTCTATAAGGCAATACTATGTTAATCTGAAAAGTAACATGGTTAAAAGTTTCCCCAGTTTTTTGTTGTCAAAATTAGTTACAAGTCAGTACAGCTTTGATACAGTAAAAGCAGGAGAGGAGGAGAAGGCGATGATATAAAAGGTCATGTGTAGGCCTCACAAAAAGGCAAGTATGTGAAATGTGTCTACTAAAGCCCAACAGAAACCCTACTATTCCAACCTGACCTTGGATTTTGAAAAATAATTCAATTTGCTGCTGCCTAAGAAAAAAAACACACCAGAGATGTATCACTGTTGTGCAATAGTTTCAAGAGCTGATTTTATGTAAGTCAAATGAAAGAGAAACTTTGGGACAAGATGTACAAAATTAATGGATGCTAACCATTGCTATTAGTTGCACATGTGCAAAGTTGTGCATGCATAATAAAGAATACATGGGCATGAATATGCATATCTGATTATATACTGGCGTAACTGTGGCCACAATTTATCAGTTCAAAATGAAAAACAATTTTTATGCTTTGTCTCAAACTTTGTCCTCACAAAAAAAGTCATGTCTGATTAAGTGACTGATTGATTGAGTGGATAAAGGTAAGGATGAAGGTGCGTGGGACCAACCTTCGACGGCCCTCTTGAAGAACACCTTGCAGCTGCCGCAGGTGACGACCCCGTAGTGGCATCCCGAGGCCTCGTCTGAACACACCAAACAGATCTTATGTGCCTGCCCGCTGGACTTGGTTTGGACCGGCACTGCAGAACTGCTGGTCTCTCCTGCTCTGGGTGACGAGCTGAAATGGTTACATAGAAAGAGAGAGGGACAGAGAAAAACATGTTAATATGAGTAAGCTGCATGCAAATATAAAGATGTTTATGATAAATTCAGAGCAGGCTGCAGACAGCTGGTTTATGAGTATGGACGACCTCAGCAGTATGTTGTGTTGTTGCTGGGAGATAAAGAAAAACCTGAGGACAAATCTGGTTTGCTGTGGGACACATCTGAACTGAAAACACATCAACAATTCGACTGCTCTGCTGTTTGTCTAATCAATGGAGTCTTCTAAGGTAATGGCTTTAATACTCAGAACAATGGTGGTACTGCTTGTAAAGAATGAAACAGTACTGAGCGTCACTGGTTACAAAAACACAACTATATGGCAGGGAAAAGAAGCAGATGACACCACCTCTTTCGATTCATTTATCAATGAATCAACATTTTAAAGAGAAAATATCAAACTTGCTGGCTTCAGCTTAGGACATGTAAGAATTTGCAGCTTATCTTTGTCATTTAATAGAGCAAAGGAAGAGTCTTTGGGTTTTGGACAAAAGAAACAATTTGAAGACATCACTTTCAACACATGAATCAACAATGAAAATACTTGCAGCAGCCTTATAGCCGACTGTCCTCACAAGAAGCTCCCTGATCGCTACGATCACTAATGCTCAATGTGCATGCAAACAGCCAAACCCAGAGGAGCCTATCACTTGCAATGGCTCATTGCAACTAAGCTCCAAATCTCCCAAGCCTCCAATGTTGTTATGATGCACCTTAAAGCCTTGTTTAAACCTCTCTCCGAGGGGTCCTTCATCTAATATTAGACTAAAACTAACACCTGAACTGCTCAAGTAGGCACCATTTCAGGCAAAGTGCCAGCATATACATTGTGAGTGTCAGGTTTAAGGGTCATTTTGTAGCCAAACAGCCTCCAGACCAGTGCTAGACTGACACTGCTGCGTAATCCTTGACAAGTACTTGACTGCATTACAAGGTTTTAAATATTTTCTCCCTCATTTGTTTTGGCAGCACACTACTTGAAATGTATATGGGCATTATGTAACGGAGCTGGCTTGCTAAGCTTGATAATGAGTTTACATTAAGGCATGCAGATATCCTCCCCATTTTCTCTGCTTGCAAGCTACAGAGCCACGTTTGCAAGGCAGGGGCGGGGAGAGGATATAACTGAAGCTTGTTAGTGTCCATTTCACAGACCAGGAGCTGGCCCAAACTGTCTCCCCAAACAAGCATGACCTAAAGTCACAGTTGCCAGCGACTCATGGTCATTGGAAAGACGACACCGGCTTATGCAAATTGGACTGCGGTCAAGGGGGAGTAGAGGTGGTGGATCTTGGACGATGTCTAGCTATGGAGTTTAGCTATAGTTTAACACTGAACTAGCCAAGACCATTTCCAACATATGCAGACAGGTTCAAACAGTAGCGGGATTCAGAAAGCGATGCCAGCTCAACTTCTGGCATTCATCTGAAAAGCATACATTCACACAGTTTTGCAGATGGCACGGAGAACGGAGAGCAGAGAGCTTGTTCCCAGAGTCCGAAAGACCCGCACAGTGATGACATTATCTTGGGAAAATGTGCATCGTCTGAGATGCCAAAACACATAAAGTTCTTCTGAAACTAGGAATGTATTTCTTTTTGCAGTCAAAAATCCAATTATGTTTTGTTGTTTATTGCTGGATCTATCCATTTTTACAAAGAAAAAGCACACGGTGCAACAATAGCAATTAGAAGGGCACCAAAGGCATTAGTTCAAACAAAAATGTGATGAAAAATATAGCGAGATTACAGGTTTAATCAAACAAGAATATACATAACCAAACCGCAGACCTAGAAGGCTGCATGACTAATAACTAAATGACTACACTTTCTCTGAAGTTTATCAAACACACAACTTGTAACAATTCTTTACTCTCCGATCGAGGTACAATATCCGTCTCGACAAAACTGTGACCTAATCTTGAAACCAAAATCCTACACACAAACCTAAACAGTCATTTTCACCTTGTGAACAGAACAACTGATCCTGTAACACTAAAAACTGTACGTACATCACAGACCATGTAAAGCAAGATAGGTTGTGTTATTATTAAATTTTCCCATAATAAGTCTGGAATTTCCCATAGTAATTACATTGTGTGACACTGAAATGAACTAATTCAGCTCACTCCTATCATGCAACACTAGCACTCTGA
Source organism: Scatophagus argus (assembly GCF_020382885.2). NCBI lineage: Eukaryota > Metazoa > Chordata > Actinopteri > Scatophagidae > Scatophagus > Scatophagus argus. The sequence goes on along the minus strand of NC_058506.1, from coordinate 15,482,063 downwards.
AAATTTTGGCAGATGCTTTCTAATATGTACTGGTCTTAACTTTGGCTCATCACTTCTGGCAGTAGTAGGATATTTATAGAAGCAGTCGTCTCTGAAGCCCCTTTATGAGGAGTACGGTTTCCTCCAGCTATGCGCTCATCTTTCTGGCTCTCTCATTACTTGTCAACTTAAAGTGGCTATGGCTGGAGATGCTGCAAACACTAATTATCGGGCAGAGCTTGACCTGTGATGGCTCTCTCGGGGTTGCTGAGCCACCTGAGAAAAAGACAGACTGTCAAGTGGAGCAGGAGTTCATATGACACTAAGTCAAACAAGTGTAAGCATTTAAATGGTTTAAATTTGCTTTAACTACTTGAGATTAGAGGTTTTAATAACTACATATGCACTGCAAGACTACATTTACAGTAGTTTCTGTTTACTATGTAGTAATATTTACTGTATGTGAATTATTATTTCCTCTTGCTTTTGATAGCCAGTTTTAACCTCTGAAAGTGTGTTACAGTGTTACGTTACACAGTTCCACTCTAATCTGTTCCTAAATGACTTCAAATGCTGGTAATGTTAAATAACCACAGGGTGGTGTTTGAATTAAGCATTTATAACTCCCACCCCCGCCCCTGCTCCAGCTCACATGCTCCTCCCATCTCTGAGCCAACAAGTGTGGCTCTGAGCCACGCAGCACAGATTCAAGCCTCATTAGGAAGGCCTGCACACTAGGGCACAAGTGCAATAAATGTCCACTTACTCTCCCTCTCACACACCATGCATGACCTGTGTGTGAGTAAGAGCACATCACCAACAACTGCACACAATGATTAACACGTATAAAAAACAGAGGTGTAACAATCCAACAAACACACCCGCACACACAGTCACCAATGTTTTCTAAAGTGCACTTGGACAGAAGACATGAATAATAACATAGAACAAGGGTTGGAGTACACTGCCCTTTGCTCCACCCATACTGTGCTTAGCGCATGTGCACACACACATGTGTGTGTGTTACTACACAGGATTGGCTATATCAGTTAAGCACTGAGTTTTATAAAAGGCAACTGTAACAAAAATCTAAGCCACTGTTTACACTCTGAGGCATGCTGCCAGTCACTTCCTTTAATACTTTACTTCCAAGCAATAAATTACGTGAAATCTTGCTGTAAGCAGACCCTGTGTGCCTGAAGGATTTTGTTAAGAATGTACAGTCCTCTCTATCTTTACATGAACAGTATATTCACAGGCAGCATACAATACACCCATGGATATCAATTTTGACTTTCCAATGACTAAGTCTGGAAGTCAATATTGCCTCCGTTGTATTGCATTATTGGTAAGTAAAATCCAGTCATTAGGATGTTGATTTTCAATTAATTACATAAGCATTTGATTTACTTCACAATAAAATCAAACCTGAGCAGATCTACAAGTCATGAATGTGTTTTACATTTTCTTAACGACATAGCATTACACGATGAGGCAGTGGAAAAGACAGATCAGCACTAATGACAGTCCGCAACAAACAAAGCGCCTGTAGCGACTGAAGGGAACTGGGCTGACCTACTGTCTCGCTGGGGAATTGTATACCCAGTGACTACAGTGGGAACCCGAGGATAGTTTTTCCATTAAGATCAAAGCTTTTATAGGCTAATGTGTGGGAGGAGAAAGTATGACATGAGCATTGGGAGAAAGATCTGCAGTATGAGAATATTCATAGTGCTGAGGTTTGACGCAAACATGGAAAATGATGGACTGTGCCAAACTCATAGCAGACATTTGGGAAAATGAAAAGGTTTCTAGCTTGCTTTACTTAGAAAAAGTCTTGTAGCTGTTAGCTACAATTTGATAACTAAATTACAATATGATAAGTAAAGGAGAGCTACGTCTAAAACCATTAAATTCAAAAGTAACGTTTTCTTGTTTTCTTAATTTAGCTGTACAGCACGTTTGATGACAACCACAGCTGTTTGGAAGGCTTGTTTCTGCTTATGATTTGCAGCTCTACAGTTTTTCCTAAAGGCCTGAAGTTCTACCATGAACCATTTGCTTCTGAAAAGCGCTTTTATTGAACAAAGTGTTCTTTGTAAAACTAAGGGGAAAAAAACATAGAAGAAAGAGCTCTTCAAGGTTTGTTGAAAGCATTGGTGTTAAAAATCTTCACCCTAAAATATTCAAACATCTACCCTTGTTTCAAATCGTATTTTTAAATGTACATGTTAGGATTGGGATGGTTTCTGCCAGTTCAGTCCAGTGCATGAGCTTAAACTATTTGTCGCCACTGTCGACCCTTCAATGACATTCAACAAAGGAGAAAAGAATTCCTCTAAACACAAAAGTAAAGTACAGCTGGTGTCAGGATATGTAAACATCCCATCACGAATGGTTAAAAGCAGCACCAAAATGACTATTACCAATGTAGGACACCATGTTCTGAGCAGATCCTTACAACTGATTACAAACTAAAACACTAACAAAAAAGAAGAAGGTTTACATTTCGGAATAAAATACTCAGTTCTGCACTAAGGTATGATGGGAATTAAGGTAGGTGGAGAACTATCAGCATGCAGCTAGTTAGCTGGATCCTCAGGATAGCCAATTAGCTGTGACGGTATGGATGGCATGTATCCCTGCAGGAACACAGTTTACACCCCCCATCATGAAAAAAAAAGACTGAAGGACTTTGTTAATACTGCTGTAAGAGTAGAGTGGCTATTCAATTCCCATGAGGCCTTGAGCTGAGTCTGTCAGCCAATCAGAGGCAGTGTTCCTAACTGGGCATGTGTGACAGCTCTGTTCTCTAACACATGGTGCAGTGCAACTTAAGACTGAACCTACAAAAAAACTTCTGGTGATGACGGTATGGAACCCTAATTTGCAGCAGGCTTTACATGAAAACGCTACTGCAGTCATACGGTTATCATCACAGCCATACCACAGGGTGGCAAACAACTTTCATTGCTATGCTAATGAACCCCAGTCTCCCAGGGTAAACATATGTATGAACTAATAAAGCTACAGAAAATCAAGGATCTTGCTCAAGGTCAGTCAGGACCTAACACTGATTGATACAAAAGGTCATACACCGTCCAAATTGCCGAAAGTCTAAAATCTAAAGCTGCTGTCCCCCTGATAAATCCTAAGCTCCACCAGAACTGTCTATATATCATTTTAGAAGCTTTAATTCCGGTTTCTTCTGTCGTGTTTATAACTACAGTTTTTAGATTTGCTGCTTAAATGTGCCTCGATTTTGGTGTAGAGACAGTCCTACATGCAGGGACACATGCAAAATACTAAAAACAGCACCTTTAATTAAAGTAGATCCTTAAAGAAAACACTCATGCCATACATCTAAGCTTATGTCAAGCCAGATCTTGCTTTCCCATTAAAGTTAACCTGATATTTTGGCATGTGATTGCTATTAGCTTCACGCTTAAAAGAAAAGAGCATTTGTGCTGTGAAATGGTGAAATGAATTATGGACTGCATGTGCAGGTGCACAGCTGTCCATGGTACTGAAACAGAGGAGATTAATTGATAGACAGGAAGGTAAACACACTTCACTTAGTTCAATCTCCCCTTTCCTGCTTGTTTTTCATGGTTGTAAACACAAGTTTCAGCTTTAATGCCAGAATAGCAATCCACAAACAAAAAAGAAATGACAGAGAGTTTCATACGCCTCCCATTGATGATTCTGAGTGACTGCTATGAATGCTGTGAATGATTAATGTACATAAACAGCTTTGCTTGTAATGACAGTTAAGTTGTTTTCAATTTTAATAGCACCTAGGCGTTGTCCAGTGCTACAGGCTCAATGAATTTTTGATGTGTTAACTGGAGCTGGAGAACGTTTCTCTCTCCCTGACCACCTGGAACAGCACACTGTCTGTGTTTCAGGACCTTCTGGCTTACAATTTTAAGCACTATTCATTCATCCAAACAACACATAATAAGGAAATCACCTGCACACAATGCTGCATGCTGTTTCACATAATCTAAAAGGCAATGTTGTCTACAGGACAGCAGCACAGGTTCTGCTCATGTGGCGCTGATGCACTTGACATCACCTTTGTTTCAGCAAGCTTGAGTCCAATTAAATAGTTTTATGATTTAAGGGGGGATATTTAAATGCAAATATTGATTTCATTTTTTGCTTGTTCGTTTGTTTTTAACTAAAAATCATCTATGCCTAGACAAACAACAAGCCAGTGCCATTCTGCAAATGAATACTCTTAGAGTTGAAGGACAGGTTTATTCAGTCTTTTCTGCTGCCATTATTATGTGCCCATACTCCTACTGGTCTCACTGGACCCTGCATTACTTTGTTGTTTGTAGAGGGCTCATGATTCATCTGTTGTAGCAAGAGGACCTTGATCTTGTCTTTTTTTCTCTTCTCTCTCTTTTCAATGTCACCATTGCTGGAGATTACATTACAACTTAATGTGTCTTGTCTGTCCTATCTGTCATAATACAGATTCCACAGCCTCCATCATTTTTTTCAAGCCCATCAAAAATTGTTTCCTTGTCCTCAATATATAATATATAAGATTCAACAACTGCTTACATCTTCTGTAAAATCCAATATGGTTCTTTATAGGATCTTCAGAACACAATGTGATTACAGGTGAAATCCTTAAAGAAACTCTATGTTTAAAACTAGGTTTAGGTTCTAGATGAAACCTTTGGAATATAAAAGGTTCTCAGCAGAAGCCCTGATAAGTTCTTGTCACTTCTCTTAGGAGGTCGAAAGGTTTGGGACAGAACCCTCAGAAAGGGTTCTGGTCAAAACATTTCACAGATGGCTCAACAGTAGAACCCTCAGAAAAGGTTCCAGGTAGAAGTTTTATATGATGTTCTACCAGAAACAAAGCAGGGCTGTCCTGTGAGGACAAGGCAAAGAACCCTATATGGTTTTAGTTAGCGCTTTCATTTCTAAGAGTGTGAGTGGGCAGAAACGAAATATTTTGACTTTGCTTATTCCAAGCACATTTATCTGAACAGTTATGTGTTCATGTCAGTTACTGTAAAACATTGTTATCTTGTTTTATGTCGACCTTTGCACACAAAGAACATCCACCATGTTCTGCCTACTCACTGGGTTCTGTGAAAGGCCAACCATTATTGGAAACCCAAAGAGGAGACGGTTTGATGTACATTCAAAAGGAAAAACATGACATTAATCACATTCACGTGGTCTTCATTGCACACACTCAACTTTCAGACAGGGATGATATTTATTGAACTGGGTGCTTATTTGATTCAGTGTTCATTTCAGTGTCTTGAAGAACTGCACATCTCAATGGCCTCTAATAACAGAAAAGCTAATGCATAAACAAACAATTGTATGTGACAAATTCTTCAGATACGTTTCATTTTTTGTAACGCAATAATTAAAACAGGTGCAATGAAATTATTTGGCAATACTGTGTGGCCTTATTGCATCAATCCATTATGTAAAACAAGAAGAAAAATCTGTTCTCTGATTTTTCTTTATCTTTATTGCGTAATTTCACTGTTTTACTGTACTTTTCCCCTTCCTGTCTTTCCTCTCACTTCCTCTCATCCGTCTCTCTCATGGACTCTCTCTCTCTCTCTCTCTATCGTTGCTCATTCCCCTCTTGGTCCTTCTTCCTCTTTTTTCCCCCTCACACCGCCTCATCTGCCAAGGTTATATAATATTCATGTTACTGCTGCTAGGGCAGACACCTCCTCCTTCCCCCACTGCCTCTCAGCCAATCCAGTGTCACTACTGGCTGAAGTATGGAAGAGCTCAGGCGAGTCATGGGATTATCCAACTCACCTAACCGAAGCTTGCATGTGTGTGTGTGTGTGTGTGTGTGTGTCCATGTGCATGTTTGCATGTATTTGTGTGTGTCAGCGTGGTCGTTGAATTACTGAGTGGAGCCTTTGGTTGCTAGAGAGTAGCACAGTTATAAAGCTACCCTTGTTTGAGAAATCATCATGTGATTGTGTGATGGCTCCCTCTTTTCTTCTATCTTTTCCTCCCACTCAACTCCACCCACCCGCCCTTCCTCACATCTGAGTGTCTACATCTCCTACACAGTGCTGTCACTTCAATTATCAATTCATAACATCGCGCTATTCTTTCTTTATCCTCCCGCGTAGCAGTTTTAGTTACTTGCAACTATCCACATAGCATATTTTCTCCTGTGAAGAACACATTCAGACGTGACTCACCGGGAAATTTACAACATTTACAGTTCGTTCAAAGTTCTAGTCAGATTACCTGGGCGGGACATTGTGGCCACTGATTTATGATGAAGCAAAGGTGGCAGAGGGTTGTTACAGAGCTGCAAAACCTGTTAGTGCAAATTATGTGGTTGCACATATCCTTTCAAGTGTCAGCACTGGTATCTTTTTAAACACAACTGTTATCTTTAATCTTGTGCTTCACAAATTCTCGCCTAAACATATTAAAACTTAAAGGTGACAGATAAGAAAACGATGTTGTTATGTATATGGGTGCATTGGAAAATCAAGTTTGGAGGACTTGTTTGCTGAGGAAATAAAAATTTCATTCTATTTTGTTTGACAACATTTACTTTAAGTTCATCCATGACTGCTCAGACTCATTAGAAATCAGATGTAAATTGCATCTTACACTCTTATCAACTATTTTGGCGTGGGAACTTTTTCATCTCAGGCAGCAAATGTGTCCACTGGGTCTTTTTAGATAAGTGAAAGCCAGAGTGAGTCAGGAGATTCAGAATGCAGCAGAAGTGAAAGCCCAAAGAGGGAATAAAAGACAAGTTCATAATTCAGATGAGTAACTTTCTTTCTGTCGCGCACAGAGTGACAGCTAATGTTTGTGCCATCCCACTACTGTTTTTCAACACATTTACTGTCTCTCGCTCTGTCTCATTTGCGTTCTGAAATACACTGGCATATATGCTCATAAAAAACATTACCAAGCAGCCACGGCATCATCTCATTAACAGTAATTTCCACTGTGAGTGGCAATGAACTAAGAAACTTCCAATTCTTCTTCTGAAATAATTCAGTTAATGCACCGTCATTTTCTTTTCATCAGACTACGACCCAGTTTCCGCATTTGAGCTAATGTATGTACGCCTTGTGCATTCGCAGCGCTGTGTTCACAAAGCTTAGGCTAGAACAGATGCCACACAGTGTAAATCACAGCACAGTAAAAATTAAAAATACAGTTAAAAAAACAAAAAACCATGCAAATCAAGTTAAACGTCCCGAGTACCGACGCTTTTCAGAGTCATCATTTGCTGCCATTTCTGCGGTTGTCTGCCATTCAGCAAAGCAGAAGGATGACTCAACATATAAATAAACCACATAGAGATATACAGAGTGCTCCGGGGATTCAATATGTGTCGTCTTTCTTGAAGCAGATAAGAATAAGAGAAAATGAAGCTTCAAAACTTGGAGTGACCTGCCTTCAGGGCTGTACAATAATTTAATCTGTTTATTTTTTTTCTCAGTGCAGTCGTGTACAAAAGGACACTGTGGATGTTGAGGATACTGTTATACCAAATTATGTTGTCAAAACTGATGATAACAAGCATATTGCATTTAAAAATAAGGTTATGAAACACAATATGGTATATTTGAGGATTGCTCAATATCAGGTCTACATAGTGTTATCTTGCTGTTCGATATGATCAACATCAGGGTGCTTTTGCTCAGGTTTATTTACTGTTACTGTGATGTTGATTTTAGACATGCAGCATCGCCAGGCTCAGGCGTCTCTTCACACAGCTTCAGTTCTAGACAGCGAGTCAAAGTCAAGAATGTGAGCAGGCAGAGCAGATCAGCCCAGAAAAGAACAGATCACAGTTTAAGATACAGGCAAGTGCAAAGTGTGTTAACAGGACAGACAGCGAGGCCTTGTTCCATAACTTTGATGCACAAGATAATGTCCTGAACAGAAGAGAGCAGCTGAGAGCAATGGGAGGCACGACTTCTGCGGCTCCTCTCCGAGAAGGGTGCGGTTTAGGTTAGACGAGGTCACATGTTAAATCCCTGGAGCGTAGCTATGCTGTATTGGAATGTGGAGCTTTGCAGGAAATTGGGCCACATGGCGAAGACCACAGGGAGCAGAATGAAGGGCAATGGCACAGTCTTTCAAGTTTATCCCTGCTTAAAACAATGTGAGTTCTGTTCCACAACACTGTAAAAGTATGCTTAGCATGAAGCTTTGAAAAAATAAAAAAAAAAGACTTCCCGTGTTTTCTGGCTGCATACATGTCCTGTAGCCGTAGCTATTTCAAGTTGTACTCTGCCGTTCTTACAAAAAAAACAGCATGAATTTGTGGTTATGGATATTGAAATGAAATCTAGACTAAAATAATACTGTTCTGAGCAGGTAGATTTCCCGGAGTTCAAGGAAACACTGAAGACAATTTTTTTTAAAAAAAAAAAGAAATGACTGATTTGCTACTGAAACTATAACTGCAATGGTTATTTCTTTAATCAAGCAGGGGTTCGACCCAAAATTCTATTCTGCTAATTGATCAAATCGTCATTTTCTACATAAATACTACCAAAAAATCTCTAGCTCCTGCTTTTCAGATGTGAATATTTCCTTGTCTTTTAAGTCTTCTAAGATATTAAACTGAATATCTTTAGGTTTTAGGTTCGACGGTCTTGAACAGAAAAATCAGACATTATCACATTGTGGCAGCCAATTTTTAGCTGTTGCGATTATTGTAACCAAACATTATTATCTTTTATTAACCAGAAGAATTAATAAAAAGTCTCTAGAAAGCAGGAAAAATTTTGTATGAACCAATAATGGCATAATAGTAGCTTCAAGTACGGTGGGTGAGAGGAGGGGTGTTCAGCTGGTCACAACCTGTAACTACACCGTTACCGTTACGGCACTAAATCTTACATACTGGACATTTATAGTGAACAGTTTCTGTTCTGTACCAAGGCCGTCACCCCCATTTATCTACAGCATGGACTTTAAAACAAATGATCAGCATAATTTGCAGCGAATGTTTGACCGGTGTCTCATGAGGTGGGGGACTCGACTGACTCACCCAGCCACAAAGTGTAAATGGGTGGGGACCCTTATCCAGGATGATTCTAACACTGCTGTAATAAAGACTCTGTGTGTGTGTGTGTGTGCGCGTGTGTGTGTGAAGAGAAACTTCGATTGGTCCCTGCAGATTCGATTTGCTGCTGACACACTGTGTATCTTAAATCAGATAGATGGCCAGGGCCTAAGGGTACACAGCACCCATTTCCCCTGGTGCCCTGATGTAATTAGCTTTCATTTAGCACTTTAATGCTGTGGCCCCCCACAAATTACCCACAAGAAAGTCTTCTCTCCCCCTTTCACCCACTCTCTCTCCGTCTCTCCATCTTTCTCACACAACATCGAGCTGAAAGATAAGATGACTTTCTTCTCTCGCTATTCATAAGCCCTATAATTTCCATTAAAACACTCTTAATGTCAAAACGCTGTCCTACAGAAGCATGTAAGCCAGCATCAATCACATAACAGAAAGTTTTCCAAACTATGTAAATATTCATCAAGTCTATAAACATGTAAATCATGAGATATAATCATGCTACTGTTAAAGGGAAGAGACTTCTACCTAAAAGTTGACCAGTATGGGGTAAAACTTAAAGTCTCTCTTCAAAACAAAAACACAGGAAGTTGCCCAAACACATTCTAGTTAACAATTATGCTAAAGTACAGCTACATGACTTAGTTAGTCAGTCATTAGAGATTTCAAACTCATAACCCCCATGAAGCAAGGAAACACATTAAGGAAGAAGCATTTTAAAAAGTAACTGGCAATCTATTATGAAGGCTAAATAAAGAAAAAGGGAGTGGAAGGGAGTGATGTGAAGAAAATTCATTCCACCGTTTGGCCTACATTTACTGACCTAAAGCACATAAAAGGTTTCAACATACAACACAGCAGTAAATGAGGGCTGGAGCTGACAAAGTGTTGAATGTCAGACTGCTGTCAGACAAAATACAGCAGAAGCTGAAACTCGATATGCACGACCAGTATCACCCTGAGGTCCGGTCTGACACAGATTATGAAAATAAGCGTTCTGAGAGAGAAAGCAGCGAACGAACACTATTGGCTGCTAACACTGAACGAACATACACTGACGACATCGGCTTCCATCATTGAATTGGCATTACTGTATATTGCTGCCCGCTAGCAACCAATGAATAGAATTGGTACTGACCTCGACCACAGTGTGGTTAAAATTGATTTTTTTTTTTCCCTGTATTGTATCTCTGCTGGGATTATATACGTTAATGCTGTTACATTCCTGTGATTTCCAGTGGGGTCAGTGTGTGGACAGGCCAATACCCTACAGCGTTCTGGTGATTAGCATTTTCATTAAAACACTTACTGAGCAACTTTACAGAGAGGCAAGTATGTAGAGCCCAAAGTGTTAGAGCCGCTAGAGATGACTCCGCTGAGCTAAGGCCCACAGTAGTCAGTATTGTGGTCTCTGCACGGTGCAAAACAGGTCACACAGAGGAGTAGTCATGAAAGCAAGTGGGCAGGAAGAGCCAACAGGCAAGAATGCATAGAAAATGCTCACAGCAACAGCCACGCTGGCCCAGGAAAGCGGTGACAACTGCTGAGTAATGGAGGGTTAAATTTACATACGCCCACCATCTCTGTCTGCAAAAAGATTAATGAAGTTGAAGATGCAAACTGCGTTCTGCTGATAGACAGGGAGAAAGCAATGAGAGTGCAGGAGACGGGCCGTAAAGGCGTGGTAGCACAGGGCACTGCACAAGGCTGTTTATCGAGAACTGGGGTGGGTTCCATATAATAACCAAAGATTTGTTGAGGAATGTGCTTTTCAATTTTGTTTATTCTATTTCTGGTGATGCATCAGTGCCGATGTAATACAGCGGAACAGTGGTAGTGTTTACAAGTGTGTCTAAGCTTTCAACGGTGCTACTGTGAAATGTAAGCGCTCTGCCAAACTTTCCAGTCATGGAGAATTAATTCTAAGGTGACCAAGCATTAACTGCAGCATGGAAGGAGACAGCAGTGTGATATGCAGTCAGACAGCACTCGAGCACTGAAGGCTAACACGTCCAGCTGGAGAAATTGTACACAGAGTGATAAAGAATGTATACATTTCTCATCATTTTATAAAGGATTGCAAAATATTTGGTCACTAATGACCATCGGCTTAGGTTCATGACAACTAACTCAAAAATTATGGAAGGAGAGCTGGGACTGGTTACAGGAGAATAAAAATCTGATTATATAAGAATATATAAAATCTAAACACTCCCAGTCGCTGTACTGTTGTGATACATAAGCTCCCCTGGGATCTGATCATTGTACCCAATACGATTCAACTCCAATTTTGAGATTTATCCCTTATCAGCAACAGAACAGAAAAACCTGGCAATCAGCTACAGGATAACATCAAATGATCAGAGAAGAGCATGACACACTGCCAGCTGTTTCAGGTGCAGTATGCACAATTTGATATATTTTAATTCTTTCCAAAACCTGCATGGCAGTGTGGCTGAAAGTAAAGACTGATTGACAAGTACGCAATTTTCAGGTGCTGCTGCAGATTGGAAAATTATTTCCTTCAAACTGTACTCCCACTCCAAGCAATTCCCAACATAATCCATCGTATTTTGAACAGACATGGTGTTACAAACAAAAAAGTAACAAAAAGTAACATTTGCCTTTTGCAACATAAAACAGCAAACTATTGAGACGTGTCAGTATAAACAGGTGTGTATGAAGCACAGAGCAAAGTTTTGCTGAGCAGGCATATGAACAATGCAGATGTGAAGTGGCAGAGCCATGACAAAGTAAATATTGTTTATATAGAAATACAGATCAACAGGAGCTTATCAATGAATTTTCAAATCTAAATTATGGCAGCATTTTGGTGTAATTAATTTTTCAGATCTGTACTGACGTAGTGTAGGAACACCATTAATCTATCAAGTTGCTGGCATGATGAAGTGTTTCCACTGAGGTGTGACTACAGGGGTCGTATTCAGTTTGCACACGCTGTTCGGTGTAATTTGATTTGTTCATTTGTTCCACCAGACAGTTGTTGACAACACTTCAAAGTCCACAACAATCATGATATCCCTGCAATCATACCTTGTAGGGACTTACAGAGACCTTTATTGTGTAATATGTTAGTAGTTAGCTTTAAAAATTCAGAGAAAAAAAAAGAAATTATCATAAAAAAACAATAATGAGACATTCATCCTTATTAAAATCCTGAAACTTGGTGCAACTCTGTGTCTTCATGACTAATCGTGAATTTTTCTTCCTGTCGACTGTTCTGTAACAGACTTATTTATAGCTGACAGTAATACAGGCCAGAGTGGCTAAGCAGCCGAGCACAACAGAAACAAAACAACTATGCACAGCTCCGCCAGCCTGCAGGCAAAGCAGCATCGCAGGAATCAAAAACCTAATGAAAAAGGGAAACACGGCGGAAAAACAGATAAGGTCAGGTGTAAAAAAAAACATTGCTAATCTGCATAGGCATACACATTCATATATGCATGCACGTTTGATTTGATTCGATCCCACACGGAGCCTTCACCTCAACGCCATCCAACACCTTTGGGATGAACTGGAGACAGCAAGCCAGGACTTTTGGTCCAACACCAGTGCCTCACCTCACAAATTCTCTACACTGTGAATGGGCAAAAAAAATCCCACAGAAACACAAAATGTTGTGGAGAGCCTTCTCAGAAGAGTGGAAGCTGCTAGAGCTGCAAAGCTGTCTGTGTATTTAGAACGTGATGCCATCAAAGTCCCTGTTGGTGTAATGGTCAAGTGTCCAAATACTTTTATCCATATAGTCTATGCACAGACAAATCCAGCACCCTTATAAAACAATAATTATATCATAATGTATTTGTGAAATAATCAGATTTTTATTCATACTGAGTTTATAGGTTCTGCCTGCAGCACATGCTGGTACAATTCGAATTCTCCTCATATTATTGGGCAGGACAGAAAGAGACACTCTCACCCTGAATTCATAAGGGCTCAACACTACTTTTATTTGGCTATTCTGGTTTTAATGCACATTAAGGTCGCCCTCTTTCCTTTCACCACACTCACACATGCACACAGACAAACATACAACAATAAAGACCAATCATTAACCCAGAAGAAGTATGCTAAATATGTCTGCAGGAGCCTCTTATCCATTCCTCCTCCAGGTTAAAAAAAAAAAAAAAACAAGGGCAAAGAGGTGTGTATTTCCATGAAAGAAGAGGGAAGAAGGAAAGTGGAATCTCCCGCATGAGGTTAAAAGCAAGAGTGGAGATGAGACGAAGGAGTAGAGAGTGAAAAGAAAGCATACTCGCAAAGATAAGATTAGAGAAATAAATTAGGGGGGAAAAGACAAGATTGCACGCATTTTTCCCCTGATTTCACAACTAATGATTTCATAAACAGTAACGCGCTGTTACGGTCTTATTCAAAGACAACCAGTGAGTGATGTTACAGAAAGAGGAAAGAGCAGGAAGGGAAGATGAAGAAAAAGGAGGGAGAACAACGTTAACTGAAACCGCAGATCTCAACTGAGATCATATCATAAAAGGCAAGAACCAACAGCGACTTGCCTCCCTCGCCGACATTTCAGTTTCTTATGAGAAAGCCAGTGGAACAGGAGTCTCAGCGCTGATCTTTGTTCCTGCCTTCAAATGTTAGCTGTCGCTCAGGTGAACTCACTGACTGATATAAAAAGAGCAGGGAGGGAAAAAAAAGAGCTTGATAAGTGCTCTGGAGAGGTGATTCAGTTGGCTCCACTCCTATTATTGTTATCTAAACAACCACACATATAGCAGCAGCAGCAGCATCAAGTTAACAGCACGTCGGGAGGAAATTACCTCTGCATGTTTGCTGGGATCATTTTTATAAAAAAGAAGAAGAAAAAAATTGGTTTGATATTTGATTCCCAAAAGGATGGTGCTGGCTCAAAAAAGCTTATGTAAGGAGCTAACATAAATGAAGCCAGCGGTGCTCAGCAACGATCTTCAAAAAGACAGACCTCCCACTCCTCATTTCACGAGCACATCCACTGCTGAGAAATGTGTAAAGAATTGAATTTTTTTAATTTCTTCTTTTTTCTCCTTTTTTGACTGTACTTTAATGGATGATATGTGGGATGAAGGTTAAGATCCTTTTTTCTTCTTTCAGTCAGCACTTAATTTTCTGTTGTCAGCTGACCTAAGTGAGCTTTGACGGGTGCTTTTGCAGTTAGCACAGTTTCAATTATTTGTATTTTTAGGATGAAATGTCATTTTGAGAGTAGCTTCCGTATAGTCAGTGATTTCTGAGTGAAACAGGAAAGGCAGACAGGGCATGGCACCGCGAAGAAATCCGATTTGAGCGTTGAAAAGTGAGTCAAACACACATCCAAACAGCTAGCTGATTAATGATTCTGTGCTGGTTGAAGCTGGAGACTGATTGACGAGTGGATGTCATGTTATTGTTGGTTGAAAGTGAATCGTCTAAGCCTGCGGAACAACACATCACATTTTGTTTTACAGGAAGAAAAAATATCATGGATTTTTTTTTTTTTAACGTACTGGTAAACAGGTGCACAACATAATCAGCAATGTGATTTTTCATTTCACCTTCAGTTCATTTACAAACAAAAAAACCTGCAAATCAGGTTTATCAGGCCTACAATAACTCCCACGTGCTGTGACTGACTGACAGAGTTATCAATAATGATATGGAAACAATAAGCTCAGGCTACTGATACAATGCTCATTTTGTGACCTTTTAGAACTTTGTTTCAGTGTATTGTTTTGGACATTTCAATATCATAAACAACAATAACTTAAATTGTGTGAGGCAGAGCAGTCTAATTATCAGCCTTCTTGATTAAAAGTTTTTCTCTCATGCCTTTAACCCTGTCCATTAGTGGTTTGTGTCTTTGATGTCTTTTACACGCCCAGCTGTAGTCAACATGTCATTCACCCAGACAGCCATTCCTTTTTTATACGTAATACAGCTGACGGCAGAGTGTAGCTCAAGTACTTTACAAAATTAATTGCATACCTATAAAGAAAAATAATTTGAGTTCACCTTTTTATTAATAACTTTCTGTCCCTGCCATTCATTGTTAATGGAACTTGAGAGCATTTATTGCATTGCTTACTGCCATATGACTGCTTTAAGGAGGAGTTGATCAGATTATTGTTATCAGACATGTCCCCCAGATGCAGCTGTTGCCGACTTCTTGTCACATCTGGCTGGCTACAGATAACAGAGCCCTGTTCTTCCTTGGCAGACTCATTGGCCACGTAACGTTCTTACTAAAAAAGGAAACAAAAAGGTGTGGCATAAAAGCCGGGGTGATTTGTTTCAACACGGAGCTTGTCAGCACGGTTTCAACAGCAGCTGAGAACACCAGAGCTTTGCAGATTTCCAAATTCCAAATTCTTATTGAGTGGAACAGTTTCAGCATAAACAAACAACATACTGCACTTCAGTTTGACTGATGTAACAGACTTTGCTCTCGATCTTGTCTAGTTTAAACCTGCTAAACAATCTTACCACCATTCTGGTTAACGACTGGGAATGAAGCCAACACCCATCGAATCTCATGGTATTCGACTTGTATTTGACTAAGTGCGGTGAAGCCGTCGCACTGGTAGCGTTAGGTTTGACACCAGCATCAGCAGTAAGCAATGCAGTCTTTCCTAATAATTTTCTGACTCCTGCCGTAATGTTTTTCAGTGTGCCCCTGAGCTCACTACACATTAAATGTTAATCTCAAACGAGTTTCTACCCAGTACAGTGAAAAACGAGAACTGGAAAAATGATGAAATTTAACACTTCAAAAATTCAAAACTAAAAATTTGGAGTAAAGATAAAGGATTTTGCAAGGTCATTTACATTTTTATTTAAATGTATTTTTATCAAATAATAAAGAAATATCAAAAATGATCTTCAACTGTAACATCCATGACTATAAAATCATTTATAAAAGGATGTTCTTTACTGACAACATGTTTTTGATGTTCACAAAAAGAAGCAAACACATTTTACTCAGTAATGGCATATTATTAGCTGAAAGCGTACAGAACAGAGTTTACCAAGGCAGAATGTATCCTAGCAAACACAATTTGCCATTTCAGTGCAAGAGGTAGGTGGAGAGAGAGGAAAGAGTGACGAGAAAGCTGTGTGAGAGCACAGACGGGGAGAGGAAAGGAAGAGAGAGCGCAGAGGAGAGCAGATTGAGAAAAAAGGAGAGCGAGTGTCAGCTGTAATTAATGGAAAAAAGGCTGATATACCAGCGAGGCGGGAAATGTGGAGGAAAGGGCACAGCAGACATCAGAACGAGGACTGTAACAGAAGGAGCTAAACTCATTTAACGTCCATCGGCAGAGGTGAGCGTGCGGCGGCAGAGCGGGCGCAACATGAATCATGTAAGACGCAAAACAGTCAAGTCCCAAAAGTGAAAACACACAGGAAGTCCGATTCACGCTCGTGTTTTCTAGGTGTGCTCGAGCACTCCGAGCTGCACTGTCAGCACATCCAAGGATGATCCAGCGTGATCACGTCACTTTAGGGTGTAGAGAATGAACATGATGCACTGTGTGTACATGCTGGGGCATTTCCAGGGTGGCAGACTTTCGGTGAAAAACGGATTAAATGAATTGACGTTACTGTGCAAGCTGCGTGAAGGCTTACATAAAACAGAATTTATGAACTAACTACTCTTTAATCAATTAGTCAGTGGAAAGAAACATCATTTACTACATTTACTTTGTCTTATGTACAACTCATTGGAACTAAAGCAATTTGAAGACGTCAACCTTGGGCTCAGGGAATTTATGCTGAATATTTTTCACTATTTTTTGACATTTTATATAATAAGCACCTCTAGAGAAGACAGTCATTGCCAAGATGGAAATTCATTTTTATATGCGTCTGCACTAGTGGTCTATCAAAAACCCTCGCTGCTTCCCACGTTGTCCCATATTTAGCGTGGATTCAAATGTCAACAATCAATACATTTTGTTCTACACGTCCACCTGCACCACTAGTGCTCTCTTTAACGTCTCTTCCAAGGGTTTGGGATCGATCACCTAAGAAATCCCGCCATCTTTCCCTTTCAGATTGAAAGACCTGATAAGAAATATGACCTGACTTTGGCAAGCTTGTCAGGGATCTTGGGCGAGAGCAGCAGTGGTCCACAGCTTCAGAGCAATAATAAAGCTACAGCAGACTCTCAAACAAAATGAAAGCACAGTACACAAACAAAGCTGAGCCTTGCACTGGCCAACTTTCAGCTACTGAGGGAACAGAGAAAACAATGTCTGATAGCAAAAAAAAAAAAACAAGGTACAGTAGCTTCAGAGAAACTGATGGTACAAACAAACTGAAATGACAGACGAGAGGCAGTTAAAAGGAAGTAAAAACCGGTGAGGAAAAAAACAAAACAGGAAAAAAGCACGGGTGGGGGGGGGGTAAGCTGCAGACAGGGAGAGATAAAGAGACTTTGGCCCAGCTGGATTAAGGCCCATTTACAGTGGACCTTTTCAGGCTCCTCCTCCTCTTCCTCCTCCTCCTCCTCCTCCAGATTCCCCAGACTCCCATACTGAGGGCAGTCACATAAGGAACAAGGAAGAATTTGTCTTCATTGGAGCCAAGACTGTCAGCAAATCGTTACCACTAGCTGGGTCACTTTACATACACGCACACACACATATGATTATGATGAACATATGATAGTCATGTTTAGAACATTTTTCAGTGCTTCTCCTAAGATTTTACCGTGCAATGCAGGACAGCTCCCAGGCAAGTGGAAAGAAGACTCACTGGGGCCTACTGAATTTGATGTCATGCAGATCTATATGATAAATAGTTTAAACCAGCCCATGCCTGTTGCACCACCCAGTTTCAGAGGGGAGAGCAGCCTGGCAAACAGAAGTTTCCTGACGCTTCTTCCTATGCCTGCACTTATAAGACTGTTGATCTGAACAAAGCCTCCACCACATCACAAGGTTGATATAAGTCATAAGTCAAATCATTTCTAGGCTTATAGCAGCATATCAAGCATTGCAATCAGCACAAGTCTCTCCAGTCCCACGATCTACCTCTCAGATAAAGCCAAAGCCACGTCATCTGTTCAATGGGAAAATGTATTTTCATGTGTGTTATTGATTAATTTTCACTCACCGCGATACAGTGAAGTACACTGGCAAGAACACACACAAACAACAAACAAACAGCTTGACATTGTCTAATTTACCATAAATACCATACCATCAGGCAGCTGACCGTTACTTTGACATTGTTCTTCAAGCCACATTAGAGAAGACAACACAAATAACATAAGTAAGAACCATTTAAAATATCACGCAAACAAGTGCAGTGAATAATGAAGAAATAAGTGAGTTAAGTTTGGTTTTAAACTATTAAAGCAGAGACTTTCTCTTTCAGAAAAAAGAAAACTGTGTTTCAGTCTTCGCGGGTGTTTTATGAGGCATTTCCATACACATGTGGCTTGCTCGGCTTGCCTCAGCTTGACCTGCATTTCCATCACAACCAGGCTACCCCCTCGAAGGTGTGTCTTTAACTGACGATGTGTTGTGGCTCCTCATCGAAACTGTTACTATTTGTACCGTGGCTTAAGTCCACTTGTTCTAAAAAAGCTAACAGAGCTGTCTGCTAATTCTGTATTAGACACATTTCATTTCCTATAAATTCCCCGCAATAAAAGTCACCCATTATTTTGTACGTTACAGGCTTTTCTTATGAAGCATTTCCAGCTGGGTTTTTCACCAGCTGTAACAAAACTCCTACAGCTGAAAGCAAATACAATGAAACACTAAAGTGAAGCAGATATCTGAAAGTAAAAATAGGGATGCAGCGGAAAGATTAAAGATACAAAAAGCAGCGAGACACAAATACACAGAGACTTTAAAAAAAACGCTTTTCTCTCTGGTCTCCTGAGAGACATGAGTTGAGTCTTGCAACACGTTTGTCAGACGGAAACGAAGTGGGGTCGTCACAGGTTGGCCACAGTCAGCAAGATGTCACCGCAACCTGCCAGACGTGCTTTGGCCACAATCTAGAGGTAGTCAAGAGGTATTCACGGGCAGGTTGACGTGGCTGAACTGGTAATGGAAATGCAAAAGCCTCATTAGTGACACAGCCACAGACTGTCCTCGTGCCGACAGCTCGATGTCAGTCCAATAAACAGCCGTGGGCTCCGCTTGCATTTAAAGAAATCGCACATCAACTCATTAGAGTGTGAAAAACAGGAGTGGTGTGACTGCAGTCCACTGTGAGAGACATTCAGGGTGTGCATGTCAGCCCGGGATACAGTAGTTCTGATTTGCCTATAAAATATACAATAATTAATAATCAAGTCCTATTATACACTATAGTGTATTCCATTACATCTGATCACACTTGACAGGATGAGGTAATTAAACTTTCATCACATTCATTGGCTTTAGTTAATAACCTAGACTGAGCTACACTTATAGGCCCCTGTTTGTCCAATAAAATGACTTAACGTTCAGAAAGAGATGAGGACTCGGCTACTTTACCAGAATCCTTCACCTAAATAACCTTCTGCAAATAACTTGTCTACTACACAAGCTAAGTATTCATTAGCAAGCAAATTCTTAACTGCCAGTCACTGACTCATAACTCACTAAGCCCCATAGTCAGTGTACATTTGAAAGAAAAAAGATAAATAGAAAGTGATGGGTACTTTTAAGAATATTCAAATTACATGTTTATATATTGACCCCTTTGGTCTAAAGCTAAATCTTGGTCTTGTGTGGTGCATTCAAGACATTCTTGCTACATTATGCTTCAATACAGTTGATGAAAGCTGTTGCGTAACACTGCTGGCGAGCTTCCAACCCTGAGAGAAAGCATGTGAAAAAACTAACATGGGGAAGAGCCGTAAATTATCTGCGGCCAAATTCTTAGCAAACAGATCCAACCAACTAAAACACATCTACAGAAAGCTCATGAGAATTGAACAAATGAACAAAAACAGATTTTGCATCTTTATATCAAGGTGTACTCATTGCCAAATACATTTTTTTTCCTGAGTTGTTAGAATAAATGCTTGAAATTCACAGAGAGCTACTGAAACCATTATCTAAGGTCTTGCTGTAAGCAGACGTGCTGCTTGTTCACAATTAGAATGACACTGGTGCAAGTTGACTTTTGCAGCACATATTGGCATGCATGGATGGCACAACTGCAAAATGCCTTCTGTGCAAGTTTGAGTCAGGGCATACCTACTTACTTAACAGAGGATACAGTTCTCAATTCTGTCTACACTATGTTCCCAAACAGTCTTCCCAAAAAAAAAATAACCTGCACATCAAGCTTCTGCTCAGACGCATGACGAGGATGAAAAAAAAGCATGTGAATGAACTGATATCCAGTCAGAAAAAAGGAAAAAAAAACCCCAAAACATTTCCTCCAACAAAACATGTGGCTTTAGCTTTAGCCTTCATACCAGATGGTTCCCATCACAGTTTGGGGAGAATGAGGTCCTTTTGGGTCACCATCTTAGGATTATCCAGGTAACCAGTGCATCTAGCTGCTGGATGTCTGAAATATGCTGTATGAGCTAAATGAGTTTCACAACACAAGGCAGAGGTTGGCAGCAGTCAAATCCAGCATACCCTTCTTAAAAGAGAGAAAGCAAGAGAGCGAGATTAAACATGACAGACAGAGAAAAAGAAAAAGAGAAATGATGTTCTGCTGCTGGTGTCTTGCACTTCAGTAATTTTAATCACTGCGCCTGAGAAACTGAGCCTGCTACTCAAGGTGGGGTCTGACTTTGGAGCTGGTGACAGATCTAGAGTGATGACTGGGACGATGAGTGTGTTTTATGTTGGGTTTTTTTTCCCTGTTGCAGGGGCCTAACACCACTTCAAAGCAGCTCAGGGTGTATTTATTTTCAGTCAAAACATTCATACTGTGTTACTACACCAGCACATAGTAAGAAATATAATATTTTCATAATCTGTACAAAACAGACGAAAAAAAATTTCAACAAGGAAATTTGGCTATTTTTTGAATCCCAATTCACTGTCAGTATCTGACCCAAAAACCCCATTTTTAGTTGTGTCCTCTTTAAAAGTTCTCTACGGTACAACTTTCACTCACACAGGCCGGCTCTCCTCCTTATCATCACATGACACTGAGAGAAGAAAACGAAGAAGGGGCGGGGAGTCTAAATTGTCCATACCTTACTGCCGCAGAACATCTTATATGTTTGACTTACTGCCAGCAATCAGTAAACCTGTTCAGCATGTTTGACAGAGTAAAGCGTGCGTGGAGAGCAAAATGGTCCCTGCAGCGTTTTTAAATGCCTTTATGCAAAGCTTCAAACTCTTTGTTTTCATGGCTGTTTTCGCTTGAGCGCATTTTGAGACTCCTTTCAACTTATCCCTACATTACTGAAGACGAGTAGACTAATAAGGTCATGAATACCATTCTCGCGACCAACGGAGGAGTCACATCTCAGTGTCTGGGTCGACCAAAGAGAGACAGAGAAAAATGAAGGCAACGAAAGGGAAAAATATTTGAAGTGACATTTAGAAGTTTGTTCAAGCAAACGACATCAAAGAAGGGAGCGAGAGTCTGGAGGAAAAGGAAGAGGGTAAGGTGTGTGGGTGGGTGTTGGTTACACAGCCCTACACTTTAGTTAATCACTCTGCGTTTCTAACAGACACAGAAATAACAAATTACATTCTTCTGTCAAGGATATGAAAGAAGGATGTGGCAGGTATGCGACTGATGCACATGCAGAGCTTAATCTCAAATAAAAGAACCAGCATATGAATCAAGGCAGGAACAAACAATTACCTGTAATTAAATTCAATTCTAATTCTTTTTCAATTTCTAGAAGTGTTCATCTTTGTCAAATAATAAAGTAATGACAAAAGCCAGTCGTAGATTAAGAAAGCCGTTTTCTGCTGTAGACAACCACTAAACAAAATAATAACAGTGGAAATGGCATAATTATTATAGCTACTCCTAGGGTGATAGCCCGCAGGCAGATGCAGACACACAACGCTTTTCATGTTCATTTCAGGCCGACGTTTCACTGCAAAGCCTTTATCGGCTCATGAAAATGACTTGCTGATATTATTGCACATTCTGCCAACTTGAATTACAGAAACTACAGCAACCCATCCGCTAGATGGTGAGATACTTCATTCAGGACAAAAACAGTAGTCACGCATTATACTTTGCCCCAATGAACAACCAATGAATAAGCAACACAAATAAGGAACATGTTATCAGATCTAATTCCAACATTGCTTTGGAAAGATTAAAAAAAAAAAAAAAAACTGGCACACTATAACTCACAGCAAAGCATTATCATCACAAGCTAAAGCGCATTTAAAAATAGTAGTGTGGCCTTAGCACTAACCCTGCTGAAAATAGACAAACTCCAGACACAGAGGGGCTTCTATTTTAAAGAAAGACAGCATGGTGGGTCAATATTCCTACATAAATGAACAGGGTCAGTCGAACACTTCAGTCAATGTAGGGACTGAAAACGAAAAGAAAATCTTTCTCTGATTATTATATCAATACACCAGATTGTCCAGAATAGCTCTTCTTTTGTCAATTGACTCAGCTGAAACTGATCCAAACTTTCGGGGCAGAGAAAGACAGAGAAAGAGAGAAATCAATGGACAGAGATGGAGCAAAGGGTCAAGGCAGACAAATGTAACACTCTTTAACGGGCAATAATCAGATTTGCTCAAATTTTAATGAACTTAATTCCACAGACATTATATACCTCCTTCATTTTGTGATCTTTAGACTTCATGGAATGGTAATTCCGTTTATGTGTTGTTCCTTTTGCTGCCATTTCTAAGGCTGCAGGAGGTAGACACTATAATGTGCAGTCACTGAAGGAGCATGATACATTAAAAGCTGGGCAAAATGAGAAAATGCTTTCACAGCAAACCACAACATCTTGAGCGCTTCCCAGTGTTGACTTTGGAAAACCAAAATGTAGCCTTGATGTCTGTCACAACCGGTGTTATATTTTAAACAAAGTGCTCTGCTGGGTGTACAGCAATGGCCTGAGCAAGGCCATGCAGCAGCTTTACTGTAGTTTAAACTTACCACAACTGTAAAACTAAACAACGGCAGAAAATATTAATGTGTATTTCTCCTGCTACCCTAAAACATTTCCTCGGTGGATTAATCTTAAAAGAAAACAAAATGTCTCCGACAGTCAATGTGTGATATATAACTACTGACAACTCTATCTGGTCCTCCAAGCTGAAGGGCTGAACAGACTCTGCCATCGGCTTTTAATAGCTGTGTAGATCCATTTCTAGATGGGGCTTGATTTAAGTGCACAGCGACATCTCAGTAAACACACAACAAGAACTGGGCCACCTTGGATTATAAAGGCTGGAACTGTGCTGAAACTTACTAATGGTGTTTTGACTGAAGCAAAAAGAGGCAATTACAAAGTTTTCTTTCGAAACAGCTGGCACGGATCATAAGACTACTCAGGGTGCAAGTCTGAAAGGCAGCTTCGGGGGATGAATGTTTGCCTCCACATGTACAGTAACCTTGGTCAGGTAAATTATTTACTGGTCTATGGCGCAAGAACCTTTGCGTTGTCTGGTGACGACCCATACCCATAGCCTGCTGCACACATGCAGCAATCAAGGCTGCAAGTGCATACTGAGGATTTTCATGTGTTTATCAGCATTTATCTACACATACTATGGCAATAGGTCTGACATGATAAAGTGCATTTCAGTCTACAGCATAACAATCCACCTACTTTCACATGATTAGCATTCACAAATGAAAGTACACTGAGTCTTCAAGGATGCATGTAGTCATGCACGAGCTCTTAAAAGCAGCTCAACAACAAGTATTGAACAAACAAGTCAGAAATGAAGAGCTCTGACTAATTATTAAGTCACAGCTTGTTGGAGATTTGCTGTTTGAAATGGATGCTTCCAAACTCCATCAGGTGATTTTATTAGAGGCATAAATACTGTGATACTGTAGAATGACTCTCATTTTATTTTATTTTTTTTTCACACTGTAGACAGACACAATATAAAATGGCACTGAGGAAGTGTTTTGTATTTCATGGCATGCTCATCTGAAATTCCAAGTGCAAACAGCTCTAACCTCATACATACCATCTCCAGGCTTCAAAAGCTGGCAGGTCTGTGATATTATACATTAACTGTACCTAAAAAGACCCTCAGCAAATCAAAAGAACAGCAGCTCTGGGACCGGAGGGATTCATCAAGTGGCTCACGCTTCAACAAGATGGATGCTTGCTGTCAGAGGGGTCCGAACCTGCGGCCTCCTGCTGACAGTCTCCCTGGAGACTCTGCCACCCTGCTGACTCTGATCAGGTGGAAGGAAAACTCTAACTTGTTTCTTGAAAAGTAACCCAGCAGAGGAGCAAAGGAATCACTTATTCGCTCCCTTTTAAAGCCGTATTTGGACAGACTAGCATCCAATTTTGATTTCTGCGCAGTCAATAAAATGGCCTGAGATCGATGGCCATTATCAGAGAAGATTTTTGCCATTAAAAACACAGGCAAATAATTTGAACAGAAGGAGGAGCAAGTCATTCATTACATCCGTTTAAACAGATGAACTGAAAGTGAACCCTGGACCTCAGTAATCAAATCCAGACTACTTTTCCTTTAGTCCAATCAGGAACACCGACAAAGCATGGGACAGAAAGATGTGTGTTCTATATACAGATTGAGGGCATTTCCCTGCTTGCTGACTCGGGATGGAAGGATTAAAGAAGATCACATCTGGGTTAGATGACAGAAGAAGTGATGATGACCCACAATGAGGCAGACAGGCTGCACGACACAAACAGAGCAACAAAAATATGTCTTTACTGTCTCAGAAAAACAGAGACAGTAAAAAGTACGGGAAAAAACAGGGCAGCCAAGACAGGAAATTCCACCATCTTGATTCATCGATCAGAAAACAAGTACTGACACATCAGAGAATTTACAGGACTTGCGGTGAAATACGGCGCTTGCAAAGTCCTGTTATGGTGTTTGTGTTCCTGCAGGAGGCTTCTATTTGTCTCTACACAAAAATGTTATCGAGACAAAATTCATCAGGGTTTCTGTGTTTGTTTCTGAATCCGCTCAAACAACAACTGAAAGCAGAGAGATGGTTGTGGGAAAAATACTGCAAGATGAACAGCAGCAGGGGAGATAATCAATATAAATATTTTGACAACAAACAAAAGTATCCTGGATTTTTATGGTAAACAAACAATGGATTTGTTTCCATTTAACTTTATCACAAAACGGAAAAACAAAAAGTTGTGTGTATATATTATAACTGCAAAATCACAGAGATAAAATTATTCTTCATGATCTGTTACACTGTTTGACATCTCCAGAAGTGCTGTGTCGTTGTCAAGCCATGTGTTTAATAAATGAGCAAGGCAGCTGTTTACATCTTGATCTAGTAACTAAATTTCCTCAATTTATTTAATTTGAGGGATGTATCCCCCACCCCCCCAAAAAAAATTAGATTTCAATTACATTTTTTATGTAGAATATTTCATTTTAATATTATCTACTGTAGACAGTCTCCACTGATTAAGCTCAATGGTGCACAGATCAGTTAGGAGGAAAACTAAGTAAACGGGTGGAGACAAATCACAGCCCAAATGAACTCCTATGGGACACCTTGGATCAACGCACCATCAAATCACCATCATCGTCACCTTCAACAGAACTAAAGCAGTAAATTTTCCGTTGGTTTTTCCTTTAATTTGTCAACCAGATGTGTCTTCGCACGGTAAGTTCTTAGTTTTGCATGCAGGTAGCAAAAGCGGAAAATTACATCTCTTTCCACTTTTGGGGGGTGTTTGTGGTGGAGAGCATAATTTGTCACCTCCACTAACCAATATACAGGGGAAAACCCTATGATGTGCTTGTAGTTTCTGCAAATTTGTGACACTTACGCTTGAAGTTCATAGATGTGACTGTGACAGAGAATCTGACCTGGGGCACTAACCCTGCCCTCTACTACCTGAGGAAGCTGAGCAGAACTAATCTTCCTCAAAAACGCACTGTGAACATTTTATCACTGTGCAATAGAAAGCGTGTTGACCTATGGACTGTTAGCGTGGTGCTCCTGCTGCACTATGGCTGAAAAGCAGGCACTCCAGAGAGTGGTGAAAACAGCATTAGGACCAGTCTCCTGGAGATCACCTCTGTCTACATCAGCCACTGTCTGAGGAGAGTGCACAATATCCTGCGGGAGCCAGCACACCCTGTACATCACTTGTTTCACCTGCTGCCCTCAGGGAGAAGATACAGGTCCATCCGGGCCAGAACCAGCAGAGTGAGACACTCACTCTACCCCCGCAACCCACCACCTCACACTACATCTTCCACACAACTACAATAACTGTCAACTGGTCTTTGCATTGCTGCAGCACTCATCCCACTCCACACTTCCCTCCATAATTTCAGTCCCTCTCCCTCCCTCCCTCCCTCCTCCTGTTACCTTTATTTAAACGGTTAATGTATTCTACTGTATTGTATATTGTATTATATGCTATGCCAGTTTGGATGATGCTTGTATATTATCTCGTTGTTTCTCGACAATGACAATAAAGTATAAGTTTGCTTTGGTTTACTGGTGACTTCACAGTAATACAGCACTGTTCTAATTTTAAGTAAACAAGCGAATCAGCCGATCAGCAATATTTTTAATTAACATATGAATTGTTTTATGAATGATGCAACTTCAGCCAAAGAGGGGAAAAGACACAGCAGCTTGAGCCATGATAACAACTAGACTCTGCACTTCCTGTCTCCTGATAAAATTGTTTCCAAACGTAATAGACACAATCCTCTGTTTATGAGGTACAGTGAGTCAGTTCACTCAGAGTTATATTTATGCACACTCCTGACATATCTGAGCACAGCCTGCTCGCAGAATTCTTCATGTGACTGTGGCCGACGGACTGCAGAGAAAGGAACTGACTGCTGCCATCACAAACACACCCCCATTATCGCCTTCTTGCTGTCAATTTCTGGTCCAACTGTTGCAAGCTGAGCTAGGATACGCTGCTAAGTAAGCCATCGAATTTATGACCGAATCACAGCTATGCACTCAGAGGAACTTCAAAGCATAGTTCTGATGGCCATCGCATAATTCATTAGACAAGGATGGCTTCACAAAGAATTCTGCTGAAATTATCCATCAAGGATTGTTTACTCTGTTCCGAGTAATGACAGCCTGAACCAAAAAAATGGCTCCCAGCTAGCTTTGCCGACCACACAGTCATCATGTGATGTGCAATGAGGCATTTGTGAGTCCGTATGTTTGTCTGTAATTGGGCGCAGAATGTGGGTGTAGTGTAGTGTATATATTACATACAGCAAATGCAGAGTACAGCTCCATTCTTAGGTCATTTGATGACAACCGAGCTATCTCCATGACAACTGGGCATTCGCTTAGAGAAACTCTGTGCGATGTGGGTGAAATCTCCAAAAAAAAAAAAAAAAAAAAAAAAGGGGGGGGGGGGGGGGGGGGGGGGGGTTAGTAAGTGGATCTTGAGTTAATAAAAAACTGTTTTCACCAGAGTCAAGACTGAACCCATTCAACATGCAGTAGATGACAATTTAACTAATAGGCATAACTGATGTCCTGTACACAGAATGGACCAAAAATGTGTATTCAGCCCAGTTTAGAGGCTGTGGACTAACTGCAATGCATCATGAAGAGACAATATTTCACAGGATAATTTCTTAATAACACTACAAACTGCCGCTGAAATTTATTGGCAACGATTCAAAGGCTTTCTGAAAAGCTTTGCAAAAATAGTAGTTTTTGCAGGGATATGGCTAGCTAAAGTCTAGCTTTGCCAAAAAAAGGTTAAATCCATCATGTGGCCTGCTACATAGGCCAGGACATTTTCATGACACCCAACACTAGCATAAACAAACCAGTAGCAACAAAACAGCCTTAAAAAAGAAACTGCTTGGCTGCTAAGAGGCCCAGACCTCCTTTGACTGTCTGCACTACAGTGACCCCAACCGAAGCCTACATCAAAGACTCAATACAGTAGACTCCACTGAGGCCTGAGAGACCAAGGCAGAGAGAAGAAAGAAGCGTGACAAATGAATGAAAGAGTATCTTGTTGAGAAACATGTCTTGGCTGATGAGAGCTGCATATATATAAAGCCTCTTTAAGGAAGAGTACCGATATGGAATCAGATTGAACTTTTAGCTGTACAATGATGATCGAGTCAGAGATGCTATCTTTGAAAACTCATCTTTGCACAAGTCTCTCTAGGGCACAGTTTGTATAACGTTAGAGAGGTCTCGTGGCGTTGTGGTGCTGCTCCTCACAGGGTAATACAAAGCATCAGAGTAACATGTGGCCTGCATGTTTGCATTCCACGTGAACAAGTAGGCCTACTTGATTAATCCTGACTTTGAAATATTAAACGAGTGTATGAAGTGATGGAGGATGGGAGAAATAAATCACACAGTGGTAATTAAACAGTAAAATGCAGCAAAAAAGGGAAGTAAAATGCAGCCTTGCATACGATGAAGGTTAAGCTTATTAAGCAACAGGAACTCAAACAAACAATGTGGATTGAGGTTGGCTCAATCTTAAGAGATTACAAATCAAGAAAACTGAGTCAACACACATGAGTGTGACCCAGTTTTCCTTTAGTTCGTTTTATCTGCATTTTGCCTGACTACCTCTTGTGAAATGACTATTGAGAGCATTTAGAATAGTACAGTTAAAATTCCCTGAGGGAAAATTATATAATGTATAGCCATGACATATTAAAAAACAAAACACACACTTTTTTTTTTCCTGAGTCAGACTCAAAAAGGAGGGCAGACTTTGTGGATGAGGTACATTTCAACAAGGCTGTGGGTGAAATAGTTCAAATAAATAAAATGATGATAAATGATTTTTATTAAGTGATAATGATGATATGATCATCATTATCCACTGCAAGTGAATTAATGATAATGCTGAATTATCACAGCATGTCAGCTCATGGGCTCTGGGCTCTTATGTGTCCACAAATGCTGACATAATGCTGACGTACTACAAGTGAAAGGTCAGGATTCAATTTAGTTCAGTTACTCAGTTCTGTTTGAGGGTGTTTTCACTTCAGTGAATTAGTACCCACAAATAGAAACAAAACCCTCCAATACAGTCACAACTCTCCAACTAAATAACAAAGTTGATATCTCTGTTAACGACAGAAAAAAAAAGGCAGCTGCAGTGAAGCCTGACAAACAACTAGAGACCATAGTCACACCAAGAATTAGGTAAAATAATGCAAATATGCAATACTCATCCAATGCATCATCATAGTCACTTGCAAATTTTCATTTATGGCCCCCACACAGTGCCAGCATCCATGACTGCAACTCATGTTGACTTTTTCCCTCCAGAACTTCTCCCTTCAATTGGCTGCATCAGTCAGTGTAAAAAAAAAAAATCTTTAAAATATATGCTGGAATTTAGGAAATCCAAATTTATAAAACAGGCTTTCCATACAGAACACTTCATACAGTAGTAGCGGCAGTGCACATGTTGAGACGCTTCCTTCAACATTAATGTTGTGTTTTTAATGAAAGAAAATGCAGAGGAGCATGAAGTCATCCACTCAACACCACAATCACGCAACAAGCCCCCAGGCAACCTTCACACAAACCGGAAACAATGTCAATCTATTTTAAAATGTGTCTGAAAAAAAAAAAAGTATTCATCTGGCATTCAGCACTACTGTTAACACACCCACAAATGTCAAACACAAGCACAATTAACTTGCAAACAAGAAAATAGAAACATGATCTAAGTGCGTGTGTGTGTGTGTGTGTTTGCGTATACACCTCTTACATGCGTCTGTGAAATATGAAATATGGAGAGCTCTGAAGGGTCTGGAATAAAAAAAACATGATGGAGTGACAGTCTGAGAGAGACGCAGCAGCACACCAGAGCAGATCTGTACACGTGGCCTCCCAGCATCACACACACACACACACACTTGCCCTCTGCAGCTCTGCTCTGGCACACACTGACGCGGCACAGCAACAGAGAAGGGTTCACGTCAACTTCGTTACCCTTTCTACTGTCGGCACGACTAATATCATTTCAGAATGAGACTTTACACTTCGCACCAAAAAGATGAAAAGATTAACAGGTGGAACATTCAGAAAGCAATGCACTGTATAGCTAAGTGTCATTTATGTCTGCTGCACACAAGAAGGTGTCACACAGTAGAAAGAAATGAAAGGAAGCAAAAAACGGCTGTCAGCTTAATTAAAGAAGTATAATGCTGTTTCAGGAATTTAAAAAGAGTGTTTCAGGGGCCTCATTCCACCCTGAGTATGGAGCAACACCATTTGTCTATTTGATTATCAGTTACATAACCAGAGGTTTGAGCCAAGTAGCGTGATCGAGCCAAACTGCGTTCCAAGTGTGCTGAAAATTCCCATACAATAGCGAGGTGTTCTCGGTGATACACAGTACAGTATGCGGAGTCGTTTGCTATGTTCACTAGTGAGGTAACCAGGGAGCCGGAGTCCTTCTGGCTGTCCATCATCCTGAAGGGCAGGGTTGTAAAACATTCCATCACAGTCTATTATTATCTGTTATTTGCATTTTGTTTTTTAATGAGATCCATGGTGGATTGCAGTTTTCAAAAGCAACTTGAGCAAAATAACATGTGATGTTCAGAATGAACATACAAATCATGCATTTCTAAGGGCGTGCGGAGAAAAGATCAACAGTGACGGTGTTGGCACAGTTCAGTAACACATGAGGCTGATGAATGATTTTTTTTTTCCCTGCATCGCCTAAACATTGCAGCTGTTAAGTCTAAACAGGCACAAATCAATTTTACACCCCTCTGTGATCCGCACTGCTCACAGAGGTATTTGTTATGCTATACAGAACTGCATTATGCTGTGTACAGCTCCTGTGGATTTACCTTAAGTAATTACTTGCACTACAGTAATGCCCAAGGTACAATGTTGTATGATTACAGCGAACCTCACAGTCTTCTGATATATACACACAGATTTGGTTTCATGCAGAGCTCAAAATATTAATCTTTCAATTCATTATTAAATGGAAAGGAAATTAATCTGCAGGTATTTTCAGATTGATCATTGGTCAGTTTTAAAAGTAAAAAAAATCCTTAAAACTCTCTCAGATTCTCACATTTTTGTCTAACTTGATAGCAAACTGAACACATTTGGCTTTTGGACCGTTGTTCAGAAAAGATGTCACTTTGGAACGTAGGAAACTTCAATGGCCATTTTATAGATTGATTAACTAATGAGTTAAGTTGTTTGTGCTGTAAGAGTTTTTTTTATTGCAGTGTTTAGACAATGCAGGGCGTCATCAGAGGAGCAAACTAAGCTGGTGCAACAAGCATCAGCATACCAGGAAGTAGCTTGTGCACAATAGCATTTTGGCACAGACTCTTGGCATTGCCACATGTGTTTCACGTTTGTTGTTTGGTTAAATTTGAAAGTGACAAAATAATTGCAGATGAATTTTCTTTCCATGTGTCACATTAGGACCGAACAGCAAAGCAAAACAGCCACAACAAAAGAAAACATTATCATAGCAGCTTATTAACAAGCCATTTTGTTGTTTCTGCAAAGCTTTGTTATCAGTGTTAGCGGTAGCTCTATCATATGTAAATAAAAGAGCTGAAAAACACACAGTTTGCACTTGTGAACCGTGATAGAAACTTGACCATAGTCTAATTGGTTAACAGCACAACAGCCCAGGAGCATATCAGTCTGACAGGAGGAAGATAACAGTGTTCATCTTCGACTTGTTTACAAAGCGGCCTGAGCCGAACACTTCAATGGCTCTTTCAGATGGACAGTCCTGACTCACATTATTACCCTGCATTAATCAAACACCATCTTATGATCTGACGGTCATAAAACAGAGGATAAATCTCTCTCTTTCAAACTTTCACTCACAGCCTATTCGGTACTTCCCAGCAGAAGTGAGAACCTGACCCTTCTCACTTAAGCCCCTCGCGCTAAACACTGACCACACTGCATCCTCAGAAACGTACATCTTACATTTCCTCAATGAATCATTTCCTGTGGGCTGACACACTTTACGCAACTCTGTGATATCTTTATAACAAGCGTCGTGTTCCAGCGCTATTTTGGAAAAATACCAGAGGACAAGGCAAATTATGATGAGTTACTCTGTATGAGAACAGTTTCACAATCTTGCCCAAAAATAAATATCTTTTCAGTAACTGCTTCAGGTTAGAGGCCTACTACCACAGCTGTAATACTGAAATTACAGAATGTTTGCATACTGCCCAACATTTTTTCTTTTCCCTCTTGCCTCCTTGTAAGCTGAATGTTTTCAACTACCGTAATTCATCGCTTTTTTTTCCTCAAATCTAACAGTAATTCTGTAAACAAAGAAGGATTTATTCCTATATTTGTCTGTCGTGTTACTCCTGAACTGTGATGCAATGTGGATCAATCAGAGGAACGTGTGGCCTGTTGTGTGTGCCCATTGGAGGTGATAAGCACCAGATGCCCTCCACAACAGGGGTGCTAGCTCTTCCACACACACACACACACACACAGAAAATTGTCACAGACAAAACACACCACAACGCCTGGCTTACTGAAGTGACATTTCTATTGTGGTAAAAATCACATTGGAAGACTCAGGCTTAAATGCTGTGAAAGGCAACGACTGCTTTCATATCCCAAATGCACACTCAAGGTTTCCTGCAGGGAAGTGCCCTGATACATCACTCTGAAATTGATTTGATTTCAAGACCATCAACAGCAAACAGCACAAACATGTTTCTGTGGTTGCAGGAGCACCAGAGCAAAAAAAAAAAACACAATAACAACAAAAAAAGCAAAATGGTCTTTGATTATCTGGCTTATGATTCCCACATTAAATCAATCAATTTGTGATTCGCTGTCATGTATTAGAGTTCATTTGTGGCCTTTAACAACAAACAAGATGCATCAGTAAGTCACATTCACTGTGTTTGGACTTCTGATTCTGTGCTGACAGATTTTCTGTTTTTTCTGACCCAGTATTTGAGTTCAGAAAAGGCAGCAAAAATGACCCAAAAAAACAAAACACACCAATTAACAGGTCACAGAGACTAGTTCACAGTTCAAACTTCTCACAGCCAAGACTGCACAACGGCATGAATCACCTTCAACTCCCCTCTTACAAATCTTAACATTTATCAGAACAGCAAATACAAAGTCAAGCAAACCATGGATCAAAACAAATCCGCCACATGGGGACAAAAGTAAGCAGAGCAGAGCAAAGTAAAATCTCTGTGAGACCTACCTGGAGTAGCTGATGGGAAACGTTGCCAAGGCTGCGGCGGAGGGGATCCCATCGTCAACCCTCTGTATCCCGGATGACTCTCCATACCTGTTCCCCCTGGCCCAACTCTCCCCGGCCAGAGCCAGGTTTGAGTACATGCCAAAGGGCTTATGGTCTTGTAGGCCCACTGCGGAGGATGGGTTGGCTCTGTAGTTGTAGCCAGGTCCTGCACCGATGCCCATAGGTGAGGACATGTGGCCTGCTCCATGTAGAGAGCTCATGCCACTCTGTAGACACTGCGCCTGGCAGAAACCAGCGCCCTCTTGCTTCTCCTGCTTGACCACATCAGAAGTGCAGATGCGGATGAAAGAGTCGTCAGGATCCTTCTCTTCCTTGATCATAACGCTGGACAGAAGTGATTCAGGCGGCTGCTGCTGATGATGAAGCTGATGTTGCTGGTGCTGTAATAGGTGGTGGTGCTGCTGCTGCTGCTGCTGGTGAGGATGATGCTGAACGGAGTGGTCTGCGCCGTTCACGTTGGTACAGTTTACTCCGTTATCCACAAGAGACTTTGTTTCCTTTAGCAAGCCGCTGATTGGACCGCCACCACCCCTGCTCTCATGCAGGATGTTACCCAAGTGTTCCACTTCTGAATCCAATTCAAAATCACTGATTTCTGGCAGAGAGCTAGGAAGGTCTATTTCTTGCCAAATCTCAGTATCCTCGATTAGACGACTGCTGCTGCCATCCAAATCACTCGGACCAGCCCCTGCACGTCCACTGTAAATTTCCAAGTCTTTATCCATAGAAAAATTCCCCTCCTGCTTGATGTGCTGGGGAAAAAGGTCCGGCAGAGGGAGGTTGCCCAGGACGGAGATGTCTGAGGTGTTGATGACAGAGGTGGACGAGCGGTCCAGATCGGAAATACCCTGTTTCAGCAAGCTCTCCTCCATGCTGAAAAGATCAATATCCCGTTGTTGTTGTTTCTCCAGTCTGATGATTTTACCCTCCTTCATGTCTGGTAGGACATAATGCCGAGGGGAATCAAAGAGACCTCCAAGCTCCCCCTGGTCTTTGGTTCCACCTTGTCCATTTGGGGACCCCGGGCCTGGCAGGTGCATTGCAGACTGGAGCAGTGAACCAGTTGTGTCACCTGTATCTCTGCCTACTCCGACTTCTGCCTCCCCAAATGTCAGACTGTCGTCTCGATTACCGTTGCGCTTCAGTCCTCCCTGATCCATTTTTTTTTTTATCCTGACAGGACAGTGAGGGTGAGTCAGAGAGTTCACAGCACACACAGGGTGAGAGAGAAAAGAGACAAGGGTTAGGCTATAAAAACAGATTTGATGCTGGGTAAGATGATACATAGGCAGTTGCTAATTCATAGTGAAAAAAATTACAACACTTAAATATAAAAAAAAATAGTATCTTTCACAATAGTAAAGATACAGTAATAGGTGTCCCGAACCATCTGCATTAAAAAATGGCACGGTGCAAGACTACTATGGCTCCGTCTACGCCATTCTCTATTTATTATTTATTTTTCAAGGAACGACAGCAGCCGTTACAAACAGGCCTTCGCGTCCTCTCACACCCACACTGGTACAATATGGCAAAACGGCACCAATCAGGATGATCAAAATCAGCACAGAAAAGCTGAGACTACAGCCCTTGCATAACACAAATACCCACAATGTTCATTTTATTTCTTTGAACTGTGCCCTCCTCTCAACTCAAGTGTCAAGAAGTGCAAGACATGTCCAAGCATAACTTGTGTTAGAGGCATTGCTACTGACATCCCCTTCATATAACCAAGCATTTGTGCAACAACACACATCTGTCAAAAGTGATTAACCCATAATGGGCCACTGGGTATTTGCACCAGTCACCAATGACTCCATCACCGTTTGCAAGTGAGAACAAATTAACACTGAGGTGAAAACTCCACTTACAAATTGAGAAATACCACTTTAATGCAATTAAATTCAACTAATTTGAGTCAAAGAAAACAAAACCACGTGGAAAGAACCTCTGCAAATGAAAGCCTTCTGCATGCAGAGGCTGTTATCCGTTGATCATTAACAATGATAGTCATATCTGGAGGGGCAGGATGAACTACTGGTTCGGAGCAAGCTGTCACTTGGACAGATTTTTCAAGTTGTTGTTGTTTTCCGCCTTCAGCGCCAGTCCTGACACTCTTCCAAGAAGACATTTCTCCATATAGAGGGTATATGGTGCTATATGAGCCGCGGTTTACAGCACTTCCTTTTGCACATTTACAGCTGCACTACGGTGCTAAAACTGAGGTCCGAGCACTCGTGGCGGTCCCGTCCTCACGGGCTCCTCTCTAAAAAGATGACTAATAATTTAATTTATCACGATGGAGAAAGGATTGGGGTTTTTTTTCATGGGTTTCACCACTTTTCCACGCCCACAGTACAGTACAGTATCGGTAGCTCTGCAGTGTAATCAATATTGCATTTAGATATGCACAGAACCCTCTCCAATTGAGCTTGTTGACTGAACAGGTTCTAGATAAGATAATGGCGATCTTATGATTGCTGGAGTTGAAAAAGTTTGGGGTTTCCTGACTTGCTATACTGTACTTTTCCTACGGAACTGCTCACATTATCCACGTTAAAGCATTAGTACAACCTGTTGGCTGCGATGGGAAATTGCACTGATCACACGCCTAACAGCTGGAAAGGCTGATAAGCGGTAGTGCGGTGCTAAGTTTGCGCAACATATATGTTTGTTTGTTTGTTTTTAATTTTCTTTCTTGCACAAATAAAACACGCTTCCTCCAAACGATGGTGGTGACATGATCAGTGCGCCCACGACGCAGCACCGGTGAACGCTCAACGTCGGCCTACCTCGGGGGTACGACCAGTTTTCACCTCTCGATATTTCTCCGGCTATATAACCACAAGACAAGTGGCTGCATCTCATTGTAGACCGTACCTGTAGTGAAAGAAGGATGCGCTCTACCGATTAGGTCATCTCCTGTCAGTCCCAGTTGGGGAAAAATGCGAAAAAAAAAATAAATAAAAACAGAGTCCACACGGTCAAGCCCTCAAATAAACCCCCTTCCTTGCGGCAACACTGCGTGGTGATATGTCAGCTGGATTAGTTGCCGCCTCTCTCCCGGTACAGCCGGAAAGCGTCTGAAATATCAGCTATTTTAGACAACGTCGCTGATCTATCTGGAGCTGGTTGGATCCACTGAGTGCGCGTGTCGTCGATCTGTAGATAACTTTTAACGCACGTCGTCGGTGGTAGGAAAAAGTAGCCGATCGGTCACTTGCTCGCGATTTCAGGATAAATCCGCAATCAATCGACAGATCTGCGCAGCAATGCTCTGCTTCTGCGCCATTAAACCCGCGAGTATATTAAAGTTATGTAAGACAGCCGTGCTGCCCTGGCGCACTCAACTGCAAACTCAGGCAGGGTATGGCGGACAGTTAGTGAAATGATGCCAAAGTAAATGGAACGAGAGGAGCGCTTCCGCCGCATCCTTTCAGAATAAAGGTTCTGCTTTTGCACCCATCCAAAAGACTTTCTCTTACATAATTAGCCTATATATGTGGAAAAAAATGAGCGCTTAAAGCAAGAACTATACACAAATGACCCAAACATAAGATGCACCTTAACTTCTTATTCAATTTTGTTATTCGCTGGGAGCTTTTTCATAGCTTTTATTTTAAGACAGATTAGCTCAGCTTCCTACCGCTTTCGGTCTACCTACAGCAGCTTGACGCGGCAGTTAGTTTGACACTTGCCGGTGAACGCCCCTTTCCCCGCTGAAACTCTCTGCTGGGGAATCTGTCAAAACGTGTCTTCGTCGGCCGCCGCTAACCTCCGGGCATGTTGGGAGCGAGGAGCCAGCTACAGGTCGTAACTCATTCCGCCACAGCCTGTTGAACTACCACATCAATGGACGGCAGCACGAATCCCCCTTTAATCCATTTAGGAGCCCTTTTAATGGTCAAAAAAGGTTATGAGCAAAA
This sequence comes from Scatophagus argus, assembly GCF_020382885.2. NCBI lineage: Eukaryota > Metazoa > Chordata > Actinopteri > Scatophagidae > Scatophagus > Scatophagus argus. The sequence goes on along the minus strand of NC_058506.1, from coordinate 15,444,706 downwards.
AGTGTATTTTCCTGCAAGCGATACTCATTGGAATCCAAGATTTCATAAGGCCTACTCTATTGGTATCAACACACTGACAACTCATATGAAATTTCTGACAGTTAAATTGTTTTGTTTATGAGATCTTGATCTATCCATTCCATACCAGAGCAGACTGCTACCAGAGTTGAGCAACACAGTGTTAATGGGGGGAAAAAAAAGCTATGAAACCAGGTTTATTTTGACTCCTAGTGTTGACACTTCATTGTCTTTCATCCAAAGCTCTTGCGTAGCCAAAAGACAATAATGACAGTCAGTTCAATTCCAGCAAGTGAGAATCACACTTGAAATTGAGAGACAGAAATGGGGAAAAGAAGAGGCCAGATTCCAAACACAGTCCAAATACAAGGGTTAAACTGCTAGACTCATTTTCATGCAAACTTTAGAGGCAAGGAACCTCCAAACAAAACTGCCTTCAGCACTTTCAGACCAGGGATATTAATCATTCCTCAGGCCAGCCTCTTCTCGTCTCTCTGAAAAAAAAAATGAAAAAAACAAAACAAGAGGTATACTTGCAGAGTTCAAACTGGCATTTTGCTTTTTGCTATAGAGCACCGACTCGTGGGAGGAGGGGGGGCGTTCAGAGGGCAGATTTACAGCCAGCAGCACTCTTTAAAACAGAAGCCTGAACCTGATTTAGAATCATTTACATGGCAAGCCCCCAAGGCCAAAGATAATGCAATTACAATTGCCAAACACAGGGAAGCATCCTAATGCTTAAAAAAATAACAGGGACGTGCAAATTTTTTTTTCTTTTTCAAAAAATTAATGAACCATTATCAAAATTGTTGTCAATTAATATTCTATTATGATTAAAATGCAGTAGTTGAAATACAAGAGGCCATTAGAGGAACAACAGTCTTCTTTCTTTCATTCTTGTACCATCTCTTAGGATGATTCAGAGACAAGCTATCCCTTTAAATGTATTATTTAAAAGGCCGACTTGAGTACTACACAAACTGGTGAGTGACATTTCAGTGACTATAACGCCATTATACAAGTCTGTTGGTCACCTTCACCAGACAAGGTCTTCCATTCCTGAAGGCATTTCAGTGAACCAGAACGGGAACTAATTTGTTCAGCAGTCAGCTTAGGGTAAAGGAGAAGAAGAAAAAGAAGAGGAGAGGAAGGCAAGGGAAGTGGACAGAGCAGACTGTGCAGGCAGGAGCAGGTGCCTCATGCCGTTCCATCTACAAGAAAAGAAACAAGGATGGGCAGATGTGAACCAGCAGTCAGGAGATGAGAGAAGGGGAAAGGGCGGAGGGAGAGAGGGAGGGAGGGCAAGTGTGGACCTCCATGCAAGACGTTCGATTAGAAGGAGCAGAGTGTGTCCAGTGCATGTGGTTGTCTCATTAAGGGCTAGCGTGGCTGGAGAGAGGCAGGAGCTCCCCAGGGCCTGAGAAAACCACACTGTTCTCAAAACATCACAGGGAACACTGTGAGTTTTTTAATGCTGGGTAACAATGGGTGATCCTATTTTCCAATAAATAATAAAAACACTGGACATGTGGCGCTCAATGTGCACATACGTGCAGCAGGGAATTCAAGAAGAAGTATGTTACCGCGGTGGTGTAATACTCCTCAGTATGCATAGTGTGTTGCACTAGTTTCAGCTGAGAGTGATGCTGATGAGACAAGTACCTGTGAATATTCATTGGCTGACGTGAACTCACATGCGCTGGTAACTAAAAGAGGCCTAAGTTTGGGTTTAAATAGTTCTTGACCTTTGAAAAATAAATAAATAAAAATGCAGACTCCTGGACTTTTGCCTCAAGGATCACTCAACCCGAGCACACATATACACATAAGCTGACACGCACACACCGCTGGCGGCCTGTTTGCTTTATTAAATATCTGCTTAAATTACAGGTAAAAGGTCAGTTCATTCAAATCACGAGTGGAGTTTCTCATTTAACTCAGTGGTATGGCGGTGTTGGAACCTTTTGGTCTCATCTGCTGAGATTCTGCTATGTTTGTCTCTGAGATCTCTGGCACCAGCTAAACACAACTGTGATGAAAGGTATTTTGTTTGCGGCGCTCGCATCATTTAAAAGAGAAAAAAAAACGGTCATTTGAAAAAGCGAACAGCAGTGTGTCCCCGACATCATGTCCCATTTAAACTGAAAAGATTTTTTTTTATTCTTACATGCTTTGAACATCCATCCATCCATCCATTTTCTATACAGCTTACCCGATGCTTTGAACATCATGAACAAAATGTCTTCCTTTTTGCGCTGTTTTTGTTTCGTTTGTTTATTGGGTTTTTGGGAGGACTCCGCTGTTAACTTATCTTTACATACAATATTAATTGTCTCAACAGTTGTGATTAATGTTTCTTTTAATGTTACAAGACTATAGCTTAATTGACACTGAGAAAGTATTTCTGCTTGGTGTCTTCCTCTTGTAACAACTCATCCTCAAAATTTGTGATAACTGACTAATTTGAAAATTGTTGTCTGAAACCACTGCGTCCAAAAACGTCAATTGTCACCAACCTGCATGAGTCAGATCTTACAGTGCAACAAACTTGAACTTTCAGGTCAAAGGAAGAAAGTCAGAAAAGAAACTTGGTCATATTTAAATCATATTGGCATAACTGACATTGCTTTTAGACTTGTATTGTCTCAAAAAGCACTAAATCAGTGCCATAACCCGCCTTATAATTTTGAACGTGCACACTCTCCCATAACGGACTGACAATGTTCACACAGCAGGACTTTCCTTACACAATCGAGTTATGTAAGACATTGAGGAAGGGAGAGTTTCTTTTAAGAAGGAAGTACAGAAAGGAAGGAAGGATTTCTTTTTCAAGGTGAACAGGCAGTTCACACCCTCTTGTATGTCTTCTTTGAGACTGAGGCAGAGTTAGACAATGAGTAGGAAAACATCTAAAGGAGGAGGGATGGAAATGACACAGCAAGTAAGGATTTTTCTGACAGACTTTAAACAAGTTATTTCTCTGTGCGATGTGTGAGTTTGATGTAAAATGTCTGGAAGTCATCTCAGCCATTTCAAGGCCTACTTAGAACTGATTCCTGAGCTGAGCTGGGCTGTTATCTGTGCTGGATGACATTTTGTCAGCTGCATGTATGATTTACCGAGGCTTTGACATAGACACGATATTGCGGATTGACATGAGCGAATCACGGAAAATTCACATCTTTGATTTGTGTATTCGGCAGATTTAGTCTTACATCAGAGCACTTAGTGTACTGTGGTTGCTACATACTCACACACACACACACACACGCACACACACACACACAGCTACACCGCCTCTGTGAGGCAGGAAGCCTGGATGATAACTTACCATTCCTGGATGGCATTTGGCACATGTCCGTCTTTCTGCCTTGTCATAAAAAAAGAAAGCATACTTAGAGTGCTTAAGTGCTCTCATACGCAGCTCCACGCCTACAGGAAGTGTCTGTCTGTCTTATCTGGATTAAACCGTAATTGCAAATGGCTTTTAATGTTTATTGAAACTAAGATACAGGAGGCACAAGATGGGTGTGCCAAATAGGGGAAAACAGTGAGAGTTACAAAATTTGGACAATTGCAGGAAATCTATTTCAAGTCAGGCAAAGTCAAGTTAATCCAAGGAGTGGTGGAATGTAACTTTGTACATTTACTCAAGTACTGTACATCACTACTCTCTACTTAACTGCATACTTTTGGATACAGGACTTTTATTTGTCTTATTGCTATTTTTAATAGAAGTAAAAGATCTCAGTACTTCTTCCACTACAGACGCCAAGTAGTTGTTCAGAAAAACCACATAGATAGTAAAAATATGCTGGATGGTTTTAGCATGTTAAATATTTCTCCCAGCCTAACAAGTAAACTTTTACCAGAGGAGGAGCTGAGCAATATTTTTTACTGATAGACATCCCCGTGGCTTCAGATGCACATACAGCACCATTTCAATTTCTGATTTGACAGAATGGATTGATTGGAAATGTGCAAAAGTTAGAATATGCCAATGGCATCATTATAAAAATAAAATACATATAAAGTATAATGTAACATAGGATATAATATAGTGTAACAATATAATACATAAAACAAGTGAAAAACAATATCACACAGACACACAATAGATAAATAAATTAATAAATAATGAAAGAAGAGTAAGAAGATTGGCCTGAGGGGGAGGCTATGTCATACAGGAAGACAGATTTTTTTTTATGTTTCACATTCTAGAAATTCATGTGGAATCAAAGCTGTAAAGATTTTTAATTTTTACCGGGAAGGGTGACATACTGAAGTCATTAGTGTACTGGAAACAAACATAAAAAGAAGATAATGCATGGCAAATGTAATGTAAATGTTGTGCAAAAATATGTAAGCCAACAATGAAGTTAAAATAATCCAGGCAGGAGGAGACAGTTTCCATTTACAATATACTCACTCTGTGCCACTTTATGGACAATTAGTTTTATTCACAGCCACTTTACTTGACACTAAATATATTGTTTATTCCATTGTCCTCAGTATTGCTAAATAGTGCTAAATATTGTTTTAATTGTGCTTTCAAAGGCATTATTGTGTTCTGCACCTCTACAGTTAAAATTTGCGCCTGCCTCGGCTAAAATGAAAAAAAGCTTACTGTTAAAGATGCATTGCCATAAAAACTGAGAACAAAGAAAAGCCAAGCTTCACCAGTTTTTTTCTCTCAATGAACCGTAAATCAGATTTCTATATAATTAGTGTTTGAGCCAAAGTACATTCTTTTAAAAGCCATCCAAGAGGCACACAGCTGTTTATATTGCAGACTGTGTTCTTGACTTAAATTATGTTTCATGTCAGTCTACAGCTCTGGAACTACAGTAGTGGAAGACCATGACTCTACTAGTGGTTAACGGCAAATGTCACAACAACTGTAACACCTTGTACTATAACAGTATGTTAAAGTTTTAATCCACTACATTTTATTACATACACACACTTTCTTATCTCCTTGGGACTTTTTAGGGCTCAACTGATACATTAAAGATTGAGGCCTAAAGATATAGACCTTCAGCACTAGTACCTTCTTTGTGTCAGTCATGAAAGTAACCTTCAATTCACTTGACCACAGGCATTATGATCAATTTGTGCCAAAGGATGGTTTTCAAAGAGATGGCCTTTACAAATACCAATTAGCTGACCGCAAAGTAGCTGCAGACTGGACAGGATTTTGCCATCCACAGCCTGATTTGCCAGCATTTTGCTCCAAAAACTCAACCCTGATGATGAAATATTTGTCATCTGCTTGTCACGATCCCACACAAGTGGAATTATCTTGTTTGATGTTCTTACTCACCAGTTTTTGAGCTTACTGAATAAGTGAATCCAAGCCAAATTTGTGTCGAAATTGTATTGACCCACAGTCTATTTGGGACACATTGTTCTTTCAGTATATGCAAAGAGGATTTGTGGGCCGCCCAGTCACCAAAATAGAATGTTGACATTGTATGTTTCCGCAAACCATGGTTATTTTAAAAGTTTGTACATTTCATATGCATCATATCCACATTTTTTATAATGTGTGACACATTATGCTCAGATGACATGTATATGAGCTCACTTCCTTATCGGGATGAGATCTGGTGAGATGACTGCCAAGCAAGAGACCACTGTTTGAGACCACTTCAGCCAAAAACGGGGCACTTTTAATGAGACGTCAGAGCATCTGTGTTTGTGGTGAACCACAACATATTTTCCTAATCCCAACCATGTGTTTTTTGTGTGTCTACCTAACCCGACCTTAAGGACAGCGTCACCACAACATCCATCCACTCACACAATTTCTATATTGCTTTATCCGTGCAGGGTCACAAGGGAGTGGAGCCTGTCCCAGCTGACAATGGGTAAAGAGGCAGCATACAACCTGGACTGGTCGCCAGTCAGTGGCAGGGCCAACACACAAAGACAGGCAATCACACACGCTCACACACTTACACCTTGGGGCAATGTAAAGTAGCCAATTAGCCAACCTCACATGCATGTTTTTGGGACTGTAAGAGGAAGCTGGAGTACCTGTTAAAAAACCCACGCAGGGCACAGGGAGAACATGCAAACTCTGCACAGAAGGGCCTGGACCTGGACTTGAACCCGGAACCCTCTTGCTGTGAGGTTAACCACTGCATCACAGTGCTACCCTGTTACTATAACAACACAAGAAATGTAAAGATTTGCAGAAACAAATATGAGTTGGTTCGCTTAGGTTGTTGAGTGAGGAAAAAATACATTTTGCTAACAAATAAGAGATTCAACTTGTAAGGTCATGAGAAGTTATTTGACTCTTAAGAGTGTACAAATCAACATTACAACAGTATTTACACTGCATGCCTAAGATGTGATAATATCTCAGATACATGGCGTTGGATTAATGGAATTTGTAGGTTTCTATGGTTAATATATGTCACAGTATCACGGGCAAAAAGGAAAGCTGTAAACCTGCTCTTCCAGTGTTTTATCAGGACAACCAGTCTGTGTGTTCACTGAAAGCAGGGCATGAGGTGAGCTGAGCTGGAGCGGCTGTTTACATTCCCCATGAGCAAAGCACTAAATTCACTGCTAGTATGACTTTTAATCAGATATTCTGTACAGCCAAAAAAAAAAAAAAAAAAAAAAAGATGCAGTTCAAAAGAAGGACAGAGAGGCAGTGACATGAGCAGGAAGATAGGTTTCACTCTTGATGTGCCCTGTGTGTCACGTCTGCATGTTGCCAGTAAGTGAGGAGGGACACCTATTGTTGCTGATATCCTGGGCAACTCTAGTAATGAGTGTTTCTTCAGACTAAACAGGAAGCCAGCTTTTTATCGTTTATATTAAATGCAACATCAGGACAAATTGCTCTTCGTATTCGGTTCCCAAACCAAAAAATTCAGTCTGAATTTGTTGATATCTAAATGGCAGGTGTTGCACGAGATTGTGCATGTTGTTTGTTCATGTTCTGAGCAGAAAAGTCTGGCAGCCTGAAGTTACCCTCCACCTTTATTCTTGCACTTCGCACCAGTTCTCGCCGGCATCTACGCAATCACTTGCAAACTCAACATCAATGTAAACAACAACAGAGACAAACAACAAGGCTAACACAAGGCTGACACACAAACGGCTGCTGGGGTATGACACAGAGCAGTAGTGAGAGTAAGTAGGTAGAGAGATCAAAGATAAGAATGAGTCTTATAGGTTACTGTACTAAATATCTGGAGGAGGACAACTGTCAACTGCCACTGCTGCTGTGCATTCAAAACAGCCGTGTTCAGGCTGTAGTTTCCCAGAAGGATCTTGATGTGGTTAAATCAGATTTAGACTCAATCCCTTCAGCGCAGCACTCTTTTTCATTCACGTTTGTCTTCTGATTACTCAACACTCTGTACAACAGGAAAAGTAAAAACAGAACTTTATTTACTTATTGTGTTGAGAGATCTACTGTTTTTTTATTCCGTGCGCTCTTCTTCCATTTCAAAACTTGGTGACTACATTATCCACATTGCAACTTTACTGCCAAGCAATTGCATTGAGGGTAAGGTAGCCTTGAGACACTCATTACACTATTTAAACAAGACACTACACTATAAAAACTGGCGATTGCAATTGCCAGTCGAGCTTAAAATCAATAGAGGAGTAAATGTAAATAAAAATGTAAATAAATTAAATAAAAAAATTATCCATCTTATCCATCAGGGTCGCGGGGGAGCTGGAGCCTATCCCAGCTGACTACGGGGAAGAGACGGGGTACACCCTGGACTGGTCGCCAGTCGATCGTAGGGCCAACACACTAAGACAGACAACCATACTCTCTCACACACACACACCTAGGGGCAATGTAGAGTAGTCAATTAACTTTTTTGGTATTGTGGGAGGAAGCCGGAGTACCCGGAGAAAACCCACGCAGGCACAGGGAGAACATGCAAACTCCACATAGAAGGGCCCAGACCGGGATTCAAACCTGGAACCCAGGTTGAGACAACAGTGCTAACCACTGCACCATCGTGCCGCCCTAAAAATAAATACATTTACAAGTATTTTGGATACATTTTCAATATTAGTACTGTGTGACATGTTTTTAAAGTATATGACTTATTTTAGGCCAAAAGTAATTACACAATGAATGAAAGCTCCATGTGATCAATACTGAATGAAGCAATGTAACCTGATGTCACACTAACCCTCTGAATTTCTGCCTTATTGTAAAACTTTACTAACTTTTCTCTACATTTTCTTGACCTGATAATCTATATCGACTGGGGATTCTGATAAGACAGCAATGGCAGCAATTTTTTTTTTTAATCATATGAACTACTACCCTGGCGCTTCTTTGACGTTTGTATTTCCATTTAAGTTTTGGCTATAGCGTAAAATCTGTCGACCGCAATTCCACTGAGTCATCTAGAGAAACGGAAACCTGACGAGACTGTGCATCACAAGCCTCACAGAAGTCCAACAACAAAGCCTACCAAGAAAAAGATGCACGCATACTTTACCAAGATACAACATGAAAACAAAACTAGCAGCTGGCTTTTGTCATTGTGGCCAACTTGTGTCAGTAGTCAGCTATGATCAGTTTGTGCACAGCCACTTTCTGGAATCTCTCAGACCAAATCCAGATGTGCTGGGTGTCTCACTATGCAAAGATATGTATTAATATTCAAAATGTGTTATTATTTTATCATTACATTGGCTGGGTGATAATTTGATGTTATTGTCTTATCAGCTCTCATCTCATGTTATCATTTAACTAAATTATTTTGTCTAAATTAATGATTCCAAGAAAACTGTAATTAAAAACTAAGAAAATGATTAGTTTTGTTTACAGGATTAGATCGCAACCCAAAAATTAAGGAGTAATCGTTTGAATATACAGCGTATTAATAAAACACTTCCTAGATGTATCAGGATGCATGTGTAGGGAATAGGAGGGTATTAACTTTTTGCGTTTAAGAAAGATACATTTCACTGTCAGTGAATTTTAAATTAACTATACAACTAAAATCTAATTACTAGGTAACAGGACAGAACAGAAGGAAAAAAAAAGAAATAAAATCAATTATGGTATCATTTATTTTAAAAATAATAAGCCTGGAAGGAAGCACTGCTGTGGTTGCAGCTGTACAATAGTTGCACTGTAACATAACAGACTTTAATGACGCCGCTACAAACCGCTGTTTATATATTCATTTTTTTTACACTGTTTACTGTATTATTTATATTATTACTTTTTCATTACTTACGCACATATATTACTTATATTTTCCTTGCTTTGTTGCACTAATGCCTTGTTGCACAGCTCCTGATTATTGTAACTACTCTATGTGCCTTCAAATTGCCTCCCGGGTGACAAATAAAGTGTTTTGAATTTGAATTGAACTGAATACACTACAGGTTTATGTTACCATGTTGTGTCCACCTGGCGGGTAAGGACCCTGAACAGCTTTTATGTCCTGTTACATCATCAAATCATAAACAGTTATGAAGACATATTCATAGACTTTCATTGAACTTCACAGACGTTCATTGGACAACATACAGTATGATCTATAATATATTTTGGCAAGCTATAACTTAAAAACAAATTTACATTTCAATTTTCTATTTTTTACCAACAAGCCTTGAGCAGTTCCAATTATCCATTTAGTTTGTGATTCGTCATTAGATAAGGACAGCCAACATAACAACTAATCAAATATTCTGGTTTGCTGGTAAACAAACCAGGTAGTGCATAAAGCAAAAAAGACTAAATATGCTAATGAATAATTGGTTTTGTTAATCTGTCACAGTTTACTATTAAGAGAGCAGCTTTCACAAGTAAAATCATCCGAGTGTGAATATAAGCTCAAGAGTGATAGATTCGATACCTCTGATGATCCTCTCTAATTAGTGCAGCCTTCAGTAGGTTTTCTTTTTTCCTCTGTTGTTTTTAGCATTTAGCCAGCTGTTGTTTTCCCAGCTGATATTTGGCACACAGATGTTCTATTTAGCAGCATGACTCATTCACCTGGTGAGCAGAGAGAGACAGAAAGACAGACAGGCAGACAGACAGACAGACAGAGACAGGGATCTCACTCCCTTGCTCTTTTATGCAAGAGAGGAAGAGTGAAACAGGATCAGGTAACAAATCCTCAGTTCGATGTAAATGGATTATGAGAGCTTGACAGGCTCTGCACCTTAAAATAAAAAAAAAAAAAGAAAAAAGAAGAGATGATGCCTTCAAAAAACGATGAAGAAGGGACACATCTGTCAGAAAGTTTGATGGAGAGGAGAGGAAAAATAAAATCCTCTAATAAAAATGTCTTGTGTGACCTCTGCTAACTGCACAGCAGCTCTCACTGATACATGTGTGTCTATCTAAGCCCCGCCGTCCACATTTACAGTAATTGGTGATGTTTTGCCCTTGCAGTAGTATGATTTTGTTGCCGTAACATGTAGGATTTCCTGTGTGAGCTTGTATATTGACACAACTCATACAACAGAGGCGAAGGCATATGAAGGGATTGATTCTGATCCACATTCAGCGTGAAGAGCAGCTGTTGCACCATGTTTTAAATGCTGTCAGTTCACAATCTGCAAAGAAAATATAGAAAATTCACGGGAGGTGATGACATATGTTTATAGGTTCTATACAGTATGAATGAGAGTACGCATCCAGGATATAAAATTTATATAAATACTTCACAAACAGGTCTCTTTTTCTCTCTCTCTCTAGTTTTCATGTATATTTACATTAAGGATTGGGGTCTTAAAAGCCAAGCAGTTAATTGTAACCATGACAACATAATGCACACTCATTGCAAAAGCAAGCCTGGAAAACGAGTCTCTATCTTTGTCTCTCTGTTTTAAGAACCATTTGCAGTATTTATCCAGTTCGATGGCTAAGCTCGGCCAGTCGCCGAGATCACTAAAAGGAGGAGTGAAATTATTTTTGAATAAGAGCATTTTGCGGAGCGACTGACACATCTTTTCAATTAGCAGATTCTATAAAAAAAACATGTGGGTGTGAAGCGAGCACGTCTCCTGGTCCCTCTGCTCTGTGAGGAGAACAGTGAAGAATGAACAGGATCCCAGCAGAGTCTTCAGTTTAAACCACCTTTCCTTCACTTTTACAGCACTTCCATCCATCTCCTTCTTTGTCTTCTATCCTCTTCTTCTCCAGGATTCTTCCCTCCTGACAGCAATATGCGTGTGTGTAAGGTTTGTATATTTATTTGTCTGCACAGATAGAATCGGGTGCTGATTTAGTTCAATTTGCAGCACTGATCACAGCTTCTTTTTCTACTGGCAAAGCTGTCACCATGGATACATGTTGTGTGGTGACCTTTTGGGGTCGACCTATCATGTGCTAAGTGGCTGGTATACACTGAGCACTGAGGACAAGGCTTAGTGTAGAGTCGTGTTCGCACAAAGGAACATGTGAACACACACTTTTTCACACACGCAATGTGCTACACACACATGCACGGACAGACCAGACTTTAAAGTGACGTGACGTTTCGGCAGCGCGAACAAATTCAAATCACAAAACTAGACTTCGGAAGTATCCCAGAAATAAACCATCATCGGTGGCTACTGCACTCAGTTTGGACAATTAATTCATTGTTTAACTAATGGCAAGTAGTATCGAAGAGAATAGTAAGTCGCACTAAAATAATGGTGCTGAAACAATTATTCAATTAACTGATTTGTCAATTTGATTTCACAGCCTCCTTTATAATTCACCATTTATCAGCAAGCAAAGCTAGAAAAGGTAAGTGAACGTTTGTCTTCCACTCATCAGGTGGCCAGAGACATGACTTGAAATGACGGCTGATGTTGCTGCATGTCTGCTTACTGCGTAAAAAGTCAAATGCTTAGTTTAGAAAATTTATAAGGTGGTCAAGTCTGTTAACAGTGTTTGAAGTTTTGGGCTGCTGGTCAAACGGAACAAGCACTTTGAAGATATCATGAAAAATTGCAACATGTCTTTTTCACAGTTTTTTGAGTCAGTTGATATTGAATATAATCAATAGTTGCAGCGCTGTAAAATATAGTTAATTTGTCATTACAAATCTCACATTTATACTACTAATATTGTGTTGCTTGGAGCTGCTGTTTGATGTTCTTATTTAGACCATCCACTCTGACTCGTTCTATCACCTACATGTTGTACTCTTTGCAACCACTGCCAGATCTAATGCCAGGAGGATGAGAGGCAGCTGTAAGAGCTCAATGCAACTGAACCACTGAAAGAAATAAGTGGGGGTGTCGCATTATGCTGCTTCAAAAAGGTAAAACTGAAGTGTGATTTTTGTTATCATGAGTCAGCCTTCATATCAGCAATCTATTGAAAAGCAGGAGACAAAAACCTTGAGAAACACAGGGGTATGTCTTTTTTTGGGCATTAAATATGCTCACTCCAGGCTCCCTGCGACCCTGATGGATAAGCGGTATAGAAAATGAATGAATGAATGCATGAAATATGCTCGCCTTTAGTCCATTACATTTGTGTAATTATATTCTTATTGGTTTCAAAAATACTTTTAGTGATTCATATGCACAGCAGTATGAAAACCTTTTCAGCACAATCACGAATTGAGACAATAAATTTTTTGTTCAATGTATGTCACAATTGCCATGCCCTCTCACAGTTCTAACACACTTCTAACACATTCACACCTTCTTTTCGCATAATTCTGAGGATTAAATAAATGGCTTAATGCTGCTCATTCAGCCTGACTTCACTGTTACTATTAATGTGCACTTATGAATTAGTCTCTGACTTTCACTTTTTGATACACTTGATTTTACTGGCTTTGCTTATTCATCCAAACAGTCAACTTCACAGGGCTGTAAGCTAGCTGTGCACTGGCTACCAATATACATAATGACTGTACATATGGAGTGACACTCACAGTTACACTCCAGGAGTCTGTGAGTGTTGACAGCTCAGCCTCAGAACTCATTGGGAACTTCAGCTCTTTCAATGAATTTCCTCTAGACCCTGCAGACCCTTTTTTTCTTGCAATTTGTATATCTACTACATTTACAAGTCTAACTGTTCTCTACAAAAGAATACGGAGCCATGATTTCAATAAATAAGTAAATCCTGCAGGCTACAACAGAAGGCCTTGGTTATCAGCCTGCCGTTCAGGGATAAGCTGTTGTATTTTATATTTTTAAACTTATTTGTCATAAAAACAGGAAACAACAATTATGAAATGTCAGTTGAGACTGTGATTGCCTCTCAGGGACAACATGCTGTACGTGACACATTTCTCTGTGGTGCCCTCTCTTGTCAATGATCTGTAAGTGTCGAGACAAAAAGGAGACTGTTGGGCTAAGTTGAACTGAAATCGATGTCGTCCACAGTGGAAGAACAACGAAGAGGGAACTCACTTAAACAAACTGAGATCAATCTCCACAAGCAACTCATGAACACATTCACACAAAACAATTTGTACCTGACAATATTACGTTCTGTATTTTGCAGGAGGACGTGTTTTTTTTTGGCTCTAAATTGAAGCACACTTCTATTGTTGAGCAACAAACAGAAATTACTTTTTAACATTATTCACTGGCCAAAATGTTGGTATGTGTCCATGGACATGCTGTAATGTGTGCCACTCAAACTAACATCACAGTTACAACACTTTGTATGATTTCTCTGACAAGGGAGGATCAGCAATAGCATGCAAGCCCACGTCACCACCAGCAATCAGGTCATAGTTGCACCAAAACACAAACAAACACAAAAGTGTTGCTGACAGGACTCTGGACTTTGCCGTATTTGTGTCAGTGGTTGAACTCGGGTGGGAGCAGATTATCATTTTAAACCTGAGACTGTCTATTGACAATCCAGCAAAATGGAATAAACAAAGTGTGTTTATTTGAGATCTTCTTAAAGATGAACTTTACTCTGAGTGAGGCCTCTTAGTTTGCAATTAAGGCTCCTCAAGGTGTCATTTTCCTCATGTGCCCTTTGTTCAGAGATGTTCCTGTTTCCAAAGTATTTTATCTTGATCTGTCCCTTCCATTTTATCATTTATGACATTGAGAAGTCATCCAAAAAACAAGGGTTTCATTACCTTGCTAATTGTTGCACTAATGAGAAGCTTGTTTACCTAGGAGGAGTAATTAGATGTGTCAATTTGTATCAATTAGACCCATGGTGTTTTAATCTGCCATTAGGATGCAGCCAGAGTGAATGTTCTCATGCCTACTCCAGGTTGGACACGGCTGTTATGAAGGATGCTTTGCACAATTTGCCCCAAGATACAAGGATGAGTGCTTTTAATCTGAGTCTTAAGTGGACAGAGAGGATATCATCATGCTAAGTCCAAATATTAATAAAAAGAAGATTTTGAAAGTATTGTGTAATGCCCTATGTGAATATGTGTACATTTCACATAACTTCAGCTGCTGTGTGGCTAGTCCCCAATTGTCGTAGCAAATATGCTCCAGGTGAAGTGAACAATTCATCTGCTTTTCAGTAGTATCAATTATCTAGTTTCAAAGAGGACACCAAGGTTGCCTATGCAATTCCCAATGGAATGTTACATTAATAAATTATAAGTTATTGAGCCAATAGGAGGCACCACCACCAATACAAAAGCAAAATCCAAGGGGAAATAAACCAACAACCCCAGCAGCAATGGCAGCTGCTGGCTGTATTATTTCCCATAGTTATTGCCAAGTCTACTAACACAAACCCAAGGAGCTCCGAGTCTTAGATTCACAATGCGCATAATGGGACAAACACCAAACACCAACACTGTCAGTAACTTGGTGACACAAAGCAGCCCCTGGCAACTGAGCGAAGAATAAACCCTTTGTCACTGCCGTCCCAAAGTGCCATTAGCAGAACAGGAAATATTTGCTTCACATCACTTGATGAAGTCGATGGCTGATATCACAAGCTGTGGAGCACCAGAAAGACTATTTTTTCCACAAACCCTCCTGAAGCCACATCATCAGACTGTTGGCAGACGAGCTGGCTTATGAAAAGCAACAAGTATTCAGCAGTAGTAAAAGCAGCAGCAGAAGCAGCAAGTTGTGTTACAGTAAAACCAGCATAGCAGCAGTGCAGCACAGCATATCGAAAGACTTGGCAACGCCTTAACATCTTAAATAGCCTGCTCTAAAGGGAGTGTCTGACATATGTTACAAGTAGAGCATGTCACGAGTGAGTTTTGCAGTGCACTCAACCTGTTCTTCTGAACCTCCTGAAGTTCCTTCTAGTCATGTTCACTTTAATATAAAAGTTTAATAATAAAAAAACAACAAATAAAAGTTTTTTTTTTCTTTTACAGTTTGTAATGTTGACAGTACATCATGTGGCCTACTGTCAAGCACCCTGGTCCCATCAAACCTGTAACAGCCTGCTTTACTCTTAGAGAGGCAGTAGTTTTCTTCTGTGGGTAATTAGTGCCCAAACAATCAGAGCACAATGATCTAATTTCCTATTAAGCTGTGCATCATGCATGCATGGCTGAAGACAAAGAAAGGCACTGCCTGTACAGTACTAGGAGGAGGGAGCAATAAGAGAGACGGGGGCTAATGACGAGGAAATGAAACAGTCAAATGATTGCCATAATTGCATTTGTGCATTATGATGAATATCAAGAACAAGTTCAACACTAACCTGTTGTAGATTTCATCTGCTTGGTACCTCATTTAATATGCATATAGTGAGCCTCCATCCATCAGGATGCTGGTAATAAATGTTTTCTGTATGAAACTTTGTACAAATAAACTTTACAGAACAAACTCATTACCTTGTGTGAGTCTCTCTTATTACCTTTACATTTGGAAAAGTACATACCATCACTAACATCAGAGTATGATAGTATATGCATGCTTTAAGTTGTATGTGTCTGAGTTCCAAATAGAAATATATTATATATACATATATATATTCAAAGTTTGTTAAAATCTTAATAACTATAAAAGTCGACGTTACAACTTGCTACCTGAATAGCTAATCAATTTCAGTTCACTTTTAAGACAGCTGGACAGGCCAGTTTCCACTTAAAAATAGAATTATAAAACTGAATCAAAATGTTAAAGTTCTGTTTCATCTTAGTACAAAAACTGCATATGAGTCAGCAGAACTATGCACTGAATACCCAACGCTTTGGTGCTAGTAGGTAGTCCTACATTCGCTTGTTTGTATTGTTTTCATGAGCATTTGACTGTTCAGACCTATTTCCTAAATAAAGTGGAACAAAAAATTTACAACATTTATAGTTAACGAGACAATTTGACGGATTGAGATCCATATTACTAAAAAATACAGCTAACAATGTATTGGTAATATCTATGTCACAAAACAAACAAACATAAAAATCATTAGCACATTACTTGCTGAGACCCTGACAAGCAAGTAACCTGCTGCACAGAAAGTATAATTAGTTTGTATTTCAGTACATTATATTACTCACTAAATACCAGGAATTTATTCAACACTGCTTCTCCTCATTAATTAGTGACCTTGCACAGTCTCTCACAGGTTGAGTGGAATGCAGGGAGAAGAATAACTCACTGTGGGATGAACGCAGCGCAATCTGCTTAATAACAGAGCCTTTTCATTTGAATCACTGAGCTACCCATGGAGTGTTCAATGGAAAATAGATCTCTCTCTCTCTGTATATATTGTATACATACTGTGCAGTATACATTTGAAATCCATATTCGGGCTGCCCCAATAAACCCCTAAAGACTCTCCAACTAATCCAGAATGCTGCTGTGTGTATACTGACAAAAGCTCATATTAAAGATCATATTTCTCCTGCATTGGCTTTCTACACTTGCTGCTTGAAAAAATTCAGAATAGATTTTAAAAGTTCTCCTCCTCACATACAAAGCCCTAAATGGTAAGGCGCCAAATTATCTCAAAGAGCTCATACTATCTTATTATCCGACTAGAATTCTACGTTGCCAGAATGCAGGGTTACTTGTGGTTCCTGGAGTCGCCAAAAGTGGAATAGCAAAATTTAGCTTTTAGTTATCAAGCTTCCTTCCTCTGGAATCATCTTCCAGTTTCGGTCCGCGAGGCGGACACTCTCTCTACATTTTAGAGTAGAATTAAAACCTTCCTTCTTGACAAAGCTTATAGTTAGGGCTGGCCTAGGCTGGCCCAAAGTTAAGTCGCTATAGGCTTAGACTGCTGAGGGATCTCCCATGATGCACTGAGCTTCTCTCTCCTCCTCTAATTCTCCTTCCATATGCAGTCGTGCCCCACTAATGCATGTCACTAACTTGATTTGTCGTTGAAGTCTTTGTGCTTTCTGGTCTTGCAGGTTCCTATGAATCGAGCTTGGACCTCCTACTGTGGTCCTGCTTGACTGTCATATTTCTACATTATTATTCTTACTATTATTACTACGACCACTATGATCATCATTATTATCATTAATACTGTTCTTTTTATCATTCCAATACTCTGCCCTAATAAACAGATTGCAGAGAAACGCCAGCAGATCAAAACACAACTCTGAAATCTGAAATGAGGTGCGCAGGAGTCTGGTGAAAGCCAGCTGCTTTGCACAGTAAGCTGTTTCCACTGCAGTATGGAAACTTTCCATTCATTGTGCAGTATCTGCTGAGCCACATGCTTTGATTGGTTGTCATGTTCCAGCGCCTAAGGTCCTTTGCCTTGCCACTCTGGAAACAAATGCTAACGCTAGCTTGTTGGATCTTAACATTTGACGATGAGATTTCTTGGAATTAAAAAATGAAACAGTTGTGGTTTTCTAATGACTCATGCTACCACTGCTTTTGTGCAGGTCATCTGGTTAAATTGTCTCTTTAACTGCCTTTTTTCTCTGTCTGGCTTGTCTTGGTCCAGCGCATCAAATCTAGCATTGCATTTGTGACTGGCCATTTAATACATAATGAATACCACAGAGTTATATGAGACACTGTCAGGATTTTTCTCTTAGGCTTGAGTGCTTCCCTTTGAATTGCACTGAGGTTCATAGATCCCTCTGCAGCTCTCTGACATGCTGCCAATTACTTCTAGGTTCCTGGAGGGAAGAGGGAGTGGATCAAACTACTGCTGCTGCCACTGCATGTGCTACTTTTAACTACTCCACTGATGACTTCTGAAATAATCATGATGTTATCCTTACCCCACTGAGCAGTATAGAATAAATCTGACTGCTGTGCGGGTGGCACGGCAGGGTTCTTCCTGCATGGAGATAGCAAATTCTCCCCATGTCTGCATTGATATCCTTATGCACTCCAGCTTCCTCCCACAGCCTGAAGAGATGCAGGTTAATTGGTGACTCTAAATTACCAGTAGGTGTGAATGTGAGCGAGAATTACAGTAAAAAATTAGAGCAAAATCTTGCTATCTCAAAAGTAGTCCATCAAGAGAAAAAAAAAAATCTGCGTTCTCCATTTATGAAATGTGTATGCTTTCATACAGCACAAGGTATACGCTTTCTATTGAATGTGCATGCAACACATGCACTATGTGCCACAGGCGCCTTCACAGACCATATGCGTTACATTGTAAGTGTAGACATCAGCTCAAGGTCATACATCATATGACACCAATGCTGCAATGATGTGGATAATGAGCATTATAGAAAGTTATGATAATTTCATATTGAAAATAGCCTATAAGGACTGCTGCTAAGGGGAAACAGTAGATCCAGTGATGGAGCACTGGTGGAGAGTCAGTTCACTGACGCGCAGCCTGTTCATTCTTTGCTTTGTGCATATATCTGAGATTTTGATCGTTCAGCTGTAATGGTATGTGCCTGTTACATAATTTAAGGAGAAACACAACCCTGTCTATAAATAGGGCGCAATAGCTTTCATTAATAAATAAATAACCAAAATGATTGAGTAAATCTATATTTTATAATGTGCTGTACTGCAAGAAAAAAAGAGAGATTATTCACAGACAAGGAGCATTTTTATGTGTAGCAATAATTTTCACCTGGCAATTCCAAATATGCCCTTAAATGAGATAGAATTAATTAATTAATGAGAGATCAAACAGAGAATACGAAAAAGATCTGTGAAGACTGGGGAATTATTGTCAGTCACAATGAACTCTTAGCACTATGCATATTCCAGCTAAATAGTTAAAGGGTACTATTACATAATAATACACTGTATGCTATGTGATGCTGTGCTTGAATTAGTCTTTTGTCATCCACCAGGCACTGCTTGGTTTACTGGTTACCAGGTGCTCTAGTTCTTTATTCTTGTTTTTATTCCTCTGTTTGGATTTCTATTTTAATCTAAGGAGTGAATAATGATCCATCCTTTTATTCTTTTATTTCCCATTTGACACAGTGAAAAAGACATCTTCTTTGGTTAAGAAGAGAGTACTTTCACACGGTGACATACTTGATACACACATATTGTGAAGAATCAAGAGGAGGCAGCAGAGATTGTTGGTTAGGGAATTGACTGAAGGAATAAGCCTTTTCTCCTACGCTGGAGTGGATGGTTTCCAGGTGGCTCGGGGAGCTAAAAGAGAAAGTACTATTTCTTTCAAGAAGTGGAAAGGTGTCTCGGGAGTCAGTTCTCATTTATTTCTCCTTCAGACAGAAAATGAGCACCTTAAACTCTGTATATCCATGGCTACAGATGTGAGCAATGACCTGTCCATGAATTTGTTGCAAAAAGGAAGGAAGGAAGTTGAGAATGTCTGTAGAAATTCACCTGTTATGCATTCATTTCTTCCCAAATGATTGTAAGTAAATCTTTAAATTTCAGTTAAACATCATCCTCAAAATAATAAAGAAACTAAAGCACATTTAAAGAACAGATGATGAATTATCATTTAGCTGTTGTGAAACCTTTTGTAATTCCATTTCAGTATACCAGTAAGTCATGTCAGAGCATCATAATGCCAAGTCCCTGAAATACAATAACTGAACGCAGCCATTCATAAAATTACCAGTTACATGTCTACTTTTCCACTAATGACACAGTCTGTGAAAAGGGCTTTCAGGCAATATCCACTTTACAGTCTGAATGGACAGAGAGGCTGCCACATTTCTTTACTGTCAAATGTTCTTCTTTACACATTTCCCATATATTCAAATCTCCATGTGTGAAAATAGTGCACCTGTAGAGTTACATGATGGCAGGCTACAGTAAGTGGCCACATGGAGCTCAGGCAATCGCTCTCTGAAATTATCTAAAATCGTTGTGGTTTGACCACCATTTCTACGCTTATATGCAACATTCTTGTATGTGTTTCTGCACATGCTGGTGTACACATGTCTGTTTCTGAGTGCTCACATGTGGAAAAGCACTGAGGACGTGTGTGTGTGTTTGTCCCTAATGTTGTATCACATTTTAAATGGACATTGAGTTCACTCATTTGTGGTGTGTGACAGTTGCATGTGTGTGTGTGTGTGTGTGTATGAATGATTGTATGACTGTGCTGTGTTACATGTCGTAACAATATTCATGTTGCCCTCTTGTCCAGGTCACTCTTGAAAAAGAGATTTAAATCTAAACAAAGCTTTTGCCTGCTTAAAAAAAAGGATATGTATTTGTTTATGCATGTATTTGTTCTTGCACAAGATAAACATCATTTAAATGATCTGTCAGGCTCCTCATTATTATTACCTGTATGAAAGACACAAACATAGTGTGCACACTTAACATTTAATGCCTGTACAGCAGTACATGCATACACATTACACACGCACGCGCACAGGCACACACTGGACCCTGCTGATCTTCGCTTGCAGTGTTTGCGTTAGTTCATCGAGTTCTGAATCAACTGCTGGAAGAGTCCGCAGGGCAGTGGTGGAGGTGGCGCTGCGGGGCAATTAGCCTAATGAGTTGCAGGAGCAAATCACACTCAGTGCTGTGCTAACAGTTGCTCAGTGAATATTCATGTGCTGTTGGCTTTGCAGATGCATTAAAAGGCGGCGCTGCGTTGCTGAATACCAATCGTTACATTTCCACCTGTCGCTCGTCTGCTCCCTCAGTGAAGATAACATCCTAATCAGCCTCATTGCTGTGACGCTTTTAAGAACGCAATGCGTACACAAGCCACATGTATTGTTCCATCCAGCTGAATCCTCATGCCTTTTACCAAATAACTCAGATGCATCACAGTAAATGTTTAAGGACAGATTATATCTGACAGTGAAGTGGATCATATTTATACTTTATGTGAAGACAATGTTTTCAATGTTAAATCCTCTTTGTGTGGTATTTCTACGTCATTATAGCATCTTTGAAATTACATTACTATTAAATTACTATTACTATTACTATTTCATAAGTGAGTAAAAAATATACAGTCCCAGTGAGAATCTGTTCTAAGCATTTTGACTGTTGTGTTGCTTTATGTTACCACTAGGGGTTAATTAAGACACAAATTTTCTACATCCCATAATGTTTTTTGTTTTTTTTAATTAGTCAGTGGATTAACTCTCAGAAACCATTCAGAACTGTTAAATACTATATACTTTGTCATTTTTTTTGGTTGTTGTTTTTAATTAGGATTTTCTATCCAGAGACTAGCGCAGTTCGTTCTAACCAACCAGCCGTGTGTATTCTAAACAAAGTCCTGTAGTTTGCATGTTACACATTTAAGGCTATTTTTTCCAAAGAAAAGAGAAGTTGAAATGCTGAATCTTTACTCTGTTACATCGCATATATGACAATGTTAGCCTCCTGAACCTTTATTTTATAAATGTAGCATGGTGAGGACACAAATTACACCCTGTATTTTTCCAACCCAGTTATAGGTCTCAAAAAGTACATTTAAGGGCATGGTAGAGCTGTGCAGACGATTTGAACGTACACAACGCAAAACCATCAGCCTCTCACTCTGCTGTCTCGCATCACCTGCCAAACTACTTCCACCAAGTGATGACCCAAAAGTCTGAACAGCAGCAGAAGGAGTCCAAAATGATCCAGACGTCCTTCTCCACTGCTTCAGCAGCTCTCTGCTTTGGTGATGAGGGGCAAGAAAAAGTGAATTCTCCATAAAGCAAGCACCTTATTGTTGGACTGACTGACTGATTTCTAATAACACAGAAGAGGCGCAGCTGGGATGTGGTTAAGCAGCAAGTGTTTTGTACTATTTGCAGTTGTAGGCTAAGGTGGAAATTTGTCCCTCTGCTGGGCCCAGAGGAGGAGGAGGAGAGGAGGGACCAAGACACAGAACCATGAAGACCCTTGTTTGTACAAAGTTGCTGTGATTGAACAGTTCCATGTTAGTTAACTCTGATTGGTTGTTTAATTGCGACCGAGTCCAGCTAAAAAAACAAAAAAACAAAACAAACAAACAAAACAAAAACAAATAGAGAAAATTGGGCGCACCCAGACACATTTTTAAAAGAGACTCCTTTAAAAAAAAAAAAAAATGAAATGCAGTAGTTAAAGTTTGTTATTTAAACCAAAATTATAGTGAAATAACATCACCTACTGTAGCCGGAAGGCAGAAGAACAAGCTTAAGAGCACAACACCTGAACACCTGACTGGAATAAAGATCGATGAGAGCAGAGTTTGATTCAAAGCAAAGAAAATGACCCGCAGGACAAAGCAGAGTGGCTGAAAATTCTCTTTTACTTTAAACATGGTGTTTTCATCAGCTGTTATATAACAAAATTTGCAGCTTTAAGAGTTTTCATCCCTTGCCACTAGTGTTGTATGCATGTTTGATACTTTTTAAAACTCTTTTTTAAAACTTTTTGCTTTGTTAATGCGTTAATACATAACTTAACACATGACATAAAATACTATCTTCCAAGATTACAATTTTTTTCACATAGTGGAAGTAAAACAAGTCATGGCCCGCCTTTAACAATGTAGTTAATATAATTTTGCTGTGAGCAATAAGATGATAGCGGAATTTCATGGCCCAGCAAAATAGGAAGAATAAAATGTAATTTAATGTCATAGTAAATATAAATGCACACCATTGTCTTTAACATAATAAGCTCATGATTACTGTATGAGCTCCCATTTAGAATGTAATAAAAATGAGTCATACAGCTTCTCGTTCTAAAGGGCATAACGGCAGCTTTCTGAAAACTAGCGGCATGTATCATTATTGTTATTTATTTGGATCCTTGAAGGTGAATTTCTAACAAGGCTGCTGATGCCAGATTCACAGTTCATTACAGTCGCATTTTATGCTGTTTTGTAACTCTGAATTTAGGTTGCATCTTTGCCTTTTTTCAGTCTCTAGCACAACTGCCACCTGTTTCCCTCCTCTCCTCCACCCCGCCTCCATTCCTACAGCTTGTCTCACTCCATGCATTTCTCTCCAGCAGAGAAGGAGGAGGAGACGGTTTCATCATTGGCTGCCACTCACCGGCCGATCCAGCTTGCTGGACAGAACGGACTGTGGCTCAGGCCGGCCAGATGGAGGTGAGATTATCCTCCATTAGATAACATAATAGTGCGGTGGCCTTTATTCAAGCAGATAAGTCAACCAGTCAGCTGTTCCTAAAACCGCTTGTAGGTGATGATGAGGATGATTTTTATGATTCGTTCCATTGCTAAGACTAGCAGCATTAAGGAGTAGAGGCATGTTAATTAGATATATTTTTTCTACTGGTGGTTAATATTGACATAATTTTCCTTTTAGAACATAAAATTAAAGGAATCTATACCATTCAACAATATTACTTTGTTATATTGCTGTTTTCTCAGTCATCTCCCTTAAATGTCCCACCCTAAATCATTAATAACAGTAACGGTCTTTTATCCGGAAATAGGTGTTTACAGGAACAAAATTAGGAACTGGTTTGGATTTTTCTGGGTCCGCCCATGATAAAAGTACAATATGTGCATTCAGAAAACTTGAGGCACTTAAATAAATGTCCACAAAATGGTATGTTGTGCCACATTAATGTAAGATGGCCATTTAGCCTACAAGCAAGCAAACAAACAAACAAACAAAAAAAAACAGGGTAAGCAAACAACTCTTAACAGTGTGAGTAGTGAACTGGGTGGGGACAGATGCAGAGCTGATCCACTGGAGAGCCATAAATTTCTTGATAATGACTCTAAGGAAGTTTTGAAAAAGAAACGAGGATGTAGTCATTGCTCCTGGGGAAATGTCAGGCTGCAGCCAATGAACACAGCAAAAACAATGTTCAGTCAGCTAAGAGGATAAGACCATATTTAACTCAACACTGCCATCTGGAGGCGCTTGGGTGTAAACGCTTCAGCAAGTGATGAAAAACAAGAAGACAGAAGTTAATGCCAATTTTGTTGTTTAAAAGGCCATCTGGCTGCTACATTTAAAGTACAGAAAGAGTCCTCACAGGGAAATGAAGGAAACCATCCTGAACAGTCACTCAGTTTCTGGCTGCAAGCTTTTTTTTTTTTATATATATATATTTTTCCACCCCTTTTTGCTATTTTGAATCTGTGGTGTGAACACAACTGCACAATCACTGACTCATCACCACTTGTTATAAATGGAAAGACTGTTGACTCCATTAAATCCGGCTAAGCAGAACAGAAATATCCTTATTTTCACTAGTAATACTGTCAAAGCACTGCGGGTTAGAAGTCGTGCAGCTGCGAAGGTCTCGCTCTCAGCGGTACATTCAACAAATTCTGAAACCGTATCGGTCCTGTGAAATGTTAAAGTACTAAAATAGAGCAATAATGAATGGAAAAATGAGTCATCAAAGCCCTCTATATAATAGTTTGCTGAGCATATTTATTGCCTTTGACTCAGACAGATTTACTCACAAGTGTAGCACTATACTTTTCTGTACATCTGGGACTGAAGGGATGTCTGTAAATTGTGCTTAGGCCAAGTAAGTACATCAAAAACAGCCTGATACATTTTGAATGCATCATAAATTTGCCAGAAAAACACTGCATGCATATTAGCCAGAAAAAGGGTTTAAATCAGGTCACAGCAACTGTTATTCCAAGAGTCACTGAGGCAGTTTCTGCTCACTTTCTGTACTACTGAACAGTTTTCTGTGGATGTGGCTGAGACAAAGATAGTTAACTTCATGTTAACTTCATTAAAAGTTAAGAAAGTTTTCTCATTTCAGCACCTACTAAAACATATGTGAACCCAACATTTAGGACAATCAGATGGTTGCAGAGGTTTGAATGAGGTCTCGTTTAAAGGGGAAAAACATGTAATTTTGGAATGGATTTCATCTCAGGGCCCAAGAGAGAAAATGTGAGAATATGAGATGTCTCTTAGTGAAACCAGATGTGAGATACTGAAACCAGATACTGTACAGACACAAAAGGTGCGAGAATGTCAACATCCTGCTTGCTTCTACCCACATTGCCCTCAACTGGTTCTGAGATCCCCAGAGCTGTGAAGATGCAAAACTGCAGAATAATTTGAAGGCCTCCAGACACTCACCAGTGTGTGTGTGTGTGTGCATGAAATGAATTGATAAAACAATTCATGACATGTACAAGAAATGTTTTATTTAGAGAGAAAGAAAATCAGTCCCCTTGAAACTACAACTCTGAACACTTTCATAAAAGAACTGACATTGAATTACAGGCATTTTCTTTTGAAATGTATGTACAAAACACATTCAGACAGACAAAGAAGATGCACATATAAACATGTGGCCATATGAGAGTGCAGCCTGCGAGAGCAGACGGCTCCTCTTAGGTTTGCTTGAAATGCAAAGTATCTCCTTGATGTT
Organism: Scatophagus argus; assembly: GCF_020382885.2. NCBI lineage: Eukaryota > Metazoa > Chordata > Actinopteri > Scatophagidae > Scatophagus > Scatophagus argus. Next base: position 15,419,068 of record NC_058506.1, on the reverse strand, counting down.
GAGGTTGCTGGAATAGAAAAAGCATTACATTTTCATTTATGAATTATTCATCCCTCCTAAGTGGGTTATCAGACATTTAAGAAGCCCCCCCCCTTGTGTACGTGTTTTGTGTATGTTAGTGCAAAGAAATCCCAGATGGGGGAAGAAAACATAGACTATAAAACATCTTAACCTTCTGTTTAAATTGCTTGTGTTCTTCCACTTTAAAGCTTTATAAGGAAGTCAATCATTGTACTGTGGGTTGATCAACTCTACACACTCAGAGCAGTTGAGACTTTAGGTTTAAATCCTGTCAAACACAACTGACCTTCAGGATCTGTGATTTCACTGATAAAATGTCAAAGTTAAACAAACACGCAGCAATAATCTCTGCAGAAGTTTGGTCTGTGTTTTTCAGTAAGACCTGTGAGCTGGCATGTTAAAAAAGTTGATTCTTGCGTGGTTCATAATTACACCATAATGGAGGAATCTTGCAATCATGTATTGTGTGGTTAACGATGGCTTCGTTTGACTAAGCTTATGTGCTGGAGGTGCAAACACATCCACAGAGAATTGTCACCTGTCATACATTAAAAACCTTGTTGTAAACCTAGAAGGTCTTCCTGACATATGAAGTCATCAAAATGACTTGTGAATCAAAACATGCAGATTATTCCTTTTGATTGGCAAACCAGCTGTGATTAAACCTCCGCAAGTTGAAAACTGCCATTATGTATCACACACTCTTTTTCCAGCACTCACCAGCAATTTTTCTTGCACACAGCATCCAGCTAGAGGACTGTGGTGCAGTCGCGCTTTAATGGACGTCACTTCTTACAATTATTTGCTTGATGACACAATGTATGTTTTAACACGACGAGGCTGATGACCTTCTTAGACAACTTTAATGTGCACAAGAAGACAGGAACAACAGATGACACATCAAAGCATATGAAGTGAGTCGACTGCAAAACAAAGGCTTAAGAGACGTAAAGGATGCAAACTATAGCAACAACCTATAGAGCCATGTGTGCTCCTAGAAATATACAGAATCTCTCGATCTATTAATTCCGAATATCTTATCAAATCAGTTTGTTTTTGAATATTAGAAACAATGCTGCGATGTGCAAACTGTTTTGTCTTACTGAAAGGCATTAAAACTCAAATGAATTTCAAGAGAATATAATAAAATGATAAGGGTAGCACAGGTGTCCTTTATACATCAAGAATCAGATCACTGCTGCCATGAGCAAATGAGACTTGCGGTTCCTCGGTCCAGGAAAACAAAAAAAAACAAAACAAATAAACAGCACAATATCCCCACTTTCCTTCACCCTTTCTGGGTGGAGAAAGAGAATGAGCTACTATAGTCTTGTGCAGAAGCAAAGAGAGTGTTTCCCATAGTCTTGCAGCTGTAGAATCTGGGGGTGTTTGCCACAAACGGCTCACAACAGCTTTTGGAAAAACTATAACACCTGGTGTTTCCACTGGCTCCAGACTGGGCTTCAGGATTGGCTGAGGGTTGGGTCCTTCTTGGAAAATGACAACATTTTCTCATCTGTGTCCAAATTCTACTGTTCCCATGGGTATCTATTGCGTGAACTAGTTGCTCCCTTCCTTCCTCTTTACATCCTTAAAATCAAAGGACTGTAGAAGGTTGTTTGAGGCTTGACATGGTCCGCACACAAGTTATTTTCACCAGGTTTATTTTACAGTCCTCTCCTTTAAGACATATGAAAGTGGAGCAAAGTGAAGAGAACACTTTAATGAGACAATACACTCCAGCCTGCAGATGGTCAAATCACAATTTAGTGAGAGGTGGAGGCTTATAAAAGAAAAACATAAAAAAAAAATCCTCTTGGTGCTGTTTTAGACAGGAGCTCCCATTATTCTGTAATAACAGTATAATTAGCCAATAATTACCCTAATTACACTGATGTTAATTAGACTGAAATTACAGAAACTGTGGGGCAGTTATTTTAAAGTGTTATTGAATGATACTTTTTTTAGAAGACGGAGATGAGTGCAAAAACCCCATACAGGAGAGCACAGGGGTAAGCAACCAACAGCTGCTGCCCATCCATGGCCAACGCCGAGATGAAGATCTTTGAAGCTGAGAAACTGCACCAGCCAATGATTGCTGCCGTTAGTACAATTCCCAACATGCCCCTGAAGAGGACAAGAACAGAGCAGGAAGTTAGCTTGGATTACCATAACCATTACCTGTATGAAAGCAACACGTATAAAGTTTATTTTAACATACTTGTGACATTCCGATCAAACGTCAAAGATTTAGTTTTACTTTAGCTGAGCTTATGAGGAAATTGTTGATCGTTTTAAAGTTTTCCTGTGAACTCACTGTAAAGAGAAGAGCACTCCAAAGCTGGAGAGGAGGATCATTGGGAGGAGGCAGTATCCCAGCACGCTGGCCACACAGCCGAAGGAGACTCCCGTCATACTCATTAGGTTGAGTAGGCAGTACATGCCGAGGCAGCCGATTGCGCTGATGCCATACACATAGCCAAACTGGATCTTGCCTGACTGGGAATGGAAAGGAAAAAAAAATAAAAAAATAAATCCACACAGTCAGGCATATATGGACTTACACGAGGGCAAATGTACAAATATGTACGTGTCTCTGTCATAAAGTGTGGCAGGTTGTTTTTGCTAATTCAAGTTCTTAACACTGACGTTAACCAAATGATTTACCAGGAGAAGTGTTGCTCCGAAAGCCAAACAGAAAACCATGGGGCCAGCCAGGTCTGTCTCATTCATGATGCTGCCGTCTGCTACCTTCATTGGATGGAGTACCGTCAGAGTCTTCTGCCAGATGTGGTCAAAGTTGATTCCTAATTCTAAGACAGATAAAACATGCAGACATGTTGGATAACAGAAGTGGGATGGAACAAAATAAGGGCACAGAGGTTGTACTGAAACTTCACAAATAGGATAATAATGATGGAATAAAGCATGACAGGGATGCAGTGGCATACAGCATGTGGCACTACTGTGCTACATCAACACTAGGCCTTTAGAAGGTATGTGTTTCATTATCACCTCCATTGTCTATGTGTGGGCTGTTGCTACGGCTCATCAATTGATTGTTTAAGCTACAAAATATTCGAAAAAAATGAAAAATGACTGTCACAACTTTCTTGAGCCTAAAGTGACTTCTTGAAACTGTTGTTTTCTCAGACCAACAGTTTACCAGCCAAAGATATTCTGTTCATATTAATATTCACTGAAACAACAGAGAAAAGCAGCCCAGTACAAACAGATAACAAACACCTCAACAAGTTAATCAGTTAATCAGAACTAGTTACGCTGCATGATAACTAGCTGTGTTGCCCTCCATGAATGTCTACTTGGATGCAATATACTGAGTCATAGTTATTAGTATTCACTCATGGTATGTCTTTCATTGTAAAAAATAAATAAATTCCACTTGTAGCCCTCTTTCTCTAAACGAGCTTGCATGGAAAAGAAGCTGAAGGTTCATCAGCTCCAACGTACACTTCACACAGCAAGTCTCAAGTAGGCTAGAGGAGTAGAGCATCTACTCCACCTACTTCATTTTTTTGGGAAATTTTAGGAAAGAAAAAAAAAATCAACTAATTATATTATTTACATACAGTTTGGATTATAATAAAGACCGTTTATTGGATCCAAATATAATCTACAAAGCATGACTATAAACTGAGTGGGTAATTTGGCATTTACAATCATAAACTTGTGGTGACAACTCAAAATAAAAGTACAGACGGAGACATTAAAAGTTACTAATAGAACTCCATGATGAGGTATGAAATCCGCACAGACAGAGCCCTTTTCAAGAAATTGCAGCTTTAAGTATAATGTACTTAAATGTGAGGATTTCTTTTTCTTTTTACAAATAGGCATGGGGCAAAACTAAATGCACATATGTACGAGCTATATCTCTACAGAGACAGTTTATTTAACATGGTCAGGTTGCCTTAACTGTTTAGCCTCTTGAATCATAGATTTTTACTGCAACAATACAAACGCATACAGTACAAGCAGAAAATAGCTTTACATAATTAAATTGTTGCTATTGTATCTTCAACTTCAAACGAGTATCTTTCCTCATTTATATAAGTGCAGGGCAATACTACTAAAGTTTGGAAAAGTCAGGTCTGCCAACTCTGCAGTGACTTTGTCAGGTAGCCGACATCTCATCTATCAGTCGTCTCTATTCTATCAAAACTTTCTTTCAGCCTCGAGCTCTGCCAGCTACTACAACAGGCGAGTGCAACTTTAATTTCACGCCTTAAGGACAGATACTGGAGACTGACTTCAACAGACAGGCTATAATTGTATATTTTGTAGTATTCCTGTCCTCCTGAATGAGAGATGTTGCAAGAAAGATTAGAGGGGCTGCAGAAGAAGCAAAGAGGCAGCTACAAGTCTTAGCCCCCATGCCGTGGTTCACCCACCTTCTAGCAGTGGCGGCTCATCATCGAAGCTGCTACTATACATGGATTGTGATGAAGATGGAGTGTAGGTCTGTGTGGGCTGGAAGATTTGTCCTGTGTATGGCTGCTGGGGCTGCATCATCCCGGGGGAAGAGTAGCCCATGGGCTGGGAGTAATCATACTGACCGTATTGCCTAGTAAATACAAAATGATAAAGCTCAACAGCATGCTTTAAATGAAGGGAAGTTAAATAATTTCTCAAACTGCCTATTTCTTCACTTACTTGTTGTAGGGGTTGTCAGTATTGCTGTAGCCATAGCCACCCTGGCTTTGGTCATCTACACTGTAGCTGGACTGGTAAAAGTCTGTGTTGAAATTGTCAAACCCTGACATCTCTAACTCTGTTAGAAACACAGGGGCACAACTTATCAGCCAGAAAGATTATTTTGGTGTACAGTAGTAGTCAGTTTTAAAAAGCACAAATTTAAAACGTACATAAGGGCTGTTATATGATATTGAAAACAGTGCAGCAGGCAATCAAGGGGTGAAATCGGGTTAGACGTTGTTAGTCATTCACAAAATATATTTCATGTTACATTTCGAAAACTTATAGGCCATGGTCAAGATGACATTTTGACTAGCGTTGACTAACATTACGTTACCTTTTATATTTAAAAACTAGCTAAGTTAACGTTGACTGAACGCCGAAGAGAGCGGTAGTATTTACTGCACTAATTCGCTACCATTTGTTAGGATAACGGTAAGGTTACCTCCGTGTGATTTCAATACAGCCGCAGGCTAAAGCAGCTAGCTAACGTAGCTTCACAAACAAAAGCCAAGATTAAATTTATATGTCATTAGTTTATAATGCGTCTATCACTACTTACTAACTGTAAGTCATCTTTCAAATGACTGGGCACGACACAGCCACCCAAGAGGAAAAGCTAACCAATTCTTCAAAATTGAGCAGAAGCTAACGCTAACAGTTAATAGTCTTTGGGTGGCTACCGTGCAGTTAACTCTGCAGCTAGTTGGTTTGCTGATGCTAGCTATAACAGCTGTGGAGAGCAGGCATGTAATGCTTCCGTACATACTGCTTCAATATTCCATTTATCTGTTCTTACATATTTTGTTAATAGCATCACAAATGCTAAAACTTACCTGTGTTGTTTGACAAATCTACCCAAAGTCTTGCCAACTCGGTTGCTACGTGTCAGGAGAAAGGTAAATCTTCCGGGATGGTACGTAGCTGACGGGAAGCCGTTAGGGACACTTGCAAAATTGGCCTTTACAGAAAATATGCCGCCCTCTACAGACGACTGGTGGTATTACATCTAAGTTTACGCTAGAACCTAAAAGCTGGGCTAGTGAACGAACGCAAAAAAGGGTAAAAATCATGAATTGTATTTGTAGTACAGTTTCTGGTCGAAATAAATGAAGTGCGAAATGTTTCTGTAATGTCCTGATGCAGAGATCTGAGAAACATCATGAAATCATAAATACTATCATTTTAAAGTTCAAAAGACTCGAAGTTCTTTGACATTCCAGCGCTATGGATTAAACTTATAAAACTTAACAGTTTTATAGTAATGCATATATAATGGAATTAGTACCAATGTAGTACCAATGAAGAACTAAAAGGTCACTTACTACTTTGTAAAGACATATCATAAATCCTTATTAGAAAAATTCAGAAAGAGATATGATTTGATATCTAAAAATTACTGACTTTCTCCCCCACAACAGGTATGCATGAAACCCTAATGGATTCTGACCCAAAGTTGAGTGAGAAAACCAGGGTCTAATTCTGATAAATAGAGACATAAGTTAGAAAATGAATTAAGCACTGTTTCTTTCATTAGAAAGCAGAGATGCAGATCATCCACTACAAGCAAATCTTGCAGGTATTTGCATACTCCTCCATGACGGCAGATAATGTAGAGTAACGGGCTGATGACCTCAAAAACAAAGCAAAACAAAACAAAACACCTCTGTCATACAGAGCAACAGAAAGTTTGTATTTTAACCTTAGATTAACTGGTGCAGCAGTGTGAAAAGGAACTAAATTATGTAGACTTGGCACTGCTCCCAGCCTGGAGTTACAGAATTCTTAAGAGAATGACAAATGGGAAAAATAATGCAAAGGGAAAAGGCACTGAGGAAAACATTGTCATTATTCAGAGGAGACTTATTCAGCCTGTTCTGTCTTTGACAGAGAAACTCTGATTGAGTTGTGGGTCTCCAGGCGAAAATACATAGAGAAACCTTTGGGCCAGTTCTGCACAGAGCAGTTGCCTCGGCAAGGTTGCACGAGTTAGGAGGAAAATTTCCTGCCAGGAAACTATGTGACCATCTGTCACATTTTGTTTCCTGGTGAAGGCAACGTTGGTAACTAGATTCCAGAATTCACGTTAAATCATTAGCATAGTTTCAAGACAGTTCCTATCACAGTTGTCTTTTTACTCAGACAGACATATGCAACTATCAAATCTCAAGTGAAAAACAGGGTGGATGAGGAAAAAATAAAAGAAAGAAAGGAAAGAAAAACCCCAATAAACAAAAAAAGTCATTAACAAACCCGTCAGCTGTGCAGACCCGCCCGACATGGATCATTTCTCTGCCTCATGAGGAGCAAAATCAATTTGATGTAGGCCTACGCAACATGAATTCCTACAGCGCACACTCATGACTAATCATAAGCAAAAATCGGTTGTCTCCCCCTGCATTGTCTCACATCTTTCTTCAGACTTTTAATCATTTCTAAACTTGGAGAACATGTCTTTCTTCTTAATCCACTTAATGAAAGAAAACTGAAAAGTGCTAGAGAGGGTAATTGAATTTAGAGCAGTGTATCGCCACATAGTTTCATAATTGCCCTCTTTTCTAAAGTCTCACCTGTAATCCTGCTGTCACTGCATGGGTGGATGAGTGGATTAAAACTACTGAATTTCTTTGACTGCAGCAGCTCCTTCTCTCCAACCACCTACTGTACCTTTAATTAAGATCTCTCTCTCCACCTCTTCTGCATTAAGGACATAGGAGAAAGCAAGGTTTCAAGCTCTTATGTTCTTCTTGTCTACGAATATGCAGATGGGACAGAACTTCTCTCCATTGGCACATAACATACTGAACATGTGAATGAGCACAAAACAGAGATGCATCTCCATTTTTAGCAGGAACTGATGCACACACTTCCTTCAAAAGATTAAACAAATGTCTTTAATTCATCTAATTCAATTTCCAGCCACCCTGTTGGTAAGGCTGCTGCACAGATCATAAATTAAGCAGGCATCTGGTGTTTGCAGGCTCCTCTCTCCAAGGCATCTTTCTTCACTCTGTGAGCGAGCTACATGAGCACTAAAATAACAATCAGCAGCTGAAGAGTTTGTGGAGTTTGTTTGTTCTAAAATGAGATTTCCACCCACTTGATATTTAGCAGCTTTAGACAAAATGATAGTCAACATGAAAATACATTTTTCTCTGCAGTATAGTGATGATTCTTGTAATACCAAAGCATTTAATTAGACAGGACATGAATATGATATTAGGGTACAATTACTCTTATGTAAATACACTTGGGACTGAAATTTTGCAACATTTGTTCTTCAAAATGCTGGTTTTGTTTCTTTATTATTATTATGATTCTGAGAATTCCACACGGGAATGGAGGCATTAGTTAACAGAGACAAAAAGTGTGTGCAAATATATGATAACGTGCATAAAATAAATGACAAAATATTTTTGACTGAGACGTTCATGTTTAATTTCTTTGTCTATCAAAAATGCACACATGCACCTTTAAATAAGTGTGATTTAACTGAAACCTTTGGTACTGAAATAGTAGGTGAGTCCTGATACAGGACCGTGCTTTATGACAGAGTGCACTGGGGAGTTTTGCCATCCTTGTCTTATCTGCCTCTGGTTGGCATCAGGGACAGTACCAGTCAACCCACGAGTGTTCTACCTGTCAAAACAGATTTCGAGGATTTCGAGGCTTCGAAAATAAATCTCAAATTATAAACAGTAGCATGGCCTTGGCTCTTCTTCCATCCCACCCTTACAGTCAATCTGCCAAGTTTCATTTCCCAGCTCCCTTAACTTCTGTTACAGTACTGGTTCGATTCGCTGCAAGATATGTCAAGATGGACATAAATTAGTTTTGGCCTAGAGGGCTAATGCTGCAGTATTTTGTTACTGCAGATCAAATGAACAAAAAAAAGTCAATATTTTTTTCCACGTGACGGCATCTTGATGTTTATGGCATTTCCAGAATGCAGAATCTTACACTTAAAATCCTCGTTCAAGCTCATAAGTTGTTGATGCAAGGACCAATTGGTATTGATTTCAACACCAAGGCTGATGACCAGATCGATTCTTTTAGATAGAGAAGTGCTAATAAGCAACAATTTATGGGATTATAAATCTATTCCTTTAAATTAGCAGTTTTCACAAGGTTTCAGTATTCTCATAATGATGGAAAAGAATCTGAAATCCATAACAGTACTGTTTTACTATTAATGATAATAGGAACATCAGTATCACATTTTTGTGCACATGTATGATGTTCAATTCAACAGTCAACTGGGACAAATCAGGCACTGCGGATAAAACACCAGTATTGCTATTCACTTTGAGTGTGGGCAGTATAGGCTGTGATGATGCAGGCCGCAAGGCTTTCTGAAAACAAAAATGCATTGGCCCTGCAGTGGAAATAGTTAAAATGGACTCGGTGTTTGAAGGAGCACAACCAGAGTGTATTCAGTGGAAGAATAAACATTTCTCTTAATGATGGATTTCTCTCTGACTGAATGTTGAACAGAAGCCCTTGTTCTGACCAAGTGGGACTAACACAAAATCTGAAGTTTAACATTTTTGTTTTAGGTACCTGGAAGATTTTCTGCTTATAAACACAGCTGTGCAGGTAGTATTTTAGGCTGATTTCACACCATTGAGGAACAAGAAAATAAACCCACAAATGCAAAAACCTTGAAGAACGAAAAAAATGTGATTATCACATATTTTGAGGCAGTCTGTTCTTTAACTGTGGATATAGAAGATTATGAATTTACAAGACATTTCTGCTGTTCACAGGTGTGGTTCAATCTGCAAATGAAGCTGCAAACATGAAAAAGAGTTGTAATTCCTTTTGACTCTGAGGGTGATGCGTCACTGGAACTTTTCCTTTCCTGATGAAATCACTGATGGCAGGAGTGAACAGAGACCCACTGCACACTCAGTCATACATCTTCTACTCACTATCTGTCGCATTCACTTTCTCATACTGAGAGAAATCATTTATTTTCACTTTCTGTGTGCAGAAAATGTCATACAATTCTTGATTGGTTTTACTCCATCTTTCTTCACACTGCATTATATCTGCATTATATGTACACGATATGGACAAAGGTATTGGGCCATCTGACCATCACACCAACAGGAACTTTAATGACATCGTATTCTAAATACACAGACAGCTTTGCAGCTACAACAGCTTCCACTTTTCTGTGATAGTCAGTGAAGTTCTTCCACACCAAACTCATCCAGATATGTCTTTATGGACTTCGCTTTGTGCACTGGGACACAGTCATGTTGGAATAGAAAAGGGCCTTCACCAAACTGTTGTCACAAAGTCAGAAGCACAGCATTGTCCAAAAAGTCTGAAGCATTAAGATTTCCCTTCAAGTAAGGGGCCGAGTCCAACACCTGAAAAACAACCCCCTAAAGAGATTTGTCTGGATACTTTTGTCTATGTAATGTATTAGAGCTGTAGAGCATAGAAGGATCAAAAGCTTCTGATCTGGGAATCTAGTGCATATAAATCCGATGAGTATATATTAGATGAGGAGACAAATTACTAAATTAAGTTTTCCTGCTATTCAGCAGCACATTTGCAGAATTAATCATAATATACTTCATAACATCCTTTAAAATAGTCACAGAAAATTGCTGATAGCATTAGCTGAACAGTAAAATTGGATACTAGACCTTTAAAGGGTTTTACAGTCCTAAGGACTTTTGGAGATTTGGCCCCCATCAAGAGATTTGTCACACGTTGAGGACCTGTAGAAACCACCCTTTAATCCCAAGAGAGGGAGTAAAGCACGGAAAATACTGGAGTGACGGAGAGAGAGCGTGAGAGAGATGTGGAGCAGTAACTAACACACACACACACACACACACTCCTACATGCTCGCAGAGACAGAAACACACACCGCAGGAGAGCTGACTATGGCAGTAAACTAGCACAGCTATCTAGCCCTCCACAGTGTTCCCACATGGCCTTGACGCTGGCAGAGGGAGAGCGGGTGCTTAGCAACATCTCATCTGCATGGTTTGCCAAATCAACAGGGTCAAGATCCCTTTAGGGCTCAGAGAACTAGACTGCGCCGTGCACCACTGAGGAGTGGCCTCAGAGATGGAGAGAAAGGCGCGGATATGAGCCCGATTCTTAGCCTCAGCCTGTGTCAGGGCCAATTTAATTCAAACTGATACTTGTGTTCAAAAAAATGGTTTTAAACAAAGTGAAACGTAACTGAAGCAGCCTGAATTGTAGATTTTTCAAAATTGAAAATAAGACAGGAGGACACAATAAGAGGCCAAAGACTGGTTAACCAAATGTTCCAGATTGCTTAAATTCACAAATGCAGACTGAATGGGAGACAGTGGAAATGAGTCATCATCATCATCATCATCATCATATATGCACAATCAAACATACTTTGTCATCCTCCCAGCTGATATGATGGTCTACTGAAAAACTTGCAGCACCTGGAGAATGTCATTTCCAGTGAAACACAAGCAAAACAACATGATTACATGACAAGATTTCCTTTAAACGCAACTAATGAAGCAGCAAATGCAAGACTAAAGTGTTATCACATCGTGAAACGAAACCTAACGCACAACATTAAACACTGAAACATATACACTATTATTCTTAAATATGTAACATGTTATTGAACTGCTAGAGTGTCATTATTCAGTCAGAATGTATGACTCGATCAGGATCTGACTGAATGGTTACTCGGCACATGCTCATCACGGCTCATCTGTGTCTGATGCAATCCAAATACAAAGATGAGTCAGTATACACTTACAAACTGACTCAATGGATTTTTTTTTCCCCTGTGGAGCTGTCAGTTCCTCCACCCCCTCCTATCCTTTCACTACACCCACAACTTGATCTTGGCCAACTGCTTGAGTGAGTCCCACATGGTGCAAATTGAATCAAACTCCAGCCACTGTAACACACACACACACATACTCTCTCTCTCTCTCTCTCACACACACACACACAAAACCTCCTGGTGTAACACTGCAACTGGGCTACAGGTGGAACAGAACATAAAGAGGGACATCTGGCTGTAATCACTTCTCAGACACACTAAATATAAAGATTTATTTTAATGGTTAATCAATTCTGTTTTCTTTCCAAAAGCCACAATTATCTCTTTGTTTAAACACACAAGCTGCGGAGAGGAAGAGTTTATCTTAAAAACTTATTCATCTGTTATTGTAGGCATTTCCTGTTAACTGATAAATTAATCCCTTGGAAGCCAAATCTCAGGGCCATAAAGGCAAAAATCATTTCACACAATCACATTCCTGTTATGCCTACCAATAACCATAAATACCAATAAATAACAACAAATACCAATAACAGCCGCAGTTAGTTTTTTAACACCACAGGTGCAAATTTTAACTGTGAACCCAGACATACATTCTGGCTGTCTTGAAAGTGAAAGAAAAGATTATGTTTTCACTTGTTTCTTCCTCATCTTGACTTAAGCATCATGTGCCCACTCAAGACTGACATCACAACTGTGTGCCTGAACAATAAAAAGCATCTTGTAAAGGGACTTTCACTGGTAATTTTCCTCTGCTTTATCAGTTGTGCCTGTGGTGGAGTGGAGAGCTGAAGGTACTCTGTGTCTGACCCAGTGCATGCTGGGACACCACCCATGCATGACAAGAGAAAAAGGTTTAGAAAATTGGTGGATGAATGAATTTTTAGTTCTTTTTTTTCTGGCCTCTAGATTGTTTACAAAGGAAAGTAATGCTAGTACATCACCCTTGTTAAGAACTGCAGGAAAATGTAAACATGTTCTAATAAGTGGATAAGCTCCACAAATTAGAGGTAAAATATAAACACAGCTGCTTGCCTCCAAAATAAATGGATCCATATTTCCCTTCTCTGTTTAGATTTGGCTCCAAGGATACAGCCTCTTTCTTGATGCCTACACCAGTACACAGTACAATACACACACACACACACACACACACACACACAGAATCAGTGTCCTGCAGAGTCAGTGTTAGTGAGTGGGATGACAGCTCTGCTGCTGTGTTGCTGGCCAGAAGACAAGCTGAGACGTTCAACTTCCCGGCTCTCTGTGGTGTCTTGCAGGGCTGTACTTATCCTGGCTCCGGGAGTCGCTCGTCTGTCCCTCACCACCCTTTTTTCCTCCTGCTGCCAAAGCCCTTAATGTTTAGTGGGCTTCCTGTTAAATAGCCTTGTCACCAGGGGAAAGCTGCCTCGGCCTGCGCAGAGAGTGGATGAGGGGTGGAGCAGCATAGCTACTCGACGCAGGAAGGAACTCGTATTTTTCACCTGCTGTAACTTTTTCATTAATTTTTATTTTATTTTTATTAATTTAATTTTATTGCTCAGTAGCCTAACGAATATTGCACTGTAACATTTACAGGAAATATGCCCCTGGTTTGTCAGTCTGTTGGCATTTAGTCCTCGTTTTGAGTCACTGAGTAAATTACTTTCTAGCCGAAACTGTTTATTAATCATATTATTGATACCATCACTTCAGATGTGATGATTACAGTGAAGAGACTCCTGTAACACATCTGAATGAAAGTGGCAAGAGGCTCTATGCTTGATCAGCTAAAAATATCTTGTTTTCATACCAGATCTGGGGCATTTGAACTTGTTGCTGAGTCCCATAAGGACTTCATCAAGTTAATGTTTGAAGATCAATATTGCAGAGACATGAAATTTCCTAATGATTATGAGTGCATTGGCAGTCTTCTTTAATAAGCTAAAAAAAAAAAAACCTTGCTGAGTGGCATTAGAAAACACACTTGAGACTGATGACTCATTGTATTGCGGCCGGAGGTGTTGCAGTGTATCTGCTCAGCAGGACCTTAGGAGTTCAGTTCGGTCACCATGGCTGCTAATATGATCTCATGAGACATGACCATCAACAAGCTATTTCTGTAGCTAATCATGCAAAACCTAAATAAATAACTAAATGATCCCAAAAACACATTTAGTTTGTCCGTGTCCACAAATGAACTCATCTTCCTTGAAAATACATCTGCTTCACAAAACACTGACTTACTGTGAGTTTTTGTAGCACATGGATGTTCAACATTAATGAACATATGCATTTATGTTTTCATTGTTTATGTTATTGTAGTTTTACTCATTTTGCTGCTTTCACACACATTCACATTCACAGAAGCTGCCCGGGCTCCACTGCAGTGGGAGGAGTTAAGGGCCTCGCTCAAGTGTAACTGCTGTTCTCCCCTGTAGATATTCTGCACCAACAACCTTCCAGCTTCAAGCCTCAAGCTTCATTAATCTGGGAAATATCAATTTTTTTTTCATACTTACCTTTTCCCTTGACTGTGTTCGGTCACACACCACACACATAAAAAGTGGAGCTAAAAAACTAAAAGAGTTTTGAGCAAGTCAACAGTTTGGCTTATTCTAAAGTAATAAAGTACAAGTGGCTGAAATGCACAACAAAGGGATGGTGTTCACTGTAATACACACTGCAGCACTAAGTACACTAGAGCAAAAGCAAAACTGCTATTGCATGCGTTTGGTTTGATTTTTTAGATAAATATGAACTCCAGGGCTGAATGAGTATGAATAAACGACACACCGATATAACTGATGACTGCTGCATGTTGTCATGGTTCTCATTATAGCCTGGTACTTTCTCTCTCTCTCTCTCTCTCTTTGCCCTGCTTCTCAAAGCTCTTATGTAAACCAGACACACACACATACACACACACACACACACACATAACCCTTCCAGCTTGCCTTCAGAGCTTCTAATCACACAGTGACTCACTGTACTTGATGGCTCCCAATTGGCAGCACTGATGCATTTAAAACAAATAGGCATAATGCCATCAGCAGTGTGTTTCCATGTCACCTGTAATCACTCTGGCCAAATACTGTACTCCACCTGACAAACACAACTTATTCTGCCTTAAATCACTTGTTTTCTGACTGGCTTTGTGTTGCATGATTTCTCTTATCTCCAACAAAACTCTTTCCTGTCTGCTTTTATTTCTTAAGAGAAATCAAAACAGAGACTGAGAATTTCTGCCACTTTTGCAAATTATAAATAGCTGACCAAAAACTCAAACTCATTGATAAACACTCTCCAAATTGACTGAATTTATGCATTGAATGTCTGGCTGCTGTACTTGCAGATTTCCCATCTAAGGTCTGGCATCATTCAGTGTGGCTGTAATGAGAGATGGAAGCGGAACTCGTATGCTGTTTATTTCAACCATCTGTGACTGGCCTGAAAATTCCCTTTAATAGTTTTCCCTGCACTGCACAGGAAGATCATTGTGGGAGCCGTGTGTCCTAGAGGTTGGAGAAGAGACTTGTGATCAGAGGGTCGCTGGTTTGATTCCCCCACCGGACGAGCAGAAAGAATTTGGGTGTGGTGGAGTGATTAATGCGACAAATGCTTCCCTCCCCTCCATAAGCCCTTGAGCAAGGCACTTAACCCCCAATTTGCTCCCCGGGCGCTTGATGCTGCCCACTGCTCCTGTGTGTGTTTCACTGCATGTAATTTGCTGGGTGTTGCATGTGTGTTGAACTAAGGATGGGTCAAATGCAGAAGACAAATTCAGTGTGAGTATGTATAAACATATAAACTAGAATAAAGTGATTCTTAAGGCAGTGAAGTGCTCACGATGTTTCCTGAAGGCTAAGAAGTGGATTTCTTTTGCAAGTGAAAAATTACAAATCTCTCTAACATTTTTCTTGCTCAGAAAGAAGAAAAAAAAACAAATGTTAAATTATGAATGTTGCTGAATGTACTTGTGAAGTAAATCTTTCCTCATGTATTTTGAATTGATTAATTTAAAACGGAAACGAGTCATCAAAGATATAAAACAGCAAAGAAGAGCCTATATGTCAAAACATTTTTGATGTAAAAATATATCTTCCCTTTTAGCTGTGGGATAAACTTTCACCGAAGTCAGAAAGCTGAACTTCCAAAACGTAGCTTCTCTGTTGAATAATCGCTAACTAAATGTGTTTCAGCCTATGTTGATATATTTTGAAATGCACACAGAGAACAAGTCACGGAGGAATGTGTTGTCTGCTCTGGTGAAGGGTCCTGCTGTGTGTTTTGCAAGCTTTCATGCCATTAAACCAAGTGTTCCATGAAAACTCAAATAAATAAAATGAATTGTGTCAGCCCAAACTGCTTTAACTCCTTACAGGCGGTCAATCATCTGGTCTTTAAATAGCAGCGCAGCAGCGAGTGGTGTAGTGCCATGTATTTATGATGAAGTTACCATCGTGGCCTACTTCTGGGTGACTGCTCAGGTCAAGGTCTTTCTCTGTCTGTTATTCACTTTTTCTTTCTTAGATCGCTCGCTTTCTTTCATCACTCCTCTTCTGTAGTGTCGGCTCTGGCTGAATGGAACGCAGGACTTCAAGTGAACAGTCGGGGATAATTTAGAGCTAAAACATCTCAAATTGCACTGACATTTTAATTTGAGGAATCCTGTCGTAATGGCGTACTGATTTCCTGTTTGTGTGCAAGACAAGTAACTTTGAAATAAAGCTTCAAAGCTGAAAATGTCTAAAAAAGCAAATGAAAATGTCTGCCTGCCTTTTTATATGTCTTTGAAACACCACATCACAGACAACGGCATTAATAGCCCTGTTTAATAAGCACTGTGTTTGTCGAGTTGAGATTTTTTTTGATATATCCAGTGTGGCCATATACATACTTAAAATTAATATTTCAGTAAGTACAATGTGGTGGACTACGGGAAAGAAGAGTTGCCTATAATTTGGGCTTCATACAGGCAGGTCTAGAGGCAACACAGGGGTTGAGGTTTACGCTCTGATTTAAAACTACAAGCGATGTTCAATATTGCTGAAGTGCCTTTGAGCAAGAACAACAAATTCCTACCGATCCCTGTGCCTCTAAAATGTGACAGCCTCTGTGGCTCTGTCTCTCCAACTCTAATTTTAAAATTTAAAGAGAGACACAGTGGAATCATGTCCTCAGAGGTAAAGCACATGGAGTGAGGAAATGCCAAAAAAAAAAAAAGCAGTTTTGCTCGAGGCAAGGTTGGTTAAAAGTGGACGGATGAAAGCCAAAGAAAAATAAAAGCAGCATACAGGCGGAAGGCTGTAACAAGAATGCTACTCAGTATGATCCAGATTTTGGAATTTATAGCAGACTGTGTATTTTATCCTTTTTCCCCCCACAATATTTTTAAGAAATACCAGTCCTGATTTTGGTCGTGTGGCATTTGCAAACCAACTGTCTTGTCTTTTTATCAACCACAAGCTGAATTCTTTTGCACATGGTATCCTGTACCCAACAAGTCACGATCATTTGGTCACTTTTGACTGATCACCTCAATGAATGTTGTTATTTTTTCTTGTGGGTGTGCTGCACAATACAACAAGAAAGAAAGTCTAGAAAAATTAAACCCCAACCCAAAAATACTTTTTAATTGATCCTTGTTCCATCTGAAATGTAAATGTAACCACCAACAGTAACATTTGCTGCACATACACGCACGCACGTGTGTTCATACACACCAACTGACAAGTAAATTAGGCAAACAAAGCCCAAACACTTTACTGTATGAGCATCTGAACACAGTTTTAAAATAAGAACAAGAATAAGAAGTCTGGGCATGTCACACTATCAACAGGGGGAGGCGCTGTTGCTCATTTAACAAGCGCAACAACACCAGCAAAAAAAAAAAAAAGCCTCAATAATGTAACAGCTCACTGGCAGTTAGAGCCATTCATCTGGGACTTGGAGATAACATTGTCGTTAAGAGATTTTAATTTGTAAAAGGGCTCCGATATGAAAATTTACAAACATGTTCCAGTCAAAATGTAAAACTGGGAATAATCCACAGTTTTGGGAGCACGCAAACCGCAGCACATCCTGTGTTTTTGTATTCAAATTAAATGTCATGCAAATTGATTCAAGCTGGGGGTCAAATCGCAGCAATGTGAGCGTTTAGCTTATTATAATGATGGCACAAAGATGAATGATTCCAGCTGCCCGACTTCCACGTGTGCGCACTGAATCTGCTGTGAAAACTTTTAATTTTTAAACAGGAGCATGCAGCTCTTTAACCTTTGACAGCACCAAATTTCCACATTTGCATGAAGTGGTGAGTGACTCCATACATCGCATACATTCATAACAGTGTGTGATGTAAAGGCCTATATGAACATTTCCTGACAAAAGGCTGCTTATTCCTTCGCTCTTCTTCTTTTTCTTTCTTGCAGCCTGGGATCGCCCCATAAGCTTTTAGTAGCCTGGGTGTGTGTGTGTGTGTGTGTGTGTGTGTGTGTGTGTGTGTGTGTATAAGACAGAGGAGCCGCCATGAAGACACCACCCTGCTCTGAAGGGGAGGGGAGGCGGTACGAGAGTGTGGGAGGGAGGGTGAGGAGAAGAGGGGGTGAGCTGCTCGTTTCAGCACCGCGGACAGCTCCCGGTAAGAGCAGCCAGCAGCGGCAGCAGCAGCGGGTCGGTCCTCGCCGCTGCTCTGAAATAAATAAATAATAATAAAAATAAAAACAGAGAGAGCTATTTAAGATGAAATTTCTTTTTGCACTTCTGGAAGCAAATAAGATATGTTTTTTTTTTCGAGGAAGTGATTTAGTTTTATTCAGTCCGGAGCGGTCGACAGATTTGTAGTGACAGGCTACAGACAAAACCATTACGGGACTCCCGAGGTTTGCGTGTGCAATCTCTGCGAAGTTTCTCACCACTGAGAAGGCATTGAGCCTCCTCCTCCTCCTCCTCCTCCTCTTCCCGCTGGTCAGCACAGCCCAGAAAATCTGCTGGTGTTGAGGGGAAGAGGAAACTAAAGTGACAAGATCGCATCAGCACCTCCTTCTGCTCGGACTGCATCCTGAAAAGAAGTTGTTGGACTTTTTTTTTCGCCCCAGTTCTGCTGCGTAATTTTCTGGCTGTGCGCAGAAGGATTTTAATCTGTTGGATAATACCCCTCGTAGCAAAAAAAAAAAAAAAAGCCAACCAAGACAAGTTTTTTTAAAAATCTTTTTATCATTTGGTGCTATAGGCTTCTTCTTGCAGCCTCGAACCACCCCCCACCCCCACCCTTCACCATGTAATATTCTTACATTATCCACTGATGCAAGCCTTTCATGCGCCCGGATACATTTCTCCTCTCTTGCAGCGCCGACTCCTTTCTCCTTTCAATTTAACATTCACAGAGGGACGCCCTCGGACTGCCACCCCCCACCATCACCACCATCACCACCACCACTACCACCCCACCCGTCCGACAACTGCTAAAAAGACTGGTAGGTGACAATAGTCATGGATCGGTGAAAAACGCTTATTCAGACGGTTCTCAGATGAAGTTGGAGGCCCTGTGTCAGCACAGAATAATCGATCATATAGTTTGCCAACTTTTGACTCTGATCCATCGTTGTAGATTTTTTTTTTCCTTTCCTTTCTTTTCTGAGACTCGCTGTAGAAAGAGGTGTGTGTAGCCCGTGTTGTAGCTGTTCATGACGGAAACAATGGCGCTGAGTGGAAACTGTAGGACTAACCCCAAAGAGCAAGCTTCAGTTCAGAACAGTTTCCCAGATGTTGTCGAGTTAAACGTGGGTGGGCAGGTTTATTACACCCGTCACTCAACTTTGGTGAGCACCCCGAGTTCGTTACTCGGTAAGCTTTTCTCTTCCAAAAAAGACGCATCTAATGACTTGGCGAGAGACCCCAAAGGCCGATACTTCATCGACAGGGACGGGTTTTTATTCCGCTATGTGTTGGACTACCTCCGAGACAAGCAAGTCGTCCTCCCAGACCACTTCCCCGAGAAAGGGAGGCTCAGGAAAGAGGCGGAGTACTTCCAGCTGCCCGACTTAGTGAAGCTCCTGACCCCTGACGATCTCAAGCACAGCCCTGACGACTTCTTTCACAGCGACTATGAAGACGGTTCCCAGGGCAGCGACCACCGTCAGTGTCCGCCGCCCTCCCTGGTCCCCGCGGACAGGAAGAGCGGCTTCATCACGGTGGGGTACCGGGGGTCGTGCACCATGGGCCGGGAGAGTCAGACAGATGCCAAGTTCAGGAGGGTACCTCGGATACTGATATGCGGACGGGTAGCCCTCGCCAAAGAAGTTTTTGGGGAGACCCTGAACGAGAGCCGGGATCCAGACCGAACCCCGGATCGGTACACCTCTCGGTTTTACCTCAAGTTCAAGCACCTGGAGAGGGCTTTTGACATGCTGTCGGAGTGTGGTTTCCAAATGGTGGCCTGCAATTCGTCGGTTACAGCCTCGTTTGTCAACCAGCACACAGAGGACAAGATCTGGTCCAGCTACACAGAATACGTCTTCTACCGTAAGTGACACAATCAGTTTTTTGTCACATGCGCGCTCGTACACACACACACACACACACACACACACACACACACACACACACACACACACACACACACAGTCATCGCTAGGAGGCGCACTTAGTTTGCGCGTCTGGTATGCCAGAGACACGTCATTATTGGGCCTTTGGGCTCTCCAAAAGGACCACCACTCGTTTGAATGATACATTGAACACTCGGTGATCAGAGTTGCTTCCAACTGTTTCTACATACTACACTTCCTGAAATGTTGTCACTTTTTACTTTAAATGACTTTTACAAACAGCATAGTACATTTCCATGCAACTATAAAGGTTCCCTGCATGCGTTCTCTAATCCTAGAGACCTTTAACCTGCATCAACCTTGGTTAAAATGCAAAGACAGAGTCAAACCTATGAGCTCTGTCAGCATCTGAACTTTTGTCTGAGCCCTGTGGAACAAAACCAATTAGAGTTCACTCCATGTAATTAGGGTTAAGCCAAGGTGTTGTTATCTCTCCCTGGAAGCGATGAAACCTTAGCAGCAAAACACACAACTGACAGGCGAGTTCCTCTTTTAATCTCAGCATGTTCACTTCCATTACAACAGGTTGCAGCACTCAGCACAGTCTTGCAGGCTAGTTGATATGTCACAAGATTTAACCAGATTATTCTAATTTCACTCCCGTCTGAGCCACAGCAATCGTCAGAGAAATGATTTGTCATTGCTTTGCCATTTCTCATCTTGGTTCAATTTTCTACTCCACCTCCTCTTCTGCTTTCATCCACCCCACCCTTTAAACCTCTTCCATTTCCTTTTGGCTTTCTTATTGCTTTCCTTCCGGTTTCTCCATCTTTGCTGGTCTGTGCCTGCTGGGAATCTGTCAGGAGTGGTAGCGAAGAAGAGATCATCAAGGCTTTTGGAAGATTTTATGGAGCCAAAAAATAATCCATATTCTCTGATCTGACAGTGGGTAATTTATGACAAACTCCTTCATAGCTGCCACAATGAAGCTGTCATAAAAGAGTATAAGTGATACATGAATGTGCTTGACTTCTCAGTACATGTACTTGAGTGTTATAAGACAAAGCATTCCCTGGGATAACCCCTGAATGAGTAGCAGTGGCCATTTTTTAAATGAAAGAAAATAAAACTTAAAACAGATGTCTAAAAATGAAACTTTCCTTTTTTGAATCTGTAACGATGCCCAGATTAGTACTGTCTGACCACACAGGACAACGAAGAAGTGTCAGACATATTATTATGGCAGAATAAACAGAATAAACTCTACTTTCATTGTGATTTCTAATCTATCTGACACTTGCAAACTGTGCAGATGTAATGTAATAAATCATACTGCTTTTGCCTCTCCAAAAAAATGTCCTTTTGCCCACAGAAACCCTTTGAATTTTTCTTTTTTTTTGCAGCAAACAGGTCATGGCTTTATGAATATTTGCAAATATCACTGGCACCCATGTTGTTCATGAACATAGTTCCCATAGTTACTGCAGTAACACATTTTAACACAGGTGGAAATCTGTTAGTCGTTTTCTATGTAAAAATATTAAATTGAGTCTTCTTACAGAAGTCTAAAATACTGAACAATGTACTGACTATTGCTGCAAATAAAACTGGAGAAACCTCTGACATTACTGAGATCAGTGTGTCAAGACAGCCAGGTTAATATTCACACAATAACATGGAGCAAAAGTCTCAGAGGCAAAGTGAAAAATGTGTGCATTTGCCCTTAAAAAGATTATATTTCAACAGAGGTATGACTTATCTCTCGGGTAACAATTCAAGTTTTTTCAGTGTTCAGTACTGAGTGGGTGTGGGTTTAACTGATATTTGAATTCTGTGTGTAGACTTTATATGCAACATACTTTGTGGTCCTGAGCCATATTTTCCTAATTTGCAAATACAGAACAGACAATTTTGGTACTTTTGTCAATTGTAATGAAGCGCTGGACACTGAACATTTTTCAGTTGCTGCTGACTTTGCCTCCTCAGTTCAATGCCCAACCTTCCAGATGTTTGGCAAGTAAAAACAATTATAAGCTCATATGCAAACATCCTTAAAAGGCTAAATCTGTAGTTTGGGGTTGTATTTTGTGACATTATAATATAATCAGTAAAGTTCTTTAAATCCCAAAATTCTCTTTTAGTCATCTCGTTCCAAGATTTCATTGTGACGACTAGGATTGGGTGGGGGTGGGGGGTGGGTGGCAGGTTCACTGGTTAGAAACCACTGAGCTGTGCATCTGCTGCCACTTTAGGGAAAAACCACCACCTGCCCCACAAATGTCATGGTTACAGAACCCCCCCCACTACACACACACACACACACACACAAAAGTGCTAGGCTGCTTCCAGGCTAAATGAGCTCTGCATTACTGGCCTGCATGAAGCAACTACAATGACTGGATGGCTCTTGGCTCTCCTAACCCCCAGAAGTAGCACTAATAAGCCGAATCAAGTGGTGGTGGGGGCTGCTGACACATACACATACACACACATGCACACACACACACCTTGTTTAGGCAATTTCTTGCAGTCTGTCTGTGGGTTGCCTCTGCAGGCCTCTCCTTGCTTACTGACAAACAACAACTGCTTCCTGGCTTTGTTGACAAATGTTCAGCTTGTTAGAGGGTGTACACTCAAAGGCAAGGGCACAAACGGTGGCAGATGTGTTGGGTCTATGTGTCAACACACACAGTCACATAAAAGGCCTACATGCAGCCGTGCAAACAAATACACACTCACACAGAGGCATAATCACTGAGGCAGCCACACAGGTAGGCATGCATACACACACAGAATCAGGCAGGGAGTTTGCTAAACGCTACAGTCACCCAGTGGATTAAATGTAGTCACTGACAGTCGCTTGTTTATCTGCCTGTCACATTTTTGGCACGCTCATTTTTCCCCTCTCCCCATCCTCCGTCTCCTCCTTTCATGTCTTCTCATTTGGCTCTAGTCAGTCACGCCCGGCTTTTCTCTCTCGACTTAGTTTCCGCCCTGTCTCTTTCCACCTTCATTTTGCTCTGTGCGCACCACAGGGGCAAGGAGCAGCGCGTCGGCACCAGTTGCCTTTACATGCCTCACTGCAACGTCACGCCTCCTGTCTCGCTTCCTATTCATATCTCTGTCTGTCTATCTCCATGATTGTTTATTTGCCTTCATCTTCTGACTCTTTCTGTTTGTGCCTCTTCTCATTATACATGTGCCAAGCAGGTGGAGAAAGCTGAAGCATGAAAGAAGAGAAAAACACTACTGTTCTTCCTCCTATTATTGGTTGGAGGAGGTCTGGACTACTGGCGACGCTATTACTTTGGCTACAACAAGTACTATTACTAGTTATTCTAGGGCTTTCACTATTGTATACTGCTCGATACAGCTGTAAGCAGTAGCACTTTGATAATCCAAGTACTTCTGTATTTAATACTGCTACAACGACTAGACTGATACAAGCGCTGCTACAGCACCAATAATGTTACTGCTACTACAACCTCTAGTTGTACTACTACTTTATATTTTTGTTGTAGTTTATAACACACCTTAAAAATACTTTTCAGAAAAGTACAGAAAACAAAGCCACTTAACAGCAACAACAAATGCAATAAAATCAAGGTAAAGAGTATAAAAACAAGGCCAGAACCAAAGTTGGATAAAGAAATTATTTTCCTGTGCACATTTTAGGAAGGCTTCATATAATGACAATTTGAGAAGATGGCACATATGTAGACTTTTTACCTGACCTTATTTTCAGCAGCCTCTTTCTGTTGCTGTATCTCCTTGTTAAATATGTGCCAGTGAGTCTGTCTGTTCCAAAGTCTTGAGCAACGGTAGCAACTCACTGTGCCCCTCACAATGTATTTGGATCTTATTGAAATCTTGACAAGCTAAATGCAGCATATTGCTGAGAATAAGACAGTATAATTTTGTGTACTTATGGCTGTTCATGTTCTGGGCATGTTTTAGACAATAGTGGGTTTCTAATATCATGTTGATAGTTTTGAGAAAGTCTTTTCCTGTTTCAACTTGACAGTGCTTCATTGTATAAAGAGAAGTCCAAGGAGAATATTTTCCTAGCTTACTGTAAACTAGCCTGCACAGGACCCTGACCTTAAGCTCTTTGACCATCTTTCGGATTGATTGGAAAGTCAGCTGTGAGTTAGGCCATGCTCACAGTTGACTGTCGGGCTATTTTGGCATCACATTAATGTTGATTATTACGAAATGAGATGTGTAGCGACCACTTATTGGTGTAATGTATATTGGTCAACATGCTTCTGGCCACAGCAGCATTTTTGGACACATCTGAAGCAAACAGTAGCAGCAAACCGAAGTAATTATTTTCTCCTCAAAAGGTAGCATTAATCAATCTTGGGTAAAGTGCTTTGCTTAAGGGAACTGCAACAGTAGTTCACCTTCATTTACCAATTTGACTGACATAACTTAGCCAACTTCCACTTGCAAGCTTCGTGTTTTTCTTGCCTGATCCTCCTTTATCTCTTTCAGTCGTCATTCTTCTTGTTATGTATTGCCCTAGCTTCTACACTACTCAGATTGTACCTATCAATCTATTTTATGCACATGACTATTCAAATTCTGGATGGTTTCTGAAACCCCAGAAGGCCAATGTATTTACCAATTTGTTGCTTGGCTGGAGTGACTGATAATTAATCATCGCTGTTGACAGTTGGTTCAGTGGTATTCACCACAGGGCCTGCAACAGAAACGCTGAACAACACAACATCCTCCGCATGGCAAAAAAGGAAACATGTATAAAGTCTGGTGAGAGGACAGCAAAAATCATATTTTGTGGCTCAGGATGTATTCCTGCCAGCAATATTTCCAACTCAACTCAACATGCCAGAGTGAAGTGCTTGTCATTACAAATGGCCATTTTCCTATGACCGTGTGTGCTAGTGTGTGACATGCTGTGCCATTAGCTTGTTACACACAGATGAGTAAATCCTGGTGTGGCAAATGTGTTTTGGCAGGTGGGAAGGAAAAGGATATGGTAATGGTTATGGTGTTAACTATGACCCATGTTGCACTACCTGAGGCATTGAGTTGCTGACTAAACACGCCTGGACTACACCAATCACACACACACACACACACACACAGGCATCCATTTATGGACACATACACTCATCACTGCATTACGCTCATCCTACAAGCTTCCACCAGTCAAATCAGTGACGACATTAGCAGCAACGGTCCCATGCTGCAGGCCTGTAGGAAGTGATTAGCCGAGGAGCAGACAGGCCGTGACAGCTCTGAGGAGAGTCTTGATAGGGACAGCTGCTACCCTGGCCTCAGCTCCACAGGGGAGTCCACCACCACCACACACCTCAACTCTGCATTATTCAGACTGAGACAAAGGGGAAGGAAGCAGGTGGAGAACACTGTTTGATGTATGACAGGAGAGAAAAACATTCCAGTCTTCTTCTTAATACTTTTTATTACAAGTTTGACTAGGACTGTTACTACTGTTGTTATACTGCTGGATGCAGCCATAACCAGAGGTACTTTGTTAAGTGATGCTATATATAATACTACTACAACCTCTAGATTGGTGCAAGTACTGTAACTGCACCATGAACATACCTACTGCTACTACAACTTATCGATATTTTTGTTGCAGTTTCAAAATACTCTTTAAAAAAAGACTTTGTAGAAGGGTGCAAAGTGAAGGCACAATCAACAGCAAGTGCAATAAAATCTACGTTCTGGCCAGAACCAGAAATGCAAATTCATTTTCATACGCACATTGAAGGATTCACAAAAATGACAATTAGAGAAGATGGCACGTATTTAGAGTTTTAAGTGTATGCTGACCTTGCAAGCAGCTTGATGGTTTGCTAATGAAGGTGCCGAGCTCCCAGCTACAGTTTTGTAGTCCATGTAGTCGTCTCAAGAAAAGAATTTCCATACAGTATACTCTTACAAATATATTGCTTCTTGTTGCTGCCTTTCATAGTCAAATATTGTTTTGGAAAATTAACACTGCAAGATAAAACTGGCATGTGCCCGCCTGCTCTTCCAGCATGAAGAAAAGGCAGCTGCTGCATTTTGTGCAAGCTGTAGGCGAGGAAGAGACTTTTGACCAAGTCAAGAATACAAAGAGTTGTAAAGAAATGAAAGCACAGATGACCCTTTCCCTTCCTCACTGAATTGCTAAGAAAACTGCAGCTAAAAAAAAACCAAAACAACAACAACAAAATTTTAATAACGGGATCGTTGAATCCTGTTTGTCAAAAACGGCCACGCAATTTAAAGCTGCTATGCACAGTGGAAAGGGAGAGGGTGAAAAGAGACTTGATCTGAAAGCAATGTTAGGTGCAAGTGATTGAAAGTTGAATGTAGTTGAACTGAATGTAACGAACTCCATTTTCACTTTTGAAATCGAGTTTACTCACCTTCTCAAAATGAGAGAAAATAATTGACAGTATATGTTGAAGCAAGTGAGTAGATGATGATGATGATGATGAGTCTTTTCAAGGAAATAAATATAGAGCCTCTCAGTCCAGAAACAGTGCATTTGTTGGCATTTATTTTTCTGGCTTTCTGATCGATTTTGCACAGGGGCTTGCAGTGAGAGTCATATGTGGTTTTGCCTGAAAGTAAGGAGAGGACAGTATAGACAAAATGGTGGATAAAAAGGCAAGTAGGTCATATTGAAAGAAGATAGACTTTATAATTTGTTTAGCTTCCCCTTGACCATCTCCCCTGGAAGCTGGGTGTAGTTACGTAGCATACATTCCCATAATCCCACGCCTCTGGTGGATATGGGAAACTACATAGCTGTGGGGAGAAAGAGAGAAAGAGAAGAGAGTGAACACCGGAGCGTCATCAACAAGCTTCCTTAAGCCCTCTGTGGCTCCCTCCTCTTTTCTCCGTCTATCAGCCCATTTTCTCCTCCTCTGTGACTCTTGACACTCTATTCTCTCTGCGGTGGTAGGCACAGTTGATATAATGCTGATGCTCTTCCCCTGTCGTGTTGGAATAAGTGCTCTGCGGTGCGACGAGGTGTGGAGCGTTGCCATAATGACAGAAACTGCAGCTGGAGAGCCTCTTCACCCGCTCAACCCACCGGCTGGCTGCTGCAATGCATCAACGCTTTAATAGCCCCGCTATGTGCAAGTCCCGATTGGCTGGAAACACAATGAAAAGGATGCCCAGAATTCCTATCACATCAGTAATTGCATTGCCTAATCATACCAGCGGCTGCTTCCACTATGAGATTGCACGTTACCATTCAGATTAATGGTTGCCGTCAAACTTTTTCAAAACAAAGGTCTGATGCTAAGGATGACCTGCAGCCTGTTTGAAAAAATTGCATTTGCATATTCAATGTGAATATTGTGATATTTATTCTGTTACATTTGTCTGGCAACATTACTTACTTTTCATACCATTTTTGTCTGGTGAAAACCATATTCAATATATAGACAGAAGTATTGGGACACCCAACCATGACTCCAGTAGGACTTTGGCGATATTGCATTCTAATTTCATTGGTGGCGAAGAGTTGGTCCCCCCTTTGTAGCTGTGCCAGCTCAGGCACTGGTGTTGGATGGGGGGGGGGGGCTGCCTTGAAGTCTCTGTTCTGGTTTGTCCTGATGGTGTTTGATGAGGTTGGGGGTTTGTGTGGGCCAGTCAAGTTCATCTGCATTAAACTTATCTGGCCATGTCTTTGTGGACTTGTGCACACTAGGTGCACTGGGGCACAGTAGTGGAGGGGCGCCTTCCCCAGACTGTTCCTGTGGGGTTGGAAGCATAGCATTGTCCAAAATGTCTTGGTATGCTGAAGCATTAAGATGTCCCTTCACTGGAAGTGAGGGGCCCAAACCAACCCCTGAAAAACATCATACCACACCTGAATTCAATAAAAAGGATGTATGTCCCAATATTCATACATCTCCAAATTAATTTAGTCTGAATTTGAATTTGGCTGGGAAACCGAAGGATATTTTTTATGTGCTGAGAAAATGCTTCCGTTCTTAAGTCACAGAAACTACAGTATTTAAAACTTAGCTGGAGAATGTGTTGTCACAAAAGCCACAACATCCAAAAATGTATAATAATAAAACTCAGTCAGGAGACATGTTACTGCAGAAAGAGCAATGATACTTGCATATTCAGCTTAGCTAATCTTTTTATCTATAATTATAAAAATAATATTTTCAGAGTGTACTTTAACTGATATATTTGGATGCTTCTTCATCACTGTGTCAGTGTGGCGTCAGAGCCAACAAGACAACATAGTCATACATTTGAGTATTTTTTTATGCGGGCAATGTCTTTGCTTCACTAGTGTGTGTTTTTTCTTTTCTTTTCCCCTTCAGATCAGTCCCTTATTTAACTCTACTGGCCCCAAATTCATTCATCTTATTCCTCTCCAGATAGTCTGACTGTGCCAGACTATCTGGAGACAATGACTGATGAAACAGTTGGTCAATATTTGGACTATTAGTGCTTAAACTTTGTGATGAAACTTTGTAGTGTGATCATGTTTTAGATCATTCCTTATTTCTCTGTGCCTCATTAGAATCGCACACTGTCACTCACGCAGCAGTGGTCCACAGCTTGATCGAGCATATGGTCATATTGCTGTAATTTCATTCCACTGTGCTTTATGGCCTCCTAGGGCAGAGTGTCAGTGGCATTTCATTTGTAAGTGGCAATGAAGTCTTTATGTCCATTAAGAAAGCCAGAGGCACTAAACTCCGGAGGAAATTAACTCAAGAGGAAATGACTATTTTCTCTCATTTGTGGTAAAGGGGAGAGGTTAGTTTGCTTAAAATGTTGTTGTTTTCATTATTGACATAGGAAAGAATACAAATAAAAGTCATACAAGGACATTTTGTGTGATTTTAAACGCTTTTTAAAACTTATTTTTTAACATTTTTGCCTATATCTTGCCAACACAGAGGAAAAAAACAATGGAGACACTGTGGGGAGGATTTGTCAGATATCTCAGGCTGTTGCAGCTGAATTGCATACACCTGAACCGACTGAGACCTCAGATTGATTATAAGTCATTACAGGTTTACTTCCAGAGAACAGTTTCCAGGCACTCATTCTGCATATATTTTTGATAATCTTAAAGAGACAGAACACCATGTTAAAATAGTGTATAATAGTCTTTAGCATGATATCAGACGGTACCTCAAGTTATGCCGCTGCAGAGGATTATTCCAAACTATGCAATGCTGTGTCTCATTAGTAATCCCTCTGTGTCATTTCAGAATACTCAGCTGCTTGCTAGAGCATACTGTCATCACCATTTTATTCCTAAGTGGCTGTGAAGCTCCCTGTCCATTAAAACACACACACTCATATACTGTTGGCAAAAGGCATAAGCATGCCATGCAGGCACACAAATGCACCCCCTTGCCCCACACAACCCACCCACACTTGAAGGTGAACTTAAACAAATGGCTCACCGATGAAAAAGGACTCTCATTACATTGATGATTACGGATCAGCCTCTGCTCACATAAAGACACCTGTTGTGTCTGTAGATATCTGCAACATCTCTCACTGTTGTATAGTTTCCCTTATATCTGTTATATAATGTAAAGCAGGGGGAGGAGGGAATGTGAGAGCACACGGTTCATTTTAAGTCGGTGGAGAAAATGTATTATGTTGAATTCTTCTGGTTTTGTGGCAAAGTGATCCACACCAAGCGTTCAGAATATGAGAAACACCATGCTATTACTCAGCTACACCTCGAGCCACTTTAATCTGTTTCTTTTGCTTTCATCTGTAGCTCCCTTTTAAGACTGAAGGGGATTTACTGGGCAAATATTTCAGAGAGAGATCAGAGTTCTCACCTGAGCCCATGCATTTAGCCTCCCCCTAGAAAGCGCAGACACTGTTTGTAGCCTATTTTATAACATGACACCTAAGAGAGTCTTCACTACATCGATCATGGGTACAACTTAGACACTACACCGCTTTAAAAGAAAGGATCAGAAGTGATGCAACAAACTATTTCATGTGTTCTTCCTGTCGGTCAAAACCTGGTGCTGCGTGTCATACCCAGAAAGCAAATGGAGATCCAGGTGTGCCGCATGAGCAATGCGTTTTGGAACTTCTTCCACACACTTTAAATTAGACAGATTGAATTTTTTTCTTCACATTTGAAGAGTAGTTTGAATTCACTTGAAAGGCAATGCAAAGAATGGATGCTTTGCAATGATATACAAGCTATGCCAACACTCACAGGGAGTTATATGACTATAACTTGAATAGTTATAAAAGAAACTATTGTCATCATTCATGCCTGGAAACATTGCATAACAGCCTTTCACACCCTGACAATATAAAACAAAGGCATTGCAAAGTTACTATTTTTAATCCACACTGAATAGATCCATGTAAAAGAAGGGCTTGCACGCATTAAGAGTAAAAAACAGGAGAATGTTACATTGGTTAAGATACAAGTTCTGATTATTAAAGAAGAGGGAAGAAACATCAGCATCCGATCGGTCGCTCTCACCTGGCTTTGCTTCATCAAACATCCAGTGGATTTAAAGAGTTTAATGACTCTGGTACATCCCACTTCCCTTCAGTTGCATCCATATTTCACTTGCATCTTAGTCCCTCCCACTGAGAATGCATTGAGAGAAGAAACAAGGCAATATGTTTTACGGGAAATGAGATGTTTGTTTCTGATGAGGGCGGCAGATGATCACAGCTGGATCAGCTGTGAACAGCTGCAGGGGCTTTTGTTGGAGTTCGTGTCTGTACACATGTGAACCAAGGCACACAGTTATCACTACAGAGCCGCAGCGTTTTCTCTGTGGCCTGTTACCTGTTTAACAAGCACCTGCACATGAACAACAAGCTGAATTCTTGAACACAGTACTGTATTCTGCTCATAGGCACAGGAAATTTGGATTTACTGGATTTACTGATATCCTGATTGTCAATTCTTAATCGGCATCTTTTGAATGCTGAAAATTATTTAAAAGGCTAAATGTTTTGGGGAAAATGTAAGCTTTCAAACATCATGCTTAGGAATTATAAGCTTCATGTGACTGAATGAAAATTATGTGAAAAGTGTTTTTTTGCTGACAGGCAGGACCTCCCACTCTCTCAGACTTTAATTGTAACCAAAGTAAAAGTTAATAAGGGAAATGACAGATCTGGAAAAGAAAAATCTTTCTCATAAATGAAGAAAGTTGTTTGTGGTCTTTTTGTTTTTCATACTTGCAGTGAACAGATTTTCAACTCAATGGTCAATCAGGAAACAAATATAATATAAAACAATTTAAATTGTTATCAGATTTCACTGTGGTATGAGACTCCAGTGATGCTGTAACCGATCAGATCAGTCCGATCAACTGGAGTGCCTGATCAATGACTGGTATCCAATTAGGGGGCCTGTCGGTCTGTTAAAGACTTTTGTGAAGGCTGCTCTCATGTATCCTCCCTCACGGCTCCTCAGAGATCCCTCCTCGCTCTTAGATCCTCGGAGCAGAATAAGAGCCTCGGGATGGTGTGCAAGATGGTCAACCAAAACAACTTCCGGTTCAAGAGGGATCAAGGAGCGGTGAAATATGAGATATGGGAACTGAAATGTACTCTCTGTGTTTTCAGTCTGATAGTGATGATGATTTATAGAAAAGCAAAGTGTCTGCTATCTTCCCTCTTCCGCACTTGTGTTTACTATTCATGGTGCAATAAATTATTGAGTGTTGTTCACAGAGGATTGTGCAGTCTGTGTCAGCCACACAGAGGGCTCGACTGTTTGTTTGCAAAAGTAATGGGTTGCTACCTGGGGTCCTATGTACACAATACCTGTATAATGGTCTCCTAACCAAACAAGGCAGTATTAACTGTGTGTAGATAATGATGTGCTGCTTGTGAACCTGTGTGATTGCGGTCTGCAGACAGGAACACTTTTTGGTAAATTGGTTTTGCTGGACAACAGTGAACGCATCAGGCCGTGAGCACTCGACAGTACATATACACAAATGCACATTATGCAGATAAGATCAGACAGCACAGCCTAGAGACACGCTGTTTACCACAAGATTGACCTGGCTGAGGCTTTGGAGGGATCAGCAAGCAGTGCATGTTTCTCTACAGCAACACAGCCAATGTGCCAACACAAACCCAACAGTTTCCCAGTCTTCAGACTTATGTTTGTGTCTGCATACACGCTCCGGCCACTCCGTACAAAAGCAAAGCCGATATCAGATCCGTGGAGCGTGGTATGCCTCATTTGTACATGAACATGCTCATGTGTTGGGATGAGAAACAAGCAAATGGAGCAAGACGATTATCAACATCCATCACCTCAGAAACCCATTTAGCCAATTAAAGCCATTACAGGCTGACATTTAGGCACGACGATCCCCTTTAATCATTAACGTTCTCCCTTTCACACACACATACACACACACACACACACACATATATACAATTGAGCGCGCACATGCACACACACACACACACTACCCTTCAAGCTGTTAAAACGGTGGTATCAGAGCAATAATGTAGTTGTCACATAATGTCCTCGTTAAAGAGCAAATCTCATTCATCTTGATTAAGAGTTTGTGTGCGTTGCATGTGTATGGTGTGTGAGGTGGAATAGAGGACACTGGCCCTTTCAGATCTCACTTTCCTGTTTTCACACAACACCCAATAACAAATATCACTTTTCCCTCCTCCCGCAGACTTCACTCACCCTTTGGAGGAGCACTTCTCTCCTCTTCCTCTCTACTTCCCTAAGCTTCTCTTTTATGCATGTCCTTCCAGTTTATATTTCTCCCATGCATGCACTAAGGAGCATATAAATGTACTTTTTCAGAGAAAAAGGAGAGTGAAGGTCTGGAGAGATGTGTCAGATTGTGCAATCAAACAAACCAAAAACAGGTTCAAAAGCAGACAAAGTCAAAGAAAAATCTGCATATTGAGTTTGTCAACCAATGAGCCAAAGCTAAAGATTCCAAATAATTATTCAGGGCATGTTTGTTGAAGAGAGTTTGCTTTGGAGCTCAAAGTGTTTTCAAAGTTTTTTTTTTGGCTCATCTGTTAATACCTTAACTCCTCAAGGGTATTAGAGGGCTTTGCCTTGTTTATTTTTTTGATTTCCAGCTTGTTTTACTGATCAGGTGGTTCACATTCTCGCTGTAACACTCACAGCATCACAATCCTTGTGGTGTTTGATACACCAAATGGGCCTTCTGGGTAGGCGTTAATAAAGAGTCCGACATACAACATGTAATATATTAAATCACACCAAATGGCACGCTATCTTTTATGACAGAGAACACATTTAAAAGAGGAGAAAGGAGATGAGAAAATGGTGATGAAAAGAAAAATAGAGGATGGGAGCAAGGAGAGCAGAGGAGACGAGAGCGTTTCACTCACACACACATGCACAGTATCTAGTATGAGCCACAGCTTAATCTCTAGTGATGATATCAGTGCCTGCTGGCGTTGCAAAGTTATCAGTTCTTACCATTTTAAAAGCTATGGGTAGTGGTAGACAGCTGAGTGTGAGCAAATCCATCGTGGAGATCAGGTTTGCACAAATACAAATAGCTGCCTAGATTTGACATAAAAATATGTTTTTGGACTGAAATCTACAAGTGGGCGTTCAGTATGTATGCCACAAGCATATTTTATTTTATTTTTTTAGATTTTTTGTTTATCTTCACGGGTCTCACCTTCCTATTCCGCATCTGATGCTGCTTTGGGCATTTGATTCTGTGCCAGTTGTGCAGATCAGATGTTTTTTGGTTCTCTCTTGAGCATTTAAAGCATCAAGGTGTTGTGCCGAGAGCTCAGCCTTCTGTCTTCCGTAAACAGTCTCTGGCTAGTGTTTTGCTGATTTCAAACATCTCTCCTGGAGTGCACAGAGTGGTGTAGCTGCCAGTGTTGAGGCTGCTGGCAGAGGTTTTTGATTGCCTTTGCTTTTGCTGCTCTAACTGCTCTAAGCTTCTGTTTCACTCTATAGCCCTTTCTCCTATTAACCCTCCTCCACCCTTTTCATTCTTCCCTGTATGTCCCCATCTAACAGCTGGAGTGCAGTGTTTGGTCAGTGTTGATTTCACTGCTCCAGGCCTTTGTCTCATTTTGTCTGTCCCTCTCTCTGTATCTGCCTCTTCTCTGTTGTTTTTTTTCTTCCTGGCTGTGATTTTGCTCTCATTTTCTGTTATGCTTTCAATGTTTTCAAAGCTTTGTCTTGATTTTCTTGTTTCTCTTTATTTGGTTGGTGTCTGTATTGCTTTTTTCCTCTCCAAGTCCTCCAGGACTAAAATCAACAGCAGCCAAAACAACAGTTCTGCTGGTTCTTTTCATTTTGTTGCATTTTATTATGGCTTCATTTGTTTCTTGACTAGAACCTCATATCTTCTCCAGTGTTCACTACTGCCACTTAGAGAGAGAGAAAAAGACTCAAAGCCAATAAGAGCAATGGAAATAGAATTACCCTCAGAGCAGGAGAGGCACTCCTTGGCCGTTTGCTTCTCCTATATTAAGCCTATAACATAAATACTTGGCCTAACTGACCATACATTGCCGGGTCTCCACAAGAGCGTAAAATAAACCTCTAAAGGTCAGCACAAGAAGGATGAGTGGGAGTGCGAGTCATTTGTAAGTGAGAGTGGGTGCCTTGTTAGGTGTATTCTGTACTCAATTAGGAGGCACCACTGCTCAAGTGTGAAAAGAGAAAAGTTTAGGGGAAAAAAAGGTCACATTTTGAACAATTTTTCTCAGGTCCCTGTGAGGCTGTTAAAGTTTATCTTATTGTATTTTAGCTTATTTGCACCCTAAGGAACTTTCCACTGCAAGGAGACTGCATCAGCTTTGGTTTATGCTTCATTAATCTGTTGTTTTGGCAGAGAGATATCTGACCTTATAATCGAGTGACCCCAGTGTGATCTCTGAGCCTCCTTCATGTCATAGCTGCCCTGCATACCTGAAAACACAGGAGATAAGTAATTATATATATATATATATATATATATATATATATATATATATATATATATATATATATATATATATATATATATATATATATGTATATATATATATATATATAAAAATCAAGAGGTTGTGTGCCTCTACCACATCCTCCAGTGAAGTTCTTTGTACAGAAAGCAATTCATCACTGGCCATTTAACCCTGTAAGGAAATGACCTCTGCCTGGCTTTGACCTTCAGCCTTTTACATGGCAAAGGTAATGATGACATAAGACATTGTGGGTCTCTGGTGCCTTTCCTCTCCACATGCAAGCAGCAATGCACATTTACTCTCTCTCTCTCTGTCTATACAGCACAACAATGCCTCTCATGCATTACAATTGATCCATCCTTGCAATTATTCACTGCAGCTGAAGCAAACCATGCGTATAGTGCAGATGCCCTTTTCCCCACCCACAACCTCTTCCAGGGGGGATCATGAGGAGTTTCCTGGCCAGATGCGATACATAATCCCTCCAGCATGTTCTGGGTCTGCCCTGGGGTCTCCTATCAGTTGGACGTTGCCAGGATATCTCCACGGGGAGGCGTCTTACTGGCATAGCAATCAGATGCTGAACCCTTTTAACTAGCACCTTTCAATTCAAAGGAGTAGCAGCTCTACTCTGAGCTCCTTTCAGATATTCCAGTTTCACACCCTGTTCTGAAGGGTAAGCACTGTCAGATAGTGATGTGAAGTAAACTGAATTATACTTATGTGTCACAGTCTGCAGTAGTCCCACTATACGTGCCTTCGATGAAGGAACTGATTTATACATGTGACTGTTGGATTTCATCCACTGATAGCACTGCAACATTCAAAGGATATTTTGTTCAACATCAAGATTCCCAAGGTGACGAGTAACGATTTTTGCCTTCTCCTTAAAGGGGAAGTGTAAATGTAAATGATACAAAACAAACAAACTTGTTCAAAGTTGTTTTTGTGGCTACAGAATGAGGTGTGGAAAATCTGATAAGTTGCCTCAAGTGACTGAGGAGGCAAACTCAGTTGGGGCTGATGACTACAAGCTTGAAAATCAAAATCTGAGGGGTGGGAAGTTAGAAAGAGGAAAGCTTCCCAGACCCCTGTAGACCACTACTCATCTCCGCCTGAGGCTGGCTTGAGGCTACATTAGCCACTACTGGCATAACATGCTCGAAACGCAGTCTGACTGCCGGGTGGTTGAATTGCACTGTGGGTAATGTCAGTGAAAAAATATATAAATATGAAAAAAACAAACAAACAAACCCCATAATGCCAGTTAACATAATGGTTATGCTGCACTGATTTTCATCCTCCATCTGTTTATACTGTTCACCGCAGGTCAGATAACGTTATAGGAGTGCAATGAGAAATCAATGTATTCGAGTACTCCTTTAATGCACCAAAATTTGATTTAGTTTTGACTGTTGGATCTTCAACTCATTCTTTTATTCACTAAAAGAACCTTTTTTTTATTCCTAGTGAAGATGTGGATTTTTATTGGCCTTCTTTGATTGTCTCTAGATTTTGTCCCGTTATTACTCCTTTGATTTCTTTTTAAAGTCTACGATTTTAGATCGTTTCACTTTGTGTCACTGCTTCATCCATATTGTCTCTGTGGCAGTGATTTATTTCTGTCTTCCGTAAAAATAGGTAGAAATGTCTCCTAATGTAACCTTCACTCTCATGATGAAATTGTCAGCTTGTGTATTTGCGTGCATCCGTCTATAGCAAACACTAAATAACTGACCAGAGATAGTGTCAGTCATGTTTCAGGGCGGCCTGTTTGTATTTGCTGTTTACGTTTCTGTTTGCATCTGTGCTTGCTTGCAATCATATGTGTTCATCTGAGTCAGACACTGGATGACCACAGGAGGAGTCAAAGTGACATCCAGATACAGAAATCAAAACATTTTACACTGCTATCCAAACATGCAGGAAATGAGGCAGGACATTTGGGAACAGATTGCTTTAGTGGACACACACACACACACCCTGATGCTTACGGTAAGACAGGAATCCATTATCAATATAAAGTAGCCCAGTGAGATTGTGAGTGATGTGGTAAGAGCGGGTGGGGTGCTAATGTGAATGGATGCCTCTCATAATGCATGCAGCTAGCAGCCAACTGAAGTGATGATTCTGTGCATTCACGCTGAGCGGAGGACTTCCTGTGATAAACTTGGTTACGGTGTGATGAATGCGAGTCACTTCAACTTCATTTTGGGGAAGCAAGGTACTGAAAGCCTGTATGCCAAGATATATTGACTTTATTTTAAAATTTAGTTCAGAACAACTTTGAAACTGAGAGGCTGGATAAAGGCTCTCATTTTACTTAAATGGTCACACAGTTTATCTAATAATATCTTTTAATAATATCTTTCATTGGTTCCTCAGTTTGGGCTGACTTCTTTATTTTTATGTGTTTATTTATCGTTTTAAAATTTGTTAAGTTAACAAGGCAAACAATGGGATTCAGTCATACGGGAGTGTTTTTTTTTTTTTTTCTAAATTCAACAGAACGTGTACAAGATCTTGTGTGTTTCAGCATGTTTACAAAAAAATGAAAAAAATATAATCAATCATTCTCTTCCGCTTCTTATTTTTTTTCCCAATTCATGCAAACATCTGTCCAAGCCAAGCTATAAATTTGCAGAGTGGCCAAGGTCCCATCGGGCCCTGTCTTTCTGTTCGCTGATTGTAGACTTCGTGTCCCCTCCCCCGCATTGTTGTTGTTGTTGTTGCTGTGGCCACACATATATCATTTTACTGGCTGGATATTTTTTTGATCTCTTCTTCTCATGGAATTGTCAGATATGCAATAGATGTGTATACAAAATAGACCATGTAGAAAAAAGAAAAAGAATTTGTTTAACCTGTGTGAGTGTCACTGTGTGCACTGATCTTAGCAGTTATCTTGGCTAGAATGTTATAACTGATAGAACCACTGGCTGCATCTACAAAAATTGGATCTAAGTTCCAACAAATCACAGTAATACTCTCCTGAAAGTGGAAAAAGTTTTGTTCAAACTACTCCCAACACTCCCTCTCATCCATCTCCTCCATGATCTATAACTCAGAGACATGGGGCATTTTAACAGAGTGTCCTTGATGAGGCCCGGTGCAAATTACCCAAAGTGCCATCTTTGTCATCGCTTACTATTTGACAGCAGGAGAGAGAGGGCTGCTCCTGACGTGAACTGAACCAAACACCCGCCACTTCTGTCAGGGGTCGGCAGCCAACACAGACGATTGTGGAGGAGAGATTGAGGAGAGAGAGTGAACCTGCCTCGTAGGCCTGTACACGTATGAGGTGTGGCCATTTAGTGACAGCTTCACCTGAGCCGATACAGAGCTATGAATTCTACACATGGGTATGTCCAGACAAAGCAGATAGGTAATAAGTGTCATGATATGGATACATACAAACCAAACAATCCAAGTGATGAGCAACAGCAAGTAATGGTACAACAAAACCTCACAGCAGCAGACC
Source organism: Scatophagus argus (assembly GCF_020382885.2). NCBI lineage: Eukaryota > Metazoa > Chordata > Actinopteri > Scatophagidae > Scatophagus > Scatophagus argus. The sequence goes on along the minus strand of NC_058506.1, from coordinate 15,380,553 downwards.
ACTGGTTACTCACACATATCAAGCTGCAATGTAGTGTTGATAAGCAGCAAATGATTATCAGTACAAGACATTTGGCATAAAGTGGGAATGAGTGCAACCCACAGAACTGATGCAGTCATGTTAAATGGAATAGTAAGGGATATTTACTAAAGTCCACAGCTGTTGAGTTCAAGTACATTAACATAAATCAAACAATGGCAACAACAGCAGGGAAATATGTACAAAAACTAGGCCAGGCCAGGCCAAACCAAGACCTAACCAGGCCTCAACTCAAGGCCTCTAAGACTCAAACATTAATATTTATATTTCAACACCATGCAGCAGTATTAAAGCAGTACAACGCACCGAACAACAAGTGACAACAAAGTTCAGCCACTTAAAGAAATGATTGTAACCACACATACCAATGCAAATGTAGCAGTAGCAGCAGCAGCAGCAGCAGCATAAGAGCATATCAGCCAGCAAACAGCATGTTCATAGCTTCATAGAGCACAATCTGACCTAACAGAGAAATCAACTCAAGACAAGGACATCAGCAAAAACAAAAAGCAAGCACTTACCTGAACGAGGTAAAGCAGTGATGTCCTGCATCTGGAACCTTTCCGATAGGGTCTCTGTGGTCCCAAACAAATGGGAAATCTTCAAGCTTAGAGAGTGTGTTTGAGGCCTACACCTAATATGACCAGCAGATAAGCAACAGGGTTGTTAAATCTAGCCAGTGTGCAGCACAAACATCTAACAAGCCACCCCACAGCAACAGTACTGTTGTGTGTAGCATTTGTCAAAACTATAGACGACACATTTCAGTAGCAGCAAAGGAGCCTTCAGTGGGCAGGGCATCGGTTTAAAAAGCCCACCTTGAAACAAAGGGTGTGTTTGATACATGCACCTGCATGAAGAGTATGCTGTGTTATCTTAGCTAACAGTTGAGTTGCCTGAACTAGCTTGCCTGCTAAGCCAATTTGCTGGTTTCACCTCATTTGTGTTTAACCTTGTTATTCTTTTGTTACCTTAAAATTGTGGGTTGTCTACACCTATATTAGAAAATTATGGTCTAGCCATTTAACTAACTTTAATGACCCTGCCATTTGTTTTTTTTAGCCATGCCAGCAGAACATGGCTCTGTAGGTATGGTGCTTTGGTTTAAACTTAAATATCTCAACAGCTATTTGATGCATTGACATGAGATATCTGTACAAAAAGTACAGATATCTAATATGCCCAGAGAATCCTATAGCACCTGAGATTTTGTGTGAAAGGGCTCAACAACCAGGCATAGTGGATGGATATTTTTTCCCTTTGGTGACCCCTTAACTTTTCATTAGTGAGTGTGGGAAATGTTTTTCAAATACTTTGTTAAATGCCTGGAGGAGGTTGGAGGGCTGTCTTGATCACACAACGTAAACACCCATGGCCAGACAGAACATTTCAATTACACCATCATCATCCCAAACCAGAAAGCCATGAATATTTCCCACACAAATGTATCAGCAGAGGGCCGGAGTGCAAGGCAAAAAAGCAGAAAAAACATTGCAAGTGATATTTGTTAATGTATTGATATCAAATTATCATCCTTTGCCAAGAAACTTCTCTCATCACCCTACTAAAAGCCTGCTGTCAGTCAGCTGATATTTCCAACACATACACCAAAATTCTGCTTGGTCATTTAAGAGCCATCATGGAGAGGCAACATCTCTCCTCTTTCACAAAAGTATTACTTATATTTGATATATTTGATAGACTGAACTGTGACAAAAGGCAATATGGCTCATGTACAACCACTGTGACAAGTGACAATAACATGATAATCATGAAAAATCATGCTAAAACATAACAAAAAAGTATTCTAGCTCAAAAACAAATGAGTCATAAAGTCAGTGAACATTCTCAGTGATGTCAGTTACTCAACAATATTGACCTGCAAATTTAGTTATATTGCACAAGAAACAAGAAAGGTTGTATGTTACTGACTAAATGAGATAATTGAGCAGCTGAGAGTGAACATGTATATATCACGGTTCCACATTCCAAGTATAAAGGAAGAAATTGCAGGTCTAAGAATTAGGGAGCTGAGAAGGTCAGTTCGTAGTCTGCAGTGACAAGCTGAATGGTTATGCATTGGTAACCTGTAAATTAAGGTTTAAATCTCAAACATAAAACCTCGATTGAGTTAGACATTGGCATTATGAAAGAGAAATGGTTTGTGGCTACAGTTTGTTGCCTGTTATGTGGCTATGAAGATAAATCTGCACCACTGAGAGCAGTGAGCTGTGGATTCTGGTCCCGAAAATCCACTGCTGCATGCTGGTCATATGACCCACTGAAGAGACCATCAAAAAGCTGTAAAACCCTCCTCTTTTAAGGTAAAATCAAATGGACACTGTTTTTCAGTTGAATGAAGATAACAATTGAGTTCAGAAATCATTCCTAATTATGGCAAAAAATAATCAGTGTGCTTATGTTCTTTGCACATCAGGCCCACAGAATGAGCATAATTTGACAGAATTTTTGTCCTTTTTTGTATATGTGCAACATCTGAGCAAAAACATGCAGACAGACACACTTTTGTACAGGCTGAATTTGAATATGTGGCCTTACAATTATGAAACATCTGTGTAGGCATGTGAACCAATAGAGCCAAAAGAAACTTGTCAGTATAGAACCTCTCAAGGAGACGCGACCTTGAGGTTTACCTCAAAATGAATTTGCTTTCAGGGTCGGGGCCTTTGAAGTTGTGATTGTTCTGGCTAGGATATACTGGGTATCTTTTGTACATTTTGATACCAGTGTTGATGGCTCCAGGAAACGTCTGGTCCCAAATGGAATTCTCTACTGAATTCATTTTAAGTGTGTATCAGCGTGCTGTGGAGACCTCTCACTCCATAGCATACAGTGAAAGAGATACATAGTATGGATATTTCACTCAGATATTGCAGTCCCCAGCTCGGGGCCCAGAATCAAAGTGAACAGAAAGGAGATTGCCTGGTGTGTAATAAGCACACTGTGAGAACTGTATGAAAGATTTAAATTTTTTGCATATTCTTAATCTCCTGAATGTTAATTGCTTTTACATATATGCGCCATTAAAGGGGAAACATGTAACATATGACCAAAATTTGAAAATAGCTCCAAAAATATGGACCACCATGCACCATGTCAGCTTATTGCAAAATACATCTTCTGAAATAAAACTATGTGAGTATCTATGTGAGTATCAGCAGCCATTCTATAACTGCCAACCTAATTGTATCAGATCCTTCATTATTTATTTGAATAGGAAAGCCTGTTCTGCTTTCATTAAGCCAGTGAACCGTTTTGACCTGCGGTTTTGTATAATCGATTGCAACGTGCTCTGCAAGGAAAGAGAGACGGATATTGGATTGGGAGTGGATTTGATTGGATAGTCCTGTAGAAGTACGGCAATAATTTGTCCTAAAACATGCAGCTGTAATCAGCAATTGGTTAAAGTAAAATGAATAGTTATTATGCCCTGCTCTCATATATTTCAGTTTTTTTGGACATATTTCTTTGCACAGATTTTTAATTAAGTAGGCCATTAAATTCACTGCTTGTCTCATGAATTAAAGAGTTGGCCCCTCAGTGAACTTAATATACTGTATACTACTGCTTCTGTCATTCTATCTGAAAGCTGAAATAACTGTATGTGTCCCCATCTGTATTTGGTGATTGTACAATATCTGTTGAAGTTTGGTTCAACTTATGAATTTCATGTGCAAATAATTACACAAACGACCACCAACAATGGACAAACTTATTTGCACATGATTGAGACATTTTGTTTAATTACCTGACCTTGTTACACAGAGAGCTGTCTTAAGACATGAGACTGTTACCAATACTTGATGAAGGGTAGTTAGACAGAACATGAGGCTGTCTCAAAGGGCACCCTAACCATGCTGTCACCCTGTCGCAGTGATTTAAGGGAAAAAGTGAAAATGCCTCACACCATCTCAAGCTGTGTCAGAGGCACATTCTGTCAGGCCTTGCATGGAATTCACATGTTTGTGTCTCTTTTCCATTTCTTATTCTGCATTTCACTTTGACCTTGTTGCATGGTGTTTATCGCAGCTCAATGCAAATATCTGACTGAGGAGCTCACTTTAAGCGCAAACCCTTAACTTTCCTTTCCTTTCCTTTCCTTCCCTTTCCTTTTCTATGTATCTTTTACAAAATCATGGAAGGCTATAGCAGATTACCATGCATAGTCAGATTGAAAAAGATGACAGACTTTAGGCTGTCAGACCTGTTACATAAGTCAATGATCATACAAGTATCGATTTGACATTATTCAATTTTGAGCACTCAAAAGGGATGTAATCATTGCAATCTCATCACAGAGATGCAGTTAGGGGCTAATTTTGCCTGGGCAAAGGCTAATATAACTTTTCCCAGAATTGGCTCCTGCTTTTGCGAAAGAGATCTAGTGTTCTGCTCTTTGAGTGGGGACTGTACAGACAAAAATAGTCAGGAGATGGGAAGATGTGCAACACTACAAACCAAACCTCAAAACAGTATATTAACTCTGCACTTCCCCTGAGCGCTACAGAGCTTTTAAATGTCTTTCTGCTAATTGATTACGTTTAACGGCTCACAACTTTAGTGTTTTGATTCACCATTTAGGCTCTCATTGCTGCTGTCTCTCAGCAGACATTAGCAGATCATCAGCAGAAAAGCTCAGATAAACCCGCTGTAAGCTACCTGCTCAGCATTAAACACCAAACTGTTAGCGACTTGTTGGTGAATGCAGTGCAACATTTAGCAGCTAACAAGCTGGATTATTTCCTTAAGGGAAATAAAACTGAGCTAAAAGGACAACGAATATTGGAACATTCATCAGATGGACAAAAGCTCCTCTCCAAATGAATGCTAATGTCACTCTGTGTCTGCTGAAACCGGCGACGTGTTACTGGACGATTAATTCTACCTGCACAAACTAAAATTCACCTATACATGTGTGCACACACAAACAAGCACTGAGTTCAAAACACAATATGAGAGCTCTGAAGATGAATTTGAATCAACAACTGAAATGAGTTAATATAATTGACCATGTAGCTAATTTGTAATAATTTTTCTGACAATACCACCAAAATATAACTGCTACAGAGACTTGGCATTACGCACAACAGAGAACTCTGGGTGGAAGCAATTTTACTATCACATGGTATTAATTAATTAGAGACTGCTCTCATCAAGAAGAAGAGAGAAACACACAAAGACAGAAAGAAAAAAATTATTTTAAGCAAAATGTCACTGATAGCCTTTGTGACTGGAGGGTGAATCCTCTGTCTATAACAGAAAAGAGTGAGCAAAGTTATTGTGCCTTTATAATTTGCAGCCTTCATTTATTCAGGAAATTTATCTTAATTTTCCCCTCTGAGCATGCACTTTAACGCAATACACTTAATATTCAAATCATCACCTCAGGGAGTTTTACAGAAAAACAGCTCATTTCTGAATAGTTTCACTGGAACAATGTGCCTTGCTCAAAGGCACTTTGAGTGTAACCACCCATCTAATCTTTAGGCTACACCTCTAGGTAAAATAAACAATAAATGAACAGAACTGAGTGAGTGTTATTATGATCAAGGAAAAAATTAAGCGGAACAATGACATACTGAAAAAAAAAGACCAAATCAACTATATTAAATCAAATAAGTCACTGTGTTTCTTATGCTGTACCTTGATATGTCGACCTACATAAATAAAACTTTTAAGTCCAGGACCAGTCACCCCGAATTCCCTCAGACAACAGTAAAGCACTTTCAGTTCTTACTTGTAAAATTATGAAACTTCAAAGACTTGGACTTGAAAGCCATTTGAAAGCTTTGGGGCTTAATTTGATATACTGGATGTATTGGAATTTGTTTGCTTCACCCTTAATGCACAAAGGGAACTTTTGTAATTCAATGTTTGCCATATTGATAAATGAGCTCATACAGCCAATCCTCACTGTGCTTTGCAAGAACTGAGCCGTGTTCTGAAAAAACTACATCTATAAAACAGTGGAGCTCCCTGTACTGACCGCAGCTAATATTTATGGAGGTTTCTGTTCTGTTCTGCAAATCAGGCGGCGTTAGCTAAGTGATCATTTGAAGCATAACTGATAATAAAGTATTACAATAAAATAAGAAAATGGATTATGTAAGTAGATTCAAGCACTTTATGTGTATTTGGTTAAAATGCCAGCTTTATGTTGCTTTTACCTCTTTTAAAACTACTTTTGTCAGATAAATTTAGTTTAAAGTAAAATATAAACCTTCTGAAATGTTACAATGTAGATGTTGAAAGCCTTACACAGAAAACTAGCAGTATCTCAAAATTTATTTTTAGGATCTTAACAAATGAATGAAATTATACTTGTGGTTTTTAATGGAGTGAAGAAGATGATGGCAAAGTTGGGCTCCCGGAGTCTCATCTGGATTTCCAAAGCTACTGGTGAAAATTATTTCAATTGTTGGAGCCTTTTTCTTTACGTGTACCATAGGTTTTTAATGTGTTTCATGCCACAAAATCAAAACCAAAAATCGTATTAGATGAGTTTTGAAGCAAATAAATAGAAAAAAGTCCCCTCAGAAGTCCCTTTAATGCTCTTAATGCTCTTTGTGGATCATAGCTCACTGTGATGGCAACTGATTTCAACCTTTTTTAGGCCACAGTTATAGTTTCTGGGTTAGGTTTGTATGGTGAATTGCCAAGCTGAGTTACCAGGGTGGGCTGCAAGAGCCCAGAGTCCCATTTTTATCGACAGGGAAGCAGATTATGCAGAGCATTATTCAGTGACAGCTCTCTGGGATGCTTTCTCCAGGCAGAAATCCAGTACGGCAAAAGGAACAGGATGATGACATATAACACTAAGCTGACCCCAACAAGAGGGGAGTGCCTCCTTCCCCAGAGGGACAAGCACCTTAAGTTGTTGCTTGCGCAGGATGAAGACATAATAAACTTAGACATATGCAACCCGGCAAAACATTAAAGTTTAAGTTACGACTGGCTCATTCAGCAGGACAGATCTGAAGGCTGCTTTAATTTACTGGAACGGAACAAAAAATAACGACCAGTCAAGCGGAGAGGAGGCATAGAGAGAGTGATCCTTACTATATTCCTTCTTTATTTATTTCTGAGTCATCGTAGAAAACAATGAGGCACAAAACTCCCATAAAGAGCACAATGCTTCATAGCTTGATTAGATGAATGAATACAATACAGATGGCCATTGTTAATAATAACCCACTAGTGGGAGTGCAGACGTTTCCGGTGCTATTTTCGTAGTCCATGATATTTCCTGAAAGATTATGTTGTTGTTTGGATGGTGATATATTCATCATTGTGTTGGCTTTGTACTCCAGACCATTTGATTCGAAATGAGAATATACAGTACAGTCCAAATTCCAACCAAATGTGCTTGTTTAGATAAAGACTGAAATTTCTTTCGCTTTTGTTGGAGGTTCTGATGCTTTAACTTTTGTGCTTCAAGTTATTGAACTGTATAACTATTTTTCCTTCTTTTCGATTCCTGCGAGATTCCTTTGTTTTCAAGCGCACATTGAGGACATCTGCGATATGACTTTTGGTAGCAATTTGCTGCATGATGTTAAAATGATTTGGAAAAACATTAGAATAATGCAAATAATGTTAAAATCCACCTCTTTTTTAAAATCCTAAAATATTGTCATACTGTACGCAAGAAAATATTCAAACTATACGCATGGAACTTTATTTCTTAAAAATGTTGCCACCTTTTGAGGAATGAGTTTTTATTGCAACTCTGATGGGAGTCTGTAGGAAAGTGGGTTATGTCATCAATTACATCACATCATTTTGTTTACCAGTGTGAAAGCGCAACATTTGTGCATACACAAAACCCCATTTGAAATCATTTCATAGTTTGGAAGTGGGGCACAGCTCCTTTAACTCTCCGTCTCTCGCAGCTGTGCTGAAATATTTAAACGCTGTCTTTCTCTGCAGTGTCTAAACATTCAAACTCGATCTTCCTCTGTGTGTCACAACGTGTGTGAGGGGAAATGTGTGAGCATACATACACATATATATATATATTATGAGGCATTTACATTTAGTCATTCATTCAGCGTCGAGCATAATGTTAACTAATATCTCAGATGATCAGCACAATTATATCATGGATTTCACCAGATTTATTATTACAGAATAAAAATAATTTTGCTTTTATAGCCAGAGTCTGTGCTGCTTCCCACTCACCCACACACCATTAGGCAAGTTTGCCTTCGCTCTTCAAACGTTGCTTCCCCGGTTTGGGGCCTTTGGAAGAAGTCGAATTTTTTTTTTTCCCCTCTGAGTCTCATGCACATCAAAGCAGTCAGGTTACACAAAGACAGAAGAAGAAAAAGAGAGACAGAGAGGAAGAGAGAGAATGTGCTGCAGATCTCATCATTTGGATGTATTTCTGTTTCCACATTCACTCATGCTGAGGGACGGTACACCGCCTCTTCATTCCACACCATCCACTCCTCCACTGTTAGACACACACACAAAGTAGCACAGTAGCATAAAAGAATGTCACTTCATCACTGGAATGAAAAGCGGCATATAGCTGAGAGAAAACATGTCTAAGTATCTTCATTGATGTGGGGCTTAGTTGATGCTAACAAGAATCAACAGAGCTGCAAACTCACTTGTGGTTATTTGTCATTTGTTTTTATCCTTACGCTAACTTCTCTCTTTTTGCTGCCCATCTAGTCATTTCCCTCTCTCCTCCTGTCCACTGCCACTTGAAACTTCTGTACCAGTTTTCTCCTCATGTCTGTTTGTTTCGGTTCTTCTCTAACCCAGTGGTGCCACCCCTTTTCCAGCTTTGCACTACCCCGTCATCCTCCCTGTCTGTCTTTCTTTGCCTGTCTTTCCCACCGCGTCTGTCTCCTCATTATCCTTTTCCTCCTCCATCACCCGTGATGCTCAAGTTCAGGCCGCTGCACCAATTTGCCCTGACAGTGAATTGTGTCGAAAATAATTCCCGTTGTTGAGCAGCCCATCCTGGGCTGGGGTTCAGACAGATAGGACATGATGGGCAGGGCCGTCAGCCTAGAGAGTGTGCTGCTAGAGAAGACAGAGCCAGTGCAGGACAAAGCAAAAATAATAACACCACTTGCTACTGGTACAGTACATAAAGAAGTGTACAAAAAAATCAACTAACTCTGTTTACTGTACAGCCAGCTTTGAAACAACATATCTCCTTATTAAAAATAACTACAGACTGCAGAATGAATTGATGTCTGCTTTGTGTTCATTGCTATTACTTACAATGAGGTTTTTTTTCACAGGAATGCATACTGTACAGGACTCCTCTTTGTAATATTAATAAAAACTGAACAATGAATAAATTGAATTCAGTGTCATTGTAGTTTTCCTGCACATTTAAGAACTGCAGCACAAGCAGCATCTTATCTCTTTTTCAAAGCATTATAAATGCGTTAAACTAATTTATATAATCCATTAATCTCGCCAGCAGCGTTCTCATCACAGAACATACCCTCACACAACTACAAAAGTCACAGGCTTACAGGCATGTACACACACGAACATACACAACATTGGTTTGCAAGGTAAATACCTTACAGTCCCACATATATTCTTCCAAATTCACATATTTGCACACACACAAATGCTCAAGGCTGTGGTGTTCTTAGCCACCATGTTGTCTGGTTGAGACAGATCCAACTGTACTTGGGTGTTGGATGCTGATGTGTCTGGTCGTACTGTAGCCAAAACGGCTTCGGGGGCCAAAGTCTAATTCCTGCACATTCAATAGCAATCTGATTAGAGCTCTAAATGGCTTTTCCGCTCAACCTCTTTCACAGTTACACCCTATCTCAGTCCCTTTCACCGTCTCTCTTTTTCCCTCAGCTGCCGTCTATCTTTATAATTACTGTTCGCCTTTCTATCTCTCTCCCTTTCTTTCCTTCGCCTTCTCACTCTCTTACTACTACTATATGGTGTCTAATACTGCTGCGCATCTCACTTCCTTTTCTCCTGCAAATCTTTCAATTTCTTGCCCATGTCGCTTCATCTCGTTCACTTTGTCTTTCTCTCTCACTCCATCTCTTGCTTTCTTTTGGCAGTTTTCTCTCCAGTCTCTTTCATCGTTTTTTTTCTCACCACCACAGCCAACTCTTTCTCTGGGTTTTTCTTATCCATATCAGTCAGAGTGGAGACTCTAGTTCTCCATTCTTTTTCACACTCACCCCATTAGCCCATTAGAAGCTGCAGCAAGATGTACATTATTCTGGTGTCAGGGGACAGCCTATCACTTTCACTATAGCCAGAGAGCCAAAGAGAATGGCGTGTGCTCAAGGCAAGGGTTACGGCACGCCTTGTTAGGTGTGTCTCAAGCCTGAACGATTAGCAATTACACTGTCTGGCTAAACTTCTTGGGACTTGATGGAGTCAGCACTCCTGCCCAATCAGATATCAGAATGAAGCTGTCGCCCCCCACATTCCCCCACCCTCCCAAGAGTGACTAAGCATTTGTTGGTGGGTGTTCCTGTGTTTTAAAGTTAAAGTGTAGGCCAACATCCAAGATTGGATAATACAGCCTGTTTTCAACAAAATGCGTGGTTCTTTGTCTGCACAAATGTAGAACTTGGCCTTGCCTTACATTACTGTGAATAAACTGTATCCTATAAATATTGCATCGGAATAATCCAATGAGCTTCAGTGTGACTAAAGTCACAGCTCAGCTTCCCAGAGTTATACATAGCTGGCATGGAAACATTGTTAAAGTTTGAACCAGATTTCATTAGAAATACCTTCTTCCTCTTTCTCTTTCTCTTGCTGTCACTCTTCCACTCTCAGTGTTCTCAGTGCTGCTCCATTTTCCCCCAACTCAGTAGAAGACACGTGAAGCTTTTAGGCTTCACGCTAGAGGTGAAGTGACAAGTGTTTTGCAAATCTACTTTAAACAGGTGAGAAGTGGGTGAGACCAATTTGCAATTAGAGTGTGAAATTTTTGAAGGTTGTGTTTTTTAGTTGAATAAAATGTGCTAAATGATGTGATTAGTGTTTAGAGTTTTGCAAAATGTGATTTTGAATTTGTATTTGAGTGAAACGACGTCTTCGGCTTAGAGTTTAGCAGCCTTGAATTTGGTTTGTGAGACATGAGCCTTGAGTTTTCAGAATTGTGTGCATAGTTCTAGTTATTGTGTGTATACAAGGCAGGAAACTGCAATCTAATTGCCGTTCGTACTGGTGTGAAGTGAATCACACAAAGGTGAGGTGAGAAGCATGTGCAGTGTTTTTATCTGCCTGTTGGCAGAATCGAATCTGCATTATCTTCCTTTATGTGCCTCCTGTATGCACTGCACAGCACTCATTTCAGGATTATGATGTGTGAACAATTTCTTGTTCGTCTAGAAATACGCAGAGAGCAATAAGAGGAGTTGTACAATGCAACTTAAAAAAGATCTTTGGCTGAGGCATTAAGCATAAACGTGTAAAAGGGATGTTTGTGTGAATTTGTGCCGTACTCTCTGATCTCCGACAGAAATGTACTTTTTCTACGCAACTCTGACAACGTGTGTTTGAATAGTGTTATGAATAGTATTTTTAGAAATGTTTTTCTCTTCTCATTGAAAATTGTGGATGACAGAGAACTCTGATCACAGACACAAGAGGGAGGACTGGCTGTGATAATCTCCGTCCAGCCTCACAACTTGCTTTCATCCTCATCCATCCCTCGTTCGGCCTCCGTACCCTAAAGCTCTTTTGCACCTCTGTAGCTCTTCAGCTCTCTGCTCTGTTATCCGGGCAGCAAAGTGATGGATTTGTTTTCACCAGACCTTCTGACCTCCCCTCTGGCCATGCACTGGCTACACTATCCAGACTGTGGATGACATTTAGCCCTCAACCCTCCACCCCCACCCTGACTCAGGAAAGACTGTATCTGACCTTTAAACTCTCAATCACCACCAGCATATTTGCTCTGCTGATACAACACACACCGTCAGAGACACGGAGGAGGGTAGAACTGAAGAGAAGAGAACATGGTAACTTTGGAGGCAAAGGTTTATATGTCGGGGCAAGTTCATGATGTACCCCATTGATCAATGTCAGCAGTTTGCTGAGTTGAAAGAATCAGACAGCTTTGCATCAACTGAAATAAAATCAAGCAAATGTGCATCAGCATAAATGTTGCATTTATGAGGTCTTCAGAATTGGCTTTATATCTAGCTTAGCTTGCTGTTAGCTGATGCATCTTAAGAGCTTTGTTGTGTGTTCATGAGCTTGGTTTCGACAATTATTCAAATTCGACTGTAAGCTGAACCCATGGGGACTGTGATCATATGTACAACACAAGGCGCCCACTGATTGTGTTCTTCTAGCATGTATGTCCAGGTGTGATAAATGGTATTTGGTAGGCATAAAAGCTGTTGTTTGAGCTTCTCCTTTCTAACCACCACCTGCAGATACAGATACAGCAACATGCGCTTGTAGAGTTACTAATGAATGGGCAATGACGCAAGGAGACCGTGGCCACAATTGATTATATTTTTTTCCCAACGTCTGAGAGGATATCACCAGTTTTGTCTGGGTTTGGGTGTGGAATCTACAACTTAATGACATAATGTCCATAATACAAACTGGGGGCGTGTAGTTTGAAAGATGTGACTTTTAACAATCGAGCGAAAATGCTTTTAGGTTGCATTATTGGACATGTGTTGATGTTGAAATGGTACTAACATAGACCACACAATTTCAGTTAGATGCACACACAGACACACACACACACACACACACACACACACACACACACTATGTAGGTCCACCAATCGCAGACATGCAGATTTTACAGCCCTGGTACTGCCCCCTGCAGCGACACATGATGTGTACTTTACCATGACAAGCCCTTAGACCCTTGCAATTGTTCTGCCATCACTTGTGCTGTCTCTTTGTTCCATTCCGTCTCTCACTCTCTCTCCTCTCTGTCTCGCTGCCTGGCTTACTTGCTCCGTATTTCTGAGCAACTCCATGACAAGTCGTCACACACCCCTGCGTGCTTTATCGGTCCAGGCAAGTCACATGAAGATGCCCCAAACAAATGTTAGAAGGATGCATGGGTGGTGGTGGTGGTGGTTGGGTGGGCATCTTCGATTCCACTCCCTCTAGGTCTCCTCATATAGCAAAATACCAACACTAGAAACGTCAGACACACTCACTGCTCTCACTGTGTTTGTCTCTCTGCTGAGGCACATTCCCCACTCGTGTTTTTTTTTTTTCCCAGCTCCCGGCCTCCTGCTGTCCATGATTTTGACATGCACCTCGCTTGTTTAGGCCATTGATAAGGAGGCTTGTCATTGATGTCTGGTCAAAGTGCTTCTCTGTGGAAGTTAGAGGTGGCTGTTTTGACAGCAGATAAGGTGGAAGGTGGGTGTCTGAATGCTAATGCATGCCAAAGGAGTCAGCAGCTCCTTTCATCTATGGAGAGCAGGGATGAAGCGCAGAAGGTGAGCTGGGGTGTCTGGTATAACACAGGGTGCTGTTGTTTATTTATAAACATATTTCAGCTGTTCGTTGACGAATTCATGGCTGCTGGTGCACTGTAAGTAGTATCTAAGCCTTACAATTGTATGGTTATAATCTGTGAGCACTTTGTTTGTTTCCTTATGCGTATAAACATGCTGAAGCATTTAATGCATCCTGTTGCCACATTGCGTTAAGCCCAAATATAATTACTATGAACAGTCCTATTACGTTCACGTTGTATTTTAGTCAGTTTACCCATTTCACTGTAATATTCTGAGAAAGGCAAGCCAATTACAGAAGCGGCACTGTTCTAATTACGTAAACACTGATATCTAGCTTTGCCCTGGCAGCTGGTTGGATGGTGTTCTTGTTATACTTTGCTGTTGTTTCATTCCTCTCCTCACTAATTGCATCCCCAGAAAACAGGAAATTAAGAAGGTCAAGTGCCTCCTGAAATAACCCCTAACGTTCTGCCTCTCCGTTGGTAAGAAGTAATAACCATCAAGGCCAGGATAAAGACGGATCAAAGCGATAGTGAAAGAAACAAATGAAGGAATATGAGGGAAGGGCGATTAGAAGGAAAGAAGAATAAAAGAAGACAAATAGACAGTGAGCTAAGACTGGCTAAAAAAGTGAGAAAAAAAGAAAGACAGAGGGAGACACAAATGGGCTCACCAAGTCGCCCACACCAAACCTGCAGGTGTGACATCTGAATAGTCACCATTATCACTGCGACCTCACTTCCCAAGGTCCGCTGATAGCTTCTTGAAGGTGGCATATTGGGGTCAAAGAAGATGCTGTAGCCAGCAGTGTAGGCTGTGTCTGTGGCTGTACCCCAGGTGTGCAGATGAGCTCAGGGCCTGGCTCTCAGCAGGGCTGTGGAGAGCATGACGATAACTCAAGGGAGACAGGATCAAAGTGGCAGGTTTACTCAGTCTTATGCAGCCAGTCGATGGCCTCGGTCACACAGATTTATCCAGACATAAACACACATGCACATAACCTGTGCTTCTTTACTGCAGTGAAAACATCAATATAACCAGCAGCAGTTTGCCTCACAGAACTCAATTTTCATGTTTAGCCCAATGAAGGCACAAGCTCATTCCATTTCTTAAATGTTCTCATCATTGACCTGGGTCTTGACTACTTTCTGATAAATGACACACACACACACACACACACACACACACACACACACACACACACACACACACATAATAAATGGAGGTCCTGTTTTCCTTGTATTTATGACAAGGTATTGGAATTTAATCAATTCTAAAAAGAAACATTTTCCATTTTTTTTATTTTTTTCAATACATGAAATAGTTGGGTCTGGTGGTACATATTTCCTGGAATTAATCCTGTTTCCCATTCAACCTGCATTAGGTTTTAACACATTCCACTATTGTGAAAACTCAAAAAATGTTGCACAGACATTTGAATTTGAGTGGCGCTGTAAAAATGCAGTGTGGAGGCTACTGGCATAATAATTCTACTGATAAAATGATTTAGCGATGCTTGAAAGAGCTAACTGCTGGTATGTGACAGCAAGTGCAGTTCAGTCAAAAAAAAAAATTAAAAACTATGCTGGAAAGTATCCCTGTGCTGCAAAGAGATGTGAAGTATTTTAAACACCATTTAACTAGATTGGTTGGTGATACCCAGTGAGTTCACTAAATAGTAGTCGAGAGAGCAGTGTGATGAGAAAATCCGAATGGTAATTCCCTTCCTGCCTGAACTTGCAAATTAGTGCTGGTACATCCAGTTTTGGAGAATTTAAGCACCATCCATTCCCTCACCTGTGGTAGGAAAAATGATGCTAAAAGAAAATTCAGAGGCGTGAGAAGGCAGCAGATGAACAACAGTGTTGCTGAAACTGACACATACATTTAACTGTTTGAAGAATAGCTTTCACTGTGCTTTTTAATCAGCAGCTGATATGTGTCTACGTGCCAATCCGTCCAGTCCATGAAAAAGCCTTCAGTTCAATGCCTTCTTTTACTTGGCTTTTCCTCATGTTGTCATTTTGTTTCAAATGTTTAAAAAACAAACTAATAAGCAAAAACCCTCCTATTCATGTTGATTAACTCATTTCCTAATATTTTTTTCCACATTGTTAAAGGCCACTCACTGTACAAATCTTGATTTTTACAGGTTCAACCTTCTGTTTTACCTATTCAGTCCTATTTTCCTTTGAGATTCCTCATAAAGTTGACTTATAGTTAACTTTGAGTGGTGTCCGACAGTGGCAGGCACTCACTATCAGAAAATCTGAATTTTCATTTACCTGTATTATTATCAGAAATAGGTTACCTGCTCAGGGTCTAACCTCCCATTTATGCAGTCCTAGACTCCGGTTCTCTGTCTCACTGAAGTGGATAAATGGGTAGAGAAAATGCATGAAAAGAAGGAAATAAGTACAACATGTCAAGAGCGACAAGAGTTGCCATTTTAAGAGATGGAGGCCAGTTGATTATGATGACATTTTTGACAGACCTCTTAGAAATCACATGGGCATTAAGGATTTATTAGTTTGCAGAGGGACTTTAATTACAAAGTGCAGTAAAAAGGTAAAATAGCTTACATCAAACATACTGCTGATAAACATGTTAGGGTGACCAGACACTGACTAATGCTTGTGTGGGGGAAGAAGGTGTGTGAAAGTCTGAGGGCTGAGGATTTGCAGCAACACCAAGCGACACACTATAATCATCATAACTGTGTGTGTATGTGTGTGCATGTGTTTTTATGTGTGTGTGCAAGACTGCAAGAAGGAATGCATGAGTTCTTGTGCTGTACCGGCTCCTGAAGTGAAAATATACTGTACCACAGAGTAGAGTGAACTGTGGCTTGAATCACAGAACTGACAGCAGGGTGAAGCACATGAATACACAGTACATATATATATATATAAAAAAAACTTTTAGCAATTTAAGCTACTGCCACCGTGTCTCCACAAACATAATATCTGGCCTCTGCCTCCAAGCCACTTCCTCTAGAAATGAACAATTTCAATGGTGTGTTAAAGCCTGTGTGGGAAGCTATGCTGCACTCTCTTTTCCCCCATTTTCCCTTTTTCGTTTTTTTCCATCTCATTTGCCAGATGCTTTTTTTTCTTTGTTTCTCTATTTTCTCCTGTCTACTCCTTTTCTCCCTGTCTCTCTGCCTCAGACATCGGTTTTGAATGAAAACATCTTCTCCCCTCCCTTCCTCCCTCTTGCTTTCAAGACTCTGTGTAGCTGCTGAAGTGAACCTAACATTATTTGCATTCTTAATGAGCACTCTTTGAAAGGTACTCTGCTGTAACAGCACAAGCTGATTCAAAATAAAAAATACAATATAAACAAAAACAAACATGGCCTGCTCTTTTAGAAAAGTCCTCGGTAATGAGTCACTGGGGGGAGGGGCAGCGCCAAGATGCTCTTTTGCAATTAATAATTTCAATCATTTTTTTAAATAAACGCAAATCTTGGTCCTTTGTGCTGCCTAACATGCCTGAATTACAGACTTGAAACACATACTTTGTGACAAACAGAGCAGCAGAGGCCTGCAGACCACTAGCTTACAGGATACAAGATGCAAAATGTTCACACTGTCCCAGGGGAAACGCAGTTTTCAAGTCAAGCAGCGTGAGTCATATGCAACAACATAAACCACGCCGAGTGGTAAACAACATTCTGAGATTTCAGTTTAGAAATGCCAGCTTCCTACTTGGCTTATTTCACAGGATTATTCAGGACATGGTAAATGTTAAGCCCCGTCTCCCTCATGAAATTCCTGTATATTTTCTGGTAAACTCTAGCTTGAATGATTTTATAGATGTCCTATGCATTTTATTTGAATTATTTTCAAAGAAAATGGGGATATTGCATGCTTAACTGCAAAATATTAATAAAACAAGATCCAGCTGAGGACTGGTGTTGTTTTGTTAAGTGGATGTCACCACCGTCACAAAGACAGCAAGATTGCTTTTTGTTTTCCTCAGAGTCTCTATTTTCCTGGGAGATTTTATACCCGGTGGCAGACAGAATTCCATAGTGAAATAAAGGTTCATAGGGAACCAGTTAATGTGCTGATGGTGTCATTATTCTTATAGTTGTTACACTGTGCAATCACCTTTTACTTCATAATGATAGGGGGTGAGGGGTCGAAAACATGAATATTAGTTTACTACAAAGCCTTTCACTCAAAATGAGAAAAAAATAAACCCTCTCTGATTAATATTTCATGTTAAAAATGGCTCAGATGATTCTGTGTACTGGAACGTGTCCCTTGTGTGATGAACTCATTGAGAGTCGTATCATATAGCGCATAATATGATTATATACTGCTGTGCTGCGTGTAACTTTAGGTCAATATGTTGGCTTATGGTTCAGAGGTTCGCACTCAGGGCTCTCATCAGTGTTTCTGTAGGCGTAGCAGCGTTGCAGCTCCATTACAATTTGTTTCCGCCATCCCCAAGTGAAATTCAGTGAAAAATCTGTTAATGCAGGCTTGAGTCGTCGTAGGAAAGGCTTTTCAAAATCCTGTGTTGTTCTGGTGACGCAGCAATTCTGACTTACTGTGTGCTGAAGGATTCTGATTGTGAACATCCAGTTGAACTTGTTGTGCAAACCCTTTTCATAAAACACTGTGTTTTTGAGCTTTAGTCCTTAAAGACATGTCAAACACGCAAATAATACTGGCCATATACTGTATATGAAACAGTCCTACATACTATCAGCTGGACAAATTAAATAACTCTCCATGCACAAATTCATTTTTCACTCCATTTCCCAGGGTCCATCCAACCAAGAAGGAAGCCTTGACCTCTTCTACTTGTAATAAATCAAAAGTACTAAAATAAAGAGTATCTGCCCAAACATTTTGTGCACCCTAATGAGAGCCTTGTAACGGCCCAAAATGTGAAATGTTTTTGAAAGTTCCTGAGAAAAAGAGTTAATTGTAATTGTTTTCCAACTTTCTAAAGCAGTAATTTGCCAGTGAGAGAGAAGGGAATTGTCCTGCTGCAATTTGTCTATTTCTATCACCATGCATAATTTAAAACATGGGGCTATTTTAGGGGCATTGTGCAGGCTGGCAAGAGTCCGGGCACACTGTGAGCCAAGTGAATCTGAGAACAAGACTAATGATGGTAATGGCTGCAATTATATATATGGCCATGTTCTCAATTGGCTCACAAAGTCACTCCCTTTTCCATCTCTCTCCCCTGCCTATCTCCTTTTAACTCACTTTGAAAGACAGCCACCAGATCTGCCTTTACACTCTCTCTTCCATTTTTCACTTTCTCTACATCTCTCTTTTTTCCTCTTAGTCTGTTTTACCATCTGTGTCTGTGCAGACAGGCGATGAGAGGTGTATCTGTCTATACTCCCATTACAGTGACAAAAATCTAAACGTGTGTGACACCAATCAGATGGCGCTGCTCAGTCATCAACCATCACCAGGCTCACATTTTGATAGTTGCGTGCTTGTTCCAAAGTTTAAAAAAAAAAAAAAAAAGAATCCCTCTGCATTTACTTTTTGTCACAGCCATTTTGATAAAAGCTTGATAATATTTTACAGGAGCTGACCTTTAGATACACTCGACGTGATTTGTATGGAAATCATGTGACTTTAATCGGAAAACTTTACCATTCACTGTAAGTGAAATGCCAAACATTCACCTCATCTGTTTGAACAGAATTAAGCTGTTGGATATAATATCAGGTCAGAGGAAGACCTTTGTTGTTTTATGTTTTTAATTCTTTCTTTTGTTTCTTTCCCCTTATTCCCTTTCTACCCTTTACAGTAATTATTTAGCTGTAGTTTAAATATTTTAAACTGTTACATACATCGCAACACACCTCTGCACTTATTACCTTGTTATAATACTGCACGAGCCTGTGTACACCAACCTAGTTTTACAAGTGCGCAGTGCAAGCTATGAAACTTTCATGTTTGGCCTTCATTCGCTTTTCAGCATTCAGGTTTTTTCTCTTGAGGAAGATGTTAACTCAATGCTGAAGCTAACAGCCCGGTCTCATAATGTTCTCGAGGGTGCAAATTCTCTCTGCGCGTGAACACACTCACACACACAAACACACACACACACACACACACACACACACAGCTTCATACCGCCCTCTTCCCCTTCAGAAAGCATCACATGCTGGTCAGGTTGACATGATTTATAGAGTTCTCTCTGAATAAATAATCCATTGCAGTACGGGAGAGTCGGTTTTAGGTGATGCATAGGCTTACTAGAGTGATAGAGAGGAGTGAGAATGGGACAGTATGGAAGATGGGATGGAGAGATGGAATGGGTGGATGAAGGTTACGATAAGGAGAGACGAGGGAGGCTCAGCGAGGTTATTTGTTCACTTTGTCATCTAGTTATTTATGCATTCAATTCTAGTGAATCAGCAGTACAATCTTACATGTTACTTGATTGCTTTCAGTGTCATTGGATGGGTTTTCAATCACAACCCATTAAATATTAGATTTAAGCTTACAATTGAAATAAAACAGTGTTAGCAACTGTTTATTACTGCCCAAGCTTCTGTCAAATGATATTTAATGGCAAGCTAGCCGGAAATAATTAAATCAAGAGAAATAATATGTTCCTGTTTGTACATTTTTAAAGTTAAAGAGGACCGATGGAAGTAACCACACAAACCTCTATTCTATCATCTTCACTGCAACAAAAAACTTTTCACACAGATATGGAGCTTAATAAAAGGGATCGGGATATCTGATCCTCTGGAAATTTTGCACAATCTCCAACGGTTTTTTTTGCATATCCTTCATGACTGTAGCAGATGAAATATGCTGATAACAGGGAAACAAACGGCTGCTGCACAAACGTATGTGATATGAAACAGTGGACAATATGGTGTGGGGAACAGCAAGGCAAGTAGGGGGACAATGTGCACAAAGAGTGTTGGACAGTGATGAGAATTCTGGCTTTTCAGTAAGCCCGATCAGTTGGCTCCGCCCAGCAGTGACTCTTTCGGCTCCCAAATTGCTTTTCGTTGGTGCCACTTCTGCTTAATTTAGCCAAATCTAGCAAAGTTTTAGCTTATAATTGGTATGTCTGCACATATATTGTTTAAATTATTATATATTTAATGATACAAAATCCTGCAATTTCATTGAAAACATCACTTACTGTTGAGGGCAATATGAGAAGCAGAAACAAAGAAGTGTGGTAGTGAAGGAAAGTGATATCAGCTGCCAACCTGAGAGAAATCTATTTTTAGAAAACATGATTTATTCACATGGCTGCAACGAAATCAGCTGAAGATGAATGTTACACGCAACTAGTACACAGAATTAAAATCGTACATGGTGAGTGAAAGGTAATAAGAGTAATTCAGTTCACATAAATATAAGTATTTCTGCTGTTTGCATGCACCTTACTTTTGTTCACTTCCATTGGGAAGCTGTATTCATTTGAGCTTCAGGCACTGATTACACATTATAAGGATATTTGCAAGATTTTATGCAAATGCTCCTCATGTGAGAAGGTGGGTAGTTCAAAGGTAGCTAAGGTGAAGGCGATGTTAGTAGAGGCTACGGCAGTCAATAGAAGATAATATGAGCGTAAGCCACTTTAGTTGATGCCAAGTGACTAATGAAAAGGTGGTGATTATGAGAGGAAAAACATGCAAGGGAGCTGCCGCACGAACCTTCATCTTACTCTGAAGTGAATGTTTTACCCTTTACACAGAGTAATTTGCATTGCTAATAGAATTCAACACAATCCCAGATAGGGCACATAAAACATATAGCCTTGACCAATTATGTATTGAAGGCATAGATTACTTTAAGTTTGAGTGGTGTTTACACTCAATATTATTTTAGCTAATATGATGTTTCTCTCATTTAAATGGACATAGAGATATGATTTACATCATTTACATGCATTCATTCTTGACTATTTCCAAAAGTAGTTCATGGTGAATTTCAGTGAAAGTGGAACTGGAAATTTGTAATAGGCAATTAATAAAATTTCAAAAGAGTATCAGTGAGTATATTGAGTATATTGTCATACAGAGTTTTACCAGGTGAGATTGAAATTTCTGGTTGTAGACAAGGAAAGTTTGGGGCACGACGTTGCCTTGAAATTGCCAAGTTTACATTCTGCTACTGGATTATAGAAATAAGATTTACTGGTCAGACATTATGGTAGCATCAGTGTTCGTATCCAAGTGTCTCCACCAGAAAGTGCAAGAGCATATTTCCGAAAACTATTCCTTTTACCTGATCCCAATTATAACCCAACCCCAACCGGTTGTGTGTGCAGCACCAAACCTAATGGCATGATATTCAATGTTAAGAAGACAGCATAAGCGACCAGTGTAGGCAGTGTATTTATAGAAATATACAGAAGAGTACTTTAAAAATTACCAAAGAGGGTGCAGAGTTTTTAAATCCCCTCTAGATTGTTTTAGCCACCACTTTCCTGTCAAAAGGGCACTTATCTGTTCTTTTAGTGTGGAGAAGAAGGTTTATTGGCAAATGAGAGATGATGTGATTTTGCAATCATTCCAACTTAATTTGGCTAATTTTCAGCTATCCAGCACACCTACATCTATATATGGTCATCTGAATAACGTTTGAGGTTAGAGGCTGGATTTGTATCCCCGTGGATCCAGCTGTTTGATGTGAGAGCCCTTTTGCTTACCGAATGTGCCAAAGTTATGTAAGGACTTCTCATCTAATGCTGGGCCCTCCATTTTCTGTCTCTGCTGGGATCTTAAACATCTCTGTTATAGCCAGTAAGAGAAATTGTGTAACATTTGCTGCCAGTTCTTCAGGGAGCCCGATCAGAGTGTTTTGGGTGCCTCGTAGTCTCTCATTATGGTGATGGAAGACTGGATCAATCTCTGCATCCCCAAGATCATTATCCAGTCATTCTGATTCTGGTGCTGCTTCCAGACAGGCTATTGCTAACAGATGGGTGCAACTCATCTCACCTCTGAAACTTTGGTTGCATCATTACGCTTCACAAAGTCATTTGGTCAGATCGGTGCAATTCAGTCTGGTCACATAGATATCTAAAGCTACCCTTTGAAGAAAGAGTTGTGTAATATCCAAATTAATATGCAGCCCTTTTAACTGGACTTTTTGGCAGCAGTTGCTGCAGAAATGTGAGAGGCGCATATGACTTGTGAATTTTTTTTATTCAGAAAGCTTTCTGAAGTGTACATCAGCCATTCATTTATTCATGCTTTCTCCTGAAAACACACACACACATTATAGAGCAAAAGAGCTCACAACCATTACCCACCAATGCTGGGTGTGATTTCAATTTCCGAATGGTTTACCTGACCTGTGTTCTACATTCGAGCTGTTGCTGGAGTGGGGCAGGAATGAATCACTGGGAATCAACGAAACGTCTACAGAGAGCACTGGCGCATGTTAACGTCAAACCAAAACCACCCACACCGCCCGACCCTCAACGTTGCAGAACAGAAATCCAGGCAAACAAACTGTGGTCCTGCAGGGACATAATATGTTGTTCTTTTTATCTCCCCCTCACAAGAATCCGGTGATCTCTTTGATATTCGTCCCACATGTTCTTCAGATGAGCACAAGAGTGGAGTGGAGTGTGTTTGAGAGCCCTCTGTGATTGTCTGTTCTGCTTTGTCTGACCCACGAGTACACGTGGACTCACACACTCTCTCTCCTCTTTCTTTCTCTCGCTCGATTGATTGCTGTAATCAAACAGAGAGCTGTAGCCCAGTCGTATGAGAGTGCAGTGCTATTTTCCACTTCTCTGACCCATGCTAGGTGGAATCCTCCCATTTTCTGCACAACCAGGCCACAGAATGAATAAGGTCAAAAAAAATGCTTTTTCTTCTTTAAAAAGAGACAAAAAATTCTATCCTGGCATGAGAAGAGACATGTGAAAGTAAGTGCATGCAAGTTAATTGACTGGTGGAGAGATGAGCTGGCAGACAGGTAATAGACAGGAAGTCAGAGTGCTCAGGTGCTTCATAGCAGAGGCAGACAAAGACTACATCCAACCTGTAGTGCTTATGGCTCAAGTGGATGCCTGATTTTTGATGCAACCCATATCTAACACAAAGAGAAGGGGAAGACATCAAAAAATCAAAGGAGCTTTCTATCCAACTGCTCTTATGCGTTACATTCATTTGTCCAGAAAACCAAATGTAAAATCTAAAGAAAATTCTTTACAAAGAAATGTTTTTTTTTTTTGGCTGCAGATGTGAACGTTGTTGCATCAATAAAAGGAAGCTTAAAGAAAAAAATTGCAGCAGAAAGAAACCCCATGTTACACACACCCAAACTCTACCAACAAATTACACGTATTATAATATTGCAGTTTCATCTTGGGCAAATACATTGAGTTGCATTGTTTCTGTGTCTATTATCCCTGTAAATTTTGTCAAATGGATTTTGTTTTGGGCACCAGTCCACGGTGTACCCTGTCTCTCGCCCATAGCTGGGATAGGCTCCAGCTCCCCCGCGACCCTGACGGATAAGCGGTATAGAAAATGGATGGATGGATGGATAAATTTTGTTTTGGGGCCGAAATGCTCCCATAATGGCACATTCACAAAGAGAAAAATAAAAATAAAAAGGATCTGACAGTATTTACCTTTTTTTCCCCGATGGGGCCACAAAAAGGATGAAAACACTTCCCTTTAGTTCTGTTTTCTTACAAACTGAGAGAAAGCTCTTTATCTCTTTTGCCTTTAACGTGTTTTTCAGGTCTTTAGCATTGTCTCGCTGTGTTTTTTGGTGCAGGTCAGGCAGCGTAATGTCACAGTGGGCTCATGAGCTTAGTTTTTCTAAACTTTTAGCAGGAGGAAACTGGTTTGATGAGGATGAAAACAAGCAGAATGAAAACAATGAGCGAAAGGAGGCCAAAAATCATTAGTGAGTGAGAGTTAGGTGTTAATGAGGTGGATTCGTCTCAACAAGCAACAATTTTCACATCCTGTGTAGCCATTTGACCCAACTGGTAAATTAATACCCAGTTACTGAAGGACAATTTGTTGACTTGTGCAGCTTATGACCAATAATACTTATTTAAGTGTTCGAATATGACATCTATGAATGTTTTATCTCTGTACATTACAGAGATCCTGTATGTGCTTGATCTTGTGAAATGACTGTAGGAATGTGTTTGCTTGTGAGCTTCTTGGTGCCTGCAAACAAGGCCAAAGAGCACAGTAGCACAGTTGAGGGGAGAGGCAGAGGAAGGGAGCGTGATCGAGGTCCAAACAATAAGAAAACAAAGAAATGAGACAACACAGGACCCCATAAGGAGATGACGAGAGATGAGCAAGTGAGAGATAATAACGGAAGAAAAGAGAAATGAAAGAGAGCAGAGATGAAATGTGTGAGTCAGAGCAGAACTGAGAACGCAAGAAAGAGGGAGATGGAGGAGTGAGAGGGAATGTGTGTGTGTGTGTGTGTGTGTGTGTGACTGAGTGGAGGCAAGATTAGGGAGGCAATATCAGACTGTCCATCAATGTCACAGCGCTTGTGTCCTCTGTAAGCCATTTCATCCATCAGCCTGGAAGGCCCGGCTGTGTGCAGACGGCAGTTCTCGCCTGTTTACCTATTCTACATAATGACGCTGAAATCCTTTTCTCTAATACCTGGTCTAGATTAGGGGATTTCTGGAATCATGCAACTGATGCTATTACTGATAAAGTATTGAAAACACTTTCCAAATCCAAAACGAGAATATCTTGGAATATGTGTGGCTAAACGTGTAGTGTTACGTTTTGTAGGAGGAGACCACAAACTATTTCTTATACGAGTAACAGTCTATCCATCAGTCCAGTACTTCAAACTATAACCTAGGTCCAGATAGGGCTGGTCAGCACAGGTTCTGGTTTTGGTCCCTGTGCACTCACAATGATACCAAACCTGGCAACCTCACACTGATTGCAAGACTTTCCAGAAAGTGTGCAGTGTACACAGTGGTTATGACATTCGTTTTTCTGGACAAATTGGAGAACAACGATACAACATTTCGACAGACACTTTAATGTTGGTAAATTGTTTCCCCTTTACTTTCAGTCTTTATGCTGAGCTAGACCAAATATGTCCCAAAAAGCTCCTAAACATGCAGACATAAGAGTCTCATCTCGTTCTCAGAGAAACAGCAAAGCAACATGTTTGCCAAAAGGTTGAACTTGAAGTAAAATGTGGAATGTTTAAATTATTCATGACACACGTCTTTACACCTATCATCTAATTTTTCTTGTGGGCATCCTAAGCAGAATTAATGTCAGAGAAGATATAACTTAGAAAATTAAATGCAAAATCTTGATGGATACAAAGAAAATACAATGTAATTTATATATTTCATGCAAAATGTATGGTATACATGCCAACTGAGCTCAGCATTCACCCCCTGTTAAGTTTTGACAGGGTGATCAGAGCTCAATTAACACAAGCTTTAATGACATAATGAACATCACATTCTGTCAGCATGTTCTTAACACTGATGCTAATAAAAAATCTGAAGTGCTTCTGCCTACAAAAATCCCCTGTGTACCACTGTCTAAAAGTGACATTGCTTTGAAAATAGAGTAAGGGCTTTTGTAGGTTATAAGTGCTTCACAGTGAGTCTGGGCTGCTCCAGCTTGCTGTGATTAACCCCCTCATCCTCCCTCCTTAATACAGAAGTACTGGCTCAGTATCAGTAAAATGATATCCGTTTCCATGTTCAGTATGTAAATATCCTCCGCCCTGCCAGACAAGTTTTGAGAGCCTGTCGAGCACCAGACGAGACTACCTAAGGTGCCCTTTTAGGCCGTTTTGTACACTGTATTTTAATTGGTCTGGAGTACAGTAAGAGCTTTTCAGGAATATTCACGGATTACCAGGCTGAAATGCAGGAAATATCCTAATTAAAAGACAACACACGAGCAAGAGTTTCAGCAGCCTGCTCCAAATGAGGGAGTTGCTATTCTTAGCTTGCAGAGATATTACACAAGGTTAAACACTGGATGAATCTGCTTATTTTTAGCATCCTCGGTGTAGATCTCTCTGTCTGTTTATTTTGCTGTTTTGAGAATGAGGAACCATGTATATTTTTCACCTCTGGCTGTTTGTTTTCTCTGCATATGGAGTACAATCTGTAATGAAGGGCTGGTGCTGCTAATGCCAGGAGGCTGATTGACAAAATCTCGTGTTGAATAAATAGGGAGTGGAAAAACTAATTTGTGTTTCATATTGCACGGAGCAGCTGCTTCAGTTTGTCCACCTCTTTTTATTTTCATGTTACCTCAGATATATAACGTATGTTTTAGAATGTAAATCAAAATGTAAGCCAAAGCGTGTATGATAATGCATATTAGGTTTTATCCCGACAATTATAGACCACAAACTGTTGAGACTGACAGATACTGACCACAGGATAAAACCATTTTTCTAGACTTTATGAATTTCTTCTTCAACCTCATCCATCATCAGTTTTATTTTTGGATTTTTTTTTATTTATTTATTTGTTTACTGGTATTTCTTCAACCATGACAGAGCTGTATGAAGTTCTGCCCTGAGCTAGAAATCACTGATTGTCACCATTTTCTGGCTCCGCTTAGGAGAATAATCTAGTGGGACTGCTCACTGCAGGCTTCAAATAAGATTTTCAACCCTACATAATTCTCCCAGGGGAATTTATTCATTTTCTGCTCTGTATGCATGCACAATATTCGAGAAGCTCAGATGTGACAATGGTCCAAAAAGTGCAGTCTATTCACACAGCTTAGAACGGACGTGCCTTTACTCGAATGGGGTTGTGTAAAGTGCCACACTGCAAAGAAAGACAGACAAATGTTTACCCACAGCGTGGTGCTGCTCCAAGTGCGATTTTATTCGCCTCTAAATGAATGCCACTAAACTATCTGATGCCAGTGGTGATGATGATGATGCTGATGATACTCATTTGCTTATTATACACTGGAAAGAAGGCTGAGCAGAAAGTGGAAATGATGTGCAACTCTGTCTTGCTCTTTCTGTATCAGTTTGTCTCTCGCTCCATCTCGGATGGCTATTAAAATTAATAGAACCATCATCATTTAGCTAAGTAAGCATATAAAATCTGACCCCCCTCTCTCTTCTATCTCGCTTTTCCAGTGGCCTCTTGTTTCTGCTTCTCCTGCACGATGTTCCTTACATTTACATCTGTCACCAGTCTATTAAAGGACTGTTCATCAGACATGCTGCACTATGTCATGCCGTGACACACAGTGAATAATTTGGGACCGATGGGGTCCAGTGGGGGTAAATTAGTGGCATTGATTGAGAACCAAGTTTGCATTGTTAAGCTACCTCTAAGCCGATGGAGAGACATTTTGCAGACCTTTGCCTGCTATTTTGTATGGAATGCATATGAAATGTGGAAAGAAGATGAAGAATAGAACAGGGCAGTGATAAAGACAAATTAAAGCAGTGCTCATTTCACTGTTGTGTTGAGATTGAATGGCTGCTGCCTTGGATACAATGAATTTAAACAGAGGGGTTGAAAGAGAGAGGAAAACGGGCAGAGAGTGAGAAATAGGCAGAGAGGAATAGGGGAGAAGAGGGAAACAGCGGGACACGTTGTTTAGCATTGTGCCTCTTATCGATTCCACCCTGTCATTGCTCAGGTAATGGCCGAGGCTACCTACCAATTAGAAGATTAAGGATGTGGGGTATCTCACACAGACAGCTGGATGGCTTGAGAGTGGAGTAGTGGCATAGATGAAGAGTTGCATTTGGAATTGAGGCAAGTAAATGTCCTCAAAACCCTATCCAATGAGAAGAGAAACATATGGCCAATGGAGCATGACAGTAAAATAGAAAGACAGGAGTAATGCAGAAAGATTTTCATTCCCTTTGTTGTCCTGCTGAGTCACAAGTATTGCTTAAGGGAGCTGACATCTGGCACATGAAATCCTTCATGCACGCATGCGAACGCAGCTACCAGCACCTGCTTCTCGTCATCAAACGTTCAGGCTGGAATTTGTTTTTGATAAGCCCCTGTAAGCTTCAACTTTCTCGTTAGATATATAGAAAAACTTATAGACACATACAGAAACAGTTGTAGGGATAGCTTTTGATCAATACAGTCACCAGTTAAGCGGAAAAAGTTAAACAGAGTGCTATTCAATAAAGATAAAAACTCTAGCAGGCCATGTATTTAGAAAGATGCTGGGACTGGCACAGTACAAAGAAAATTTGATTCCAGCAAAATTACAGCAAATCTACAGACGAAAACGCAAATGAATACGCATTTCCATCCAATACAAATATTAGAAGTTTGGCGCAGTGAGATAAACAGTTTGTGGCTTCCATTAAACCATTGCAGAAGCAGGACCAACAAAATGAAGTAATTTAAAGAAAGCCAATCATATCTCTTTTGAAAACCATGTTGAAAATGTGATGGAATTATGACATTTCTGTTTGTTTATTTGGTCATTTCAATACTGTAACAGTCTCCTTATTGTTTCATACCAGAGAGGAAAGCAGGTTTGATATGGCCAGGCTTTCATTGTGAGAGCTGGCTCGACAAAACCTAAAACCCCAATTAGAGATAATGAGTATCATGCATTTTTCAGTCAAGAAACAGGTTGCTACATTGGAGTGCTATAATAATAATAATAATAATAATAAAAATAGGAAGGAAGGAAAGGAAAGCTGGCAGAAAATTGCTGACTGTGTAAATACATAAGCCATTATACACTATATAGACAAAAATATTACAGCATCTGACCATTACACTGAAAGGGACTTTAATGACAATACATTTTAAATACATTGACAGCTTTGCAGTTATAACAGCCTCCACTCTTCTGAGAAGGCTTTCCACAAGATTTTGGAGTGTTTCTGTGGGAATTTTTGCCCATTCATGCAGCAGAACATTTGCGAGGTCAGGCACTGATGTCGGATGAAAAGGTCTGGCTCGCCATCTCCGTTCCAGTTCATCCCAAAGGTATTGGATGGGATTGAGGTCAGGATTCTGTGCAGGCCAGTCAAATTCTGCCAGGGAGGGAACATCTGATCGAAAACTTGATATGCTGTGAGTGGTTTTACCCCTGGTGTGGAGGAGAGGCATAAAGATCCTCCGACTGTGCCATATGGGCTCATTCCAGGACAGTAGCTCTATGTTATTGAACAGTAGTAGTTTACCTGAGGGAAGCTGACAGACTGTGAGCATACCGTGTCAGTATGCCATAAATATCTGGCTGTAAATATAGTATATATGAATTAGCATGCATTTGCATATACAGTACAGTAACCACGTGTCTTTTTAAGCTGCAGATCTGATTGGATACCACATGACTGGAGCCTACATGAGTAGCTTTGAGGCATAAAATACCATACCTCTGTGCCACTTTGTATTCAGTCGCAGATGCTTTGAAGATTCTCAACATTCCCCACATGGAGCGTGGATCAATAAATAGACTGAAAATAAACACTACAAGACTCACCAAATAGCAACTGTTTCTGTTGCTATCATATTATTTTTAATTGACATATTTAGCCACTGTGGAGCAATAACCTTTGAGACATGTATGTTGGTAATTTATATAACAACAATGGGTTAGTTGATAGTATGTCATACTATGTTTGACTGAGTCTTCTTATTCACAAACAGTATCTCTGACAATTCCATATAACCATGTTAAAATAAACCAGTAAGTGACATTCAAAGCCCTCATTGTATTCAAACAGAATACAATGAATACAAATATCTGAAAACACATTTCAAACATGAGAAGTGGACAGAAGTGAAGAATTACATGTTACATTTCCACAGTATTTGTCTTTGAGCCAGAAAGTTAGAAAATGAAGAGTTACAGGGACTTTGTGTGAGGGAGAGCAGATGATTATGTGGGCTGGATTTAATCTTTGACACGGTGAGCAAATGGTACTGTACACTCATGCTTCAGCTTGATGAGCCAAAACAACTTCATGTCATATATTAAAACTATGAGAACTTCTTTCAGAGTGTAAAGGAATGCAGGTATTTGCTTATATAGCTGATGGTCTTGGACATACATGAGGCTGTTTGTCTCTTTTCCCAGCTATCAACACTATCATCTCCCAAGGAAAATTGTTACTTTAAGGGGGAAATTTCTTTTTGCTCTTCGCTGCATCCCATCTGTGCGTGTTTGCATGGGTTCCTGCCTATTAAAAAAGCATAAATCACACATTGTGATAGGTGTATGGGGTAAAAACTGAGAGATACCATATGGAGTGTCGTCAGTGAGCTGTAGAAGAGCTAAATGTAGGGTGTCTGAACACATCCTGCTACTAGTATACGGACACACACACACACACACACACTCAGACATTCACTTTGAGACGTACACACTCACCAGCTGTGTGAAAAGACTAGTGGCTTAATGACACTTCGTGTGAGATCAACTCTGAAGACGCTCTAACAATCACAATGAGCCAAAGCTGTTGCAGCTAATGACCCAACACAGACTCACTCAGACACGCAGACATATGTTTGCATGCACACCCAGGAACAATCACATGAAATTAATTAACTAAACTGAGAAAATAACACCACCACAACAAAGACACACTGAGGTTTCAGTTATCGCTTTTGGCTTTTGCAGAGAAGAAATTTCAGTTGACACTTCATCTGTTTAAACCTGTTTCTTGCATTTGCATGGTGCTTGGTGTACACAGCAGCCCTGACACATCACTTTGCTGCCAATTACTTTTGCACTCTGTCATGCTCTAAGGTTCTCTCTTACCCCTTTCTATGGGGGGCATGTATGAGTGTGTGTGTGTTCACATACATTTGTGAGAACGTGTGATTTTGTGTTTGTGTTTTTGCCTGCTGTGCCCCAGTTCCCCCATCTACCCATCACAGATAGTCCCTAATGAGGCCCCTGGGAAGCTGTCCAGAGCTTGTGGTTCTCCAAAACTGCCCTTGTTCCAACTCTTTTTCAAAGCTGTTGTCTTCAAGGCTGCGCCCTTTGAACTGCCGTTGTCTGGAACTGGCAGTCCAACTTTGTCATTGTCCTCTCTGACATTTGGCCTATAGACAATTACAATGTTTAAAATTATGTTGTATCCCAATTTGTTCACAAGTGGGACAAACCGAGAGGCTGCCCAGACAGGCGAGCTGATACACACACAGCTTATGGCCCCTTGCATGATTGCATGATGTGGATCTTGTTTGCCCAAGCTGTTTTTGGTTCTTTTGTCCTTCATTTCTTTCTCATTTGGCTGTCATCATGAGCGGCACTGTGGGAGAGTCAGTGATGACTTAAAACAGAGTGACCGCACAAAGAGAAAAACAATGTCGCTAGCGTTAACAAAATGAATGCAAATGGGCAACACAATGGATGACTGGCAGGGAAGCAGAAAGAAAAAAAAAGCTGAAAAGTAAATGAGGACATGAGAACTGGGCTGCAAAATCCGCTAGCTGCAGGCTACAACGACAGAAGGAGCATCAACATGTAGAGATTTACGATAGGTTATGTTAAAGAATGTCACGCCTCCTCAGGGAATAGCTGTTTCCTTTTGGTTCACCAACCATGCTTTTTTTCCTGCACATCCTGTCCTCTGCTGTTTTCTTTAACTCCTCCCTACTGGGAATACTTCAGGTAAAATGGGACAACTGCGATGAGCCATTTACAGATGATACTCCAGACTGAGGTACTTATCATAGAGTAGATGCTTGAAGTGGAGTGAAAAGAGGGAAAAGCAGTTCTCAAGTTCACATAGTGTTTTGTTTTCGCAGGGTTCATGGGGATGAGATGTTAAACTCTCATAAGTATGCACTCTCACAGCCACCTGCACAGAGAGGAAGCATTAAAGTGAGAGATTCATGTCAGCAAAAGATGGTGTAATGTGGTAAAACCCTGCCTAAATGCCCAAATTGAAAATTATCCTTGCTGGCCTCAGACCAAATCTCTCCAGAGCTCACCACATCTATTTCCCTTCTCAGCTTTCCCTCTCAAGAAAGAAAGACAATTCTGGACCACGTGGCCTCCCACTTAGGAAAAGTAAAACAGATCAAGTAAAAAAGAAAGAACGATTGAATCAGAGATAAAGAGGCCAAGTACAGAAAGTCCTGCCAGGACGTGAGAGGATTTAACACCATGATAAGGTTGTATTGATCAGACGCCTTTCAGTCTGTATACCTTTCAGAGCCAACAACAGCCTTTCTTAATCTTTTGATTCCTCTACTCCTCAGTCAATCCTTTCATCACTCCTACCGTCCATCTTGGACATCTGAATTGATTCTGTCTGAATCCACAAGTGATCACTGACGTTTGCTTTGAACTCCTGTTTGGTCCTTAAATTTTGTGATTCAGTGGTGTGGTGCAAGTGTCTTTGGAGTTTGTTCCCTGAACGTATTATTTTCTGTATCTGTAATATTCCAGATGTCAGCCTAGATTGTTCCTGACAGTCCACCACTCCTCACAGTTGCCTCAGTTATGCACATGCGGCCATTCAGACCACAAAATGGACAGCACATTTGCTGCGCAAGTGCTTGAGATGTCTGGCTGCGTACTCCTCATGGGAAATCAAAGCAGGGCCCCCTGAATTGTTGAATTGAAATGGTCGCATGGGGCAGTGCCTGTTTATGCATCCACCAAAAGGCAGCAAATTTGTCATATTCTTACACAGCATGCCTTTCAGTGATTGATGCGACAAGGATCCCATTTGCACAGAAAAATACATCTTTGACCATTTGGATTCCTTGAAGGAAACTAAGTATCAACAAACTATTACACTCAAATAACAGTATTTATTATTCTGTATCAATACCAGTGAGTCCATAAAAAGTACTACACACTTTCTCAGGTTTGTTATTTATGCTTTATTCCACCTCCTTGTGGCTGCAACAGCCCATGCAATCACCTGCAGTAGTCACAGTTTCAGTTACATTACAACAAAAAACAAATTGTGGCTTAATTAGGTGAACATGGTATTATCATTACCACTCAGACACAGCCAGCCTCCTGGGATTTACCTGCACAACAGTGTCTTTAGCCTGCTGAGAATGACAGTAAACAAAAACATCAGCAGTCAGTGGCAGTCTTGAGAGGAACGGGAAATGTGAGACATGGAAATTGTGAGATTTCCTGCACACTGTTGATTCCAAGCCTCAAAAAATTATACTGCTCGCAGGGCAAAAGAGGGTCCTATCTGCTGCTAAGTAGGTGTAACTGATAACATGTGCCGAAGAGCACAGAAGGAGACATGAATGTTTTATAAGTTGAGGTGAGTTAATGCTGCAAGTAGTGGCAGTCTTGCATCACATGCACAGACTATATTGGATACTGCCTCATGGATCTAGGGGGCAGGCCAAAGCTGACACTTTTTATTATAGACATCCAAAAAAGGCCGTCGTATTTCTCACTGCTGCATCCAGCATCACAGGAAAAAAATACTATTGAAGCGCCATCATCAGCACCCACTGAGGATAGAGCAAGAAAAGACAGAGTGGGCATAAAAAAAGAACGAAGAGGGAGAAATGTTGAGAAAAATAGCTAAAAAGTAAGATTGAGACCAAAGGAGGAAAAAGAGACAGAGAGGAAGAGACGAGTCTGTAAAGGCACTCCATTATGTTGGCAGAAAGGGATAAGAGGGGTCAGATGACAGATTGGGGAGACAAAGAGTGGAGTGATTGAGAATGGATGAAACAAGTGGGCAAAAAAAAAAAAGAGACAGAAAGGCTCAATGTTGCTCATGATTGAAAAAAAAAAATAATGAAGTCATCTTTTAAAAGATGAAAAATGGATGATCGTTCTTGCAAATTATGATAATGGTGGAATTAAAATGAAACCAAGTGCCATTTAACCTCAGATTCCAGAGTTATCCAGATATAATTGTTACCAGCACAGAGTCAGCATAGTGTCAGGATTACTACAGTCATGAGGAAACACTGAGTAATCTGTAAGCAATTACATTTTGAAAGTAACCTTCCCAACCTCGTGTGCATGCGTGTGTGTAGCAGATGGATAATGAGTGAACATGTGTGACAGAGGCACAGAGATAGCGGCTGGTGAGCGCTCTGCCGGACAGTGATAATGCTTGTGCAATTGTTTGCCGATTACAGCCTGTTTGTTCCTGCTGCCATCAGAGATAATTCAACACTGGACGCTTTGCCAGAGTGTTTCTGTCAGGAGCAATATGCAGTGCGCACTTTCATTTCCACAAACTTAAATGTAAACGTACTGTATACATAATTGTTGTGTGTACACATGTCTCCACACATTATACAAATGTTCACAGTGTGTGAACTCTTAAAATTCATTTGAGGTTAAACACCCAACCACAGAAATCAGCTTTGATCTGATTTTATTTTGTTTTATAGATGGTGTTTTGTCATTTTTAAAATCATATCAATAGTAATGAGGCCTTTCAGAAGTTGTAACTTTTTTCTCTCTGTGCAGACTGTGGAGTTTAGCTCTCTTATTTATTGTTAACGCAGCGCTCTACTGTACGTGTGGTCTGCAGTTCCTTCTCCTGATGGCTGCATGGTGCCAAATTTTTCTGCTGCTTCAGGCTGCCCGCTCAGTTGCTTTCAGATTAAAAACCACTCTATTTTTCTCTCTGTAAAGAATCACCTGGTCATAGGTTCCCATTAATCACCCATGTCAGCCCACAGGGGACACACATGAATATTTGA
Source organism: Scatophagus argus (assembly GCF_020382885.2). Classification (NCBI taxonomy): domain Eukaryota; kingdom Metazoa; phylum Chordata; class Actinopteri; family Scatophagidae; genus Scatophagus; species Scatophagus argus. The sequence goes on along the minus strand of NC_058506.1, from coordinate 15,345,413 downwards.
AATCAGTACACAGAAAATGGCCAGACCGAACTGTACAAATAAAATATCCATCTGCAGGTAAACTGCTGCTGTAAGTTTTGCTATTTTATTTATTATTTGTAGCATGACATGAGTGTATTATGCTATTATGTACAATTTTAATTAGTAATTAGATTAAGGCTACTATGTTTTGTTTAAATAACACTGATGCTTGCTGTCCTGATTTATAAACATACAGGTGCACTGTATGTAGCCTATAGGAGGATCTGGATGAAAGAAGAGATGGATAAAGGATAATTAATCAATGAATGGGTCAAAGGTGAAGTAGAAAAGGAGAAATAGTAGATGTAGGATTGATCAGCAGATCTGTGAATTGATGGATGGTTCTGAATAGACCTGAGGATAACATAACAGATCCCCAGATGGCCAAAAATATAACTTCTAACATACACATATTTTAAGTATGGCTGGTTGATGTAATTATAGCATGTGATTCATGCCATAATTACACTCTGAGTGATATTTGCATATTCTGAATTACTGAAATACTGATATCTTTACACAACATTTGGAAGAAATGCTGCAGTTTGTACTTATGAATTTCTCATTTATTGATATAAGTAGGTCAATTAGAAGAAAAGCACAAAAATAAACAGTAACAGTGTGAGCAGTGATGGCCCGACATTTTCCTTGAGCTGTGAGAGATGGAGCAGAGTTGGTGGTTTCTCAGAGAAGGATCATTCATTTACGCAGGATGAATGCTTAAGAGAGCAGTCTGGATAAGGTATTTTGAACGGGATGATTTGCACAAGTAGTATTAATAAATATTAATGAAAAGAGGATGGTTCCCGCTATAAAATGGGACCTTTTTTGAACATTTAGAGGAGGCTTGATTAGTAATCAGTAGGACTGGTTTTCAAGAGGGAGGTTTAAAATAAGATAGGCCTTTATTAGTCCCACGGTCACTGCATGCATGAGCAGAGCTTCTCTGAAGTGTTTCAAGCTGAGCAAGTTGCCATTGTTACAACTGGTTTTAGTGCATGTGAGGACAGGGTGCTGATGGTCTGCGTCAGACGCTCATTTCCCTTCATGTTCAAACTATCTACAACTTCCACCATATTTAAAAAAATCAGCTACTTTTCTCTATTTTTGCTTAAGTTTCTTTGTTGTTCTCCACCTACCAAACTACTACTAATAGTTTCTTCAACACGTTCAACTTGAAATTAGAATTAAAGCGAGTGCCAGTGGTATCACATTTGTTCTCGGATGTCGTGCCAGTTTGCCAAAGTGCCTCTTGTAATCTGCGCCTGCCAGTGTGCTTCTGTAACATATGGTGAATTATACATACGTTGGATGCGTTATATACATTTTTAGACATACTGTTTTAGATAACCATGATTTTATAATAGACACTCTAACAACACATTTCCAGCAGAGACTCTAGGGGGCAGGGAGAGTGGAGGCAATCAATAGACAGAAAGAAGGAGGGATAGAAAGAGGGTGAAAGGGAAATAACTGTGGTGTTGGGGATGGAAACTCCTGCCACCTCGTAGTGTCACTCTCCAAAGCAAAATGTAACACCTGCTTGTAGGCAAGAGAGACATTTTCAGCAAACACACAAAACAAAAATAAGCGTGGAAGCAGAAGCACACTCATCGATGCGTACAGTCCATAAATACAGGGATAAGAAAATGCTGTCGTAAAAGAAGTGGCTGGTTTAAGAAGCTGAGCAGTCAAACACATCATTTCATGCTGCCTTGCTAGGGACTAATTATGCTGCATCAAGAGAAAGGCAGGGAGAAGAAGAGAGAGGGACAGGGAGAGGGATAAGAAGTGCTTCATTTTTTTGTTATCTCTTATGCCAACCTTGCGAATATAACTTGAACCAAAACAATCTGCTTAGGAATGCACGCCTCTTGCATTCTGAATATGCTGAATTTTCATTTGACAGCTGACATCTTTGTCCAGAACTCATTCCCAAGGCCAGGGACAGTTTAATCAATATGTGAACAACCAAGCGTCTTTCCACAGCTGAAAAAAACCAGACAGCCGAGCTGTAAAGCAGGCGCCATCAGGTTGAGACTTCTGCTTTGACCGGCGTCTGTCATGCTGAAGTTTCCCTGGGCAAGATGCTGAATTACGGCCAACTTCAGATGCTGTTCTTTTGACCTCCTTATAGGAATAAACACATTATCACATTTTTATTGCATTTAACCTGCAATGACCTGAGGTTGTGCCTTAGCGCTGGGAACTGCTCCACTAACAGTGAAAAGAAGACTGACTTTATGGACCCAAAGAGCATTTGTCTGAGCTTTTGAACTAAAATAAAATCCGTTTTATTGCAGTTATATCAGCCCTGAACCAGAAAATGGACTCATGTGCCCAGAAAATCACACAGAGTACAGCCAGCGTCTCATTCTCCCTCTTTTTTGATTGATTCTCTATGGTGCTACACATCGGTCTGATGCTCAAGGGAGGAACAAACTCTCTCTTTCTGTCTCTCACTTTGTTTTTGTTAGGGCAGACTGAGCACTCAGTCATATAATCTCAGCTTTCCTCGGCATTGTAGTGACAGCACAGCATCCATTATTAATTCAACTTTAAAACAAAATATGGTAATCGATCAAAGCCACTAGTCTCCTGATTGTGAAATACAGTGGAAACTGTACGTACCATTTGAGGCTGATGCAGTAGACACCGAGGCTTATTCAGAAAGGCTTAAATTTTATCCCTGTGGTATTATGTTGTTATGATATCCTGTTGCAAAGACCTTATGTACTATAGTCTGAACCATTCTATTCAAAATGTGGAATGTGTCTGTGAGAGGAGAAAAACAGGGACATGTTGTGCATCATTACTGAGATGAAGAATCCAGAGCAGTCAGTATCACAAATGCAGTAAATATGTGTTGTGTATTGACAGAATAGATCTGGACAGGTCACCATTTGTGCAGACAATTAACGTTTATGCACAAACACAGACATTTACAGAGCTGCACATGCTGAAGTGACATATCAGCATCTGCCGGCTGAAATACAGGGATTATTATTTGCGGAAAAACTGGTTGCAAAGTTTATAGTTATCTCAATCGGGTTGAGGAGTCACCCCCTTAAACTCATGCTGCTTTCCTTTTGCACCAGTGTTCAACTGTCATACAGGGAGACGAAATCACAGTAGAGTAATGGATGCTGCCAGAGGACATGTTGAGAGTGACTCACTACTTCTTCTCAAGCGAAATGTACTTGTATGCAACACGTTCAGGCTCAGTCTCTGGAGGTTTTATACAAAATGTTGGTGTTAAGAAACTGAATAGAAGTAGATGACGAAGAGGCAGGTTGGGGGGAGATGGATGAATGGCAATAAGTTCCTTGGTTATTTTGCTCAAGTTGCTCAAAATTGTGGTGTAAGAGGGGAGGAGAAGCCATGGACAGTGAAGGAAACCCGATGGAGCTTGGACACTGTTGATGGTGGAGATGGGATGAAGACATGGCTGAAGACATGGATGTGATGAGGAGTGGACTCTGACGAGTGCAGCTTGGGCACTGGATATGATGGACTGGAGGTGAATGGGGTGAAGAAGAGTTGGAGCAATTTCACACTGAAATGACAGCTGACAGGAGCAAAAGGGAGAGCAGTTTGAAAGTTTGACTGCCACAACATGACTGGCTGATTAAAATCATGCAAAATGAGGTTGGTTCAACTGAAAGAGTAAATGCACACAGTCAGCTAATTAAGAAGATAGAGAGAGTGAGAGAACTGTGAATAAAAGAAGGAACTTGCACTAAGCTTTATTTGAAAATCACTGTCAAAATGACTGATAAAATAGCTTAAATTATTTCCTATTGATGAGCATTTTGATTTAGTGCTTGCCAAATTGTTAGATTGCCAATCTAATTTGCATTATTTCATGAATTTTTTAATGATCTCATCTGTGTTCAGTAATTCAACTATAACACTTGACTGACCTGCTGGATTAGAAAGGTTAAAGAGCAGTGCAGGAATTTGACATAAAGAGCCTTCTACCAGATTCGCTGACTTACCAAAATTAAGCGAATAAGAACAGAAAGTGATTAGTATAAATTGAAAAAAGGCACAAAAAAAAAAGAGCAAGTGACCGATGAGATGATGAGCAGAAAAACTGAGAGAGAGGAGGGCAGGAAGGGAAGGACTCGGGAGTGGGACATCATGGCAGAAAGACGCAGACAGTAGAGTTGAGGAGGAACTCAGGAAAAAAAACTGACAGAGAAGGAGTGATAGATAGAAGAGGTTTATTTGCTTTTGTTGAGCCAACATCATTTATCTCCGGCGAACAGCCTCCCAGTGCTGAGAGGCTGCATGACAGAAATCAATCAGAGGGCAATCGTCCATACTCTTCCACTGAGGCGCCAAACCCATCGATACAGGCATTAGGAAAGGAATGGTAAGGGAGAGGTGGAAGAGAAGAGAAGAGAGGAGAGAAAGAAGTGAATGCTGTGCATGTGTTTATCATCCAAGTCTCAGTCAGTCAGTTTTTAAGTGAGTGTGACCACCGAATACTCCAACAGCTTCAGTCTTTCCCTTATTTTGAAACTGTACTCAACTGTATTTGCCAGAATAACCCAACATAACGAGGTAAAGATCTGACTCTGTTTGGACTCACCGTGCAAAATTTTGGGAAGTCAATATTTTGGCAAGTCAGATTGTGTACTGATGTCGACAAGCTTCACAAATCAAATGATTCAGTCAACAGGTAAGGTAAGAGTTAAGTCAGTGATTGGCACTAAGTTTTGCAGAATTTGTACTCTGCCTGAGAAGCCAAAATCCAGGTGGTAAAGCTCACTGTCAACATGGTGACAGTCATCAGAATAACAGGAAATTGGTTGATTTTGAGGCATGTTGTGTTAGCGTTTTGTTTTGGAATACATTAGTCTGTATAAAAGCTGAATGGCCATTGTAAATAATCACACAGTGTGAAACTACATGATTACGTTACAACATGTTTGTGTAAGAACTGCTTGAAAATGGATTAACCTCTGAGTAGCAGCTGAAATGATAGGTGACAGATGGATGATAGATGTGGATCGAAAATTAGCTTTGTGTGTGTGTGTGTGTGTGTATGTTTATTCAATTTCATTGTGAGTATATTGTGAGTCAGCCAGGTCTTTTTACTAGCCAGAGCTAACACAAGTTGTGGAGGTCCCTGCTGAGATCAATACACCAGAGCCCCGAGCACCTGTCACGAACACTGTGTGCCTGTGTGTGTGTGTGTGCGCACGCGCATGTGTGTGTCTGCACGGAAATGTGTGTGTAAAAGCATGTGACAGTCATTAGACTTCAGTCAGACCTCCTGCCCAGCTCCCAACATGAGATCACATGAATCAACTGCAGCACATTGTCACGCAACACACAAATACACACACACACAAAGTGAGGGTGTGTGTGTGTGCTGAGTGATGCTGGCCAGGAGCACAGCCGATAGTCTGACACCTCTGATGACATGAATGGGAACCCCACCTGACATCAGCCTCCCTTTCTCTGCCCAACGGCATACAGATAATAGTTCCAAGGCCAATGTCACTTACACACGGAGGGATGACCACAGGCATGCACACGCACGCGCCTCTCGCCTCACGCCTCTCACACACACACACACACACACACACACACACACAGGTCAAACCACAACATGTGTGTTGTATCTGGAGGAAAAGACACTCCACTGAAGCACACAAACTGTGACATCATCTCACATGTTACATGCATGTGCGGGCACACACATGTATTCCCATGTACACTTCCACACACACACATCCGCACAAATATGCGCTCAGCCCTGAAGAAAGGCATGACCTTATTCTCCCATGAGAGCACCGGATTCCACATGTACTTGACATACACATATATGATGTATGTTGTATGTGAAGAAACACATGTAAACTAAGGAGCACATAAATACACAAATTAACTTTTTTAATTTATTTTTTGTTTTTACATTTTGTGTATGAAGCGATTTTTCTCCTTACCACTTTTTTCTTTTTTTTTCTTTTTTTTTTTTACCTCATTTGAATGTGGGAATAGAAGAAACGCAAGTTAAAAGCACAAGTGCATAGTCTACATGCTACAAGTCAGGGAGTACGTGTTTTAAAGAAAAAAATATTTTATCTCCGTATGTGAGACTAACTCATTTGTTCAAACTGAATCTTTGTTCAAACAAAGAAAGTAAAGGTTAGCTGAGTAAAAATACAATTTTATTCCATGAATGTAATTTACACAGTTAAGCAAAAATTCACCCAGGAGCAACTCAGTACAATCAAAGTCTTTGCTGTCGGTCCCCCGAGGAGTTTGTCTTGTTCAGATTTCAAGGCACGTGCTTCTGATTTACTCTGTTGCCCAGTTTTTTTCCTGAGGTTTCTGGGTTTGAACTGGCTGCCTTCCAGCCACAAGCCCACTTAGTTAACTTTAGTCTGTTGCTTTTGCAGTAAACAATGCAAGAGATCTATTAGACTCTGCTCCGAAGTGTATCGATATGTAGTCTGAATAGACAAACTTACTTATTCAGTTAAGAAGTTGCTTGACAATGCAGGTCGTATTTGTCTTGTTACTGTACGTCAAAATATGTTGTGTTCTAGAAAGTTTACATTTTAATTCATTTGACTGAGTTTATAAATATATTTTTCTTTGAGGTTATATGAGGAAGAGACACATAGACATAAAAACGCTACCTTTAGAAGTATACAGTGCCATGAATCTGGCCTGGAATCATCCCTGTCTCTATTGTGTTGTTCAAATAAAGCAGTGGCATCCCTGAAATAATGCAAACACGAGTGAGAGTGATGACATGCACTACAGATATGAATAAAAACATTCTTTGGAGAACCTCACCAGCAAACCTCATCTGGTGGTTTCAGTGTTCAGGGCAATAAGAACATTCTAAAAAAAAAAAACTGTACATTTCTGATTTTAGCCTCATGAAGACTGAACAAGCAATGAGTAGACAACTGCACTGAGTTAAGTAACAGGATTTTATAATTTAAATGTTAAAAAAGGGCTGTAAGTTACATAAAATAACAGTATTCAGTTAAATTGAGTCACATTCTTGCCACAGTAAGTCACAGTACCCCTCACCTACAGTGATTTATTCGACATCTTTCTAAAAATGCTGACATGCACGTGGGTGTAATTGACAGGAAGTGGGGACGCCATTCTCCCCAAGACATCTCCTGTCTGGTATGAACAATGAACCTCAGGTTATTTTTGAGTGAATGGATCATTCAGGAGAGTGGCCTACCTGTCACAGGGAAAGTGTCAAATTCTTGGCATTTAGACAGCTAAAATACCTTGTCTATGACAATGACTAGACAGGAAATTGGTCCTTTTTGTTCAATAAACATGAATGCTTTTTTTCACAAAAGGAAATGCGGCTTTGTTTGAACACATACAAGATCTATACATACATGCTAACTCTTTCTGTTAGTGGTCATATAACAGGGACCAAATGTATCGTATCAAACCACTGACTAAAGTTCCTTTCACAATGGATAAAACCCCCCGACTAACATCCAGCTTCTGTCTTCAGTTTTCAGCATGCAACCGGCATTTGTTTGTGGTTAAAATGAGAGAGCGACTGAAGTAAAAGATATTTTATAAAAAGTAACGACTGTACCATTGTCACTGGTCTTGAAGCTGTTTTCTTTGTATTCGGACACACTTGTGACATCGAATGTGAGACGCCAGAAAAAACAAACAAACTTTTTAAACATTTTTTCAAACATGTAAGTGGTGTCCTCAATTGAATTATCTGAGGGACAATTGGTCATGAAACTAAAGGTTTGACAGGAAACCCAACTGGTAAAAATGGTCAGATAACTCCCTGGTAGTCTTTAGTGATAGCAGGGCTAATAGCCATTCACAATACCTTTAAATTAAAACAGCATGTCACTGTCACGACTTTTACTATTACTACTACTACCAATTTAAAAGCAATGTCATATCAAATGCACAGATGCCAGGCTGCTCGTGAACAACACACACACAAACAGAAAGGCTCTTCAAGACATTTGTTATAGCAGTTTTACCCATGACATCATGTTCACTTTATTTGGACAGGCTGATTGGCTACTGGCAGATTTAACAATTTACCACTGTCTGGGGCCATTTTTCAGCACACCAATTACAAATCTGCATCTCATCCATCAGGGGGCTACCTGTTGACTCAGCGACATAAATTAACTCACGTGTCCCTAAACAAAGGTTGGGAAGACATAATCTCGCCTAGCATGGGATTATGTTCTGTATCATGCAACTGTTTAATGGATACATGTTTTTATCCGAGCTCAGTACATTTCTGATGCAGCAGTGTATTCTCATTCTTTGTCTGAGCCAAGGGTATTGCGCATGAGAAATGTGTAAATACCCATGGTAATTATAGAGATTCAGAGCTACAATGGGTGATGAGGGTGTGGTGCTCCATTTCTGTCACTGCATTTGATGGGTGATGTTTACCTCACATACATTAGGCAGCTGTGTCTGTGTTTGTGTGTGAATGCATTTATGTACATTTAGCTCTGCACTGAATGTTAGTCTACCTGCAGTTTAGACTAACAGAGTCAAGGTAATATTTATTATCTATTTAGACAATATAGTGCGGTTTATGAGCGATACTTGGAAGAACACATCTCGATCAGATGAATTGATTTCTGTTCTTCTGTTTCTCTTTAAATGAGCCTAACATGCCATTGAGGAGGACAAAGGGAAGTAAAAGCAGGAGGGGCATTTATTTTAAGCAGCATTATTTATAGTCTTGTGTCTTGTTTGAAGCAAAACGCTCAGCAGCACATGAAAAGAAACTGTGGCACCACTGAACTTGATGCAGAAGCCTGTGATTGTGTGTGTGTGAGTGTATGTACCGATGGTGGTGGTGGGGGGCACGCTCGAAATCGGCAGCGGGGGATGGTGCCATGTGTGCTTGCCTCAAGGGTTTTGATCTCTCTCCTGACTAAACAGAGAGGAGTCCATCAGCAACAGATACCCCTTTAATTATTCAGGAGGTGAGGATGAAAAATAAATGGCTGCTTCCTGCAGTGAGAGGTGTGGTGCTGCTCTGGTTCCTCTGAGTCTTCCAGTCTACTGTATGTTCACACAGGGGTTAGGCTGGGCAATAGATTCCTTTCGGTGATGATTAAGGATCACCGCTTTTGTCTCGTTATTGGTCAAGACCACGGCTACTGGGTAGCTGCCTCAACCTCATTCTCACTGAGATGCTTTGCTATTCTCGATGCCGGCTGAAAACAGCTGTGAGGCTTAAAACTACAGATTGTATGCCTTAGAGGAAAGGTAAAAACCCCCCTCTGACTTGTACCCCTTTGATATCAAGCATTGCAAAGAATTTCAAAACATTTTAGATTGGTGATGTAAAATAAGAGATTTACAATGTTACAATGATTGTTTCAGTGTTTAAATTACTACATGTATTGCGGTCGTGGTCAGTCAGACCTGCAAGTGCTTATTGAGTAGTTTTCATTTTACAGTTTTACAGTTTGCTTGTTTTTTTTTTTTCAAATTTCAATTGAATAACAACAATTTTTTTTCCAGTCATTTTGATTTAAAAGTCCTGGGTTTCATAGCCTTCACTAAGATTTACAGTTAGAGATGAATAAGTTGGACTGGTGAACAGAAAAGCAGACTTCAAAGAAACACAGAGATGTACAGTATAGTAAACAAAGCATTTGCACAGTTTGACCTCCATTAGTCTCAAAATAGACAGACTCCAATTTGCTCCCGTTTTTCCTGTACCAGTATTGCTACACTTGCTTGATGTACACTTAAAAATCCTGCAAAAGTCATACATTTTTCCAATTGTTCTGCTGCGACTGCTTTTCATGAAGTTCAAATACAGCTGCCTTCAGTGTTTCACTGTAAATACATTTACCACATGTACATCCAGACATCATTATGTGCTTGCCAAGCTCTTCCACTTATTTCATGTGACAGCATGGATCTACAAGGGTAGTTCTCTGAACAATACTGGCTTGTCACTCAGCCAGCTCACTTCTGTGATTAGACTGGAAACTAGCCAGTCGTGCCTGATGTCATGTCACTTTGTTCTAGGTGATAGCCATTTGGCATTTGCTGACTCTCTTCTTTGTCTGTCTTCTGAGCTTTTTACTTTTCCTTTCTTTTCCCATCTGACTAATTTGTGGCTCTCTTTGTGTCATTGTCTCGTTTTTCTCTTCATGATGATTGGGCCTGGAAGAAAGAAAAGGTGGAAAAAATAGCTCTGCATGGACTCTAATGTTAGCTCCCTCTCTGGTTCTATCACTTTCCAGGTGGTCCGTCACGTTGGTCCTCCCCTCCATGTGACTGCTGCTGCAAGAACCACAAAGGCGACGGTGAGGGTGAGAGCGGCACCTCCTTCAACGAGCTTTCCACCTCCAGCTCTGAGAGCCAATCAGAAGCTAGCTCTCCCCAAGGAACGGTCATCTGTGGGCCGGTCAGCCGCCAGTCACACCCCCATGCAAACGTCCAAACCCTGGACAGGTCTATGAAAAAGGGCCCCATCGCTATGCTCCAGCAGTCCGAACAACGGCGGAAGAGCGACTTGCTGCGTACGCTTACAGCAAGTTCCCGTGACACCAGCTGTAAGAAGAGGCCAGTGAAAGAGAAGATGACAGTCGAAGAAGAGCTGGAAAAGTGCATTCAAGACTTCCGAAAGATCAAGATCCCAGAGAGGTTTCCAGAGAGGAAGTACATGTGGCAGAGTGACCTGCTGAGAAAGTATCGCCTCTGAGCCAGGAAACAGTACTGAGGGAGCAGATACATGAGGCCAAGGATCAGTTTACATGTTTTTTGATCTTGACTTCTGCAACAAAAGGGAGATAACACTAAACTCATTTGAATCCAATTTCTGGGGGAAACTTCATCTTTATGCCAGAAGGTTGAAAGTCTACACAAGAGCTAGTGAAAAGCATAAAATCAGACTGTTCTCTTGTTGACATATGTAGTATGTATGTGTGTATGTAGTTTAGGCCTACTGTATGTACTGTAAGTATGTGCTGTACCTTGCTGAATGCTTTGGAGCTTTGAATAATTTATCCCTGAGGACCAATCCAGGTGGATGAAAGACATCCTCTCTGAACCCATCAACCAACCCAAGACTGGCTAATGGCTTCACTGGGGGGTTACTGAGGGTTACTGGACTGCACACACTGTCATCATTTCACTGAAAAACCACAAAGACGAACACTGATTTAGTATGTGAATGTGTGTGTTTGTGTGTGTGTATTCACTCCCAGGTGGCCTAGAGGTCACAGATAAATCTGCATCAGGACCCATTAATAATTCATGCTGTCCCGACAGTGCTCTCACTATAAATACACCCAGAGCTCTCTGCTGCCAGGACGGCACAAACAGCTCGATTGATTACTTAACTTTTAGGGAATATTTGGAGACTTGTAGGGCAGGAGGAGGTACAGTTTCATCAACACCACAATTAATTTTCTTCCTGTAATATCAGTTATATTGCAAACCTACCCAAGTGAGTCTAACTGCCCTGCATTGCATTGATTTTTGCAGAGCAATACCCAGGTTACGGTGTGAAGGATATTTGATTTGGTGGTCAAACCATGGGGAAATACAGAATTTCAATAAAGAAAAGTCCTGATTTAACAAACCTGTGCACAAACACTTATAATAGGCATTTTTCCCAATTACTCTACAAAATTAACAGAACACCTGGTACACGTGCAAACACACAGAGCAATCAATTGTGAGGTCACTTAAACTGTGCTCAATAAGATACCTACAGTAAATACAGACAGAATGGGACAGGATGGCTACACAGGCTAATCCCGTCAACACATAGACAAATGTTTCTACCCAGACTGTTGACACGGTAGTCAATAATTATTGATGATAGAGTGTGGTGATAGAGCTGATAGATGTGGTTCTTGTTTACAGTTATTAATGAAGCCCCTGGCTTACTGACAAAGACAAGCTGTTTGTGTATTTAGTGAAAATGAGCCATTATTCACATGTTCATTTATGTACGCCTGGACCTGTCAAAGTCGATGGTATGTACTGTGGTGTGGTTACAGAAGCAAAGATGGCAGAAAGCTATTTTTTAAAAAAGCAGAATTCACGAGGAATTTAAATTCCCCAGAAGGTTGATTGTTATTTATTCAAGGCTCTTGCTGATTGAAATGTTGCTGAGAGAACAGTTTATTATTTCACAGCGCAAGAATTAAATTATTGACCTACAGCAAATGGAAAAATAGTACATTCAGACATTCAGTGATGTTGTAAACGTAAAACATTCCTTTAACGTTATGATGGTAAACATTTAAAGATGATTAATGCCATTCGACACAATCATAGTCAGATTAGTTAATTGTTACTGACATTCCAATCTCTCTTATAGGAGAGACATACATGAGAGAAGGAACATATAGAGTGGGGAAAATAAAAAGCATGCTCTGGAATAAAACCTCCAATCCCTCATCATGTCAAAAGCATAAAACAAATTTGATCAAATGTGTCCAGAAGGTGAAGTCACTGACAAGACAGGTAAACAACCACTGGAAGAAATATTTGTTGATCAAACATTCAGGTAAAAATCAAGGTATTCATGAATAGTGTGATAGAAAGAAAGAAAGATAGATAGAGGTTGAGGTTATAAATATTGATGAATTGACTTGTAATAAATGAAAGTTCAGAATGACCTTCTTGGTAGAAGAAGGACAATAAAAACAGAGTGCGGAAAGCAATTTCATAGAGGAACTTGATTAAACCTCATCATTTGCTATTGCAGCTTATGAAAGTGCAGAGGAGTGGGCTTTATAAACAATCATAGCTTTTGCAAAGCACAGAGTATGAATGAATTAAAAGCACACATACACACATAAAAAAAATGAAATATGCATATAAAGTTATTGAAAGGTCAGTTTATTTAAAATTATCCCTGATGTGTTAATAGAGAAGGACCATTAAAATATGTTCTATTATACTTATTTTTCTATCTAAAGACCTTTAAATTAATAGATTATCAAATGTCCTTATGTTGCCCATAAAATGTATTTCCTGTTAAAGAAGGGGTTCATGGGTAGTAAGAAATTTCTAGTTATATTCAGTGGCGCCCATGTGTCTACTGTGGTTTATTATAGTATAAAGTAATATGGTTGCAATAGGTGCTAGATACAAACCAACCATTTCCTCATGTCAATACAATGAATACAACTTATTTTTCTACATCGCTGGAATATTACATTTTCCTTTAAAGTCATTTATCTTATCAGTTGGAGTTTTATGTTCATCCAGACTACATATCATATGTAAATAAACACCATAAATCATACATAACCAGAATAATGTATTATATTCTCTGTATATAACATGCAAATCCATGAGATGTGGCTGCTCTGCTGCTTTTAGTTATGCAGTAGACTGACGCTAATGTAATACAGCCGTTTTTGTTTTATCGTTTCGCTATGAGAGAAGAGGGGAAATATAATACACACCTATAACATATAGATTTACCAATATAACAAATGATAAGCTACTTGCTTTTCAAGACAACAGTGTCATAAAAGGACTGTCAGCACATTTGTCACACAGTGCCACAGAGGAAGTCACTGGTGACTAAGACCTTTCATCGAGGCTGAATTTTAATCAAGAGATCTGAAAATGTATGTGTGGGTCTAAAAGAAACAACTAAGAAAACAAACAGAAAAGTTTGCTGAAAACTCTTAAAACTGTTCAAATAATCATGGAGCCTTTTTTTCTTACCATATTGTGCAGTCAGAAAACAGAAAAGGAGTGGGTTTTTTTTTTTGTTTGTTTTGCTTTGTTTTTTATTTGGCTTTGTATTCCAGAACATTGGCTTTAAAATGGAACAATGACTACGAGTGCAAGTGCTGGTTTCATCCTCTAACAACGTTTCATGGTGTTCACATCCATATTGGGTGAACAGTGTAAGATTCAAAGCCATTTTGCCCCCAGTTACAGTAAAGTGCAACAACAAAGTGTTGTTGACTACTCAAGTCAGTACCTTCACCTCAGTCCAACCAGTCATGTGGTTTGCTCCTCAACACCGCAATGAGTGGAAAAAGTGCCTGAAATCAGCAAGAAGTGACAGGTGCTGTACAGGCCTGGCCAAGTGGGCGGCAATGGCTGGATTTGCAATCAAATACAGAGTAAGACAGCTTTATTTGGAGGCTACATTTCGCAACATTAGCTCGTATGGATTTAAACACCGACAAGATAAAGCTGAGAATCAGACTTTTAACACCAGTCTCATGCATTTCAAATCTCTCGTGCTGGAGTACAGAGCCAGCACACGACAAAACTGACTGCACAAATCTCTGTACAGGTATTGTGTTCTCTGTTAGTTTTCCTGGTCTGAACTCAAGGAAAAGTTCACTTTTCCATGTTTTTATTGTTGGATTACATACAGTACAAAGGTTCATAATAACCAACTATAATCAATGTAGCCATGTGCTAACATGACATTTTATGCTGGCCTTCCAGCTCATACACTGGATTTGAGCATTAGGCCAGACAATAGTTTGCCTCTGGTTGATTTTTGCTTTGTTAAGCTTTCTGAGAACAGCATGGTGATTTAAGATACTGTAGGATTTTTCCCCTTTGCCCATAAAACATGCATTTTCAGTTTCTGGCATAATTATTATCCGGCCAAGCGATCCAAACAGTTGAATAAACTGGTGCAAACATGATTCATGTGAAAGTCTACAGTTGTCAAGAGAGAACTGTTGCATAGCTTTTTGCATATTTTTGTGAACTTGTTTTTAACAAGCAGCAGTTAGAATTGCACTGTTCATATTCAGCCCACTTAAAGCAAGTTGACATTATGATCATGTGTGCTGGACAATGCCTGCAGATGCCAGTTTGGTTTGTTTACTATGAGATAACTCAGCAAGGTTGATCAGTCGCTGAAGTCGCTTACAGCATTTCCAAACACAATTTTTTCATCAGACATGAATGGAAATGTTGTTGAAACAAAGACAGAGTGAAATGAAAACCACAACACATGGTGGCCTTCTAGAGTAGACTACAGCTGTTTTTGCACAATGTATAAAGTTGAAGAAAACACAAACAAGAAAGTATTTGAAAAAGATGATAAATATCTTAATAATCACCTTAACCTGCACAAACACAGTCACAAATGATGTGTCTGTCACAAGAGAGAAAAACTGTGGATCATGACCAGTTTTTAGCCTTCAGAGCACACGATATTCAGTTCTTTGGGCCTGAAAAGAACAAAAGACTATGTAAATGTTATTGATAAAGTGAAATTTTGTATTTAAGACAAATGTGATGTATGAAAAGGAAGAGAAACTTTGAAATGATGTTCAGTTTGTCAGTTTATGTTGTTTTGGAGTGCCCGACTACAGTCTGTGATTTTCTTTCCTGAAGTTATAGTCACGTCCTGCTAGTGAAACCTGTGCACATGACTGCAGGCCCTCTTATTTTCCTCCTGCCTTTGATGAGCCTGCAAACCACAGAGAAAATCCCATTATTCTGATGTCACTATGGTGCATCTGGAACATACAGTTCAAAACAAAAAGGGCGTCTGTTTTGATTATTGTTGTTCTCACACTAAAAAGAAAAAAAAATGGTTCAGAAACATTGTGAGCATGTTGGTATAACAAAACTTATAACAGATTTAACCTAGTCTGTTCTTGTGAAAAAGATTATGTCAAAAACTGATATTTAACAGAAAAAAGAAAACTTGAAAAAAAAGAAAAAAAAAGATAAGATAAGATAAGTACAAATGTGTTGATAGTGTCTGCTGTTCCTCCACAGGTGTATAACATTATCAAATAAAAAGTCAGCTCTGCAGTGTGACTGAGCTCCTGCAAAACAGAGTGATTCTCACCAGGGGCATGTGATTGTAGTTCATGGAAATACTTGTTTCACCATGAATCATTTGGGGAAAACAAATAATTAAGTATTATTTTGGCAAAATTACCAAAATTATTTAAAAACCAGTCTATCAAATTTTTTTCTGATCTTGAAATTACATGTAGTTTTACTTCCAGAAAATTAAACAGGGAATGAACATCCGTGGTGAGAGCCACCCTGTATTTCAGGTGTTACAATGTCTGCCTTTAGAGACAGTATGATTCATCTGAGCTCTTTAGATACAAAGCATATAGTAATTTTGAAAATGTATGACAACAACCAATAAACAAGACATTCTGTACAGCGACTAAGACTTGGATTTATTCTATTGTTTATGTTTAATAGGATCAATAAGATGGTCTTTGTGGTTATATCCTACAGTCTAAGAACATGGTATTCTACAACCAGGGTTTAACTTGAAACAAGACATCCTCACATCATAAAATTACCCCCAAAAACTTGTTTAAGCCCAAAATGCATTAAAATATTTTTTAATGATTTCAGTTACTTTTCCACCAACATCAAACTGGTTACGCTCTGACCACACACCTAACTTGAAACCAATAAAAGGGAACTTGGAAAGTTTGACTCCAGCTGGAACCTTGTCCTGCCATCAGTGAGCGAATCATATTCTACATGTTGGAAAGAGATGGAGAGCCCAGTTTTGCACTTCTATGTGTTATTGTCATTAATTATGCTTGTATTTTGGATATAAACTAATATCTGTACCTAGATAAGCTCACAGGTAATCAGCATGATTTGCCGTCCTGCCACTACTGTTTACCTCTGGGGTGCATTACTCCATTGATGATGCATCCTTGATTGCAATGGATCAAATCTGGTTGCTGGTTTGCTACATAAAACCAGGTTGACTTTGTGTGAACAGCCCCACACCAGAAGCACTGGGCTGTTGTCCGCAATGGGGATGGTGTGATCAGGAAGGCCATATGAGAAATTCCTCTGTGACTGTACAAGTGCTTTGACCAAGCCTACAGGCTGGTGGGTAGAGACCATCCGTTGTGAAATATACTCCACCATAAAAATTCGCCAAATGGCATGAAAAAGTAGCGTCCGTCACACATGCGCTACTTTATATTCCACAATGCAACTCCTTTTATACATTAATCAATGATGATTACAAAACAACACTGACTGAAAAAGTCTAAATCTGTTTACTATAGGGAGCAACAAGTTTCAAAAATAGAAAAAAATTTAAGATCCTATACTTAAGAGAAAGTCCAGCATGACGTGTTCTATATATATATGTATACATCATTGACTGAGCTTGGTGTTTTTCTTTCACAGATCAGAACTTCATCCCATAAGCAAACTGACCTGATGAAACAGAATCAGCTAAGAACCCACAATAAAAGGTCAAGCAGGCAACACAGTGAGAAGAAACAAACAAACAGGAGTCTGGCAGACTAAAAATAAAAGCCAGAGGATAAGGCAGAAACCAGCGGCTGAAGTGCTAAAACAAGTCTGACAATATGACAAACAAATGGAAGCTGCCCACTATATACAGAGAGGCTAATGAGGAAATGAGAGGCAGCTGTGCAGGCAAGTGATTGAATCAAGTGATCTGCAGGAAGGTGAGAACTTGACAATGCTGGCTGCTGGGCAGGGAAGCGAGTGGAGGATTGGAAATGACAGGTGTCTTACACCCACTCCGTCACACTACACAATCACATTCTACCTTTATTATGTTTGTATATGTTTTCAATAAGGAATTTGTACTCAATCATTTTGCACTAACAAATAAATCAGTCAAAGTATGTCTATGGGTATGTCTGTTATTACCTTTATAATTTCCATTGAAGGACAGTGGTGTCCACCAGCCCAGTTGTCCACCAAGACTGGACGCTGAAATATCATGTGAAGTTAGTCCACACATGGGCGTAGGAAAATGTGGGTGTCAAACTATCATGAGTGGGGTAGATGTCACTTCCTGTATTCTGGTGCCTTTTGATAGGCTATTTTTAGCTGACTATACCAACAGGAGAAAAATAATGGGTACATTTTGTGATTTCATCCAAATCACATCTTTGATGTAGTAAAAAATTAAAAAGTATTAAAACCGATTTCATGACTAATTCAGAGCCAATTTTAATAACAACCACTCATTGTTTATTCAAATTTGCAGATCTCTATGTTTGGATGCGATTGCAGTTTCTGTTAAGTTCATTTTTTAATGTTATCAAATCATTGAGTTAAGTGGAACAGACAACTGTGGTCTAAGTGCTCCTATGCATCCTCAAATAAACTACATTCATCTTCCAAATGATCAGGAACTGAGGCCTGCGTCTCAAAGTTATATTATGTGGTCAGACAGTTAGGTCTTTGTGGATTTTCACACATACACACACATATTGCTGCTTCAGAGGAAAAAACTCCATCTAAATACTTAGGGGAATACATTAAAATCTGTCATTGACTAATAATGCGAAGGCAATTATTACTTTCATTCAATTATTACTTGGTCAGAAGAAGGCCACTGGAATATGACTCAATCACTTTCCCGGCCAGGGAGGGGCATCGGGATTCACACGTTTTTCTCAGAGAATGATGCAGACACACACTGTTAAAAAAAAAACATACTAAGCATAGAATACTCCAGTTCTGCCGACAAAACTTCTAGACAATTAAATCATCTATTTAGCAACGGCATATGGAGATAAATCTGCTATTTCTGTCAAACTGGCTCATCCCCTGACAATACAGTTAATTATACTGATTTCAAAGTCACAATCAGGAGAGAAAGTCTGGTGGTGAGGAAAGAATGCATGTTTCATGTCTCTCTTTGTGGCTGCCAACTCTCCATGGAGGGGAAGAGGAGGGAGAGTTTGCATGATAGGCTAAAAATAGCCTCAGTTGGATCAGCTATCTTCCCAAGATGAGGCGATGGGGGCTACATGTGGCACTTCGAGCTGGCCTGACCAAGCGATGAAGAGCCCGATAAGGCAAGAAATGTGTAGACGATGGGTGCAGAGTGTTGAAAGAGCGAGAGGTATCGAATTAGGCTGGAAGGTGAGAAAGGGGAGAGAAATGAGGCAGAGGTGAAGATGGAGAGAGGTAAAGGTGAGATAGTGGAAAAGATAGATGCGAAGAGTGCTGAGTAGATGGAAAGAACAATGACAGGGAGGCTGAGAAGGTTTAGAGACAAGTGGAAGAGTAAGGGTGGAAAACAAGGAGCAAAAAAACAACAGTAATGCAAGAGAGGTTCAGAAGAGGAAATGAAAGATTAAGAACCAGGGGGGGAAAACAGGCAGAAGTACAGGGAGCCTGTGTTGGCTGTCAGCATTCATCTCCAAGATAAGAGCTCCAGCTACATGATCTGTTCTCCAGCATTACAGATGAAAGCGAGCGCGCCTGCACCACAATCAGATCAGCCGTGTGTATCGCCATTGTTGCCACTAGCCGGGATGATTTTCTCAGCATCACAGCTGAATGATGCGCACTGCCAGGCATTGTGGAGTAAACAATGGTACAAGCCTTTGCACACAATGGACTGATCCAGCTTCAGCTGTGTCCTAGAGCCCCTATCGCATTGACAAGCTTAGTAAAAGGACATTTAATGCGCTCTCTCTTTTTCTCTGTGAACTGAACCAAGACAAACATTACTAGAGGTCCTGCCGTGCAATGAAAGTCACACAATACAGCAAGGTTGACTGTCAGTGCAGCGCTAACAACAGCAATGACATGAAGCTTTGCTAGATTCAGGAGCTGCTCAGCTATCTTTTCAGTGGTGAACATCAGAAACAACTTAACCTGGCATTTTGTCATTTTGTTTGTATCTTTTGAATGTCCCGTCTTAATTATAAATATCATTCACGTCATTTAAACTCCTTGTGTGGGCCTTTTCCTTCAATGGCAATGCTAAAAAAAGACACCCTCTTTCCATTTTTCATTGACTTTAAAACTAGAGTTTCTAGCACAACTGCCGACACACACAACTACCAACACATTCCTTCAGTGGCCAAGGGAACAAAGAAGGAGAGATCAGTTTTCTTTCCTTAAATGATGAAAACTAACAAATCATTTAAAAATCCCCTTGATATATTTATATATATCTACACCGTCAACAACAGCAAGGAGATAAAGAGAGAGAGACTTAATGAACCATTCAATAAATATGTCCTATCTGCCAACATTTAGTAGTCTGAAAACACTGTTTCAGTTGATTTCATCATTTAGACTAAATTTATGAATGAACACAACATTTTATTGATGATAAACATGTCAATTTTTTTTACAAATACAGTGAATACTGTCCAATATAGGCTACTTCTTTGTCCTCCATGAGAAATTCCCCAGACTCCTTAACAAAACTGTTCAATTTTGTAAGCTGTGAGAGGCGATCAGCTTATGTGACTCCGGTCTGCAGGATAGTTCAGATACTTGACCAAAAACTACAAAATTGCAGAGTAATGTCAATTGTACAGGCAGGTTAAAAGGCACAAATGTACACATATATAAATGCACAAGCAGGCTGGTGATGGCATACACATTTCTGATATGCAAGGGCATAATGCATATGATATCTGCTGGGTTCATCTTATCCTAGTGGTGGCAGCACCAGCGAAAGAAGGGAAGAACATCATGGACAGTTTTCCAAATATTTATAATACTAGCATTTCAAATGTTTATTAAGGAAGGAAATCCATTAACTCTTTCTGGGCTTATAACGCATTTTGGATAGACAATCTGAATGTAAATAATGCAGTGAAAACTCCACAGGGAACCTTTAATACGCCTGTGGGATTAATTATTTTAGGTTTCATTATCTCTGGTACACCCACATTGCCCTAACATTGGTGACATTGTTATTTATTTATGACATATGATAAACAAATACAACTGGAGAAGAATTTATTGTGTAAATATTCATGAGTCATATTTGTATTTTGGATTAACTCCCTGTTGCTGCTGTGTAGGTTGTAGAAGCTGCACGCATCAAATTACAGACTGCAGAATATACATTAAACCAATGCTGAAATGGAAACTGTAAATCTTCAGAGAGGCAAATAAATAAAAAAGGAAAACAGCATAAAATTTCAATTTTAAACAAAAAAAAAGTAAAAACAAAAGCAAAAAAAAAGTCTTGAAACTGTTTTTGATACTCCATTTTGTAAAATTTAGATATAATTTATTATTTAATTACTTCAGTTGAACTTTTTATACTAATGTAATTTAACATGTAGTAATGAATCCATCCGATGTAGATTAATGGGCAATTTAGATATGGAAAGAATATTCAAAGCTTTAATGTAATGATGAGATGAACACTGGGATCCTACTTTTTCATCCTTCTGATCATTTTCATGGACTTAAATTATTTGAATTAATAATACTATAATAATGTTCTTCATAACTGATTTTCAAACCATCAGGATCTTTTTTCACTCGAGTGCCTGTTTGTACAGTTTGTTGCCACAATGGAAGAGAACACCATTTCCAGTTAGAGGAGTCACGACCCCAGTCCATTAGCCCTGGGCTGTTAAGACCAATGTGCAAATTATAGGGTGAGATGTGTTAATGCATCTGAAGTGTTGCTGTTGGGCAAATGAAAGATTAATTTTTGTCCTTGGGGTATTGAGATAAAGATGGAGTTTTTCTGGACTGAGATTTTATTTATGTTGTTTGCCATTATTTTTTGTATATCAGTTATATATGCATATGCAGTCCCGTCTATTTTATTTCTTCAGGTTTGTTGTCTTTGCTCTTCACTGTTGTGTCCCTTCTTGAGAGAAGAGAAAAATGACTAATCCCTTGCATATGTATACATAATTTCATTTTACTCTGTCTTCACTGTCTACATAGTGATGTGGAATTGAATTAGACAAAATCAATAGATTTTCACACCTATAACTCAGTTTGACCGAAATTAAATTAGAATTAGAAATCAATAAAGAGGAGAGACTCTGAGGAATGTTATTTAACTAAGATGAACAAATCTTAGAGCTTGTGAAAAGCTAGTTTCAAACTGTACATTTTAAGATCCTCTTTGTTAGGTATTTATAATACTGGCATGCAGGCTTTATTTTAAAGTTGAACGAATGCTTTCTCGAAAGCTGAGAATATGAAGATCAAGAAGTTATAATTTATCAGTTTACAGGGCAAAAGTGTATCACCTTAAGCTGAGAGTCAGGTTGAAGGTGAACATAATAAGTCACTGTAAAAGTAAGCATTTCTCCAGTCACACTCCAATCTACTGTCTATTTTTATCTCATTGTTGACCTGGTTTATTTTTAGATATGTTGACTCACAATATTTGGCAGCGCCTGCTGTCAACAGCTTGTGTATCTTTGCTGTTGATGCTAGATCAAGATCGTCTCAATCAGGAAGATGGGTTATTAGCGCTGTCTGAAGGCCTTCAATAGTAGACTGTATTGTTAATCCACAGCATGTTCTCCAGAAGTGGCTATTATTCCGGCCCAAGACAGAATGGCAATTTTATAAGAGCCGACATTAAAAAAGAACAACAAAAACTCATTCACCATTTCTGCAGTACTTTTGGCAGTTGGCTGTAACTGCAGCAGGCTTGTTTCCAGCACCTCATTAGTTCGATCAACAAAAGAAATCCCCAAAAGTAGTTCATGTACAAACAGTCACATACAAACATGTTCGTACATGCATCTAAACACACATACATGCACATTAACACACACACGGTTTGCATTTATGCATATGTGATAGCGTGTGGAAAGTGGGGTGGCACAATGTGTGAGACATTAATATTGTACCATGTTGTAATATTTAATGTGTTAATTAAAGTGTCCTGTGGGAATAGAATCTAACATGCTTCATCGACTTGGTGCAAAATCACCTTTAAATCTCTTCAGTCAGCAAGGTCTGTGCTAACTGCTTGTGTGTGTCTTACCATTACTGTGTATGTGCATTACTGTATGATAAATTTAGTGTTAGTTTTACACATTGTGATCAGGCCCTGTTAGCTACGCTAAAAGGCTGACTATTTATGTAACACCCTGCCGGATTAATAGGGGATGCTCATTAATACAAACACTTTAAGTAATTGCGCTATGCATGGCATGTCTACAAAACAAATACAGTATCACGATGATAAGTTTAGTGTTGTCTTGTGCAGTAAAACATGTTTTGGTCTGGACTGTTGAAGCACCTTAATTTTGTTTAATTTGCTACAATCTGTGCTTCTGAATACTTCAGAATCTACTCCTTTAGTACCAACTGTTTTGCTTTAGTTTATCTGCGTAACAGGGTAGTGTATATGATCCTGTTAAGCCTTGTCTGTTGATCACATGTTAAATATTTTCTTCCTCTGTGTTGTTGGTGCCAGTCTGTTTCACTGCAAAGTGTGTAGGAAAAAGAATATTCTGCATAGCGGTGAAAACCATCCTGTTTACAAAATGGTTTCCGCCAGCTGTGAGTTTTTTAATGACCTTTGTCGTCATCACACCTAAAAATATAAAATACCAGCTCATATCCTGTTGACTCCATAGCTGATGGTTAAAGATTTTCCCCGGCATCAAAGTAGAAGAAGGAAGGATTTAGGGGAAGCTTTGTAACTTTGTAACTAGCTTTGTAAAGGCAGCTGTTTCCATGTCCTCTTTTACAGCCTGCTGAGACAAATCACTCATTCTTGCCAAGCAGTAAAGAATTATGTCATCTGCATACACAAGGATTGTGCACTTAGTCAGTTGTGTTGGAAGGTTATTCATTTATACAGAAAAATAAAGTACATATGCCCTATTGAAATGCAAAAGGTTGGACAGCTTATTTCGAGAATGGAGATACCAATTCCTTTCTTAAAGAATATTTAAATGTGATGTGAGGTAAATGTTTAGAGGCCAAATCCCATGTCATCCAGTTCAGTAGTTGTCAAGGCAACTAGTCCTGCACCAGGGAGTTGGACAGACCAGCACACTGACTAAATAACACTGTCAATCTTACTAGTAGGTAGGTCAGGTTGCTATCAGGGCAAATACACAGTTGTAGTGTGTAAATGTCCATGTCTGCACAGTATTTAAAAATACTTACACCAATTGCCTGATTCATTGTTTGCATTGCCCAATCCATTAGTAGGTGTGCACAGTCACATTGTCACCAATTCCCAGCTCCCAGTCAACAGGTCCAAAAATAAACAATTTTACACTTCCTGTTGCAGAATGGTAACAACATCAAAATTTAACTCTGGTTACAAAGTGTGAAGCCTTAAAGCCAACATGTTATAGCAACAAAGACGCAGAGAGTCTGGCTAGTCAGAAGTGGAAATAGAAACTGTTTATTTACCTGTTAACCGCTGCCAGGGAGGGCCACTACTAATTTTAATAGTGGAGAACGTCAGATCTTGCCAGCATGGCAGACCAGTTATTATCGTGTGTGAAGTCTGAAATCTGAGTGTGGCTCTGTGGAGAGCATGAGCAGACTTTGTTAGGTTGGCAAGGTGAGTGCTGTTGAGATTAAGAGACCCTCAACTCCCCAAGCATCAAACCAGGGTCAGCAGCTCGGGGCAGACAGGTGCAAGTAGACAAATGAGTTACTTCTTCATGCGTAGAGCTCATTACTCAAGTTGGTTCCCTAATTTGTAATACAGTGGTATCAAATCCAAAATTAATGTCAGCTCAAATCCTTACAAATTGTATTCACAGCACGAGAGCGTGTTTTTATGCATTATGATTTAAATCCAAGCATTAAGATTTTGAGGGGCCAGACAGAAATTGATGTTGAAATAGTTATAGTCTGGATTCAGTATTAGTCATTTGATGGTGAATACAAATGAGGTATAATGTTTTTACTAATATTCAAGAGCTGTACTTTTGCACTTTTGTAGTATTCAGCACACACAAATGTAGCTGCCTCTTAAATCATGTTAAAGTACAAAATGGCCTTTTCATCTGTGAACACCAGCTTTTTGCATGTCAGACAGTCATTTAGCTGACAGGTCTTTGTTGCGCTTGTCAGTCATCTGTGGATTCTGACATTTCAGCCAGGAAGTCCCACAGAAACACAGGAGATGTCACATCTGCACATCCAAAATCGACTGCAAGACAGTGAATGAAATAAAATGTATTTTTGTATCCTCGATGCCAACTCCAGCCCCACCTGCCTGCTGTTCATCCAGTACCATTCATCCATCCATCCATCTGCAAGCTGTCAGTGGGTCCTTTGCATGAGAAGATACAATACAATAGAAATGGGAATTGGTTTTGATTCAGTGATGATTTCTGTTTGATTAAAAGTCAATATTAACCCAGTGAATGGAATACAAAGTTTTGCAGTGTTCCAAGCCCCCATAATGAGATAAGCTAAGCCCTTATTGATCCCCAAAGGGGAAATTTACGTGTTGCAGCACAAGGACGGAAGTGAGACCAGATGTATTGAAAAAGTAAAAATAAAGCAAAGCATACAAAGTAAAAAGAAAAACAGATAAAACAAAAATATAAAAACAGAACTGCAGCTGGAAGAAATAAGCGCTATGTTGCAGCCACATTAAAAAAAAAAATACTAAGGAATATTTGTAAATGTTGACCCTGCTGTGTTTTTTTAATATGGACAGGAGATCGAGGACAGGTGTGGCAGGATTACTTCAAGATGGCAGTCAAATCCTTTCAGCACCAAGATGGCTTAATCATACAACAGAGAAAGAGCAGACCAGAAAAAAGGCACTTTCCATGACAACAATATGACTGTAAATTGTATTTCATAAAATTTCAAGGCCATCCAGCTGTGATACACAACACCTGTAACTAAAAATAGAAAACATTTGTAATGAAATAAAACAAACTGCTAATTTTATACTCGACTGAATCTCAGTTCTTTTGACTACACGGAAAAGATAAGACAGGGCTGTCACAGCTTACTCCTCACATTCACCATTTGCATTAATTCCATTTGGTGATTACAGTGAGGAAGCTTGCAGAAAAAGAAGGAAGCTTTTTATTTTTGCAAAGCAACCCCAGGCTCCTCCAATGTGTGATGCTTTCTTGCTGCCACTGAGTGACAAATCAGACATAATAACTCTCCAGGATACTGCGGGAGAGCTCTTGCTTTCATCTGTCCAATTAAATTGGCTCAGTCATTACAGGAATGAGATGTATTAGAGGTTAGATGCATCTGCACAAAATCCAGCCAAATCCAGCCAATCACGTTTAATGTATTCACTGATTAGGTCTGTACCCTAAAGAGACAGGAACGGATGGGACAGGCATTTCTGTTGACAGGGCTTAATTTTTACAGGAGAAATTTTCTAACAAGGCCCAGCCCGATGATCTCCATCTGAATGCCTGGGTCGCAGCCATGACATCATTGTCACAGCTCTGCCTCCATTTCAAGCCACCACAGAGGAAGTTCCAATCTTTCTGCTCCAGCAAATCTACTCCTTTCAACTATTGTTGGAGACTAACGCACCATGCCACATACAGAACAGCCCCCTCTAACACAGCCCTCTATAAATAGCCTTCTGCTTAGTCTATCCAAGATTTCATAGATTTATTTCAGATAGAGCTTCCAACCAGCTGAGGTACCTCTTTGAAAGGCAGTGCGCACATACACTTAAAGTGACTGTATACAACGCATGCTGGAGTCCTGTTACCAGTTGTATTTAGCCAAAACCTGCCTAAAAATTAGGTATATATGGTTTATGTGAAATAATTTTTAGATTCTTCAAAGAAGAATCTTTTTTCATGATGACGGAAAATTTGCCTTCATCTGATAACACAGTTACATGGCAAGTGGCACAGTGGCAAGTCCAAGGAAACAAGACAAGCAAGAAGTCTAATCACAATATTTATACTCAAAACAGTTAATGACAGTTAGTGCCTCAATAATGTACAAAAATTAGAAGAGTCAAGAAGTCAGTAAACTGTGATGGATATTTTAAAGTGATCTTTGTGTAGGGGCAACAGTCAGAACTGCAGGTCATGTGATCGGCCAGGAAAGTTTTGTTTCTTTTTTCTCCACAAAGGTGGTGCAACCTTGTTAGGTGCAACTTTGTGCTTTCAATTCTCTCCCACAATTTACAATGAATAGCTTTGGTAATGATTTCTACCATTTTCATTTGTTCTCCCATCCACATAAGATGGGTTTGAGATTAAAAACTCTGTTTGTCTGGCTGCATGTGTTTCTTGCCCCATTCCTAAATTTTAACATTTTTACAGAAGGAATGACATGAAATGAAAACCAATTTGGAATAAATGACAATTATCCTTAAACTTTGTTTTTTTTTTTAATGGTGAAATATGAAAATAAATAAGAGCAGTGGACTTGACTACTTACAAAGTACATAATCACATTTTTCACTGTACCTCATGCAATACTGAAACTTTAATACTCATCTTGCCTCTGATGTGACATTTGTTTGATTTGTCTTACGTTTCGGTAACATTATTGCATTGCTAGTTTAAATACACAGCCTGGTCATGCATGACTGAAAACACTGAGCCATTTTTTTTCTGTAGTAATGTCTTGAAGCTTTACCAAAGATTTTCGATTTCAGATCCCCATGTATTCCCATACCTGCCATGGGAAAGTAGGACATATTTTTGCTTTGTTGTACAGAAAATGGAACACAAAAAGATGAACGGTGGACTGTATGACATTTGGCAGTGGGTGACAAATACATTATTGCTTTGCGCACCACAGCAAACAATCCAAGTGCCGCTTTGGAGAGTGAGCTGTCACAGTCCCTGCATCCAGACAGCGTCACACCATAAATATCAATAAAAGAGAGAAAGTGAGATGTCCTCAGGGAGACTGTGGAGAGCTACATGAATTAGAAATGTCACCAATGAGTTTGGGAAAAGGGGAGGAAGTCTACAGCATGACTCTGACTTCATTCCTGCACAAAACAAATTTTACCTTGAGGGAGATAACATCAAATGATAGCAGGCTGTGAACTTCACACTGTCAGGTGTAATGAGAACAACTGGATAACCATCTATCAGTAGCCAAGACATAAAAAAATGTTTATATATTCTTATATATATATATATATATATATATATATATAAAATTAATAATAATAGATTTTTTTTTTTTTTTAAATAAGAGATACTGTACTGTACTGTTACTAGCGGTGCTCACAGTGCATTTATACATAACTCCATTTCAAAGGCTCTAGACTACAAAGTTATAATTATATGGTCAGGCTTAATATCATCTTTACATTCAGTGACTCAAGCTTTATTTAATAACATGTTTACTGTGTTTCTTCACATCTGAAATGAGTAAAAGCACATCTGTACTCACAGATCAAATCCTATTGAGACATACAAACTCAAAGGTAGCCATGTTATTTCCTCTGGGGCAAGAATTAAAAGCCATTATGAGCCACACTTGACATGACAGATGTCTAGATGAGGGCTACCTGGAAGCCTTTTGTCCCATTCTGGTGACTTTACCTCAGAAATGCACTAATAACTCAGATACAGCTGCGAACTGGAAACTAAACTTTAACCTGCTGAGCTGCTGAGCTGAAGACTGATGTGTTCTTTTCTCCTTTCCTTCCTGCTGCACTCCCTGTGCTACTGTTGTAAAGAACAGGTAGTGATAAAAGCTGTCTGGTTGTTTGGAAATATATTTGCAAGTTGGGAGAATGTGTAAAAGCAACACTGGGCTCATTTGTAATAAATCTTCTGTAGTTCTGAATGATTTTTCTGTCTGTTTTATATATATAATAACTTTTTTCATTTTTCTACTCCAGCGTACAGCATCTGGTATACTAGCTTTAAAGAAAATGCCAAAATACTGGGGGCCTATATAATACAATATATTATATAATATTCTGTCCGATGAGCTTTGCCTCTTTATTTTCTAAGCAGTTGCTTATTTATCAGCTGTAGGAAGGTTAGCGACAGACCTCTTGACCTTTGCACATCATTTTGGCAAACTTTTTTTTCCCAAGCTCTCTTTCCTTTTCCTTTTCTGATTAACAAGTCATTTATTAATCTCTGCATTGTCACCCACTGGGAAAGTACGCCACACACCTTCTGATCTGCAGCTCATTCTGGCCCAATGAGCTCTGTTCTTAAATAAAACCTGGGATGAGTAGAGTCACAACAAAGACGCATATCCAGACAGCCATCTATTAGGTGCCATTGTTTCACACCTGGGGAGACTTGGAGAAACATCTTTCTGACCTACAGCTTGATTTTACTTTGCGGTGCCTACGCATAAACAGCACTGTAGTTGAAAAAAATTCGAGCTCAAGTGAACAATGCTTAATATGAAAAATAGCCAATGCTCTTTGATGTACTACAGGGAGAAAAAAAACAGGGGGGACCAGTGTTTTCCTCTAATAGGAATGTTTTTCATTTGAAGATTATTCCTGCAGTGGTGTAATGTGCTGTATGACAGCTCAATCCTTTTTTTCTTCACCCTAAGGCAATGCAATGTAAATGTTTTTCCCTATATTTCTGTTGAAGATATCGCTGGTAGGTTCACATATTGAAAAAATCACATAAGAGGTTATACGAGTTTATATGTTTGGGTGCTGTGAATTTTGACCCTGAAATACTAGTCACCTCCAATATTGGAGAGAACTGGCAAGAAGAAACTTCTTTTCAATCTTATTTCCATTGTATGTAGCCAGTGGTAAACATGATTGAATTAAATTAAACGCGTGGATGTTTTTATTTTTGCAAACTATGCTTTGACCTCATTTGACATTTATGTTATTTGAAGTATCACTGATTATAAGAAACATAATTTTGTGATGATATTTCGTAGACATCACACATGAAATGTTGACTTGAAAACACTTTGCTTCGTGTAGCTAACCACATTGATTAGCTTTCCTGTCTAGTTTTGTACTGATGTGAGGCAGCCACACTCACCCACTTCAGCTGATGTCTAGCAGCCAGTTTCTGGCACAAAGGTGTGTAATTATCTATTTTAGCTGCCCTGGATAGACGAATCAAGACAGCACCAGGACCAGCCATCTGGCTGTGTAAGAACTCCAGTCTCTGCTGGCAGAAACACAAATGCGTTTTCACCCTCCTTGTTCAGACACCCACCCTATAAACCTCTGCTGTTCTTGTTTTACAGATTTTGTATTTGTCACGGTCACTTGGATGCTGTCTCAGTGATATTTTGTGCTTCTTTATTCCAGCTGCCAGTCAAAAGGCCAGCCTGGCTTCTTTTACTCCCCCCTGGCCTGAAAAGAATTTATAGAGCGTCACTGTAATTTTCAGATAAAAGGAGACTTCTTTCAAATCTCTGTAATGCTCAAAGTGAAAGCTCTTTGTTAAACATGAGGCAAAGAGAATATAAATGCAGGAGCAATGTGGTGCATTGGGTAAAAGTCCTCTGTCTGGAATTATACAGTCATCTATGCATATGGGTAGGTTGCTGTGTCTCTTTATCAGCTCTTAGATAAAGAGCAGATAAACATTTAGGGTTTCTGTGTTGATCTGAGAAACAAAAGCTTTTAACTTTTCTTTCACAAGCTCATTCTTGAAACAGTCTTAACGTATGTCGTTGTGTTCGTTTGAGCACAGTCATGGGAGGAAAACCAATTACCCTCACAGCCACACTGACTTTAAGTGACCTTGTAACAAAGCTCACTGCACAGCATTTGCACATGTAATCAATACATCACCAACTACAGCAATTTTGTAGTGTGTGATGAAAAAAAGGTTTGATCTTAGGGACATACAGATAGGTCATAGCTATCTTTAGATGAGACTGAAGGCCTATTGCAGCTGTTATCTGTGTGAAACAGGGCCAGATGGGGCCTAACCTTGGTTCATTCCCCACTGGGCATTCATCTTAGCTCTAATTAGCTCCTTTTAGAAGCTTGCTAGACTAGTTATATCACTCTGGACACAGACACCTCTGCCTCTCACACCTTGGCTCAAAGTGGAGTCCAGGTGGTGTTCACTTTTTTGGAGGTGATGACATTTTCTGATGAAACAGAGTGTTGATGGAAGTCATCTGCATTCATTACACTGTTTAAATGGTATGTAAATGCATTACTTATTATTTAAGTTACTGAAACCCAAGAATACATTCTACTTCATACTTTTTATTGTTCATGTTGAGCACAAAAACACTGAGCTAACAGTTTAGGGAGTTGTGTGAATCTGTAGTGTAATGCAATCTAATAAACTCCCCTACTAATAGATAAGAACATCAACAATATGTTTAATGATGTTCTTAAAATTCACTCTTTCTATGACATCTGCAAATGGCAACTTGGGAATGATGGGATGAGGTGACTTTAGGGAAAGTATTGTAGATAAACCATAGTTAGGAGAAGACTGTAGGTCTATGACTATGGTTTATATAAATAAAAAGCAGTAATTTCAGGTATTTCACAAAACAGTATTGCTTTTGGCATTGGACATAAATCACAAGGTGTGGAATCATACAATATTAACGTAATTCCTAGGGACACTGGGCAGCAGTACAACAAACGTGCAATAACTCCTATAAAGCTTATATTGCTCAGTTTTCGCTGCCAATAATGTCAGTGAGATGCTGCGTCAACTTTCTTTATTTTTGTAACTTCTTCAGTGGACAGTAGTCTGTAGGGAATGATGTATTGATTCTATAGTGTCTTAAATGTGAGAGAAGTTTGCAGGGATCCTCTCCGACACACCTGAATGGGGAACACTGAATCTGAAAGTCTTGTTGAGATTATAAATTGTTACATGAAAAACATCTCTCAGCATCATCCAGTCCAGTTCACAGGACTTATTGCTGGCCATCTGTACTGAAAACAGTGCAATGTTGATTAGCTGAGATGTTCAAATTGATCAGGTGCACCTACTAAGGTAACTTTGAGTTACCTGAAAAGCATTTTACAAATAAAGACGCACAGAGGGATTTACAATTGTTCCAATAAAGGCAGCAATTTCTTAAAAAGAATATGTATATACTTATACACAATTTTGCTTAGTCGTCATTTATGACCCACCAGAAGTGTGTGTTGGTGTCTGTATTCGCAGAGACTCTGTCCTCAGACCCTGCTCTCGCACTGTGTAGTCCCCAGCCAATAACAGCATGAGTTTGGGACATCTGGCTCACTCAACCACTGCTGTTCTCTCTCTCTGCTGTTCAGCTGTTTGTGCTTTTACAAGCAGTGATCAAAATATTCAGCATATTACGGCGGTAATGATGATGCCGTTTGAACACACACATGCTGTTTCTAAAAAGTAATGAAAAGGGCAGACTAGAAATAAAAAAGAGGAAAATTTTACTACTGACTCACTTGATTTGAAAATAATAACACAAGGACAGTATTGCTTTCTTTAGAGTAAAACATTACTCCCCTACTGACTCAGTTGTGTGACTCATTCTGGAAAAGCAGCTTTGCATTTTCATGTCATTAAGGTAAAAGCATTCTGGGTGCAAATATTCAATCATGCATAAAGAGACTCATTCATATTTTTTTCAGCATCGTTTTCAGACTTAGTGTACTCTTACCAGTCACTCACAAATGCACAAACTGTTTTAATTAGGCCACAGCCACCAGCTGCAGCTGTATTGATCGCCATTTCTGCAGCTCATGATGGATTATAGATCTGATAGATTTTAGCCCTCGGACAGGCAAGACATGACAAGGTATTCTGTTAACACAGAGAAATCCATACTAACATTGAATTGGACACATTCCTCCCTCTCTATCTTACTCCTTCCATCCATCATCCCTCCCTCTATTTCTATCAATTGTTCTCCATCGCAACCCTCATTCATACCCCCGTCTATCTGTTTTTTCTTATTCCTGCCATCTGTCTTTTCTTTTTCCTAATTTCTCTGCATGTCCTTCTCTGCTTTCCTTCATTCTGTCTTCTACCCCATTCTCTGCTGTTTTTCCTTTTATTCCAAATCTTATCCCTTTTGCATGAAACCTATGTCACCTTATAAATTTGAAATCTGGTATGAAGTTAATGAAGCTGACATCTGACCAAATGTCTTTTGTTTAGAGACAAAATTTTAGTCACAGTGACATTTACAGTGCTGTTCTTCAAATGATAAAAACATTTGTAAGATCACATCTTACTTTCTCTGTATGATGATGGTCTAATAAGAAGGAAAAGGAAAATGATCACGTGGATATGTTTCGATTTTGATGTTTTGATGTACACAATATGTGCATGAGTGTCGAAATGAATATAACTCAGTGGTAGGTAAAGGAAACCACAATGCATAATGCGAATGTCCTGGTGATAGAAATATGCAGAAAACACATGTGAGAAGGAGAAAAACAGACCAGCTGCCATTTCATCTCCCCAGGATTCAGGTGAGAACAACACAGTGCTCATATCTAACACTGATGCAAAGGAGGAACCTGTAATTTTCTATCATTTTGAACGCAGCTGGATTCATCATTGATCCATAACCTATAATAAAGGGTAAAATACATCACTGAGATTTCATCTGGGTCAAAGATACAGTGTGGTGCATTTGTGATTGCTGTGCAACTATAAAATGTGAATGTGTGTATGTGCGTTTAGTCTACAAAGGGCTTTGATTCAGAATTAGATATGATATTACACTGATATTACAATTCAAGATTACTTTAAAAAAATAAAATAACCAAGGTCAGTCAGATGACCTGTCAAAGGCTGAGCTGAAGCGAGTTTAGTGTTTTTATTAATTAATTAATTATTTAACAACTAAGGATAGAAAAACAGAATCTTACAGGAATCTCAACAAATCTTATCTAGATTATCTTCAATTCCTTTCGATGGTGTGGGATGATGGTGTCTCCCATAAAATGGCAATACAGCTAGAAGAAAACATACAGGGGGAAAGCCCAAGTGTCATGTTAAGCGACAAGCCTGTATTCAGACCCGGGAACTGGATGGGAGGTTTCAGCAGTCCTTTCAGCTTCAGTGTGAGAACCAGACCAGAGAAGACAAGGTCACTGCCAACCCTTTCACGGCCTTTCACTGTAAATGCCTCTACTGAACCCACTTACACAATTTTACGCGATTCTGGCCAAAATTGAAAGGAGCGCTCGATCAAGCATGCAAGAGAAATAAAGATAATATCTACATATTATTAGGCCCCCTACATTTTTACATCCTCGCATACTTCTTATCACCTTAATAAGATGTTCAGGACGGCTGGGAAGTTTCTTTGATTATTTTCCTCCCCAGGCAGTTTCCGTGGAGTGTCTGCATTCGTTATGTATAACGCGGGCATGTAACCAAAGACAAATTTATCAAGATGATTCAGGCTCAAAAGATACAAAGAGCATTTCAGTTCCTTAAAACTTTGATATCAAAAGCAGCACTGCCGCCAGAAATTTTTCATAGGGATGGCTAGATTGGGCCACTGAAAATCTTGGGGTGGCACACAGCAAGGTGTGATGATTGGCCAGCAACTCAGAAGCTTTTAAACATATGCAAAGGGTAAGGGGAAGCAGGGAGTGGTCTGTGGTTCTGAGCGCTGGTTGACCAGTGGTTGTATTCTCATTAGGGTACCACTGATCAAAACTATTACAGGTGAAGTGTAAAAATAATAGTAGTCTGTAGAGCCTGATCTCATTTCCATTGTTTTATCACTTCCCTTGGCATCTCATGCATCGCAAAAGGTAATCTTTAGCATCACCTTTCATGTACCTCTAATACAAACAAATATGCAACAAATCAGATAAATAGCCCACTGCAACTTAACAGAAAGAGAGTTCCATGATGGGTACCTGTTCAGGATAAATTTAGGGTCACACTCAAGACCTTCACCCAGTGGACTGGAGCTCACGCCCCATGTAAAGCCAAACGTCACTGAGCTTTTCTTAAAGCTAACAAAGTAGTTTGGGGCCTAAACTTAACCAAAGTGCTGTTTCAAAAGCATCATACACCTACTTCATGTGTTTGGATGAGACGCGATGGGTGCTGACAAACCTGTCGACCTGGGATAAGAAAGTGTTGGTCAGTAAACCAAAACAAAAAAAAAAAAAAAAAAAAAGAGATTTAAATTTGATATTCACATATTTAGTGAGTTTACGTTTCAGCAGTTTTTCACCGGTTTGGTTGTGTAGTTAAGGTAAAGCTTGTCTGATGTTCCAAGGGTGTTATTTTCACCTCGTGGCCCAGGGACTGTAATAAAAGTGTATTGAAAATTGGGCAGTTTAAACAGTTTCCAGCAACTTTCAATTCAGGTTCTACCACCTATACATTTAAATATGAATAGATATATTTTTTGTGAAATAAACAGATACAGGTACTAGCTTTATATATTTAGTGCTGCCCTGCTGTAGAAATAACCATTTACTGCATATAAGAATTTGATTGTATCTGTGTAGGATTTGACTGTTACCCCGTGAACTTCTCACTAATGTCTCTTAACCAAAAATGTACTGATGTAGAAGTACTAAGCTCACTTGTTGTAAGGGTAAAAATAGGTATTAGATAGACGTAGCCTACTGTACAGTTTGTGAAAAAGGAGGCATCACACTCTGTATACTGAATGATCTTCTTAAATCAATTGACATACGTGTTTTGTTGCACAATCCTCAGCACTACAGCAGCATGACTGAGTTTATGTTTTTTATCCTCACACACAATCAAGCATTGATATGCATACTCAAAAAATCGACATTGACAGTACCTTGAACTGTAGCAGTACCCATGATCCCTCTCTCCAACCTCCTGACCTGGCTTAAACTCCTAATCCACAAAACCATGGTGATTTACATAATTACAGGAACTCATCTGACCTGCTGAAAATGGTGTGTCATCACACTGTCAGGAAATGATTTCCATCTGTAAGAACAATAACAGAGGAAGGCAAGACGAATAATAGCAAATAATTCCAACCCCTTGTAACTAATTGGACAGAAGTCATGCTGAAGCAACCAGCTGTACAGATTTATTCTAGATGAGAAAACTGTAGGGGAAGGAACACCACCACGACGGCTACTTACCATGAAGGTCATAGATTGCTACTTTTTAGAGAAATGTACATTTATCAGAAAATGGAACGCTTCAAACAACCTACATTTACATTTTCCTCAAATGTTGTTGTAGTGCTGACAAGGATTATCCTCCACTGTAAAGGTAGAAAACTGAAAAATTACAAATTTCTGTGAAGGCAATAAATCCCAAGCTTTATACACTAGTGGTGAAAAGTAAATCACATCTTCCTCAATGTCTAATCCTTAGAAAAGGAGGCCTTTCGGGGGGGAAATGACAAACAGTCATAAAAAAAATCTTGCCACATTGAATGAGTTCCGTTTTATGTTAGAAACAAGTAAAGGTAAAAGGAGCCGAGTCAAATGGTGTCTGCACTCCCACTATTAGACTTACTAACATCAATGTTCAAACTTTTTTTAAATATTTATATCTGGCAGTTTCATGTGTGAATTAAAAATTACATTACATTACTCCTCAAATGTTGTCAAACAAACATTATAGACAGTGAATTAACTGTGCTATGAGTCAGTGTTTAATTTGACGTGAATCTGATCCAAGAAACATCACTTAGTTTAGTAAGCATTTTTTGAGATTTTTTGAGCCGCTTACTGCCCTGGTCCTTTCTTTTTGAAATAATTCAAAATAAAAAGTTTATACATAAATACATCTATTTTTACGAATTACATTGATACTAAATTGAGAAGAACACTATGATGTTTACATGTGACACTCTTTCTCCTGTGTTTCTAGAGATAAATGTTTTTACAGAAATGTAAAAAAAAATTATGAATATGTCAAAAAAGGGAGTCTGGTGTAACATTCTCCCTGGAAGCACAGGACGAACTAAAAATGCTTATTTTTTTGTATTTTGTCACCACTGCAGAAACAATAGATAACTGCTAAAGTGTAATTAGATCGTCAATTGCTATTAGTTATTGGTTTGATTATTGTTTAATAGTGCATATAGTAATGATTGATGATGGCTGGTCAGTGATCAGGCTAATTCTCAGCTAATTGTGCTCATCTTCTAACAGCATAAGCAATTTCCTTTGTATGTGTGTTTTGAAAATACTTTCCTAACATGATGTGCTTGATGGTGTTATTATTGAACCTGATGAAACTTGAAAGCACAGCATTCTCATCACCCATTAGCTTCCCTATTTATAAAGTCACATTAACACATCTTTCTATCTGAACCCCTCTTTCTGTCTGCTGTTGTGTGTCTGCAGTGAGTTTTCTGGTTTTTCACACATGATTTCACTTCAGTTCAGTGTATTCACAAGTGTGTTGTTCTCCTAATTTAGAATGGAGTGACAATGCAGACTCGGGGAGGACATAAAGAGACCAGACAGTTACAAAATGCTCTCAGCTGCAGCTTATTCATTATGATGATGCTTGAGACCCAACAAAGACCAAGAGGGTTGATTTGATGTATATACCATTTACTAAATGTTGAGTCTCATTTCCAGTTTGTCAAAGACCAGCACTTTGGATTGGAGCACAACCCAAAGTGTCAGTTATTGACAACCAGGGGACAAGACTCGACTATTTTCCCTCAGAATTGCAAAGAGTTGCAAAATGCTTCTTTATTCTGTAAAATGAAGTTATAGAACAGGACCATGCCACCTTCTCTCACCTGTGCCTCCCTAGATCAATCATCCACACACACACACCCACCTATAAAAGTGAGCCTAATCTCTCTTTGTCCTATCTGTCTCAAGTTCTCACAGTACTCAACCCTGAAGGTTACAGTCTTTACAGTGTGGATGGAGGGGTGCAAAGCAGAGTTTTAAAAAAAAAAACAAAAAAAAATCATCGCAGTTTTGTTAAATATAAGGCTCAGATCCTAAACAGACATCCAACTTGAAACATCAGTAAGCCAAACTGGAGCTGTGCACAAAACAACCACAAGACTTGTGTACATTCTGGTCAAGTCTAGCTGATATCCTTGTTAATAGGCAGAACATTATTTGCAATGGCACTGGGCCCCTGAGGTTGCCGCTGCTAATGACTCTGGTTCAAAAGAAGCGACACTTTCATGTCTCTTTTGATTAGGCAGGTTAGCTGTGACTCAGAACTAGAAAAAAACTTTGGAAACAGAGTGAAAGTGCAATGGCGTTGTGACCTGGATTGTAATGTCCTTTTGGTTTGGCCTGAAAAAAGTGTCTGCAAAGATTCTTCAAAGTCACAGTGGATTGCTGAAGAGATATGTGGCCATCCCAGCATGAATAAGCATTTTGCCTCTTGTGATACTGATCACATCTATTTTCTCATCCTTTCTTCCTGCATCATTTTTGAAACTTCAAACCCCAAGGATCACATTTTGATCAGTCTGAATCTTAATAAGCTTCCAACATGAATTATTAGATCATTTCACTTTTTGGGCCACCTGCTCATTTTGCCTCTCTCTTACTGCTTCATCTTCCCTCTCTGTTTTAGACCCTCCAGTACTCTGCAGTATCAATTACAATATCAGACTCTGTTGAGGGGAAAAAATGTATTCACTGTTTATTTGTATCTCTTCAAATAAATCCATAATTTCTCTTCCAGAGAAGGTGATCTGCCAAAATCAATGCTCACACCCTTGGGAAAGAGGCACAGATGAACAGAATAGTAAGAATGCCCAGGTTTGTTCTGTCTTGTGTTGAACAAAGCCTGCACAGTGCCATCGCAGCGCACAGTAGGTGTTGTTTGTGTAGTGGTTGTGTGAGCTTGGCAGTTTAGCTGGATGTATTTGTTGAAAAGTTAAAGTTGAGAAAAAGGAGCTTTAATCCAAGTGGGTAGGGAGTTTATTGCTCCAAAACATGGAAATCAGACTGGGAAAAGCAGGTTTTAAAGCCAAAATTCTCAGCTGCTCAGGAAGTACTTAACAAATTGATGCCACAGGAGTGATGACTTGGTTAGGGCATTATAAACTGTTATGATTCCCCTCGTTTTGTCCTGCTCAAGAGCATCATGACTGATGTATTTAAGGGGAAAATAGCATTATTTGTTCTGTTTTTGGTTCATACATGTTGGCCTGTCTATATTCCCATCAGGGTCAAAGGTCTATACAGTAGAGAGAATCGTAGAATATGCTCAAAACACAGAGCAGCAGTCCTGTTCTTTGCGTGAGCTACATACTGCGGCTTGCACTGTAAAGCATTAATGCAATTAGTTTTTAAATTATTTAGTCATGAAGCAGTGGATAACATACATACATACATACATTTTTGGTCTCAGGAAGAGGTCAACATTGTGATGGCTCTAGAGAATGTGTGCCTGCATGAGCAAAGTCATTAGGACTTATTGTCTGGGAACTGTGAAGGTAGAAATTTCACAGGATTTGTGGAAAGTTGGTGGTTTAGATAAAGTCAAGGGACAGGCACAGTCAGTATGATTCTTCATCTGGGAATCCTGAATGTTAATACAAAAATTTGGGTGATAAACCATCCATACTGAAATATTTCTGAAATATTTCAGTTTGAACCAGAAGTCATGTTGACCGAATTGCCCGTTGCAAACTGAATTTTTTAAACGAAGGTGGAAAAATCAGAAAGTCATCCATTATTTTTACAGACTAGAAAAGTTATGGCAATGTATTACAAAGCAATTCACAATAACCCCATATATACCACGAAAGGAATGGTCTGACTCTCTCCTTTAAGTAAAAACAACAGGAGATTAGATGAAAAGCACTGTTGCTATGAATAAATTTAAACATTTCTGAGTTTGGACATTGTGGGAAAATATATAAAAGTATAAAATATAAATCCAAAGTCTACCT
The DNA here is from genome assembly GCF_020382885.2 of Scatophagus argus. Lineage (NCBI taxonomy): Eukaryota > Metazoa > Chordata > Actinopteri > Scatophagidae > Scatophagus > Scatophagus argus. Next base: position 15,305,933 of record NC_058506.1, on the reverse strand, counting down.
GTTTAAGACATTTTGGTGCAGGAATGTTACATAGATTCGATAATGATTGTTCCACTGTCCTTTAAAATCTCATAAGTGAAATGAATATTGCTTGTTCATGTTACACCCCAGTCTACAGGAGTCTGATTTCTACACATGCAGCTCACACAATGGTTTTCTTTTCTGTCAAAGTTCCCTCATGCGCAGAAAATGTGTCATTCTAAGTCATTTTAGGATGGAGAAGTTCATGAATTATTTTCACACAAGATAACTCCATTTTAGAATTAGTGCCACCTTGATAACGACACAGTAGGTACTATAATAGCCGCAGGCCTTACATAGTCTTTAATTTCTTTATAAGGACGTGACGGCATATTAATTCAGTACTACTGGAGAATGGAATTTCATGGACAGAATAAATAGAGATTGAATTATTCGTTATTACATTTTATCTTGAGATTAGATGAACTAGCAGAACAAATATAATATTTAATAGTGTCCGGTTCATTCTCCTCTGGGCGGTGACAGTGCACTGATATTGGAGCACAATAATATGATAGATTCAGGCCTGAGAGCCATAATTTATTCCTCTTGCAATGAAAATGCCAAAGGAAGAAAACGGTAAAAGAAATATGTGAGAGTTTACTTTAACATTAATGTATCTGTGCCATTGTTGTGTGTGGCGAGATTTATACTGCTGTAACTCCTAATTGCCATTTGGAGATGTATGACGCCCAAATGCTGTTTATTTTGACCTCCTGGCTGAAGTTGCATTCGTCATGCAGCTCACTTTGGCCGTTAACTTGACCGCTGGACTGTTGGTCATGACCTTCTCATTTTGTTTTATATCTCCTGTGTTGATTCCTTTCCCCTGCCAGGTTTTTCTCCAGCTTATATTCTGCTCTTTCCTGTGTGGATTTTTATCTAGTGACCCTGTTAAGGACTTGGGCAACTGTCTTGAGTCCAGACGTCTATACAAGTGTAGCACCTCAGTGTTGACTTATGTCCGGAGTGAGATGAGGTGCTCATACACTCAATTCTCTGTGCTGTACTGTAAGTGTCATATCCCAACTGTATAGAATTTGAGACATACAAATACGAAAATCTTATTTAAATGCAGAAGGTATATATATATATATATATAGCCCCACTGCAAAACTAAATTGATATATCGTATGTGATATAAAAACTTTCATTTTTGTTGTGATCCCCAATCATCTGAGTGTCTTTAAAGAAAAGACAGACTTCATAGAAATCCAATGACTCATAGACTGTTAATTGTGCTGTATAATAAGTTGATGATATGATGTTTTCTAAGAGCAGAAACTAGCGGTTCCTCATTTAACTGTGTTAAATGATGATGTATTGCAGAAGTGGCCACAGCAGCCCACATTCTGCAAATAACTGCAAATAAATCTGGTTAAACTGAAGCACAAGTTAAAACCTATAATAAAACTGATGGCTGTGTTCCATTTAGCTGCCACAGTTTCAGCACACTGGGGTTGTTCATGCTGGCTCACTGTCACACCGTCATGGCTTACTGGAATACACAGGAACACCTGTTCTTTTCCTCAGAAGTGAAACTACCTACTATAATATCTTCTTTTTTTCCCTTCGGAAACCTTCACGTTTTTGTAAGTTTTTAATGGCATATTTAGAATTGCTGATTGTTTTTTTTTTTCCTCAGCGCTTGCACACAGGGTGCACTATGGTTAAGGAACAGTTCCGGTAATTGTGGCCCCCTGGTCACAACATGGTATATAAGATCAAAGTGTGTTTTAATAGAGTCATAAGGCTGAGTCTGAAAAAAAGTTCTGCAGCAAGATAAACAGATTGTGTGTGTTGTTGTTGGTGTGTGTGTCTGTGTGTGTGCAAGTCCAACTGAACACCACAAAGTGTATGTGCTATAATATTTCAGACACAGGGGATTTAATTTGGATAAAAACAGCTGGGTAGAAACTAAAGAGAATCCAAAGAAAACCTACAAAGCAAAACATTTTTCAGCTAAGATGTGTCCTTTTTTTTTTGCATCTTACATGCAGTTTTCAGATGTTTCTGGAACATGTGACTCTGGAAACTCATCTGTTCTTTTCCCACCTTAAATCTCCCTCCTCTCTCTCTTCACTCCTCTTACCCTTTTCCTCCCTTTATCTTTCCTAAACCCCATCGAACCCTTCATAAGCTTTGATCAAAGCCTTCACCCCATTTATTTGACAGCTTGCATACATAGTGAATTACCATCAGCTCGCAAAAGCGGTCATTTCCCTAAGTTATTACCAAGCTATACTCCCCAGGAGGCAATTGAATGGGGATTGATGTCTTAGTAATGGTCATTCTGGAATCAGTCTGCATTAATGATTGCTAATCAAACCCAATCTGATAAGGGTCACACTGGTGAGGGGTTTAAATTGATCCTGTCTGAGAGGAGCACCTGGCTCGAGGACAGAGTCAGATGGCTGATTGCATTGGAGGTAACTTTGTTCCACGTCCACCATCACTTTAAACAGTATCTCAGGTCAGGTCGAGGTGGTAGCAGGCTGAATGGGATATCTCAAGCGTCCCTCTTGCTGGCGATATTTTCTAGCTCTGTTGGGTCCACCCTGGGGTCTCCTCCCAGCTGGATGCACCCAAACAGTCAAACAAATAATAATTCGTCCAGACGTTATTAATGAAGAGGGTAATTAACCTGTACTGAAAATATATAGCTATGCATATCTTAATCATCCATGTCCCAGTACCTTCTTTGGTAAATCAGCTGCTCTGAGCTGTGGCCAGAGGTTGCTTGTGCCTTTTGTGACAGTAACCCACGGAGGCACCTATAAAGAAAGCCATCAGTTGAATGCAAGGAACTTGGGACGTCTTGCTGTCGCTGACATGTACCAACAGACCAGAAGGGTAGCAGCTTTTGTAATTGCAGAAGCGAAAACTTGTGTGTCCATGGATTTTGCAGGGCCATGGAGAGAGACTGTCAGACGAAACAAGAAGGAACAGCAACACTTTGCTTGAGTCTGCTATCACAAAGAGTTACCAGTCAGACTTAATTACTTTGGTGATTTTCATACAGAACAAGGCAAGGCCCGTAACTCAGTTTTGGTGGAGTTACATTTGTCATGTGCTCCTTGCTGGTGCCATAGTCTGCTTGGTATGTGCACAAATAGTGTAAAATAATAATGGCAAATAGAGTCCCTGTCAGTGTCCTAGTTTTCATGACTTGAGAATGTCATATCAGTAGGTAAAATATTCATCGATATCTACATATGAGGAAACCGCAGACAGTTCTCGACACTTCAGCACATCAGTCCTAGATTAATTTGTGTAACTTGACAAAAGCATCTGGGTAATCAGCAAGTGAAAAAGGCACAGCAGTTCAGTCATTGCTGCAGTCACAAAACACTTTGGTTATTGGAGAGAGCTTAAAGCTGAAAAGACCGATTATCTGCCAGAGAACACTTGACTGCCTCTGCCTAGTTATTCTCATGGGCGAAAAAGTGTGAGCTGCCAAGATTTGCACAAAAGCTGCTCTCTATTCTGAGACGCCACATGGCTTACTTCAAATTATTCTCAAATTTAATAATCCCTTTTCTAATTGACCTTAACAATTAATGCAACTAAAAAAAAAAAATACTAAAAATAATTCACAAGTAGGAACATTTTTTTGCAAAAATATTTGAGGAAATGTGTAATTGAAAATATAAATCTGTTTGTGACAAATTTAACAAATTAATGAAACAAGCTAAGCCACCATGGCACCTGGACTACAAATATTCACGTGGCTGAGACACATTGGCTAAGATTGACACATACACACCCGTGCGTAGGATGGAGTGTGAGGTTCTCGGGGGGAGCGATAAGCACAGAGTGATGGGGGGTGTTTTGCTAATGCATAGTTTACAGGGAAAAAGGCACTACACAAGCACAGCAGAAAAAATTATGAGGGAAGAACAAGATGGTGGCAGGCATGAGGAGAGAAAAGAAAGGGCATCAAACAAAATGGTCTAATCTGTCTTTCATTCATTCCAGGAGTTATTAGAATGTGAATGTGTTTTGGGGTGGATTAAGGGACAAATACATGTTGGATTAACAGAGACTCACACAGTCCAGCCAGTCAGTGAGGTGCACCCACACGTTATTAATCTCTGCCTTAAAAAGTGTGATTTGAGAGTCCCTGTGGGAGGAACCTTGTCGATCTTTTCTGCCTGAAGAAGTGGGATGTGTGTCAGCATAGAAAGGCTCTCTCTGTTTCTGCAGTCTCTCAAACAAACTGTTGCACATACGTACTGTGCTTCTCAGAGGGAACTATTGATTTCTGCTGGGTGTATTCCCAAAAGGGGAGCCACGAGTGCAGCTGCTTTATTTATATTGCATGGATGACAATAAACAGATTGATCCTTGTTTCTTGTTAGGAAAATGTTGTTACAAAGTCTCAAGGGTCAGTAGGTGCAGGGGTGAATTTTCCTTTAAAGAGTCTGAACAAAATACACACTGTTGCCTCATATTTAAGTAACATTTAAATCCTCAGTTTGACATCCATTAAGGAGGACATGAACAGAATGTTAGGATGAAGGCTACATTGGAGCTTTTCATGACAGCTGTAAAGTCTACTTAAGTAAGGCATAATTTAATTCTAATTTTGTACATTTATTCTGAAACAAGTCTGCCTTTCACACAGCAACAGCGCATTGTTAAATATTATTACTTGTGCTGGTTTACTTTAGTTACCTTCGCAAAGAAGGTTGTGTTCACAGCTTGTTTGTCAGCAGGGTTACGGAAAAACTATTGGCCTGGTTTTAATGAAACTTGGTTGAAAGGCCAAGGGAAACCAATTAAATTTTGAAGGAGGTCTGTATTTCTGGACTTATACACAAATGATTTTTTTAACTTTCATTAACACTGTGAAAAGTTTTTCACCTGCATATCTCAAGCAACAGATTCGCTCTCATCTTAATCTATGCAGGCTCGTGCCTCAGCTGCATCATACGGGTGTAACTGCAACTTAAAGCATTTATGTTTGACAATACACTCGGAAATGCCAGGATGGTGCTCAATTAATAAAATACACTGAATAACTATACTTGTCTAAATCTTGCAAGCTGGAGGAGTTTATTCCCTTCAGTTTTGCCCAATAGCTAGGAAGCAAGACACGTCTTGATTCTGCCCTGTTAATTCATACACATAACTGTAACCTATACCATACAATAAACATTAGACAACGTCACTGCTGACGTCACCCTCTGTTCCAATCGCCAACTGTTTAACCTGAGCGTAGCCAACGGCACTCCCTCTCTTTCACTCACGACACACTCACTATCTTCCAAGACATTCATATCCATCAGTGCTGAAGGACAAAATAACTCAGGAATACGGACACATGTCAAATGAAAAATGCACACTGCACAGAAACTTTAGTCTTTTGGTCTGACTCTGAGTTAATTTTCAATTCTGGCAGCCCGACTGAAGACTCAAAGGCTCCCACAAGAAGCTCCCAGAGCCAAGGGGACTTGATAGTTGAGCTGTGTCGCTTGAGACTCGTGAATAGGGTCAGTGATTTTGTGTTCCTGTTTAATCTTTGTCCTTTGCCAGTACTGTGTCCCTCAGATCTTTCAGAGAGAGACAGAAGCAGGGATCATGGGACACAGAACAACAGATGGCCGCCTCTCTAAAGAGCAAAGATAAATCAAGTTTTTGAGGTAGTGAAAATTATATCAAGGTGGTTTTACTACTGGAGGGACTCCTTGGTCCTGAAGGTGAACAGCAGCCGTCAGGACCACAGTAAGTTTGAAAACATCTGCGTCTTCATGAAATCTGTGCTTTTTAATTTACATTGTGGCAATACATGCAACACAGGTGATACAAAAAAATAGGAGCAGTTATTAAGGAACCCATGAGGAACAACCTGAATATTTTATGAGGGGTTCCTGAATCGGCCTGATCTGAGGATAAGATAATAATTTGGATGCATTGCTACAGAATATACTGTAATGTTATGTAATGACTAATTCATAATTACACTACATGGACAAAAGTATTTGGACATGTGGCCATTACACCAACAGGGCCTTTAAAGACGTCACAGTCTAAATACATAGACATCAATATGGAGTTGGTCCCTGCCAATTTGTATAACAACCACTTTCTTCACAAGTCGTTCCTGTTTAAGTTGTAACTGAGGTTTACTTGAAGAGGCACGAAAATAGTTGGATAGTCATAAAGTATTGAGGAACTACTTTATAACTACTAAGTGGGATGTGTCATTTTGCTTGAGGGCGCACAAAAATAGTAACTAATGATTAAGTAATTAGTAATGAATGAGTCATTAATATTTTTGGCTGCTTCAGAGTTAATCAGGGATGACTCACAGTAAATTACCATTGCTGGATGTGAAAAGACTGAAAGACTGAAAATAGAGAACCCAGGGAATAGCTTTTTTCCTTTTTTAAAAAATAAAAGATTAGAACAACAACAAGTCTACAGTATGTCTGGAAATGTGGGCTGAAAATATTCAGAATTTGTATTTTCCAAAACCTGAAGAAGAGGTGCGACACTGACTGTTAAATGTGCTCATGTTTGATGCACAGCAGGTGTTAGCATGGCAGCCTTTTACCATCTGGATAACACATTCAAAATCATGATGTTCTGTATTAGCTGGACAGCACCAGCCAAGATAACACATTGGCATGGTCCCTAACCATGTTCATGTAATTCTCATTTAATTACTTTAGCATTAAAGATTTGGAAGTGAGAAGATTTAGAAGCTCTATTTCTCATTTTCTACATGGTAATTGGCATATCTATTCTGAATGCAAGCACACTGGTTGGATGTTCATGCGCTCAGCAGAGCTGTTCGGTGTGTGCATTGACATAAAGCAAAGAAATATCTTAGAAACTTTCATAATTGGGAAAAAATACATTGATATACAATCATCCAACTGCCAATTTCCGTAAAAAATCACTGATTCAGGTTACTATATCTGCTCTGCCTGTGTGCTTGTGTTAATCCTTGCAAATCTGACATATACAACCAGAAACATATACAACCAGTTTGAGACTGAGTGCCTACAAAGTTGTATGTAATGTAAACTAGAGGAATATCCTTGGCAGAAAGAAAAAAGATATAGTGAGATCGTAGAAGAGAAAAGTGGAAGATGTGTTGCAGCTTTCATTTCATTTAGTTGTTCAGTCTTCAAAGAACTGATTCCCCAAAAGAGAATTTGCAGGGAACTAATAGCTGTGGGCTTCTTTGAAAATTAGGATTCTGCCAGTGTTTTGATGACATACAGTACACAACAGCACATTATGAGAGAAGAAAAAAAGTGAAAAATTACACAACTACTACTGCCATTAATATGAAAGGACAAATACATTTGTTGGATTTACTGCAGCTTGTGTGCACGTACAGTATAACCCAACATGTGCAGTGCATCTGTATGCATGACCTCTGTGTGATCATACTGTAGAAAAATGTAGAAGGAACAGTAGAATAATTTTTTGACAAAAAGGTACAAGGTAGTATGAAAACGGGGGTTAATCACTCTGGCTCAAAGTGCGAGTTTGGTTGAGAAGAAAACACAGTGAATGTTCCCCCTCCATTAATTAAGCTTCTGAGCAGTCTTTGTATATTAATATAATAACATCCTCCTACCAATTCTGTACGCCTCCACAAAGTGAGAGATATGTCAAGATACAGTAACAGACAATACTGGTGGTAAGAGTGCATTTTATGCCAAGCAAATGAGACTAATTTCCAAGCACATTAATGCAATTAGGGATGCAAATTTCTCTCCTGATGATATTTATGAACAGCGAGGCTACATGAAATGCTGCAACCGAAGTCTGCTACCGTTGCCGTTTGACAAATTTAGGGCATTGTTGATATTGCATTTGACAACTGAAGGTTGGAGAGTCAATGATTTTACAGCATGTTGTCAGGCTGCCACTGTCCATCCACATGGAGAGGGAGATGGAGCTACTGAGAGCCAACAGGTAGGGCAGGCTGGTTACATTTTTGCTTCAGTTGCCCAATGTGTAAGAGTCAGCATCTTTCACTTGCAACTGACAACTGAGGAGGTGGTTTTATGTCCTGACTATAGATAGCCTATGCTAAAGTATAACCACAAATAAAATATCATTATGACCAATAATGTAGTTTGCAGTATGCAATTAACCCCCCCACCCCCCTTAATAAAACATTCTATTAAATGTAAAGCTTGCTGTGTTTACTTTCAATAGGTGGGTATGATGAAAAGCTAAGCCACAAAACTGAGACCCACTGCAGTCAGTCTGTGAGGGTTTGGCACACAATGCATGCTGCTACTGTTGCACGAGCTCTCTGTCAGTTAATTAGTTATGTACTTTAATTAACTTTATGTCAAAATGTGCTTCAAAAAATGTTTTCTGCACTCCTTTGTTTGTAAAAACAATATAAATATGTGGTAATAAACATGACTGAGCTGATGACAGTGGTGACATTGCTGCACTCACATCCACCTTTCTGAAAATGCTCGTCTTTGTCTGAAACCTGACAAAGTATGCAAAGTCAGTAATGATACAGCTCTGGACCCCAAAGTCACCTCAAATTATGTTTTTTGTGAATTTATCTTCACTCTGGCATCTTCGTGTTCACTGAACTATTTACGAGTACATTTGGTCCGTAGGCTGATCAAAGGCCTCAGACTTGAGATGGTTTTAATGAGAGCTTCCAGCAGCCAATTATTCAGAATGACCTAATTGCATGGGCATACCACACACACACACACACACATACACACATAAACACACACTTCCCATATTCCTTTTCCCTCTGTTGCTTTATCTTTGCTTGCCTATCAATAATTATATGCCTGTCTCTCTCCTCTCTCCTTTCTCAGTCAGATTTCCCGCCTGCTTTATCTTTGCTACATGCTTCAATGTGTATGTATGTGTGTGTCCAAGAGGGAGAGAGAAAAAATGTTGATGGATCTGATCGAAAAAGCACAGATGCCTGTCAAAGAATAACAAGCATATCGATCCCAAGCCAATTTACGTGCTCCTCGGAAATCCCACTTCAGCTATTTATGTAGATTTGCTGCACCTGATTAAACTAGAGGTTAGAAAAATACATTGGCGCAACATGGCGGTAATGAAACTAACTTATACAGTATTAGAAGCTTATGTGATTCCTTGCTTCTTAGTTTAATACATTTCTGAATTATGCAGTATGATAGGGCAGTATGGCCAGAAAGTAGTTTTCAAAGAGAGTGCTGGACTGTAACAGTGACTCAGTGCTTTTGTACTGTAAATAATACAGAAGTGGAGATCTGATTTAGCCCCTGCAACAATGTGATGAAAAGAAACTTTAAGTCAGCTGTAATGAAAAAGTCCCTGCCAACAACTACTCTCAACCAAATAATAATTTCTTCACTTGTTTTATTTTCCATTACAGTCTCTTGCTACAGTGTGCTCGGTTTGTTTCTCTGAATTTTAGATTAAACTGAAAATGATCTCCTTTTTCACTATGTTTCTTATATGGTACAGCGGCTGAGAGAGCTCATTGCGCAGCAATTAAAGAAAACAAATGGACAAACCACAAGAAAATTCCAGAAACATTAATATGACAGCACATGTGCAGTATTTAGTAAACTGCAAATACACACCCCATGGAGTGCCCTATGGTGGCTGCCCCCTAAACTCAGAGAACAAATTTCACAGTGATGTACTCAGCGTGATTTTATGTGACAAATAAAGCTTTTTTTCCATAAAATGAAGTGCACTGAGCTCTCTTGTGCCCCACGTGAGAGCATATAGTCTAGTCTCCAGAAAGCCATGAAGACTGTTGAGATGATGGACAATACAAACAAAAGATATTTGACATTAACTGCACTTTTTTGTGCAATGAAGCCATCCTTCAGTGGATGTAGTATTATAGTTTACCTCTACTAAGTGCCAGTAGTTTAGCTAATAAAACCACATGAAGCAAAGTCTGCTTTGCTTTCCAAACCTTGTAAAATTCTCAAACTTTGCCCACTACCTATTAAAGTTTTAGTGCTGTTGATGAAAAACTTGCTGAGCTCACAGCGTTTCTGGCTGTGAAGTCACACGTCATTGTCTTTTACCACAGATAATTACTCCCATTGCTGCCCTTTTATTCTGACCTCAGAGTGATGGATGCCTCTCTCCTTCCACACATAACAGCTCTGTTTGGTTGCTCATTCTGAAGAATCACCGCTATAATTCTTAAATCATGTGAGTGCAGCTCTGCAATAAAGACACATGTGCCCATAAGAGTGGCTTGGGAAATTGATTTGTGAGCATCAGGACAAAAAGCAAGGAATGTATCAACAACAGAGCAAAGAAGGTATGTGTTAGCGAGCTGCTATCTCCATCTCACTGTATAAATATACATGCTAGATATGTAAATGATCCTGATATGTATGCAAAGCTCAGTCCAACCATTTGTTTTCACTGCTTTCGCTGTCAGGATAGCAGCAAAAAGGCAAGTGCTTGCCATCTACATCTGTGCTAGCTGATGCTTCAGTGTCAGCGTATGTGTGAACGAGTACATGCATGTGCGAAAGTATGCTTTTCTGTGTGGGCATGTGAAAATGTGTAGATGTGTGTGTGTGCCTGGCAGCTGCGTAGATGGTGGATCAGGGTTTTGTGTAAAATGACGTGATATGTTATAAACACAAATCTGTCAAGTTCAAACCACCTGTCCCATGTCCTGTTTTCCCCCTTCTCAACCATGTTTTACAAGACCAAGAGCAGTTTACTTGTGATATTTTGCAATTATTTACTCAATAGTGAGCCAAGCTATGACTATCAGTGTGAGGCCAGTGGCCACAGGAGAAAGTTACTGCAACAGCAACAAGTGCAGAAAGCTGACCTTAACATAAAAGATAAGGCTGGATGTGCGGTAGATGAGACCCCCTCAATAAAAAAGTGAACATTGTTTTTTTGTTTATCAGCAGATTTGGATATGTTCTTCATCTGCTGTTTCAGCATATCTTTTAGCTTTGTCAGATGCCAGCCAACTCTGCCTCAGGCCTGACAGTGCTCCAACACGCACAGCTCATCCAGATGATGTACAGGATGTGTTGAGAGAACCATCCGAGTTGGACAGTTGGACTTTTTTTTCCTGAGTTAAAAAGTTGTATAATGAGAAAGAAACTGTATGTCAATGTGGAGGACTTTCATCGATGATGTAATCTCAACTGTATTGTGGCTGGGGCCTCTGCATTGCATAATAATTCTACATTCTACACTGAATTACCTCAGCCTCCGCTGCTCCTCATCTCCCTCATTACTCTCCAGACATTTTTTTGTTGCTCCAGAGTTTTTAAGACATCCTCTCCAGCCACTGTTTGATAACTTTCTCTTATGGCCAAACCATATGTTTTTGCAGCCAAAGTTAAGATTTCCCTGCAGGTTATACCGACTCACTGTCTGTCGGCCTTCTCCTTTTGCTGTTGTCCAGTCAGCCTCTATCACCTTCTGCAGCAGGACACTACAGTCTGCATTAGGACATCACACTTAGTGCTCCAAGTGTGGTTTCCTAATGGCTTGTGATCTTCTCTTATGCTCGCTGCTATTCTGACCCTTCAGTGTAGTATTATATTGTTAATATTGTGGTCAAGTTCCTTTTCTGATACAATAAACAAAATTGTAAGCATCTTCTGTACCTTTCACATCATGTTGGTAACCATGAACAGGTTTAAACAAAAACTTTATAGTATTGTGATTAAAGATTAAAATTAACCTTTGCCCTCATAAGAAGTGTTCTTATCTATAACCGTACTCTAATGGTGCTCAGCAGCTAATTTGCAGCCAAATTAGTACTGGACAAATTACCCGTGGACCTTGTGTGATGTGTAATAACTGCAGCAGTTGCGTTCTTAATCCCATTTTAATCTGTCATCTGCAATCTGTAGTGCAGCTACATTCTCCTGCTGTCACTCATTCTTCTGCAGTCCACATGTATTACTGTTATTATTGCTATTACTCCAGTATGTCTTTACATAACAAGTAGCTGTTAGAGGCTTTATTAATATTTAAAATCTCATATGTAGAATCTGTAAGACTGCCTGAACTTTGGTTGTTTTATTTGATCAAGGTCTGTGTTTTGATTATGTAAAGAAGATTGTTCTGTCATGTTTGTTTAAACTTAAATTAATTTCAAAAATTGGATCTTTCTTATCCTTTGAGGATTTACACAGGCATGTCCATGCCCCCCCGACCCCCCATCTGGATTTCTGTATTGGACTCCACACAGGTATTACTCAGGATTCTCGCAATTGCTTTCATTTAGTTCAACATGCTGCTCATAGGATTATCTCTGGTTCGAGAAAACAAGATCATTTAACACTAAATCTGGCCTCCCTGCATTGCTTTTCCGTTCATCTTTACACTGATTTTAGCATTGCATTGTTGAGCTTCAAAGATTTACATGACCGTGTTGAGATATACTAAAGCCTTTTGAGCTTGGGCGCCTTCAGAGATCGACTGATAGTGGTTTTCTGATCGTTCCCACAGCCTAACTGTTGACAAAGGGCTATTGGGCTTTAGCAGTCTGTGCCCCCAAAAACTGGAATCACTTTGTTTCTAAGATTAGGTTTGCTGAAAAATTCTTAAAAGCATGTAGATGGAGAAGATAAATGATAGCATGGCAGCCTTTTTAAACATTTGACTTTTCACAGACTGAATACTAAAATCTCGCTGGATAGTGCAATATTATGTTATGATTGCATCACATAATGTTTGAGATTGGAATGTGTCTATAAATGTAACATAGACAAGACATACATGTGAAACTTAGCAGCAAATTTCTAAATCTCTCTCTCTCTCTCTCTCTCTCTCACACACACACACACACACATTAGTTCCTCAAATAATTTCCAGTTCAGTGAGAAAATAATTTAATTCAAACAAACAGGAGATGGCTTGAACTCTCAAAAACACATTTTGGTCCGAATAGCAGGCGTTCTATGAATACTAAAATAACTATGGAAATTCTTTACTCTGAAAAAGTGGGTTCTGTGTAATCCATTCTGCATTACTGTATAATATATTTCTACAGGCCTTATTGTATGTGTCTGAGAAGTAAGATCTACATTCCAGTACATGAGATTTTAGGTCCTTCTGGATAGTCCATTCAACCAAAAGATTAATTACAGTGGAGAAAAAAAAAGGCAGTGTTACCATCCAGATTCTAATTATTTGATCCATTATTGGACTCAAATGAGCAGCCTACATGACAATCCCATTAATTATCATTCTCTTTAAATGGACTAATTACATGATGACTTTTCCACTTTTCTCCTCACTGAGGTCCTGCAGAGCAAAGTTCTTTAATTTGTTCTTCGCATATTGATGCAGCTGATGCTATTACTTTAATTGACTGGCAGAATGATTGATTCCATTGTGCATTAGAAACTTGATTTGTGTGAGTTATGTCGTTGCAGATAGTAAATGTAGCCAATAGCCATTAATCCTGCCAAAAATCTATTTCTCATTCAAGGATCATATGCATGCAATGGGTAGCAGTTAAAAGGCTTTAAACCACCAGCTATGACCTATTAATACTTTTATTCTACATTCAGATGGGGTATAAAACTAGTATGAAATGTTGAAAGGTCCCATAGATACAATATAGTGCTTGTTGGTTGGGCTACATTTTACATGGCGGTCGATCATTTAAAACTGTTGTGCAGGAGGAGCAGATTTTTCAAAATAAAATGTTCCTTTTGTTCTGCTTTTAAAAACAAACGCATGCCATAGCATTTAAATGCCATCTGGATTTATGACTCCTGCTCTGTAATTCAGTTCCCGTGTCCAATCTATAACCTCCTATCAGTCATGATGGAAATTACTTGCTAATTTTCTCTCATTGCAGCAACCAGAGGAATTCAACATCTCGATGTGACAGACAGACCCTATTCTCTCCCTCTTCTACATCTTGCATTTTCATATTCTCATATATTTATTTTCTCAAATGAATTGTCTGCCAGGGCTGCTATGAAGCAGAAAATATGTATGAATTTGACTTGAAAGCTAATAAACATCCTCAAAAGTATGAACAGTATGCACACAAACACAAAAATAAAGGAGAGAGGGAGGGGAACAGGAGAAGAAGGAGAGGGAAAAAAAGAGTGTGACTGAGAAACAGATCAGTGAAGAAGAGAAATTCCATTATCCACTCTTCTGGCAGAAAACATCATATCATTTTTGCAGAAAAAGGAATAGCACTTGCATGCACTATGCTGTTCATTAGCATTTACTTCCCACAGCTAAAGAGCGTTGAAATGGACCAGTAAGTCACAGAGTCCCCCCATCAGCGTGCAACTCTGCAGTACACCTACAGGGAGAGGCTAGACTACACTGGATCATTTAGTTTCCCAAGATGAAAAACTGCAATACATTTACAGAGACAGAAATAAACCATATGCGACATGCATTAAAACGCACATTAACCGATCATAATTTCATATACTGACATTAATACTGGAGGTGTAGCCTATGAGACTTAAATGGACTGATCAGAGTACTTAATATAACAAGCATAACTATGTAGTTTTTTCTTTTAGGCCTGTCTCATAGCCTTCTTTTGTTTGAATATTCCTTCCCCATTTTTGGCATCATTTTCAAATATCATTTTTAATGCTCTGGGCAGAAATCTGTTCAGCTCCACTGTAGTAGGGTGGTGGCAGAAGTCTGATGACAGCATTTCTTGCATTTAGGATTAAAGTGAAGTCCCCAAATGTGATTCAGCAGTTTTAATTAGGCGCACAGACAGACACTCAGCTGGAGCCCCAAAACACTGGCAGATCTCTCTCCCCCTCTGTGACCACTTCTGCTGCTACTAATACTAATTAAGTGATTCTTCAGTTGCTTCTGTACTCATTCTGTTTGCTCAGCAGCAATGGTGCTCAGCATTCAGACAGTTTGTCCGTGTCTCTCTCTGTCAAATCATACTGTATGAGCTTTACTGCCATGAATGTTAAGGTTGGAGAACTGAAGAAGCAAAACTTCTCATCACTGAATACTAAGAAGATTTAAATAAATAAAAATGGAAGAAACGGCTGCTCCCAGATGTCTGGCCCTACCTCTGCTATCAGACTGTGGCATTTCTAGACAGAGTCAAACGCAAAGATAGAAACAGGACTAGAGGTGAAGTTCAGAAAACAAAATCTTTTGTTGTCAGGGTTACAGGAGGACTCAGCAGCTGCACCTTCTACTCTGGTGGACTGCTCACTATTGAGACTTACATTTATACAGCCTTTTTTCACAATAATGTGTGCAAAATTCATAGAACTGTGGATGAGATGATAAACTACCTTTGGGATTTAAGATTTGATGATAACTATGATCATCATCATAAGCAATAATGATAAAAAAAAAAAAGTTGTCAGCTGTTAACCCATCTTATCAGTAATCCAAATATTAGCCCACATTTACCTGCCTGAGTTCTCTCTTAATTTTGTGTTTGGAGGAGACGCTCGCTCAGCTTCTTCTTCCCCTTTGTCCACTTTTTTCACTCGCTGCTCCTCCTGCCATTTTGGTGCTGCACCTAGAAAACCACATCAACAATGTAGAGAAGCTATAGGATGCTTACCAAACACAGAGAAAGTACTTAATAACATCCTAACAGTCACGTAGAAGCCACTTCACAATCGCCTTAAAAGCATGAAACCGCTTGCCAGCAAAGAAAAGTAAAATCCTACTCAGCTCATACAGAGTGAACTTCGGATTGTGTATGTTGCCTTTCTAGCTGTAGTTTGTGTGAAAGAGAAACAACCTTTGAATCAGAGTGGATATACTTAAAGTGAGATGGCACAAAAATGCAGAGTGAGATGGATTTATTCCATTGATCTTCTTTTATTGGATCATTTGTTTGAGACAGAGTCCAGGGTGTACCCCGCCTCTCGCCCGTAGTCAGCTGGGATAGGCTCCAGCTCCCCCGCGACCCTGACGGATAAACGGTATAGAAAATGGATGGTTGGATGGATGTTTGAGACAGAGTGAGGAATGGAGGTAAAGGAGGAGGTGGAGCATTACAGAGAAACCTACAAAAATTTACCAAGAGATAGATGAAAGAGAGCTGAGGAGTGTGAGCTGTAGGGAAAGAAAGAAAGAAAGAAAGAAAGAAAGAAAGAAAGAAAGAAAGAAAGAAAGAAAGAGGCCAGCATCTTCAGAGCAGTCGAGCAGCAGGTTAAGACAGAGGCAACCTTCTGAGACTAAATGTGTTCTCCAGCTTTGGCGCCCCCACTGCCCACCATGTCAGCCCACACAATGTCTGCCTGGTCAACCATAACATTCGTCTCTGGACACACACACACACAAGCACGTACACGTTCACGCACAAGGTGCACACACTCTCACAGAAAGACTTCATTGCTCCTCTGACTTGCTTCGTGTTAGCTCCAGCTTCCATCATGATGAAAACGAGTGTAGGCTTTTGTTCCCACCCAGGGGAATTGACGCTCTTCTCCTTCACCCTACTTTCTTTTTTCTTTTCCTCCTTTTCCCTCATTAAATAAATCCATATAAGTGGTTGCAGTCAGATCTCTTCTGATTCTTTCCCATTGATTTCTCCCTCTGTCTCGGTGTCTCTTACCATTGTGTGTTTCTTCTTCCTCGGTGCCAATCACTACTTCATTAATTGAACCTTAAGGACACAACGTGCAACCACAGTCATAATTTCGACCAGCATACTGAACAAAGGGACGTTAACATATAATTACACATGGCTTGGACCCGGAGGCGTGATTTTTTTGAACATTTTCAACAAAACCCACGTGAACCCCGGAGAGCTAAATCGTGACTGAACCCAGGACCCTCTTGATGTGAGGCAACAGTGCTAGTCGCCAGAACAGAAATAAAAAGGTATTTAATAATAGTACCCTGTTAGTGTCATTACACATACTGCTTGTACTGGACTTTTTAAGAAAGAATCCCCTCGGGGATAAATAAAGGAATTCTGATTCTGATTTCTTTTTAATCTTTGATTATTGTGTTTTTATTAGAATTTATTGCATGGCTTTTTATCTTAAGCCTGTGGATACTGCTGCAATTTGTGAATTTCCCTTGGGGATGAATAGAGTATCTATCTATCTATCTATCTATCTATCTATCTATCTATCCATCGTGTTCCTGACAAAACTAATTGTCTAAGATTAGCTCTTTAAATAACCTGGGCCAGAGAATTTAACAAGGTTTTAATACATTTCATTCCTGAGTGAGTGATTGACACGTAAAAAGCTGTGTTGTTAAGAATGAGGGGTTTTTTTTCTTTCCAAAATTAGATCATTATGTGCTGTGAAGCTGCATTTGTGACCACATTCAGCACCTCAGGAATGGATGAAACGCTAGAAATTTCAGGTTTGTGTCTCACTTTAAGGGGAACCACGGCCACATTTTTCAAAGAGATCAGCAACTACTGAATGTGTGATGCTGCCTGATGTAGCTGCCTGCTTCTCGCTGGAGCTGAGATTATGCAGTCTGTATCCCCATATGGGTCGGCCCTGCCCCAGAAAAACAATGTGAAAAGGCCGGTGTATATCAGCAGTTTGGTAAACAACCTCCTAATTAGACTCATTGATTACATACACCTGGCTCAGTCAGCCATGAGATAACTTTGTCTGAGAGGCCAGCCAACATTCTGTCAGTCCAGAAATGTTCATACTGTAGCCCTGGGTATGACGCAAAGCCTGAATGAGTGCGACTAGAGTGATAGCTGCATCGTGTTGCTGTGGGGGATAAATATGTTTTACCCAAATCTCTCTTTGATCACAAAAACATTTATTCTCTGAAGGCAACCAAAGGGGAACAGCAACAGTTATTAGTTGTCCAACTACATAACCTCCAGTTCTGTTTCCCACAGGAAAATTAAAATAAATAAATAAATAAATAAAAATGGAGCATAACTATGATAAACATAATCATTCGACATTTTGGGCATTCATGCTTAACAAAGGGTTGAGACTTTGCATAGACAGAGATGAATTTCTTGACTTATGCTAGCCATGGTACAAGGTTAGCAAGTCCTCCAAATTAAATAAGAGGACAGGTCATTTGTCATTGCCTTCCAAAACAACACAACAAGTGCTTTGCTTTTTTTGGCAGGATTACATAATTTGTCACTGCTTTCCAAAGCTACAAAGTAATATACCCTCAGTCCCTGACTTTGTCAGGCAGACTGGGCTCAAACTAATGCAGTCCAATGCAACAGTCAGTTTATAATCAGTGTTTTGTTGGAACTGTTTTAGAGAGGAATTGATTCAGCTGTGGTCATTATGGAGGGTACAGTTTGTGCTGTTAAAGTGTATTGTATCATACTGGCAGGTGTTTCTAGTATTTTGACCACCTAATCTGTATCAGTGGGGATAGGCTTAATGACAGAAACACCTCTCTCCATGTAACTGAACTGGCAACCAAGTGAAAGATTGTTTCATATAAGATTTCTGTTTCTGTTTTGTATTTCTTTGCAATGTAAAATGTATGTATGTAAAATTGTTTAAAAGAAAACAGCACTGTTTGTCAAACTGTGATCTGCTATGTCCTCCGAAGGTTTGTTATAATAATGTCACGCCACTTCCATCTTTGTTCCTTGTGGACTTTAGCCGGACTTTTAGCTCTTCTATATGTACGTGAGAAAAACAGAAATCCTTGAATCTCTGGCCCTCACACTGATATCCAGTAATAGCAGGAAAGGCCATACCAGTATATTTGGATATTCTTGGAGACATGTCAGTAATAACATAAGATCTGGAGGCCTCTAAACCTGTGTATCTGAGTGTATGTAAATGTGTGCGTATTTGTTAGTCTATGTGTGTGTCTGTGTGCATTACTTGTGTTGTGGGGACATAAATCTGTTTACACAGTCTCACTGTAGGATTCGTCTTCCTTTTGGGAACAAAATGTAAGTCCCCATAGCGTAAATCATGAAAGTTTAGACTTTAAGACTTAGGGTCATGATTGGGGTAAGTCTCCAGGAACTTAACATAATGTCCTCTGAAGTGATTCAAACATGACTGTGTGTGTCAGAGACTCAGGTAACTGGGCCATTGTTGCTACATAGATAGGCAGCTAGCCTGCTGCCCTGAAGCCAGCAGCAGCATAAAAAGTGTCACAGCAGGAGAAAATTACCCATATGAAACAAGTCATTGTTTTATTCAGACTGATGAGTGCTATCGGGAACAACAAGACTTCGTTTCTCTGTCTCAGAGACGACAGGCCTCGTTTTGGCAGAGAAAATATGGCTGGTCTCCAAATCTTGTGTGACATTCAGAGGAGTTCTGCGGTGCCTGTGGACACTCTACTGGCCTATCCTCCCGCTTTCTGGCCAGTTGTAATGTTATGGGTATTTAGCCTAGCCATAGCTGCCAGGTAAAGTACACAGTGTCAGTAATATGTGTACATTTTTCTGAATATTGCATAAAAAATGTTGCTTAAAAGATCTTAAAAATATTCAGCTGACCATGAGGTTATTATGTAAGGACTTTGGCAGCACAGTAAATTCAATTTCAACCATGTCCATTTATGTTAATAGTTATCGTAACAAAACATTTTTTTAGACAACGAGCAAAGAGTGAATTAAGAGGTAAATATCCAGTATAATGGGCTTCCCTCCTGCTGCAGAAACCAATGACAGCCAACAGCACACACCTAATTACCAGAGTGAGTAGGAATGCTTTATTGCGATCAATAGTGCTACTTCACAGGTTGTGTGTATTTTACAAATAGCTTAACTCCATAGGGACTGATCTGTTCCTCCCTTCCTCTAACAGAAGGCCATAAGAGCAGCACTCCCAGCCTTTTCTTCACATCTATCAAAACCTGACCTCACCCTCACCTCTTTTCTCCAGTTGTCTCCTCTCCTTTGCATAGTTTTTGTCTTATTTTCTAATTCCGTGCAGTTACATTTTTGCCTCCTCAAACAAGTTCAGTCCTCCAGACATGTTAACATTAACTATACTATGCAAAGCACTTTCCTCTGTATTACTGCACTGTCCACATGTTTAAGTCACATCTGCAACATTACACAGCTTCATCCCTCTATATTGTACTGCCCCCACATTCTCCTCCTCCTCTCGGCCATCTCATTATGAAAGCTAAATTAACCATGGCACGTACCTTCGGAGCATGCAGCAGTTTTACAGTGCCATTGGTCTCGCCTCACAAATACTCCATCATGTAATTGAATATCAAGTCTGCTGGGGCCCTTCATAATTGACTGACCCTCTGCACACACGTAATTGCCCACACAGATGCATTCGTGCAAACAGAAACATGCAGATGCGTTTTAGTCGGCTGTCTGATGCTTTTATCTACTGCGGCTTACAGATAGTGCGCAGCTTCTTGCTTAAGGGAATCACATATGGGTGCTGCTGAGTCTGATGCCAAATATGGGCGGTGAGGATGGTGTTTCTGGCTGCAAACACTACACTACACTATACACTGCTGCTTGCTCATACTACATATACACAAGACCCCTGGCAGTAGGTGAGACAGAAAGTCTTTCGATTGAGTTGAGTTGAGTTTATTTGATCTTATCAGAAGGAGGACATCACATTTCACACAACTTCAAAGAAGGATAACGCAGTAAAGCCCAGGAGTTATTTCCATTGTGGTCTTTGATGTAAAGTTATAAAAGACAGGGGAGTCCGGGCTATATTATACCACAAAACCAACACAATTAATACCAATATCACCGTCATAAAATCACTCAAAGAGCACTGTAAACAACCAAACAATTACATACAGTTATTAACCCTACATTGTCTTCATTAACTCTTAGATAACAAACAAAGTACCTGTCCATTCATTCAAATTTGAAATAACATAGGAGATATAGAAAAACTGAAATGTCAAACTCACAGCTGAATCTGCTTGGCTAATAACAACAAATATTGGCAGTTTGTACTCGCTCTCTAGACATATCTACAATTCCAGAATGTGCATACGCTTTGAATGTCGGACATGCACATCTGTATGCATTACTGCACTTTAGCCTGGCTGTAATAACAAAAGGGCAGCCATTATTCTAATCAGGTTTGTCCACTTTACATATTGGGGTTTCCTGAGGTTTGTCTTTGATTTCACACTGACTTTTAAAAGGCTTTATAGTATCACAAACCCTAGTCTATTTTGCCATTAGTTGATTCTTTTCCGCAGCTACTGAATTTGGTTCATCCTGTTTGCCCAAAATCCACAAACACCTCTAAGCCTTCCTGATGCCACACGCTGCCCCCTACGTTCAGCCTCCAGTAATACAGTCTGCACAGCCAGCTGTGGTGTAATTAATTTCTCATTAGTGTTGGCAATAATGATTATCTCACAATCTTGCTTGCCCTTTCCTTCTCTCTCTCTCTCTCTCTCTGTCTCACTGCTTGTGTGATTGTGTACCTTTTTTTGGCCCCACCCCCACCACCCCTCCATCTCACCCTCGCTGCTATGCCCTGCTGGAGGGAAGTATTCATAAAAAATAAAGCAAACAAACAACAATTAGCTTCCTGTTGACATGGAGAATGGTAGACTCATCTCCTGCAAATTACCCCTCGCTGAGGAATGGGCAGCTGAGACGTTCACTTTAGGTGTTCTTTAATGAACCGTCTACATCGAAGTTAATCATTTACTGGCACGTAAGCAGAGCCCCCAATGAAACCGCAGCTATAAACACACACACACATAGACACAGACAGTAAACATGCAGGACAAAGCAGCATCAACAGCAATTCAGCTAGACATAATAAGGAGAGAGATTAGTGTATGCAATCATCAGAATTGAACATTTTAAACTAAATGCCAAATCAGCTTGTCTTGACCAAAAAGTCTTTCACAACAACTCAATGTGCTAAAGATTTATCCTATGTCTGTGTACGCCCATAATTCCGTAAAGATATAGTAATATCTTGTATCTTTCAAGTATCCATGATGTGATTTTTATTATGATTAGAAAAACAGGATTTGGCATAAACGAGACACCATGTCCTCATGTCTGGGTCCAAATGTGCAGTCATAAGCTTTGATTGAGTTTTTACTCACAAATGTCTGAAGATTTTCTAATTGTATGAGTTAATATGATCTCCTTACTTGATACTATTAAGACACTGTGGGAAATACAAAGTTTTAATATCATCACATTTGATGCATAAGAGCATGAGACTCTGTTAATCTTGTGTTTATGAGTTAATGTGCTTCTCGCTCTCTCACTGCACGACATTCATCTACTGCATATTTTATTGCTATTTCTCTTCCCTCACTTTGCTTTGCTTCTTCCCCTCATCCATACTATAAGCAGTACTCTCCATCGCTCACATTGCAGAAATGTTCCAGATAAAAGTTAGACTTTGATCGCTCTTTGACTTAGAGCACAGCTCTGCTCCTCACTTCTCATCTAACAGATTTACGATTTCACCAGGCTGAACCACAGTCTAATTTCAGATCAGCTCAGAGCTTCTTTTCCACTTGCATTATGCATCACTGAAAGCTGATGAGCACTTTATGCTTCTTCTTCTTGGATACCAAGTGCCATGACAATGAAGTAGCTCACCATACACAAGTTAGACCTTGTATAATCAACATTTGTGCAATGGCACATTTTGTTTAAAATATTGTTGGTAAATGGGAATTTTTGTTGTGAATTGTATTAGATATTAGGATTTAATCAGCAGCATTGTCTTTGACTTGCCTAAAATGTTCAAAAGAAATGGAATAAATAGAGGGCCCGATTTCTTCAAACTGAACCACTCCAAAAGGTGAAATACTATTGATTTGGTTTGAGTTGTGTTTTTTTTTTCCAAGTCTCATCAATAATAGTCAAATCAAGGCCATAAAAGTATTTATTTACCATTTCAGTTCCCACTGTGGTTTAACCTTTCTTCATTTGGTTCAGTTTGGACAAGAAATGAATTGCTTACATTATCTGATTCACATCAGCTGCTTCATCAATCCTCCATAATCAGCAGTTCATTCATCAGGTTCTTGGCTACCAGCTAACAGCATCATTCAAATGTGCGTTTGTGCGTGTTTATAAAGCAGCCTTCATACCCTGATACTCACATGAAAATAGGATTAGACTTGTTGAGGGTCAGTATCATCTTCTGCATTTCTAGAAAAAAAAAAAAACTTGTTAAAGTCTCACTTTTATTATTACTTATAGAGGACTGAATATTTCTTAAGATTTTTGAAAATCCTAACAATTTCCTTTTGTTTTCAAAGAAATAGAAGAAATGCAGTCCAAAGCATTCCAATCACATCTAAACTACATATAATCCAATTAAAGGTTAAAACTCCCAGCATCAAGCCATCTTAATATTTTAACACCTGTCTCAAGATGAATCATAATATCAATTAAATGCAATCCCATCCCTTCTTGCGTAATGATGCCTTTGAAATTAGAGAGACACACTTTCAGTCACTGAGTGCTCACTCCCTAATCGGGTAAACAATGGTGGGCCCTATTACAAGAAAGATCAACCTATTAGAGGGCCTGAGAGGCTGAGACCTTTACTGTTTTTTTTTCTCCCTCTGCTTCTGAAGTCAGAGCAAACACATTAAAATAATGAAATAAAAAAAATGTAATAAAATCCTGCATGGATTTGAGGAGGTGTTAATTTTGGAAACACATGGGCATTCAAGGATATAATGTCAAAGTGCACACAAAGACTGAAAAACAATTACAATGAAAAGGCGTGTTGGGTCTGTTACTGCACATTGTGTTCATGTTTCAGGGGAGAAGAGCTGAATTAATTTGAATGAACACTGTAAATGAGAGTATTCCACAAATGGTCAATGCTTGCACATACACTCCATCCTCTCTGCTGATTTGTTGGATGTGTCCACAAATTTTTGGGTGCATTTTCAAATGGTATGGGTTTGTGTGACGAAATGCATTTGTGTGTGTGTGTGTGTGTTTGTGTGCACATATGCAAATCAAGAGTCAGGAATGATTGCTTTTACTATAAATTATGATATATCTTAAATGTACAGAAAGATCCTTCCAATTATTTAGCTGCTATTGTGAAGAGCAGCTATGGTGAAAATCATCATTTGGATTCTGTTCTCCTCAGCTTTTCATTATAACAAGTGAAATTATTACATATTATAGAGGAAGACAGCCACATATGGCATATCATTATCATTACTGTATAGAAATTGCTCAACTGCGGAGTGGTGTAAAGAAATTAAAGCTGATTAAGGTTTGAGGCTGTGTCAGACCTTTAGAAAAAATAATTATGCACTCTTTCAGCTCAAGTGGCGAAAAATTAGGTATGCATGAAGGGCCATTATCCCCAGAGAGTGAATCAATTCTGCCCATAACACTCAAAATACTCAAATATGAGATTCCACATTTTACAGCATTTTACAGCAAATCAGGAGTCATGTATATAATGCAAATAATAAACAACCAAAAGAAAAGTGAAGTTAGAAGAAATGGATTCAGAATCAATATCAATGCAAATAATGAACAGAGCTAGTTTCAACACTTAGCTCTCTTACAATATATAAATCAATTAAAAAATCGTATGTCTTGTAATGATGTCGTGCTTTGTTGTCGAAGCTTTGGTTTTAACCAATCTTTGACTAAGATTTCCCCCAGGAACGGTGGCCCCAGGTAGACATATATTCATTTTCAAGCAGCATTCAATTTGTTAGCAACGGAGGAAGTCAAGTGACGTTCTAAAGTCCAGTACAGGGACCAGGTCACGATGACCACTGTTCCTTCCTGTATTCTACAGTTAGTCAACTTTGGTGTCCAACCTAATCAAACTTTAAAAATGAAATAATAATTTAGATAATAACAATAAAGAAGAAATGCTGTGTACTAGCAGCTTGTCAGCAAATATTCTCAATAGATGGTCTCCCAAAACTAATGTATAGTAAAGTACTGCACCAAAGGCACATTTATAGTTTTAGTATTTTTCTTAATCATGTAATGTTCAATGTTTTTTTTTCCTTGGACTCAGGCACCCAGGGATACACCATATTGTCCACAAAATCCATCAAACAAAACTTGCAGTTGTGAGACCCACCCTGAAATGATATGTTTGGTGTTTAGTGCCTCCAGTCTTGGTAAAGACTCATTTTATTTTTATTTTTTTCCTCTGTCAATGTCAGGGCTCACACTTAATAGATGGTTACAGTTTGCACACTCCTACATAAACTAAAAAAACAATAACACGTGTTTATGAATGTAGATGTGCACATTTACGTACTTTAATGTTTAGATGAACACTTGTCAATGCAAATTTCAATATGAATGCGCGCTCAGCTGTATAAGCATGCATCATTTGATCAGAATGGGTCTCACATGTGACAATCAGCCACAGCACGCACAGCTGTCAGTTTATTTGACATTGTTTTACGTTCCACCAAACTCACTGCACAACTTCAGCACGTAAAGGTTATTCATCCAGCAATGTCTACAAACAGAACATTCCCTGTTATTGACCAAGTCTGACAGCTAATCGTGCAATTTGCTGTGCTTGATTTTGAATTTGAAAGCATTAGAGAACACTGCGTTGTGCTCTGAACTGATCTTTGAGGCCTGTTCTTACAATAACCAGCAGCTCTGCCTCTCTGTCTGGTGGGTAATGGAACAAATAAATGATGCATTAAAGAGTTTGTGGGAAGAGAAGAGAGAGAGAGAGAGAGAGAGGTAGATGGAGGGAAGCTGGGACTGATGGAGCGACAAAGACAGACAGGAGTTGAGTGTAGTCTCCAGCGTACTTGAGCAGTATAGGTCAAAAGACAGGGAGGATTCAGGGAGAGGGGCACGATGAGTAGCTGATCGATCGTGGCTTTATCTCTTAACAGAGTAAGAGAGAGGATAGTCTGCTGACCACATTTCGAGCTATGAGACTGCAGAGTACAGACCTGCCATATACTGTAATACACATTCTTTCAAATAGAAAGTCGAGGAATTGATTTGAAAAACCGATGTGCACTGAACTTTCTACCGAAACTTATAAGAGTACTTCTTTTTACCAACGTAAGCAGCATGCAGTGAGCTATATAAGTCCTGAAGCAATATTATATTTTTATTTGACATTTTCAAGCAGTTTCACCATGGCAAGACTCCATGTACCTTGAGCGTGTAACTGTAAATGTTCTCAGAGGACGCATACACAGCATGGGCAAAGAGTTCATTCTTTATTGTTAGGGACACATTAAATATCTTTTAAAAATGTGCACATTCAACTGCCTCTTTGGGTAGAGGTTTTTGATGCATTATTCAGACACAGCTGACTGTGGGTCTCATTCCCAGGGTGTCAAATACAATGGTTTTATCATGTCTCTTTGCGTCTCATCCACATGCAGAAGGTACCCTTTAGTGTCTGTATGAGACGCACCAGGCCTCAAGAGCGATTGGAGCCAAGAGACATTGGAAAATAATGACAAATGAAGTGACATGAGCTGTTTCCGGCTGTTTTTGTACATCAAAACTTGTGGCCCACTAGAGAGCTAGTTGAGCTTGTGACTAGGAAGCCAGTGAAGGAGGATGTCCTTGTTTGTTCACTGGTTACTCCCGACTATTTGTGTCTACTAGGTGAGTTAGTGTGAACTTTAGACGGCACTGCTTGGGCCAGTCAAGTTCTTCAACATCAAACTCATCCAACCATGTCTTTATGGACCGTAATTTGTGTGCTGGGACTCAGTCATGCTGGAATAGAAAAGGGCCTTCCTCAAACTGTTGCCACAAAGTTGGAAGCATTGCATTGTCCAAAATATCTCAATATGTTGAAGCGTTAATATTTCCTCTCAGTGGAAGTAAGGGGCCCATAAAAAAACCCATCCAAATACTTTTGTCTATATAGTGTATATCGAAGGGATTATTCTTGCTACTCATTTTCAGTCTTTATCGTGAACATATCAGTTTTGCTCCAGTAAAAACACATTTCTAAAAATCTGTAAAGCATTGATCAGCTTTTCATAAAGTGTTGAATTTGTGCCATTCTTTGTTATATTTATTCAGAGTTTAATTACAATACGGCACTGCACCTTTAAAGAACAAGTTGCCAGTGTCTAAATTTACTTCATCTAAATACTATACCATCTACTCACACTAAAAATGTTTCATTAAGTGAGACTTATGGATGAAAACAGCTGTTGACTGAAATTTAAAACCCTTGATGCACACATCACAGGGACGCACACACATTCACCGCGAATAGTCGCACACCCTGTGTGTATTCTCAGCACGATTCCATAAACTCTCGTTAATCACCTGTGTTCCTGGTTGCAGTAATATCCCGATCCTCTGCACTGTCACTTGCTTCAGGTCTGCATTAAAGGGAACAGACAGGAAATAGGAATCTGTTCAACCAAAGTGTGCTGGCAAATTACAGTCTATTGCATCTGGCAGACGTTGGCTACCATGTTCACTGATGAAAATGAGATTGTAAATGAAGGCTATGGAGCTGAGGATGCAGAGAAATGGGTAAATACAATGAAATCCAAAGGACAGTTTTATTTATAGAGCTACATTTCCATTTGCTTTGCTCCCAAATAAGAAAAGGGTTTGAGAATGAAACTGAGTGTCCTGAGTGGCCCAGCGGCTTGTGATCGGAGGGTCGCCGGTTTGATTCCCCCACCGGACGGGCAGGAAAAATTTGGGTGTGGTGGAGTGATTAATGCGAAAAAATGCCCCCCCCCCCCTTTCATTAGCCAGCTGATGTGCCCTTGAGCAAAGCACTTAACCCCGCAATATGCTCCCCGGGCGCTTGACGCTGCCCACTGCTCCTGTGTGTGTTTCACTGCATGTAATTTGCCAGGTGTTGCATGTGTGTGTTCAACTAAGAATGGGATAAATGCAGTAGTCAAATTCAGTATGTGTATGTAAAAATATATATACTGCAATCCATGTCTATCTTGTTTAAATGTAAAGAAAGTCATTTCAGCAAAGACAAACAGGCTCCATACATGACAAAATTTACAACAGGAATCCATTGTTTTAATGAGGTCATTAAACTGTAAAAGATACACCCCTATGAGATGTATAAATTTCACATCTAGCCATAAAGTGAAGAAACATGATTTTACCAAGATTTCTGTTGCTTCCTCTGAGAAAGAGGGCACAGGGGTGATGTTATATATTGGTGTTGTCCTGTTGCTAAGGGCCTATACCAGCATGATAACCAGGGACTTAAGGGTCCTCACAACTGATGGAATATATATTAGATCACTTGAAATGGGAAAATTTGCCAACTATGCCTATATATAATCACGTCCAACAAATGTGTAGAACTTACCTACGCTCACACAGGAAAAAAATCCATTCAGGTCTCCAGTAATTCATCTTCTATTGTCAAAAACTGCCCTCTGCTGACCTCCAATCCAGCCCTTTCAAGTACAACACACATAATTTAAGCCTGTTTTAAGCCTGATATTTAACATATTCTTCTCTCTATTTTTGCATTTATAGGTATCTCTGGAACAAAGATTGGTTGTAAAATACAAGTATTGGAAGTGAAGCAGCATGTTCCAGCCCCCTAATGTACACTTGTGTGTCAAGATGAGACACACCAGGCTGTAATGTACCTCTGATGAAAACACACCTGCGTCAGCATCAGACGATTAGAGCAACAACACAATGCAATGTAGGTTACAAATGAAGAAAGTCCCAAGATGGGTGGAGGTCTGGACTGAGTGGTGCCCACACATGACTTTCACACAGGGGACCAGAGTTTGTGTCCCGTTAAATGGTAATATGTGCCACAAAGAGAACAGCATCAGTCTGAACAGTGGGAATTGCCCCAAGCCAGCCCAAATGGAGCTGCCCCAAGTCCAGCACTGCAAGCTGCTCCTAGGCCAATTGCTGTGATTGAGGTGAGAGTTCTATCCAATCAGCACATAGAACCTGACACACCTGAGCCCAATTCCCTGATTACATGCCTTGCTGCAAATTAATTCGGTTATCTGGAGCCTTTGGCAAACACTGTAGCATACAGACCACAGCGCTATCAGAAGTGCCCACAATTGGCTGTTCTTCTACCCACAGATTAGTCTTGTAGGCAACTTAACAGGAAATGGTCCCTTTTTGAGTTGGACCAGATGTCTTGCTTACAGTGCTCTTACTGCCTTCTCTTTTGGGTGCAAGAAGATACCTGTTCAGACAAGGAAAAAATTCAATTTGTTTTCCAGATTCTTTCTAAATTTGTGAGTGGTTACCTGGGTTGCTCCCCTGAGATTGTCCCAGACATGGTCTATGTAAGGCAATTTTCCAGTGAGCCTACACTCCTTCCTTTGTTTTATGTGGTGAGCTGTAGCTCATGGGCATTGATACTCTATATGTTCTTTATTTACACATAGAGCGTGAAAAATACTGTAGGTCTCTTCAAGTGTCATGAAATCTGCATGTCAATAGCTTACTCACTTGCCTCCTTATTTGTATCCAATTCACATGCAAAAAAAAAGCTGAATATGTGCATTCACAGTAAAATGCTACTAATAATATAATCTTGTTACCAGCTGACTCTCAGGATCAATCCCACACCTGTTCTCAGGATCCTCCACTCCCTCCTACTGTCCGGTTCAGCTCACCTTGCTGGTTCACTGCTAAGTGGAGTTAACGTGCCAAAATGAGCAAAATGACTAAACACAGACACTCAAAGCATCTCAACATTTCAAGACGAAAAGTTAATTTCCCACCTAACCCGAAAGCTGTAAATACTGCATCCCTGCCAGATCTCAGTCACTCTGTCTGTCTCTCTGCGTCTCTACATCCCTCCCTGTCTCTGCTCTTTGAAGTATATAAAACAGATTACTAACTTGGCAACTTAATTTTCCCAATCGTATCGTGCACCGAGCCTTGAGCAGTGCTTGATTTCCATAATGCAGAATTTCACACTTAAAACTCCAGATGAACTTTAACCAAAGTTGACCCAAAGTGTTTGCAGTTATAAGATGTGCTTATGATTAAGCAGAAAGTGTATCAATTTTGTATTTGATTTAATCACATGTATCGACACAAATATTCACTGTATGAAACTTACGTGATGAAACAAATGAAATACAAATCGACCTTGTAGAGCTCATTCAAACCCTGATGCATTTCGTCTCATCACTTAGCCTGACATTTATTTATTTATTTATTTTACAGTTCACATGCTTCATGTACCCTTCGCTAAGTGTGATATTTCAACATTTTTTTTTTTCAATAGAGAAACTGTCCATGTTTTGTGGTAATCTCTTTCTTTCATGCTGTTAAAACCCCTGTAAGTAAAATTGGAACAGAAATGGTTTTGGAAACCACTGACTTTTAGATTTACTCAAACACCAGGTGCAAGTTGTTTTGGACTCACAGGAGCAATCTTCATGTCCACAAAAAAGTTGGTGGAAACAAAGTTTCTGTCCTTACTCTGGAGGATTTGTGCCATCTTTCTTTGAGTACAGAAGAGCTCTCCTCTTTAACACACACACACACACACACACACACAGATTTGTTTTTCCATCACTTTTGGGGACATTACATAGACTTACATTAATTTCCTGCAGGTTTAACTGCCACCTAATCATAACAATAAACATTACTTGTCTAATCCTAACTCTCACCTTAACCTGAACCTAACTTCAGCCTAACCTTAAAGCAAGTCTTCACCCTAATATTTAATCATTTACATTGTGGGGACTTAAGTAAGTAAGGCAGGTCCTCACGATGTGACTTTATAAACAGATTTTTTTTTTGTCCCCACAGCTACAGAAATACACATACACACACTCACACTCTCTCACACACGCACATACACACATCTTGATTCACACCCTATTCCATTACCTCCCAAAGGAGCTGTTATGCAGATAATGAAGTCAGCAGTCCAAGGGATAACTAGTGGTTCTTCAGTGTAAACAAGTCACTGTCACTTCTGCTTTGGAATTCACTTCATTCTATCAAGTATGTCCTCTAAAACAGTCTGCAGGCTATAACGTTGGCAAGCTGGAGCAGTTTGAAACTTCGCTCCACTTCAACTCAATTGGGCCAATTGACAGGACAGAAAAAAAATGAAGCCAGAGAGCCAGAGAATAGCCACAACAAACACTCTAAAAGAGCATTTGCTGAAAGACAGAAAGAAATCTGGTATCCATTAAAAGAGTGTGTTTTAAGAAATGAAAGGTCAAAATCTAGTGTCTCCTACAGCCGTCCAAGGAACATTGCATATGTTTCTGCAAACAACGAATAAACTAAATTTGTACATCATACATATATTTACATTTCCACAATGTGTGTCACATCTAGATTACATGTTTACAAGCTGCAGAAGAAGTGTAAGACCCTGGTGAGCCAACTGCCAAGTGAGGGTAATTTTAGCAAGCTTTTAGACATTCTGCAGCCATCTTGTGTTGTCCTAAACCTAACCAAGTGGTTTCGTGCCTTATCAAACTTTAAACACAGCCTTGCAGCAGCATAAAACTAAAAAAACGGAAACCTAAAGTTTCAAGTTTCAATATAGCACACATAAAGTTTTGGCATGTCTGTGGTTTGCAGAAAGCATAATGCCAACATTTATTCTGGTGACTGGGACTTCCTGTCAGTTATCTCCCTCCTTTGCAATTACTGGATATGAGGCAAAACCGGAAGGCAACTAGGAATGAACAGAGGACTCACCGCCTCCATCTGCTACTAACAAGCCAACAATTTAGCAGCAGATAAATCAGTTAGAAATGGCAATGAAGGAGCCAGCAGAGAAAGAATTGGGCCAAGGGATAAAAAGGAACTGGCAGGCACACAGAGGTTAGGAAAGACTGGAAGAGATTTTAACTGACACTGAGCCTTCACTTGTTTCATCTGGTTGTCTCTGCACTGGCAGAGCAACATTCACTGAGAACTTTCAACTCTACCCAGCTCATCACATACCAACGGTTTGTCAAAAACTTTTCTGCTTCATCGAGACACACAAAACTATTCCTTTAGTGCAATGTCCTAACACATGCTTGACATGAAACACCACCTTGGATATGTTTAAGCACAAAAACTAAGTGGTTAAGTTTAGGAAAAGATTGGTGATGTGTGTTTGTGTTTACTGGGGACATGAACTCTGGTCTCCTCGGTGAAGGTCGTGTGTGTGACCAACATCAAACCCTTGTGGGACTAGGTTGTTCTGTGAACTGTGTTTCGTTGTGCAGTTTGTCTGATTGTCCAGTACTGACATGGGTACCTTCTGCTTTTGGATGAGACAGTTAGAGACGTGCCAAATAGGGAACGAGACCAGGCTCCAACTTCACATCTAATTGTTTACAGATGCACCACGTTGGACTGTCAGCAAACAGACTGCAGTTCGGGTTAAATATTTCCCTGCTAACAGCTGCTCGAACTGTCGGATAACATCACTGGTGTGTCTAAAATGAATATCTGCTTGAAAGGGGAAGTTACATTACATGCAGCTAATTAAATGGAGAATACAATAGACAATATTTCTTTGTTTCAATACATGATAACACAAAAAATGCTAGGAAAGAGGACTGATGGAAGGTGTGGGGCTCTTTAAAAAAATCTTTATGAGCAATAAGAAACCTGTTGTAAAAATCATGACTGTCCCAATACCATCAAATGTTCACATTCTGAATAACACTGACCCACACACTCATTCACACCACACAACACCCATTGTCATCCAAACCGACCATCCTTTTGTATCAATCAGCCTTTCTCTCATGAAGTAATCTACTGCTGCAGCTCCTTCTACTCTCTCTTTCTCTCTCTCTCTGTGTGTGTGTGTGTGTGTGTGTGTTTCCATCAGTCTGTCTCAATCCAAGATAGGTTGGAGAGCATCCCAACAGGTTGCAAATTGATGCCTTACCCCCATCTCCTCTGCTGATTGGACTCAAGCTCTTCAAAGATGAGCACCTTCCCGGCAGCTTGGCTGGGGCTTTCAAAGCTGGTGTGGTGGGATTATGGTGATTATTCTACGGGACTGCCAGCCGGTGGCAAATGATCGCCTCCTTGACTCACTGCCTCACAATTAGACACGTTTAGGCCACCTTTAGGGAGTTTCTTACGGGTAAAATTTTACAATTGTTTTTACTGGGAAGAGACAAAAGTAATCTAGAATGTCACATTATTTGTCATAATTCCACATTTTACTGCTTTTAGTCTTGAATAGACACTCCTACATCTGTTCTTACATTGTCTCGGGTTGTATGATTTCAACACATTATTTACAACGTACTTGTCTTTCTGAATTCACAATTTGTTGAATGTGACTTGGGCTTTTCAGTCATATGTGGTTTCAGTCTTTCGGTATACAGGTTATTAAGTGGCATCAGATTTCTACACAAACATATATTGATAGGAAAGGGCATTATATAGCATATCACAGGATTTTTGCATAGAAACATAAAAATAAATGACAGTAACATTGTTTTTACCTGACCTGTCACTCCCTGTATTAGTACACTCTCATTATCACTGTCTTTAATCTCACCTGCCACATATAATTTATGACTGCACCATTATTTACTCTGACCCTGTCAATCTGCTTTTTCGATGAAGTAGCTTGATTAACAGAGTAGGGAACGGGTTTTTTCGCCTATTGTGTCTGTTTTTTAGAGGTCAGGGGATCAAACTGTTGATGTAGCACGGGGGTTCAAAGAGATATGAATAAATCTGTCAGGAATTTATGAGCATGAAAGAAAATAAGACATTTATTGGAGCATAATATTCTAGTAAGAATCCTGAATTGCACCCAGTTAAAGATGGATGTGTTTATCCATTTATAAAGCTCTTCCGTTTGAGAACATACAGTACATTATGATTGTATAAATACATTTAAGTGGCATGCTCTTGATATCCATATCCTTTGTTGGTGATTTGATTCACAACAGTTAAATTCTTAATGTGAGGGATATTCATGGTTGTGATGGAAGCATTACTCTATCTACAAGAATAAATGTGTTGCAGGCTGAACTACAGCAACCTCTATAATATGCATTAAAACCTTTTGAGTTGTGTGTCTTCCGCCCGAGATGGAGCCACTGATTGCATCTTTCATCACAGTAGTGAGCCAATGGATTTCATTCCTCGAGTGTTACACGTTTCTAACTAGAGTAAGTGAAAAAATACATTGAGAGCAACACAAAGATGCATGCAAAGCGAAGGTTAAGCAGAACACAGCAGGGTGGACTAGGGGTGTGCGAAATGCTGCCAGATAGCACCTGTGTTTTTATGGTTCAAGGAGCACTACAGGTAGGCTCAGCAGCCTGCATCTTCCCCTCATTTCCTTCTCCAAATCCAGCAAACGGGATAGCAAATGAGTGGTCAAAAACTGAATGCTAAGTGTGGAGCCAACCAACGAGTAAATATTGACAGTTACAGGGCTAACGAGTGAACACTCGTCAGATCTCCTCCCAGTCAAAAAAGCTCTGCTGCGTCTGCATCTCGTCATGGTAGCAAAGCAGTGTGCTGTGTTTTGCCTACATTTTAATCAGGCCACGCTGCTCTTTTTCAGTGTGTGCACTCACTCTCTCCACTCTCCTGGTGTCTTCCTGTCACATCAACACAAACAGGAGGAGCACAAATACCCACTGCACTGTCTTATGAGGAACACTGTGCTAGTTGATGTTTTTTTTCCCTCCTTTAAGAAGCAAGTTGTTATTTATTCATTACTGTAGAATCGTGCTTGAAGGCACAAGCATACACTATATATACAAAATCATTGTGCACCCTGACCATTACACCAACGTGAACTTTATTGACATCACATTCTAAATACACCGACAGCAGCTATAACAACCTTGACTCTTCTGAGAAGGCTTTCCACAAGATTTTGGAGTGTTTCTGCTGGGATTTTTGCCCATTCATGCAGTAGAGCATTAGTGAGGTCAGGAACTGATGTTGGACCAAAAGGCCTGGCTCACAATCTCGGTTCCAGGGCCAGTCAAGTTCTTTCACACCAAACTCATCCAACCATGTCTTTATGGAGCTTTGCTTTGTGCACTGGGACACAGTCATGCTGGAATAGAAAAGGGCCTTCCCCAAACCACAAAGTTGGAAGCATAGCATCGTCCAAAATGTCTTGGTATGCTGAAGCATTAAGGTTTCCCTTCGCTGGAAGTCAGGGGCCGAGCCCAACCCCTGAAAAACGGCCCCATACCACAACTGATTTCAATAATAAAGTTTGTCCCAATACCTTTGTCTATATATTGTGTGCTGTAAATGGAAGATGGATTGCAGTCAGCAGAAACAGGCAACAGACATCTCCAATCGTAAAAGTATCAAACAGGGAGAAATACAGCATCATAGAGGTGAACAATACAAAAGAAAAACAATTTATTAAGCTGCCGTCATATTTACATCATGTGAGACAGATGGTGGTGAGAGCTCAAATAATCAGCAGAGAGTTTATTAAACAAAAACGTAAAATCCGCTCAGTGAAGGAGATGTAACTCAGTAACTCCGTAAGAGAGCTGCAGCCACATGCTCACCTGCAGTTATCATAATTAAAACAAATCACCAGTTACAGTCATTGAAGATGATGAGCCTGTCTTTATAATCTGACCAGCTCTGGCTCTCTCTCACACAATACCACCCTGCTGGTAATGCTTTGCTGCTACCTGCTG
This sequence comes from Scatophagus argus, assembly GCF_020382885.2. Classification (NCBI taxonomy): domain Eukaryota; kingdom Metazoa; phylum Chordata; class Actinopteri; family Scatophagidae; genus Scatophagus; species Scatophagus argus. Next base: position 15,270,428 of record NC_058506.1, on the reverse strand, counting down.
CACACTGACTGGGATGACTGATTTCTCCCTCCTCCAGTTCTTATTACCACCTTTAGTGACTGTATCTCTCACATTGTGCATTTTGTATTTCCCATATCTCAGTGTTATGTGTCTTTTGGGTACTGTTCTGTGCAGCCCTCTGGTTTTTGTGCTCTCTAGTGAATCATTCACTGCTGCTCAGACCCACTGGGAACCCCTTCACAGGAGCAGAGCCTATTTCGCAAAGTAAAAGTGTAAATAGGCGTCTTCCCTTTGATACATCTCTGACAGGCCACCAAATATGCAAGAAAATACCATGCTGGCTTGCTTTAAAGCAGAAGTTAATTCAGACGGTATACAAAATGTCATGCTACAAGTTATTATTAGCACAGCTGTCCACATTTTTCAAAGCTTCTTAATTACAGAGTCAAAAGTCTTGACATTTGTGGGTTTGAGTCAGTGGTATTTACTGTTTATAAACAGAAGAAAAATACACAGAATTAAAGCAGAGTTCTGTGCGTTCCAGTGCAGTTATATTTTAACCTTTAACGTTGTTTACACACTGAGAGAAATTAATTTCAGTTTCCTGTTAGACAAACTTGTAAGTTCCCCAATTTCACCAGCCAGTTGGGAGTTGCTTTGTCCCGAGATCGATTTTGCTTAGACGCCCCTTTTTGACTGATAAATATTCACCGTGTGATAATTTTTTTTTTTTGCATTTGCTTCCTGCTGCAGCAGTGTGATTACACTGGTCTGTGTTTGCTTATGGAGGAGACATTTTGCTGTCTGGCCTTTTAAATGATTAAACTCGCCCTTTGGATTCAAGACATTCTGAATGTTTTAGTTGGTCTTTTACCCTCTTTGCACCTGCACCATGAAATATACTGTCTCTAGAATATTTTAATCAAATAAAGGCTGTGAAATTAGTCGGAAACATATGCAAATGCTAATATAAGAATGTATTGATGTTCAGGGCAGCAGCCTTGAGGATGTGCTTCATGCTTTCCACTGATACAGTTTTGGAGGGGGGGAAAAATCCTTTTAGCAGCGAGATTCACAACAACAGTAGCAGAATGTGAAATGTACTGGTAATGAAAATTTATTTGAGTACAATTTAGTTGAGAAAAATATGCAGATTATTTAAACTGCTCTCACCATAGTGTGCTAGGTAACATCATCATGCATTTCCAGACAACACACATGGCAGCATGGTCACACTTAATGCCACTCATGTCTATTTTTTTATTATTATTATTATTAATTTGTTTATTTATTTTTGACTATTGCATGTCTCAGGATATTGTGGTTTCTGTTTTCAAAAACAATAAGCTGATCCTGGTGTGAACTGGCTCTGTTTTTGTTTTGCTTTTAATCCATTTATCTCACCATTCACAGAACCCCACGGTACGAGCTGGGACCCATGGCAGGCAGTGTCTGCCACTGTCATGCTACAACATACTGTGTTATCATTTGTGAATACCAGCGTTGGTTTGTTTGTTACTGCCTTCATAATGGAAAAGATCACAGCCATGGTTAAAAGAAACCAACACCAACTGCTGGTAGGAAACAAGACGGGAACACACATCTCCTGTGCCAAAATGACCTTACTTTACCCAACCATCCACCCAATCATCACGTTGCTTCTGCCTTTGGTCCTGCCACCTGGACTCCCCAACTCCCCAAGAAATGACACACTATTAAAAACTACTATGTTCTAGTTCACAGATATCACTTTAATTTAAGCATCTTTTAGCTATAACGAATAACAAATATTTCCCTTTGAATGAACCTGTCATGTCAACCTGCCAGTGAAATGTAAACTCCCAGAGAGGTTTATAGCATGCACACTGGTCTTGTAAAAGGCCAATCATTTGCAATGCCGGACATCAGAGTGATAAACTAAAAATTTAAAAATCATATCCATAAATTCCAACATTATTACATTCTTTGTGTCTTTGTAGTAGTTTGGACTTTTTCTCTCTTCCTTCATGCAAATGAACACTGACTTTCCTTGTCGAGCCACCAGGGTGAGAATTAGATTCAGTGAAAGGAGCTACCTTTGAGTTTGGTTAAAAAGCAAGGGGGAGACTTTAATTTGTTTCCTAACTTTCTGAATATATCTCTCTATCTCCTTCCCTCAGCAAGAGGAAGTGTGCAGACTGGGAAAGGAAAGATTCATTAGAAGTTTCTGCAAACTTGGAGGTGGAAACTAGGGATGTAATTCGAAAGATCCGTCACACTTTTACCGTGTTTTGGATGCGACATACTAAATATGCTCTTAGTATTCTGGAAGTTTTGATATAGACTTCTCTTGAAGGCAATAGCCCCAGCATGCTGTGATAAGGGAGGTTAATTTGACATAACACAAACTGCGTGGGAATGCTTTATAAATTCAGTTTTAGGATGACACTCTCATCCCGAGTGAGCGACCAGGTGTTTGACACTGCTTACATTACATCAGGACACAGGAAGTCAAGCGGACAGTGTCATACAGAGACAGTGAGATTCGATAGTGTAGTTTTATTTACTAAAACAAGGTGTGACCTCATAGCATCCATAATGCATCATAAACATAAACTCCTAATTTTGTGCCATAAACATGTGAATGTGAGCTGGTATGACAATAAAGTTCCTTGATTCCTTGAAGCAAAATTATACCACAAATTAGAGAATACAGCAAACCAGAGGAAGAAAACAACAAGAAAAAAAAAACTCTCATGTGCTCTTACATTGTGGAAGTGTTTTCTCTTTGCTCACAGCATTAGGTGATCAATATCACCTTTAAAAAAACATCCTGTCAAATTTGTGTTTTCAGGTATAAAATCTGAAACATACATGCTCTCATGAGTATTTATCAGAATCAAAATCAGAATTCCTTTATTTTTCCCCGAGGGGGAATTCTTGATTTATCATGTGCAAAATGTTAATAGGTTGGTGTTGAATGTTTGTACTGTAATGATGCATGCATGAAGGTGATGTTTGAGGTATTATATAAATTTCATACGTGAATTGCCATAATTTCCCTGCATCACAAATTAAATGTTCTGAAAATCACATGCCATTCATGTGAAAAATTAACAAGAGATTATTTTCAAGCAATTAAAATGCAGTACAATAACTGTATTTATTTATTGTAGACATAGACAGGAGGACAGAATCGATCCAGTAAAGAAAGTTAAAGCGTTTGCAGATTAAATGCAGCCCACTTCCCTATATGGTGCAAAATATTCTCGCATGAGAGTTTATGATTAATGTACACAGTCTGCTCACAGTCTGCTTCCTCTGTCGCATATTACAAATGGGCTATAAGAGATCACAGATATATCTATAAAGCATCATAAATGATGATCCTGCCACCAGGGAAAGTGTTTCGCTCTATATTCATAAGCCATTGTTTAGTAGCTGCTGTGATTAAACAGGGCATTATTTGATAATGGAAATCTCGGGGAAAAAAAAGACCATTTTATGCCATACTACACAGTCTGTCACAAGGCTAGCACATATACTGTGACTGTCCACCCGCTGTGGTACAGTAAACAAAAGTCAACTCAGTGAATTAGTTTGTAAAAGCCTGCAAAATCTTTGATGAATTGCTTTGAAGAATTATAAAACTGTAGACACATTAAGAGTTGAGTGGTGGGAGTGTGGGATTTTTCCTCCCTTCACTGTTCAATATTGCACAGTGTCATTTTAAGATATATTCTTCTTCAGAAAAAAAAACATTTTTTAAGTATTTAATTTTTTATTATTATTATTATTATTTGTGATTTCTTCGATAACTGTTTAGTTGATTTGCCATGACAGTGAAATCAGTTTTGTTCCAACATAGACCTTGCAGTTGGTCACATTGGCCATTTACAGAATGTTTCGAATGAATTACAAATAAAGTTCTGGAGGTATAATCCAGTTTGCAGATGCTCTCTGCCTCTTTTCTTTACTGAATCCACTTTACAGCTCCTGGCCTAAATACAGGAATGGTTGTGCACACAGATACCCTTCTCCAGCTACAAAGTGTGTGATCTTCATGCTCCAGCAATTATTGCTTTATATTTGTCTGAATTCCCCTTTCCTGAGTCCGCAGTATTTAGTGTAACACGTTTTACCTGCTCCCTTATCACTTCAGCTCCTGTGGGACCAAGCAGGCCAAAAACAGTTCTGTGATTTTCCATCACTTTGGCTCCCTTGTGGAATATTGAGTGAGAATGGAAGCTGAAATGACAAAGTTAAAAAGCTCAGCTTGAACTCCAGTATGGATGGAAGATTTTCAGTGCTGAGGAGTAGTGAACTACTTAAAGTTTAACTTTACTTTGCTGTGCTGGTAGCTCAACTGCACTGATAGTTGCTTACCAATTCATGTAGTTAAATTAAGTATTGATTAATGCTATGTATTAACAAATATTCAGAGATGTTGTTGCATGCTATTTTACTGGCCAGCCAGTGCTGCAATGTAATGAAATACATTTACTAAAGTGCTGTATTCCAATGCAAATTTGAGATACCTCATGCCACTTTCTACTTCTAGTCGACTACATTTCAGAAGGAAATATTGTACTTTTTACTTCACTGAACTGAACACAAAACATATGAGAAGATTATAATAAAAAGTGTGTTTTGTCATAAATTTCTAACTTAAACAGACTGGATTTCTCCATAATGCTGCCTTTGCTGTAGCGCAACAGTATGAAGTGATTGGTACCTTGCAAACTTATGCTTTCAAAGTAGTTTCCCCAACACGGCAGATTTTTTTTTTTTTTTTTTTTTTTTTTGGCAGGCCAGTTAGAGAGAAAGAAGAATAGAAAATGAGGGAGACTGGAGATTCAGGTTCCACCTCTCATCCCAGAAATAGCAGGCATTTGATTGTTGATAGGGCTTTTAGCCAGCATGGTGATAAGCCAGATAGTCTGCCCTTTAACTGAGTGTGAGGCTATCTAACATAATAAGACAAAATAATGGGAATGCCAGCACAAAGATAGTTACAGAGGCAGGGATAGCGGGCTGTAATGGTCTGGGGTGCTTGTTCTGGTGTGACTTTGGGCCACTGACACCTTAGAGGATGTTGTCAGTGTTTTCCACTGCGAATATTGATTCTGATTGATCATCTCTGACCTAAAGAGTAAGAATAGTGATGAAAAATGCAATTTCAGCAGCCAGCCACTGCAAAATATCCTATGGCTCAGTGTAGTTCATATTTGATATCTATGGGGCTTCTTTAGGCATATTGGAAGGGCTTTGTTCCTCTATTGTCTTGAAAAAGGAAAACTGGTAACACATAAACCCATCTGTAAATGCACTTATCATTAGTATCTCATGTTTAGACCTTACAGGGGGAATTTGTGTTAGCTTGTAATGAGTTAATGTAATCCTGATACAGATATTGCCATACGGTAAATACATAATTGCACGGAGGTGATTACTCAGCAGCAGTGTGAAAACTCCAACGACACACCCATTCGCTACTGAGGCGATATTTTTTAATTTTGTTTTTCCTTTTCTGTTAAACCACCCCGAAAAGGCAAAATACAAAACATCGCGGGTGATTGCAGATGACTTGAGGTTTAATGACTGAGATGTAATGACTGGGAATTATGCAGTGTGTAGCTTTCATCTTTATTGTTATGTTTCAGTCTGTTTTCAAGCTGGGAACACACCAGCAAACATTCTTAACCCACTGTGAAAACACATTCAAGGAATGACTTTCACACTGCAGTCGCACACGTTGCCTTTGGAATTATTATGCACTTCCAACAGCAGTCTGTTACATTTAGATTTATCCAGATTACAGCAATAAAAATCAAACATGTTTGATCTGATAGTGACACTTCTGACTGGTCTGAACTGTTGAAGAAGTCACAGAATGAATCATTAACCTGTGCATACTGAAAGAAAAAGTAAAATGATTGTCTATAATGATATATTAGAATTCAGTCATATCAGTTATTGGGGACATTTTGCTGTTTTTATATGATTATCCAAAAAAAAATAATTATTAATATTACTACTACAATACAATACATTCAAAGAGCAGATGTTGGACACAATGAAAAGATAAGATGTTAAAAATTGATTAGGTATTTTATTTCATTCATATACCAGATCTGTGTGGATAAAGCTTTGAAACAATTTAGAATGGCAAAAACCTGAGAAAGCAGTTATTAATAAAAAAAACATCTTCATAATCACCATCATTTAACCTCCTGAGCTGACTTCGATTGTCAGTTATTTACCTAATATGCTTTCCTATTTATCTCTATCTCATCTCTAATGCTTTCAAACAAAAAAAAGATTCAAAATGATAAAATCATAATGCTCAACAATGCTTCTGTATCATCCTGGTGCATTTTGCCATCGTTGGGCACTTTTATTCATAGTTAAATTGAATTTCTGTTGTAAAAATTCATGAAACTGTCCTCTTTTGACTCTTTCACTCTCATTTCTCACTATTTTCTCTTTCGATCTCAAACTCCTTCTTCTCCCTCTGTTTTGAAAAAAAAAAATGAAAACATCAATTACCCTCATACGGTAACTCATGTTGGGGCATAAAAGGTTTATTCTTTCTGGTAAATAGAGAGATGAGACTGGAACAGGGCGGCCTTCCCAGTAGATGAAATAAAAAGCAAAATGTTTGCATCATTTTAATTAAAATGATAACTCTGATGCTGAACCCGGTTTTATCAGGGAGAAGTGCACAGATGCAAAATAATGTGACAACAAAAAAGTGATTATGTGTTTGTGTTATCGCAAGCCATGTTCACTGCACACGGTAATTGCATTTTATGATTTTGTGCCCGCTGTCACAATTCCCTTTTCCAGTGATGGCTTAGGTTTCCTACTTGTGCTTCGAAACACCCCACCAAGAACATTTTGGATTAGAGCAATATTGCAGCTTAGACAATCCTGACGAACTGATAGCGCATCAGGCTTACACTCCAGACACACAGCTACACACTCTCATTCACTCACTCTCTCCCTGCCAGACATGGGTGTCAGCCAAACAGTGCTATTTGCTGGAGCAGGACTGGCACTTCTCCAGACCATGGGGGTAGCAGGCTTGGCAACGCAGATCACTGATGGACTCATTGAAGCGGTTCGCCAGCATGGACAGCTTGCTGCCGTGACACAGAGAGCAGGGAGCGCAGCCTGAACCGCCACAATGCTGGCAGCTGTCGGCCTCCTGGAGGAACAAGAAACACATTAGAGGGGAGAAGAGGAGCAGGAGGATGATGTGAAAGAGAGGAACTGTAAGGTTAGGCAAAGGGGAACAAAAGATGTTGGATAAAGACTGGACAGAGAGGGAAAAATCAGCTGTTTCTTAACAGTTGCTGTACATAACATATTTAAAGTTGTAGTCAAATGTATCAATAATCTGCAGCTCTTTTAAACTGATTGATTTGCAGCACCTCTAACCAGTTCCTTTACAGCGAACATTAACACAACTGTCTATTTTAACTGGCCTGCCTGCTGGCAAACACTAACCATCCTTAACGACATTGAGGATTTTTTTATAATTTATTTATAATTTCATGCATTTGGTAAGTAGCTGTGTTGCAGGATAATGTATAGCCAAGCGGTCATTTTCACAGCCAGCTGGTCATTACTGCAAAATTTACAATAACAAGCAGCTGCCTGTAGATTGTCGACGGCACGAGTGGTAACAGAAGACGTGCAGTGAGATTGTGTTTAAATCTTTACAGACTACTGGATGTTGTAAATCAGCAATAAATAGTGGAAATTTTGCACAGAATAGGGTAAAACTTTAATGTCCTCAAGGGGCAATTTGCTTTATGGATTGTAGTTTATCACAGATTCACATAATAGCATACACAAACACAGGCCTACATCCATATCTCCCACACTGTCATCATGAATCATGATAAAAGGAAGAGAGAGAGAGAGAGGTTCAATGACATTCAGTTCAATCTGTATCTATTACGGCTACCTTTTGGAAGATTAAACCTCCAGCCTGTTGAAGCATCTGGAACTCAACATGTGAAGGATTTTGAGGGTCATTAGTCATTAGTCTGCGCCTTTGAAATGACCATCACTTCATATAGAAGCTGAAGGTCATTAAGAGCAGCACCAGTAATTTTGTAGCACGGTTGAAATTTTTTCCAGTTTGTTCCTATTTTAAGACTTCCAAACTAATAAATCTTTAAAAAAAAAAAAAGTGTGCACAGTCTCAATAAAACATTTTCATCTTTTTCATTATTTTCATCTAAGACTATTGGTTATTACTGCTTACTGGTTTGAATCGGATAATCAGTCAACAGAAACAATCAAACCACCATTGCAATAACAACTCACCCAAACATGCTTACCCTTTGCAACTGAAATGCATAGTTCATTATTGGCTGACTGGCACCGCTGCAGCTGCTGTGAAGTGTCAGTTAATGTCAGCTAATGTTCGTTGTTGCTTCTAAAGCTACATCAGTCTAAGCTGCATGTAGGGTTCATGATTCATTCCCTTCTACACTGTGATGGTTGGCTCTTGTATTGATGGTGAAATCTAGGTCCAGATTGCTGCAAAGGTTGCACATTGTGTGCCCATGGAAAGCATAAATCTAATCCTGTGTTGGAAAATAAGACAGTGAAAAATTAACTACCTTGGAGTTTGGGTAACAAAGGCATGGATGATAAAGAAAAGAAAGTAACAAAGAGGAGTGAGATTGCCAAATAATGAAAAAAAAGTGAGAATGAACTTTTTTTTCTCGTAGCAGAGAAAATGAGAAAATAACGAGAGAGGTGAGAAAAGAATTGAGGGAGTGAGAAGAAGAGAACAGTAATCAGCCAAGGAGGTGAGAGGGAGGAAATAATAGCAAGCTGGGTATCCTTGCAAGCTTGCAAGTGGCAGGCAAATGCTGCAAGGGCAGAGTAAAACTGTGGACTCATCAGTATCTGTTCACAGGTGACAGATAACACGAGGACAATGCTTCGGGAGTTGTTACAGCGGGAGGGGCCAGCAGCAAACGAAAAAAGAAGAGGACACAAATAAGGTGGCAGTTACAAGGAAACAGAGGAGATTGTGGGGCGAGAACAAATACCCCTCTGTGAGCAGCTGCAAATTACAGCAATACAGCTGCACAGACGATCCTGCGGTCATTCTCTTCAAAGAAAAGACAATATGAAGAAAGGACGGCTGTGTGAAACAGAGAGAGAGGGAGAAGGAGGAGGACAAGGACATGGTGAAAGTGAGAATACCAAGAAACCGAAGCAGGATGATAAAGCTTTACCACACCACTGAGAATAATTTGACCAAGGACCATTACCCTGGTCTCTGTGTCGCTGATCTGTTTCTCCTTGTTCTCCTCCCCGTCTTGTGTGCAAAGAGCTTTAGCCCTCCTCCTGCTCCCCCTCTCCCTGACCTTTGGGTATCCCTCCATGTCCACTGGAGGCACTGTGTGGTGCCGCAGCACTTCAGGCTTCCTCTGCGGTGCTCTGATGATGCGCAGATTGCTGGTATAGATGATGATTTTGCCAAAGTCCAACACTGAGGACTGAAGGACACAGAAAATGCTGGATAACCCATAAGCTAAAATGAACAACATCTAACATCCTAATATTAACTATTATTATTTGCCCTCTACTTGTTTTTGATATTTCCTACATTTATCAGATTTGTCCTGTGCAGCTCTGAGAGGTCGTGCCCACATTTAGCTGTGGGCTTTATGCGTGGGTGAGAAGAGGTTTTCTAGCTGAATGCAGCTGAAGAGTCATACCCCTTGTGCAAAACACAACATGCTTTGTAGCTGAGTTCTGATCTATTGAGAATTCTGGTGATGGAGAAACTGGAAGCTAAAGTAATTCCTCTTCAAACACGGACCCTTAATCTTTCATACTAACAAAAATGGCCCATTGATATTTTAAAGTGTTTGTTCATTAATTTATTGCATTTAACACAATCTATGTTTGGCGTCTGTGGGCCAAAAAACATACAAAACAAACACCAAGTTGTTCTAGAGATGAATCATACAATAAAGAGACAAAAGTATCCAGACAGACCTCTTTATGGCTGCTTTTCAAGGGTTGGTCTTAGCCCCTCACTTATAATGAAGGGAATTCTTAATGCTTCAGCATACCAAGACATTTTGGACAATGCTATGCTTCCAACTTTGTGACAACAGTTTGGGGACACATCAACATCATCAACACATCTTCAGGACTCAGGTGGGAAATCAAACTCCGGTGACTGGAATAAGTTTATGCAGCACTTCAGTACTTCTAATGTTTACATCAATATTCTTTGATGTTACAAAGAACACACAAAGAAATATCTGATTATGAGCATTACTGGTGTTATTAGATTGTAAATCACCCACATGTTGTGAATAATGACTAACAGGTAGAGACAGGAAGAAAATGAGACGTCTTGTGCAGTAACATTTCAGGGCTTATTACTGTGGGATCGCTGTCACACACGTTTTAATGGACTTAATGAACTGTCAAAGTACACAGAGTAGGATACAAGCACAGCATTTTTAACAGCTTTTGACCTGTTAATCAGGGAAAATCCCCATGCTGATGTGCATACTTGTTACCATGATTACCAAATGATTTGCATAAGAATGCACTTGGCTTATACAGATCAATTATATGGTCCTTCCTGAAAAGATTTCACACTAAGGAGTTGGATTTACTAGTAGTTTCACTTTTGAAATCGTGCTGAAATCACATATGTACCATCACAAAATATAGGTGATTCCTGTGCTCACGTATGCTAGAAAGAACAGACCTTTGGGCAAAAAAACTCCTGGTTTGAAAACAGCTCCAAATGAGCCAGGTGTGAATACAACCATAAGCTGCATGAAAAATCAGATGAAACAGAGGAAAAACATTGAAGTCATACAGGGAGAATTACATTAGTCTTTGCACAGGAGGTGTGCTCCTCCAGGACCCCAGTGCCATCCCTTCAGTAATGCCCTAAAAAGTTCAACTAAATCCAGATTGCTGTTTTCAGCTGATAAATGTTATAAATGCTGGCCTTGGTCACCAGGGCCAAGCGTGCCTTTGTTTAGAGGATAAAAAAATGAAAATGACACTAAGCCAGCAGGCGATGTAGCTGACCTCCCCCTCAGCCTGCTGCACTAATGAAGCTGCTGCCACAGCAGCTCAGTAACAGTGGCTTTTTCCTGTTAGATGAACAATTTTGTTGCTGTTATTGTTCCACTTCAATTGTTGTACAATTTCCACTGAGCAGCATGCAGTTGATGCTTTAATTATCCAAGGATTCTTCCCATTTTCTATTTTAAGTCCTGATCGCTTGTTCTTTTCTAAAGATGTATGAATTAATTATTAAATCACTTTGAGTTGGCTGGTAATTGTGTTTATTGTGTGTTTGTTTTGGTGATGTCTGTTTGCTTTCCAGCATATATAGACTATGCTATGCTCTGTGGAGTACAAAGAAGAAACACCAACTCTCCAAAGGAGCTGTGATACTTTCTTATTGTAATAATTATGAAAACATATCCAGAGACATTGCATAATGATCATGCTCAAAAATTAGCAGTTTGACATTAAAAAGGTGTCAGATGCACATTCTTAAGGTGTTAACTGACTTCTCTCTGCAGGTGTTGTTTGAAATAGGAAACAACATGTTTCTATGTACACTATATAGACAAAAGTATTGGGACAACTGACCGTTACACCAACAGGGGCTTTAATGACATCACATTCTAAACACATAGACAGCTTTGCAGCTCTAACAGCTTCCACTTTTCTGGGAAGGCTTTCCACAAAATTCTTGAGTGTTTCTGTGAGATTTTTTTTGCCCATTCAGTAGAGCAATAGTGAGGACACTGATGTTGGACCAAAAGGCCCGACTCTCCGTTCCAGTTCATCCCAAAGGTGTTGGATGGGGTTGAGGTCAGGACTCTGAGTGGGCCAGTCAAGTTCTTCCACACCAAACTCATCCAACCATGTCTTTATGGACCTTGATTTGCGCACTGGGACACAGTCATGCTGGAATAGAAAAGGACCTTCTGCAGCCTGTTGCCACAAAGTTGGAAGCACAGCATTGTCCAAAATGTCTCGGTATGCTGAAGCATTAAATTTTCCCTTCACTGGAAGTCAGGGACCAACTCCTGAAACAGCCCCATACCAATACTTTTGTCTATGTTGTGTATTTGCCATTTGAAAAAGTGCAATTTGTCGACAACAAAGAGACCAGACAGAGGCTATCAGTCATGCTTTATTACATTCTCGCCATAACCTCTTTCTCTTTCTCCCAGGATGTTTACACCCTCATAAATAATCATTGAGATGGAATGTTTACCAAGCTGGTGCTTTTGACCGCATTAAACTGTTACTTATATTTTAATCAAGATTCAGCAAAATCTTTTTGATTTTTGATTCCACTTCATTTAAGCTGCGCTGGAGAATGAATTAAGACAGGTTTTGGTACTTGCCATTCAGACAGACAAACCTGACACACTAATTGGAAATTTAATCAAAGCTTATCTTGATTAATATCAAAAAATAAGAACCTGTGAGCAGCACTACTTACTGTGGCATCTCCCTCTGCTTCCTCAGTCTGATCTGCAGCATGCTTGTAGCTGCCCATTCCTCTGTACACATTTATTCTCTGGGCAATAAGTCCTGTTGGAGGGTAGACACCTGGGCACAGAACAAAACATGTTGTCAGGATAGAGTGAGAACTTCTTGGCTGTTATAGATTTGAGTCTCTAGTTCCGGTTTCATCATCAAACTGCATGTGTTACTTACAGACTCACATGCTTTTCTGACTTTTTATTTTGAAGTCACGGTAGATTGTGTTGACTTATCATAAATTTCCACCTATCTAATTATGATCACCCAGATTAGCTGTGCCAGCATAGCATCCTAGCCTCACCAACTCCTCGGTTTTAAGAATATAAGTCTACATATAAACTCTGCTGAGTGTCATTTTGCTGTCTTAGTCACAGCATGGCAGGTTCAGTTTTATAGTACAGCTACATTGATGGTATCAATCTTTAAAGCGAAAGCTCTGCAGCAAATCCAGTGAGTGTGTTTTCCAAAATGTCGGACTATTCCATTATGTACTCACTGCACCCACATGCACCCACTGTACTAATTCTAACAATATTTTGAATAAGTAATGCATTTTTACTATAGTAGAAACATGGAAAAATAAATAAGCATGCATAACATTTATACTCTAGAATTAGATATATTTCATTTTATCCAGATTGCTAACAACATGTTTCAGCTGAGCACATTCTGGCACAGAATGGTACAGCAATGAGATGTTCCTCATTGTCATCACAATGATTGCTACAACACTTAACCTAGTATTTGAGATGATTTTCTGGCAGTTTTCATTTGCACACAGGCACAAAAACAGTCTCAGTCATACACAGCTATTATATTAGTGGGAAAACAATAATTTCACAGAAAACACAGCTCTGTCTGGCAGCTTACATGCTGCATATAATGGCACAGTTTTACACTGTTACACAATAATAAAAACCCACCCTGTTGGTCCCCATGAGTATCCTCAAACCCAAGGAGCTGCTCCATCTCGAGGTGGCTGGGAGGGATCTTGCGGTGCACAAAACTGTGAGGGTATTTCTCTTCTGGACTCTCCAGCTCCTGACCGTCCTCATATACATGCTTCAGCACCCGACCACTGTAGGACGAAGCCAGCTTGAACCTCACCTGTTGTTTTCCAGTTGGAGTTGACATGTTTTTACTTCACTCTGGACAAGTTTTTAAAATATACGCTGATTTGTCAACAAATGTACTAGAAATTTGCACTGCTTGCATAGATGAGATCTCATTTCATTTAGATTTACATGTAGTGTCAAGCTGGGAACTGAGGGTATCTTCAAGCACACCAGCTTCAACTACTTTTGTGCAATAATGTAAAACGATATGCCTGTCATTGTTTTGGAATTAGTTAGCTGTTTCCTGTTTTATTTTGAATGTTCATTTCCATATTTGTTGTGTTTTGCTTTCCACTTCCTGTCATTGTTATTTTTGTGATTGTTGACTAGTTTGACTCGTCCCTTATTAGCATTCCCTCCCTGGTGTATTTAGTCTGTGTGTGTTTCCCTCATTCTTAACCACTTCATCCCTGTACCTACTCCGTCTAAAGTTCCAGCTCTTTTTCCTATGTTTAATCCTCGTGTTTTTTGGATCTTTGCTTTGCTTTTCCCTGGACTTTGACTGATCCTCGCCTGCTCCCTGACCGATTTGTTTGGCTGTGTTGGACTGCTCTCCTGGTTTTAATCCTTGCCTGTCTCACTATCCTGTAAGCCTTTTTGATTTTGAATAAATAATACTGAACTGCACCAGCTCTGCCTCAAGTATCTGCACATGCATGAGTTCAGCTCTTCTTGTTCCTTGCTTCTCCATATGCACAAGAGTGACACAGCCACTGATATTAAAGCATAAAAAATAATTTAGATCATAAACTAATGACCTCAACATGTATTTTATTCAGTGCAGTACACTTAAAACCTATAAATTTGAAAGAAAGTGGTTCTATAAATAGCTCACCTTTCTGGGCTTGGTGCTTTCATAGCGTTGGTCCAGTTTTCTCTGGATTTCCTCCATCGTGGATGATTGAGTAGGGACGCTGAGAGCGTCAGTCCCTCCAAGAAGCTCCTTACCTGGAGTGAATTGACATCAGCTGGACACCTTGATGAAGGAATGGACTGATATACAGCTTGATGGAAGCAACGGAGAGCCTGACTGAAGAGCTGCGTGTTAGGTGTGGGTGGATGACTAGATAAAGATAGAGATAAAGCTCTCTGAGTGTGTGTCCTGCCTCCTCAGTTTGACTGCACCTGCTGTTTTATGGGACCACCTTTCTAGCTCCCTGCACTAAATTATTCACAGCCAGATCGTGTGTACAAAAGCGTGGTTGAGAAACCAGAGGCTCTGTCATCAAATAATTATGATCACCAAAATAGAAGGTAGTTGGAGCCTTTGTGGAGGACTGTGTGTGTGTGTGTGTGTGTGTGTGTGTGTGTGTGTGTGTGTGTGGTAGTTGTAGGACTGTCATTGGACTAGAGCCAAGTGCATCCACGTTGAGAAGAAAACATGACATTTGATGTTTGCTGCTGTCACGCTGAAAACCTTTACCTTTTATCAAATGTATATTTATGATCGCACCTTGTGTTCAATGTGTTTCTTTGTGTTGTTAATACAGTCGTTCGTGTGTGTGGTTGGATGTGTGTTTCTGTGTGTACTGAATATGTCTGTGAGTCAAGTTGAGATCTTATTTGAACGGTAAAACTTCAGTCCTACTTCATGGTTCAGCAGAGTCTGAGTCAGTCGCTTTTAAAGTTGAATCTACAGAGTACCTGTCATAGCATCTGTAAAATATTTTAAAAGATGAGGTTCTCACACACATGAGAATGACTGAGAAGTTTTCTCCAGCCGATGATGCTCTGAGATGTCATCTAGAATCCAAGATTCAAAGACAAATCAACCAAGACCTATAACAAAATCTAGTTCTTTAGACAACACAGAAAATCATAAGGTTATTTCAGTTCATACATTAAGACAACATGAAAAAATACCAAAAACTTAAAATATTATGTGGATCCAGCCCTTCCCAAGTAAAATTCAGCAAGAGTGATATGTGTATCACTTTCCTTTTACAGCTCAAAGCACAAGGTGAGCAAATAATAGGAAATAAATGAAAAATATTTCAACATTGGTGGAAAAGCAGATAGAAAACAATTTTACTGAGGTACATTTTTTTTGTTTTTTAATTTAGAGAAAAATGTTTTCCATTTAATGAAATCCTGAAAATTATACAATTAAACTTTTTTTTCCCCATCCTAATTACTCGAACACATTAAGTGTTTTCACTAAACTACCATGTGCTAAGTGCTTTCCTGTCTAGTGTAACGGCTTTAATTAGCTGGGAAATTATGCATCCTTATTTTGTATTTAACTTCCAATTATGTTCTACTTAGTGTGAAGAATAGGAAGGATTACTACGTATAAGGCACAATACAAAGATTCATGGTGTAGTACAGTAATCTTATAGCATATGTTCATATTTTTTTTCCTGAGTATGGTTTTAAAGAATGTACACATATCCATACAAAACCACCACTGGTCCCATTGTATGTACAAGCTGTGTGTTTCTATCCAAACAATTAATTGTAAAGTTCAGCTGAGGTCAATATGAATCTTCAACTGTTTGAATTAGACAAGTCAGCTGCTTCTTCTTCAAGTCAGTCTTCTGAAGTTAGTCTTTCCCGTACTTCTTTTTGTAATTATCCCTCCACTGCAGCTTATGACACACAGGGAGACTGTAACTTGGAGAGATATACATTTCATGTGTCTAACTGTAATTGCTAAGGGCTTCTCAGTAGCTTTGGCTGAACACTAAAACACTAAATGCTGGTGAACTGCTGTCAGTGGATTCAACTCAGCATGACCAGACGTCAGCCTCAATTTATGACCTTTTGCTATGTTTTATTGACCAGCTCCTTGACTTGGCAGTGTTCTATATGCGCACTGTGAAAGCAGGGAGATGCAAATAAAGCTTCTAGAAAAGCAGAATTTCACTTCACTTCAGTACCTAATAGTGGGCCAGATTAGTTATCTACATTCGAAATAAAGCAATTATAGTCTAATCATAGGACGCTGGTTAGCAGTTGTTTTCTTAATGTTCTCATCATATAAAAGTATCACTCACATGTCTAATTTTGCTCATTTCCAGATTGGCCTGTCTAATGACTAATATCGTATCATTCATGCTGTCAGTATATTTTTAAGCATCATTTTATCACCATTTCAGAGACTAATTTAAGATCTCCATCGCATCCACCAGTCTCAGAGCTGAAATTAAAGTCTGCATCACTTCCTCCTGGGTCGGTATGAGGTCACGCTGAGGCTTCATGTGTTGGAGCTGTGTGCGTGTGTGTGTGAGTGTGTGTCAGTTAGCATGTGCATCTGTTTTGTATTTGTGTGTCTGTGTCAGTATAATGTCCAAACTATATATGCATAGCATTTCAACTATTGTTACTGAAATGTTACTATCCATGCTCCAAACTGCTGAAGGAAGTGGCAACTTGAATCTTCAAGCTGCCATTTTATAGCACAAACACTAATCTAACAAATGGATGCCATTAACCCCGTGCATGTCGAGATCAATCTGACAATTATCCTTAAGCTGAGAGTGAATGGATGGTTAGATAGAGAGGGTGAAAGAGAGAGAGAGAGAGAGAGAGAGAGAACTGTGAGAAGACATAAGCCCCCTCTTGTCTCCTTCCTGACCGAGAGTCGGCTTAATCAGATTGCAGAACAAGCAAGTACGGTCACTCAAGCGAGAAATTGTTTTGGGTGCATCACTGTGAAGGAATCATTTAATGTGCCAGGATTCTTGCTGGTTTCGGTGTAAATGATTGCTGCTGCAAATCTGTCTCTCTTTGTCTCCGCATTAACAATTTATGTATATTCTATTATCCCCATCATCTCCCCTAAATGCAATGTGCAAAATGAGCTTCATTGCTCAGGTACAGTACATGCTCTCTGGTAAGCTATAGATCTTCATCTAATCCACTTTCAGTGCTCTGATGGCATAGATCGAAACTTCAAAATAATAGTTATGGTTTTCCTGTGCTGACGTTACTGCATTTGGACCCGAGTTTGCAGGACAAGCCTCACTGAGCCACAAATTTAAACTAAAATGGGAGTCATTTGCCAGATGGCCTGATGCAACATGTACATGCTAACTGTTGTAGATGTCTAAATTTGAATTGATTCTTTATCTTTATGCTGCATTTATGAGTCAGGTACAAGCATAATGAGCACAGGCTGCTCCTCCCTAAATCTTTTTAGTTTACTTCTGCTTGTCTTGCCCTGTGAACAACAGTTATGCTCTGAGATGTTTATGCCTCAAACCCTCCTCAGCCACTGTACCATAACACCTTAGGCTGGCATCAATAGAGGTTCATTATAACAGTCATTATGTGTTTATAGGAGCATGTGTGTTTTAAGTTTGATTATTTACCCCCAAGGACCCAACTGTATCCTAAGGAAGTGTGTGTATCAGAATTGGCAGGTCTCATTGTGATGCCCTGGTGGCAGCATCCATTGCCACCCATTCCTGTAATGTATTCTCTGTTGTACTCTCCCTCTGCTGTCTTCCTTTCCCTCTGAATGTTTGCCCTGTGTAGGTGAAGCACAGAAAGACAAAAAAAGGGTGAAACTCTTACTTTTAAAAGACACCTACTCATTATTTTGTCTGTACTATTTCTGACAACCTCCCGAGGGGAATGTTATTGACTGACTCTCATATCAGCAGCATCTATTTTCAGGCACCAGTGGAACAGAGATCAGTCAGAAACACTGGCTTAAATTTCTCCATAGCGGTCATTATCTTGAAGGTACATGGAAGCCAAATTTCTTGGCAAAGCTGGAATTGCTCAATATGTCACACAATGAGTTTATGAGGATAAACTATCCACAGTGATCAAGACAAGAGCTTTGCCATTTTGAATGAAAACCACTAATATTGTGCTGCACAAAACTCAGATTGTACTTTTTGGACTCTCTTGCTTTGCCCTTGGGTGGCAGACAGGCAGGAAGGAGGAAGAGTATGAGCGGAAGAGGAGAAGACAGAGGAGTATACAGAGAGGAAGTAAAACACTAGAATTACAGATGGAGGACAAAACAATGAGAGAGAACCAAGGAGAGATCAGACAGGAGCTACAGATGAACGTGAAAGGCCATACTTGTCTTAAATCACGTCCGAAGATACGAATGTCACATCATCCCTGAAGGTTGCAGTGAAAAGATCGGCACTTCGGGCAATAGACTGGGGTTGTGGTTCATAATGTACAAGTGTCTTTCTCTTTAGTTTCTCTATAGTTTTATCACCTCTGTTACAACTGAATGGAATATAATCATGCAGCTGTTCTTCAGGGAAAGGGCACACATTCACAGATGACGCAAACCGTCCTCACTAGAAAAATGGTCCCATTGATCGGTTGTGCAGGAAGCTTAATATGAACTATATTTACATTTATTGTTAGGGTAGCTATAATAGTTGTTTTACTAACCAAGTAGCTTTATCAGACCAAACCTTACCAGACTGCGATCGTTTAACATTGTTAACAATGTTAACCTTGTGAAGGCAAAGATCTGGCCCAATGAAAACTGGAACTATACGGAGATCATATTTGTCATTTTGAAAGTCATTGGTAAATGACCAACTCAGTTGTTTAGGTTTGAGGACATGCTGAGATGATGACAGACAAAATGCTTTGTTTGTCCATTCCCCTAGAATGAGACCTTTAACATTATTAAACAAGCATTCCAGACTTCAACAAGATATTTCCTTTTAACTCATAAAACGAATCTGCAATACTAAACACAGATGAGACTGCAATTTTTAGGTGGTTTCACTGTGAAATCTACCCATCCAGACCAGGTAAAATCTCTCTCTCTCTCACTGAATCTGTTCAACAGCAGCAATGTTTTAAATAGAACTACTAATGCATTTAAGCTTTATTATCTTAATTACAGTGTCTACCAAATGATAGATGTTTCAAGTCACAGTCAAGTTAATATTTAATATTTCACTGGGACCGAATTTTCTCTCTCGTTTTAATTAGCTGTATGGGGATAGTGATGGTGTTCAACTCCCATGAATCCTGAAGCCTATACAGAAATTTGCAGCTACTTGATGCTTCACAAGCCTGACCTCTTAAGCCACTGTCCACCATCACCTTCAGAAAAAATTCCCCCCACCATTTATATGGGTGCGCCTTCACCAAATAAAATTATCAAAATATTATAGAACAAAAGTCAATCTGCTCTGGACAGACAGGTGGGCACATATTCTTGCCACCAGCGCTCTAGTATGCATGGTGAGTCACAAATAAGATATAAGAGTTAAACAAATGGTGAAGTTTTTCACCAAATCAGTCAGGCATTGGGCTAATGCACAACTAACATTACAATTATTAGTCAACAGACACATTTGTGTTAAATGTTCCCACATTGTAGACACCAATAAAGAGAGACCTAGAGAGTGAATGGAAATGATGACAGAACGTATTCCTGATGCATTTTTTAATGTTGAAATACTCAAAGAATTACACCACAGGCCACACCCATGCTCTGTTGCTGAAGAAAAAGAAGAATTAGTGAGTCAAACTGTTGTTTAAAACTGCAGATGTTATCCATGTGTATGTGATTATATCCTTAAAACCCGGGAGTCATTGCTAATAAGCTTAGGGCTTAGCTGCCTCTCAGTAACTTGACATACAGGTCAGGTGCACAGCTAGCCAGGTGGGGAAGAGCTCACTTGTCTGGAATGAGAAGAAGTGAATGTCACATCATATGACCCAGAACAGCCATAGATTGTAGAGCTGAGGCAGAACCAGTCTGAGCTTCAACGCTGATCAGACACAATGTGAGAACCACCTACAAAGACTGTGGCCCTACAGCAGACGGAGGCGCAGATAAATAGATAGTTTTTAGGAGCAAGCTGTGGCAAACGGAGCAAGCTATACTTTTAAAACAACCATTCTGACTAGCATACAATGTTCTTATTCCAAACCACTGTTCAGTTGTCATGTTAAAATGTATCAGGCAAACTTGAGATAGGCAAACCTGTCTTGTTAGCATAATGAAGGATGTCACAGACCAATGCATAATTCATCACTGTTGAAACTGGGTATTGAAGTGTCACACTATTTCTGTAGGCCACAGACTTGGGTTGTGATAGTCTGGACAAGTTTAGGACGCAATGTGCAGTGAAGTGTCTCTGATCTGACACATCCCAAGAAAGTTTAAATTTAATCAGGCGGTAAATTTAGTCAAAAATCTATTTAAACATTTAAAATACCATTACTGAGTGAAAGAACAGTGTAGAGGCCATCCCTTGACACTGTGAACTACAAATTAATATATATATATATTGACTATTTTTTAAGATCACAATAAAACCTACAGGTATCTTCACAACTGACCCCCACAGACACATAAGACGTTAAAGGGTACGTTAAGGTTGTACGTAGGTAAAACTTCATTTATACAGCAATTTTTAGTTTTAGGGAAGGTTAGAAAGTACTAGTAAAAAGACTGAATACTGGTGATAGGAGATAACAACTAGACTTATCTTATCTACTTGTTTGAGAGTGATCTGTCATTGGTTGATTAGCTGACTGGCTGATGAAACTGATGCCATAAACAACTTCAGTGCTCTGCCCCATGAAATGCTCCAGCAGTTAATACTGTTTCTTACACTGCAATCTTTGTATCAGTTTTACAGTCTGACAACATGATAAAAAAAATGGCATGAACACCAATGATTTATCACCTGCCTTTAAGCAATAAAATGCAAGCACTATGGGAACTGACAAGATGCCCCAAATGTGTCCCTGGATAATCAGATTACTTGGTTCAAAAGCTACCCATCACTTTGGAAATGAGTCAGACTAGCTGTGTACAGGGAGGAATCTGATAGCAAATGGGGGAAAATGCTACATACAAGTCCTGATATGTCTGCAGTAGGGGAAGACATCACCAGGCAAGGTGATGACAAAATGATAGAGGTGCAGTCACAATCAGAAACTGGAATGTCAGTATTTTTTTATTTATTTATTTATTTTAATCTGTTCTAAAGACCAAAAATTAAAAAAAAAAAAGTTTCCACAAATAACTACAAAGCAAAGGGAATTGAAGCAGCATTTGGCTGCCTCACCCTCCAACTAATGGTTTTCTTGGCTTTAGAGGAGGCCCTCATTTCAAGATGGTCTGGCTGCACTGCAAAGGGAGAACTGGCCATGGCAGATGTCACTCGAGAAGAGAGGGTTTACTCTGGAGTGAAATCAAGTAAACAGACAGTCCTTAATCCAATACAAACACAATGGCAGCCCACAAAACATTTAGGATTAGAATGCACCAAATGCATATTGAAAGAACAGATATCTGCATTTGTACATGTTTTGGTATCATGGGGTCAATAAATACAAGTTGCATTAGACCATATGGATGCTATTTTGTATTAGTAGTTGTATATTCATAATTTTCCATTATGACAGCTGGTGAGAAAACCCATAGCTTCCACTAAACTATTAATATGTAAGGATTTAATTTAGCTATCAAAGGCAAATTTATGTTTGTCTATCTTGCATCGGAATTAAGCTGCACCAGCCATTCATAAATCACTACTCTTACTAATACTTACTTCTTTGTTCTTAGTACAGCATTCATTTCTATCATTACTTGTTACTATTCATCTGCCAGAACTCAGTAAGAATACATGGACAAAAAAGAAGGACATTTTGTACAAAACCTGGAGCAGCTGGTTTCCAGCGAAGAGATCCATGTAAGAGGAAGTGTTACACGATGAATGGGAACTTAAATGTCAGAAATTAATTAGCTTAAATAATGAACTCCTCATACCTTTCACAGTTCCTGTTCCTCTATTGCAATAGTACATTACCTACCATAACAAGTCTGCAAAGTTCTCAAAATGTACTTCATGATTATGCAATTTTTGCAAATGAATTCCCTGAGGTGTCACGTTTGTTTTTCAGCCTCTCTGTCTTTCCCAATCTCTCTCTCTCTTCCCTTTTCCCATCCAACATTATAATTGGTCTAATAATGGTGTAGATGACAGCCTGTGGCTGGGGCTGTGTGCTCAGTGTACTCAGTCTAACGCAGTGCTTCAACCTGTCACAGATTTCCATTATTCATCTTAGGTATGGCTCATAGTGCTGTCTCTGCAGGCCCCCTGTTCAGAGATCACCTTTCTCTCTGTTTGTTCTCTGTCACAAGAGCACCACCCACAATTCTGTTTTTTGTTTTTTTGTTTTTCATTTTCAGGAAAACAAAAGGGATGAGTGCTTAAGAGGCGTCATTTTTTCAAACTGAAAATTTCTGCATCTGGACACAAGGTTTAGTGTTTTTGTTACTACAATTGCTATATTTAAAGCAAGTTTACTCCACCTTATGAAATCATAGCAGAACCAAAAATATTCTGAGAAGAAAATGTTGTCTGGATACTCTCGGCTGTGTTTACATCCCATTGGCTAATACAGGATCCAAACAAAACCTCTGATGACCTTTAGAGGGATATCACTGTTAATTTATAATAATGTGATCATGCACAATGGGATTACATGAGAGAAATGACACGATAACAAGCATCACCTCATATTTATTATGGCAGAAGTTAGGGAATCTTATTGCTGCAGGTTATTTCACGTTCCACATTCTCAGGAAACCAACCTTTAATACAAAATGCCAAAGAATGCCAAAAATAAATAAATAAATAAAACAGACATACAACAAGGAGCAGAATGCTACATCATCGATATAACATTTTTTACCTCATAATGATCATATTAACCGTTTTGTGACTTGTCTGTTAATTAAAATCCATATATATGAGACACGTTTCTCAATCCTTGACATGTCAGAGAAAAAGGAGTGAAGAGGAGAAACACCACTGGAGCTGGTAAGCCTCTGAACCACAATGCTTGACTGGTTAGAAGAGCGACAAAGCAGTGAGGAAAGCAGTTTGCTTCTTTTTTTTTTTTTCGTCTAACTAAGTCTTTTGGTGTGTGTGTGTATGTGTGCATGCATGTGGGTGTTCGTGTGTGTGTTTTTCCTGTCCTTGTAGATAATGGGGGGTGGGGGGGTGGGGGTTCTGCAAAACAAAAAGCAGCTTACCATCTTTTGGTTGGCTCTTTTGTCTGCTTGTACATTCTGTCTACTTAGCCTGTCCATCTCCTCCTGAATCCTGTCTCCAAGCCCAAAACCAGAGATATCACCACACATGTACAAATGCACACACACAGAGATGAATCTCTGAGTAAACAAAGCGAGCTTCGGTGTGCCAAATTAGAAAATAGTGCAGGAACAATTGAAAGCTGGTGTTTGTCTGCCGAAAGCATGTCGGAAAAACAAAATAATGAAAAATGATGTCACAAACTCATGGCTATAAACGTACATTTTAACGACGCTGTTGCTAACATACACGTTGTAAGGTCCAGTACCACATGAATGATCAAAGAAATACACAAAGCACAAGCAGAGACAACAGATACAGAAACATAAAATACCAAAACATGGGTGAAGGTGAAAGAAAAAGGTGAAAGAGAAATGCACCTCAAAACATCAGCTATAAACAGTGTGGGAGGGAATAATGGACCTCCTTTGTATCAGCAATGCATCCATCATGGAATAAAGTTTATTCTTACTTTATTCTATGATTATACTGTTTGCACTGTGGAGTTGGCTTTTATTCTCATTGTACATGTGTATAGTGACAATAAAGGCATTCTGTTCTTCTATTCTATCAAGATTCATTATCAGGAAATGGAAAACTAGTTGACAAAAACTTGAAAAAACTGATTAAATATATCTAAAAAAATAATTCAGGAATTAATGTGGTTTCATGTTAGTAAAAACCAACAAAGCAAAAGCTTATCATTTTAATGAGAATTTACTTGTTTTTTTGGAAGCCAGGCTGCACAGGATGTAATTTGGAACTGATACCTGCTCTTCTCTATAGACTTCTTGACATTCTCCTTGGATATATTAGTACAACCTCTAGCAAAGAGCTTCCATTTATCATCTTTCCAGTCAGCTGATAACTTTTGACAGAACAGAGCTGAACACGTTCATGTAACACAATGGCGGATAATGCTGTCTCTTAACTCTTTTCCTCCCCACACCTCCGTTTGCGCTGTCTTCCTCCCTTCAGTCCCCGAACTTTCTCTCCTCTCCTCCCTCTAAACCGGATTTGCCTGTCACACTGTCACATCGCCGGGTCTCCTCTTTTTCCTTCCCTCCTTCCTTCCTCAGTCTGTTCTGTCTCTTTTTAGGCTCTCGGTAACACACAACTGCGTTGCCGTCTTCTGACTTAGACATCCGATTTATTTGATACTCTGAGATTTCACTTACAAAGCTGGGGCTTCTTGTGCCCTGGTTGAGCATTGCACCAATCCCTCTCCTACGCAAGTAGCTTCAATTACACATGCTTGTCTGCATGATTACCGAGCACAGACACAGTATGACACAAAGTCACAGTGACAGAACACAGAGGGAGGGGGGGACTGAAGTGTCACTGAGGAGAAACTAAGGTAGGGGAGGGTAGGTAATGAGGCCGAAAGTAATGCAGGATGGACCAAGAGAAAAATATTTGTCCATTGGGCTCCTTATAAAAGTTTGAAGGGGAAATCAGCAGATAGTTACTTTTTCAAGTTGATGAGATCTGTCTCTGAAACTATGTTGACATGCACTCTAATCAGACGGAGGCAATATTCCAATTTTGTAGTTGTCAAATATCACCTTAACCAAATTATCTAATTTGGATTAATAATATTGCTTCTGTCAATTACAGGCCACCAGTTCTGAGTACAAAAGAAGCCAGACAGAGCACATGGACCGTGCAGGACAACACTGTTTTATTTGTTGAAATATTACAAAACAACTTTGTCCTTAATGTTACCACGTTTTACATGTTTTGTTGCCTAATGACGGTCTCTGAAATTATTCAAAAGCTACTGCATAGTATAAAAGTACTTACAGTATAATTTAGTGTATTTGCTTCACTAACATCTTGTCTTTTTTACTTGTATTGACCTTTATGTAGATATTAATGAATGCTATTCAGCAAAATTACTCAAATTAGTGCGCTTCACAAACAGTAGCTCTCCTTTACCATTACGTTGTGAATATATTGTACGATGTCAATTATAGGTAAAAAATAAATACATTTTCTACGTTTCTTTTCAGCACCTTGAGAAAAGTGGCTCATGTTTACATTCTGATGGTGTCTGGATGCTCATTTCATCCAAACTATTCCCAAGATAAGGTCCCGTATATCACAGAAAGAGACCAAAGGTGATGGATTATGCCATTATCCACAAACAGGTTTCCGCACCAAAATTTGTCATATTCCTGACCTTGACTGCTGAAATGAATGGCACCCTCACTTTGCAATGTCACCAAAACTTTTCTATCTTCTGCACGATTTTCCTACTCTTGTTCCACCCGTGCTGCTACAAACAGAAAATACCTCACATGAATGACAATCCCTGTCGTGTAACATTTGAGTTTCAGTTAAATGAATCAGTATGTAGTACTGGATGCAGTACAGAATATTGCAGTGAAGCCCGGTGGGATCAAGATAATGGACTGAATAAAAGAAAATTGACTTGCAGAAAATCACTGTTGCATACTCTTCAAGACTTCATGTTTTGAATCAGTCCCTAAGGGATGACTTTTGTTCATTCTCACATTATATCTATCCTGGATATTACAGCTATATTTATGCACTGTGGTTTGCATTTTGTTTGATAAAATACTCTATATGCACCGCACACCCCAGAGAGCAAAAATACTTTGCCGTCTGACTTGCCCTTTTACACACCATGCAGCCTAATTTTTGCCGGGGCTGCTGTACCTGCTTAGATTTCTTCTCAATGGGCTAATCAGGGTTAAACTGCTGCAGGGATGTGATCATGTTCAGGCAGAAAAGAGAGCAGATAACGATGCTCAAGGACAGTTGTTTGGAAAGGCACTATTTGGAGATATTGATTTTTTTTCATTCGCAGGTATTAGTGCTCATGTGAATGACCTTGTTGTGTTGCTTTTAATAAAATCATCAACTTGAAGCTTCGCATGCAGGCCTGTTTTAATTAGTGATCAAAAAACAAATGTTAACGTGTTAATGCTGTTTTTGCTTTCTAAAAATAGCATAAATACTATGGACGAATGACCTTGTATTTCTGCTGCTACCATTTAAAAGTTCGGCGACCCACCACCACATAAATGTAAACATTAGATGTTAAATAGTGGCAATGAAATATTTTGTTCTGTTCCTTTTTATTCCCTTTATTGCTTTCCTTTTTCTATCCCTTTCTCTCATCTTTATCTAATTCTTTGACCTTTTTTCACCCCCATTTCTTTTTCCTCCACCCGCCTTCTGTGGATGTTTCTCTCTCAGCTTGCCATTACTATAGCATAGTGAGGGGAAAAGGTGGTTTCATTGCAATAAATCACAGCATAGGGCATTTCATGGAAGCATTAGTGTAAAATGCCCAGCAGTAACAGTGCAAAATCCATATTTCTGGCATGGTTGTCCCCACTAGAAAATAGACGTCAAACCCTCCACATTCTCTCCATTTAGCCGCATTTGTCATGGATAATGCAGCAGGTAGTGCAGTCTTGAAAGGCTTTATAATGAAAAGTATTATAATGTGTGTGTGAGGTTTAGCAAACATATGAATATTGATGTAGGGCAGTGCAACACCTGGTGAAAATGGTGCAAAAACAAACATAAATTCATCCACAACCACAGATTTTGAGGACAGGCTCAAGGTTTTTCAACGTGGTTCCTTCAAAGTGCACCTCCTATGGGAAAAAAATTGTAACATGTGGTGACTTTGGCTGTTTTTGCTTGCACTCTCTTCTCTGCTCTCACTTTTGTTTTACTCTCTGTCATTATTCTGGTGTGTTTTTCTTGGCTTTGCCAGCCATGGGCCCTTCATGAACTTTTCAGGCATTGTCCTTTTTAACCTTTTTAATTTTTGCTGAAAGCTGAATTCAAGATTCCTGAATGAACTGAATCAAAAGGCTGCAAATATGCCTGAAAGCCACAAGCCAAGCAGGCCCTTTACCTAGTGGATAATCAATAAAATTGTGGCAAAATTTTTGACTTTTAAAACTTTTTGAGCTGTCCTTATTCATCTTTATCCCTTAATTATCCTCCTAATTCATTAATCTGCAAATTCATTAATAAATGGAGGTGGTGCCCCATAAAGTGACAAGAGCTTAACATTAATTTACACATGTAATAATCCCTACATCTTTTTACATAATATTGCACCAGGAGTCAACTTCATCTTTTTCTCCTGTTCAGACCGTCAATGAAACTCAGAGGAGAGGAAACAGAGCAGGCTGTTGGCTTCATTTTCCTTTCCCCTCTCATCTACATGAATATTCGTTTGGCTGTCTTTGTCTCTGTCTGTTTCTGTCTTGCTATTTTTATCACAGTCTTTCTTCCTGTCTTCCTCTTTTGGTCTCCCCTGCCTGTTTTCTGTCCTTTACTTTGTCTCTTCCTATCTTTGTACAGCTCTCAGCTGTGCTAATGAAAGTATGACTGATGTAGGTGTTGGCTGGGAGATGGAGCCTGTCATTTATTTTCCAGTCTTCTGCGGGGCTTGCCTGAGGCCAGACTCACCTCGACCACAGACGATGTTACTACAAGAGCTTTTAGTTCACGCTGAGGCGGCCTGCGCACACGGACAACACATTGTACTGCATCCATACATAGGCGCACACGGACTAAACATGCACATACACATACACATACACATACACACACTCACTGCCCTGCTGCCACTGACAGACTGATGTTTGCTGTGTCCTAGGGAGTGGGAGTCAAAACAATACTCTGTAATTGAATCCCCGTTGCCTCTGTGTATGTCACTCCCGCTCTCTCAGTGTGGCAATAATTTCTCGCAGTCAGTCTCTCTCTCTTGAAGGGTGTTTGCTTCTGTGCTGCTTTTGCTTGTCTGTCTAAATATTCTTTCTGCTGTATGTCTCTTCACCTGTCCCTGCACTTTTCCCCTACTTCTCTGTTTCTTTCAGATTTGTTGTTCTTCCAGAGACTACTTATGTCAGCATCCCTGTGGTGCATCACTATTCCTTTCATTATTTGCGTGGTGTGAATGGTATGGCCCTCATGTATGGGTATCTCTTCTTAAAATTATTATTACTTAAAATTATTTCGATCTTGGCTTCCATTTCTCTGTGTGTGGGTATGTACAACACTTGTGCAAATATATTTGTGGGTGTAAATATACACACCTCCATGCACGCATGTTTGTGTCTTGTATGTATGTGTGCGTGTGCTCTGTGTGCTGAATGACACCTCAACCAGTCGGCCTCCTCCATGCCTCATCGCTCTTCATTGTTTTCCTGTTTGTTTGACTGACATGTCATCCTCAAAAGATGTCTGCATCGCCGAGGCATTCTAGATTGGACACGCTTGCGTGATCCCAGCCTGAGCTGCGTTTGAAGAAAGACAGGCAGTTTGGTTCTGGTTTATTTATAGACCCCCATGCTTGTTCACACTTTGGAGACGATGTTTTGATTAGACATCTCACACGGCGTGATCGGGGTCTCAGGAGTCGCACATTATCTGTAGTAATTGTTTTAATGTTCACAGATTGGTGAGGTGTGTCAAATCAGGACAAGTCAGATCATTTCTGGAAAGTTGTCCTTCATAGAGAGAAAGTTTAAAACTTGCTAGAACGTAATGTTTGTGTTTGTCTGAAAGGCACACAGAGCACAACACATTGCACTGGGGTAGAATATGCCCAATTAAATCAGTTGTCTTTGAAAATAGTAAATATATGTACGTTATGTATAATATATAATATGTAAGTAGGCCACAGTAAACTGACATAGATTGCACAGATAGGACATCTTGGTTTGCACTACTACTGCTACTTCACTTAAGGGATTTTTAAGCAACCAAAGAGATAATCAAGATCACTGTGTCATATTGCTAATTAGGGGTCTTGGCTCATGTAGAGCTACATCCATAGGAAATTTTAGCCACTCTAGCAGCACAGTTTTGGGCGTGGACCACTTTGCTCCAGGCTGAAAGATCCAATAAGATTGGACAAATTAAAATGAAAGTTCTGACACACATTCATGGTCCCCAGTCGATAAATCCCAATGAGTGTGATGATCCCCTGACTTTTCCTCTACTGTCCCCATGATATTCACATTAGGTGTCCTCCTCAAGATGAGTTGTGATCCCTTAACTTATTAGTCAAAAGTTTAATTTGTCCAGTACTTTAGTTTATGACTAAATACCTGTAAAAAAAAAAATAATAATTACATTCCCACTGGTACAAGCCTTGCACAGCTGCTGGCATTGCTGGAGATTTTTAGTCATGTGAATAGACATGTCAGCGTGAAATGAACACTGATGGACGATCATTCAAAGTGCTGAGGGGATTTGTAACCTGCACTCATCATCGCTATGATTGCTATAAAGAATGAAACATTACCCTGCAAAGAGAAATTTAAAGGCCTCTTCAGGCTTTGTGACCAGCCCACTCTTCACTCTTCAACGCAGGCACTTCATAGCTAAAAGGTGGGCAGTGAAGTGGTAACACAGTCCAAAACAACAAACAACAAACAAATGACCAAATCAAAGAAATACAACAAAGTGACATATTGTAAATGTACACACTTGGAACTTTAATACGGATACAGTGATTAGGATGTTGAACCAAAGTAAATAAGAAACCAATTGTGGTCATTTATGTATTAATATATGCACACATTTATTCATTTCACAACAAGAAAATACAGGTTGCTCCCCTTCGAATACGAAGTCCCAATTGTAAGACCCAGTAAGCTTTATTTTCATTATGTAGGTGGAGGCAAGGCAGCAAAATCACTTCAGACATGTGATGAGCTTGTCCCGAGTCAGAAACCTCTTCTTGTCACACGTCTCTTAGTGTCTGCAATCAAAGTATGGTGTTCATGCAAAGCAAACAGACTGATATGAACAATTTTACATAATGTTGTACAACTTGATAGCTCCCCATTCATAGCTATGACTACCTTTTTTTTCCTACGATGTTTAAATTTTAAATTTAAAAGTTAATAAGCTCAAACTTTGTAACAAGACTGGCTCAAAGTTTAAAAAGAAATTATGTTAAAGGGTATGTTTACATTAATTACAAGAAACTGACCCCCTTTGTCGTAGGAACATTTCCTAGCAACCAATTCCGACCTTATGTTTAAAACAGAAATTTAGCCTTCCAATAGTCTACTAGTCTGAAAGTAAGAAAATACTCAGAAAACAGTCTAAAATTGAACACAATTTAATGTATATGGTTAAACTTTCCATAAATAGACTAAAAAGTATCTGCTTTCTAGCTATACAGATTTTGGATGCATTTGGCAAAATTTTGAGATGTCTGTTCCCTGAGCTTCCTGCTTCCATCCTAATACAACAAAGGTGAATGGAATCTCATTTGTGGTGCTCCCAGCATTTAAAAATGACATTTAAAAAAGTCACTAGCAACATCTTTCTCTCGGGATAATCGGCAGACCTTATTGTGCATAGTTTTCATTGAAAATGCTTTTTGAACCTGTAAACCAACCTTTTAGAAAATGTCCTCATGACTACCTCCTAAAGAACACAGTAAATCATTTATGAGCAGTTTGAGGCATGTGGGTTGATTGAGGGAGAGAGAGGATGTGGACAAGTGAACAAGAGCAGGTCATATCTCCAAGTGACAACTGTGACAAGCGGGCACCCATGTAGAGGTCTGTGATAAGGTAATCCTTTTACTGGTGGGGGATAGTATCCTGCTATCATGCTGAATGATGGAAACCAGCTTTCATCTTTCAACTCGTTCTGTGTAATACTCTGTCTCTCTGTGTCACTCACACACATACACACACACACACACACACTGATCAGCTCATACGTAGGTGGCTAGAAGAAGTTAACCCCACAAAGATAAACAGTTATTGTTTTCCCTTGAGCCAGTGGGCAGATATAATGTAATTCAAACACAGATTCTCAAGAAAGTTCTTGAGATACCCTGTTCTAGTTTACATTTTTCAGTTTTTCATAGCTGTTCAGACAGTTCTCTTAACTGAACATGCACAACAGGTTCTCTTACATCCCCAAATCATCGATGCAACCAAAACGTTTCACACTACAAGTTTTCACCCACAGCATAGCTCATGTCCTCTCTTACAACACACCTGGGAAAGAATCTTTTTACATGCCTGATTCGTCTCTGGCAATTTCCTGCAGACATGTCCAGACATCCAGCTTTCATTTCATTCAAGAGGGACATCTGATCATGTGGCTGGCAATCGTAAACCTTTTACCTCCAAGAGAGTAAAAATTCCTCTACTGGGTTGAGCAATGGAGGGAGAAAAGGTGATGGAAAAGCGTCCCCTTCCTGGGATCCCCTGTTAGTCTGTTTTCCACCCTGATTTCCTCTTCACTGGCACTTTTTGGCTATGTATAACCATCCTTGTCCACACAAATGAATATATGGGGTACTGCTTAGAAAAACAAATTCCAAAGAATTTCTCTTTTATATGGATGAAACTGCATAGTCAGTTGGGTAGATGCTCAGTAAAAAATGAAAAACAGCTACGGATATTCTATTCTATTTATTGTTTTTGAGTCAAAACAATGAAAAGTGACCCACAATTTAGTCCACATGAAGAGTTTTGAAAATGTGAACTCAGAAACCTTAGAAATGGTGTTTTGCCTCATTAGAGCAGGGCTTACTGGTCCCGGCAAGGTCTGTGTTTATACTGGAAGAGGTCCCTAATAGGTAACCATAACACCTGTGCGCACACACACACACGTTACAGAAAAGGGGCTTCTAACGTTTAGTTTTTTTGTTGAAAGTCTT
The DNA here is from genome assembly GCF_020382885.2 of Scatophagus argus. NCBI lineage: Eukaryota > Metazoa > Chordata > Actinopteri > Scatophagidae > Scatophagus > Scatophagus argus. Next base: position 15,238,053 of record NC_058506.1, on the reverse strand, counting down.
TGAATTACATGGTCCATCTGTCATTGTGTGTGTGAGAGAGTTTTAATGAGCTCCACTGAGCTACTTGCAGTTTTGATGTTTTATTCTATTGTTTATTCTATTGAAATCTAGTGCATTTGGCAAGATGCGCATTTCTTCTTCTGTTTTGTGATTTTTCTCTCTGTGTATGATATGATAAACACGCAGAGGCACTACATTCAAAGCTAATTATTATTATTATTATTTTTAATGTTTTGGACATGGAAGCCGGTTGACTAATGTACCAGTTATAGTCCCAAAGGAAATTCAAATCAACAAACCAGGACCTTATTGTGAAAAACACAGAAAAGACAGCCTGCAGCTTGATCTCATTGTAATTCTTAGTAAAACCTTGAAGAAGAAATAAATCTGGTTTCATTGCTCTGTATGAATATTTGATTGGAAAAAAAATGGCAAATACAAAGCAATGCTTGAAAAGGCTACTCGAGCACTGACTGTCAACACTGAAGGTAAATAGAACAAAGAAAAGGAAATTCGAAATGTACTTGAATGTGTTAATAATAAAGGGATCTTCTGGCTTTTACTGGATTTTCAACCACATCTTGTCTCCTTGAGCCTTCCAGTGGACTTATGTGCCACTGACTTAAGTGTTGCCATATTAACCTGCCTGCTTAGTCTGTTTTTTAAATGAAGTTCAATTATTTATTTGAATATTTATTTATGTATTTCATTTATGATAGTGTTTGCTTAGTTCCTGTTTTTAAGGTATTCCTTTATATATGGATGGAGGATCATCATCATCATTTTTACTCTGTAAAGCATTTTGTTTGTGTGACATGTGTTATACAGTGATATCTGACGGATTGATTGGTTGATTGATTCCAATATTCATGAATGTAACCACAAAGTTACAACACTGTGGAATCATGAGAGAAACATAGGTTCAACTTTCAATACTTTCAAGACTTTAACATTTTAAGACGACATGAACTCAGCAATTAACCACAGCATGTGAAGCAGGACTGTTAATCTAACAGCCAACCTATGTTAACACCCTAATTGGAGTGATGCCTTGTTGTGATTATTGGCTACGATCTGATTATTATTATGTGCATGTAAACATAGCCATTGTCTAGTTCCATTTCCCCTCATTCCTCTTGCATTGCGTGCCCAGTAATTAGATTCTTTAAACTGGCTTGAAATGAAGCCCAAATACACAGACAAGTGCGAGGCACAAGCAGGAGTTAATGTAGAAATGCCTTAGAAAGCAGGTCCCCTGATGGCCACCAGAAGAATTTCACATTAGAATCATCAAACTAGTTGTTTCCCCGTTTCCAGTCTTTGTGCTAAGCCAACTGTTGCCTGTCAAATTTAAAGGACGATTATGAGAATGGTGTTAATTGTCTCATCTATCTTTCCACCAGAAAGTGAATTGAGTATTTTCCAAAATGTTAAATTGCTGCTTTGGTCAAAAGAAAAAAAGAAATAAAGAAAGAAATAATGGAAATTCTGTTTTTGGCAAGAAATAAATTACTGTTGGATGGAATAAATTAATAACTAATTAATAACAACTTTTAAGATGCTGATAGATGTGTTTTCAAGCCAGGCTAACTGGTTTTCATGGCAAGACAGTGAGTAACAGTATTTCCCAAAATGCTCAACCGTTCCTTAATGGCTGATCACATAAAACTGCACATATTTTGATGATGAATTGGCTTTCTTTGATAAATGTTTTTGCTGATGCTTTAATTCAGAGTGACATGCAATGTGAATGGCTGAATGGCAATGACCAGTTTATGTCGTATAACATGTATACGTATATGCGTTAGACATCATGTGTGTCATGAATTGAATAAAAATGTGTCTTGTAGTACAAATTTTCCATTACTCTGATCTAATTATTATGCCAACATTTAGAGACATACGTGAGGCTTTTATAGTTTAATCATCAGAGTTCTGCAGCTGACGTGTTTGTAGTTAAGATGAGAAATGTCTCTGGACCACATTGGAAGCTGCTACGAGTCTAGCATGTGAAGAATGAGGGAGAGAAGGAAGTGCAGAGGGAGTGCAGAGAAATATAGTGGAAGGAGAAGATGAATCCCAAAGACTTTGCATCATTCATTCTCACACTCCCTCTCTTTTCCTCTCTGCACCATTGCAGCTGCCTTCGCAACACACACCTACGCATTTTTCCACACTTACTGAGGCACTGCAGCCTTTTGACATGTAGTAGTCATACACACACACACACACACACACACACACACGTTTGAGGTGCCAGATGAAAGAACACCTACATCAATGGCAGGACTGTGGAAGCGTGTGTTGTAGAGATAAAAGCATTATGCAACAAATGCCAGCCAACAACAGCCCTTCATGTCATGTCAGTTATGAGGCAGCCTACACACACACACACACACATACACTCACACACGCATTTATACAGTATGCACACTTACAGGTCACATGATATTTGGTTATATTTGTGTAGAACAACATATGGAAGACATACACTAAAGGAAAACTAATGTGACAGGACTGACAGATTGAAAATGGCCTGTAGGAGTTTCTTCAGCCCAAAGGATGATGATGAGCGACAGCTCAGCGGATGCACGTTGTTGTGTCTCATGCAAGAGATTTATGTATCAGTATACGGTCCAAAACAGAAACAACTTGACTGCATCATGATGTAACTAATGGCTAATGTGGACAGAATATTAGCATAGTCGTTTTCCATGCAAAACAAAGTGTGAGATTGACAGGGAGGCAGGTGGGAAGTAATATAGATTATTACTGTCTTTATCAAGGAAATCAATCACAAAATTCAAGAAGGTTTAGGGTTTTTTATAATCGGGTTACTTTTATACAAACTGCACAGTCTATAAAATCCTTCAATATCCTGTTGAATCATGTTACTCCCAAAGACCATATGTGGACTTCCTTGCCCAAAGATGCCACTCTCCACAGCATATAGCTCCTGGTGTGTATGTTGACTCAAAGAGTTTTTGAGATTTTTTTGTTTTTTACCTTTATTTATCAAATGCAGCACACTTGACTTTTTTTAAAAGTAGTCTTCTAGTGTTACCCACTGACTGTAAGGAGATATTACACGATTGAGGCCCCAGAGCTTAAAGTGAAGCATCATTCTGTCAGAGCTGCATGCCATCTACCCCCTTGTGTCTCATCAGCCAGGAGTAAATAGAGTGGATAATGAGTAGTGAATCCCCTGGGATGCAGAGGAATGGGTGTTCTGGATGGATACTGTTTCCAAATATGAAAAATAGATCAAATCTGAAAATAATTATGAAAATAAATTAAACAGCGCTGCCATGCAAGTATAATCACTTGTGAATTTACAACATTCATTTACATTAACTTCATCATGATGGCAGCAACATTTTGCAACTCTCTGAAATAGTGTTTTAGAGTTACTAACTGCGAAATAAGTATTAACAATCAAATTCTTGATCACGATTATAAAGATACAGAGATACAAGTGTTTATATACACATGAAAAGTCTTCACACGTTTGTACCTTTATAAATAATAATAGCAATTCCTGACACGCCCACCAGAGACCCAGGGGGGTCAAGGGGATCCTAGAAACACAAGGCCCTGTGTGTGAGGTGACTGCTTTAAAGATTTTCTCATGGCACAGTGAAATGGCAAAAAGTCCTTCTGGCAAATTGAAGGAATGACCTAAACATTCACTTTGAAGTTGTCACAAGTAAGAAGCCATCATGCCACCTTCAAAGGGAGTGTTTATCCCCTCAGGTTTTCTGTTGGACATTTAGGACTAGTGCTCCATGCAATATGGACCCTTCAAGTCTGCAGGCAGAAATAAAATTAAAAAAAAAAAGTGATCACACTGCTGCAGAACCATTTTTCGGCATCCCTGCCCAAAGACCCATCATTTCGTAATCCATGCTCACATCAAAATATGCATTTTGCGAGTGGAAGATTCAAAACTCAGCGGCGCTGTGAGCGTTTGGGTGTCTGTATTGGAACTCCACAGGAGCTCGGAGAAAAGTGGGGAAATGGTGGAAAATTACACATCGACAAAAAAGCGCAAGAAATGTGTAAATCAGCATCCTAGCACAGCTGTGAGAGTTAAAAGGATCTATGCAGGAGGGCAAGAATAAATCAAGAGAACTGCTGATCTGTCCTCTTTGTGGCATTCAAACAAGAGTGAATGACATTCTTGAAATTCAACAGGCAGGAATTTCTGTCTGAATACCTTAAATAATATCTGGGGTTTTTTTTCTATTTACAAAGGATGTCGCACACTTTTTTGAATAAAGGCAGTGTTGTGTTCGGAGGCTCTGGGTTGTCTTGCCACTCTACATTTTGTTTCCAGAGAATCTGAAATTATCATTAAAAATTAGAAATTATCCTGATGATATTTTAGCCTTATGGATTATTTGTGACTTGCATGTCCTGAGTCTTCTTTCTTTTTTCAGACTGTGGCATACAGTCTGTGGTTATTGAGGTTTGTTGCAGAATTTTTTTTTTCTGCAACAAGCCTCATGAACTCTTTGACCTCTGTTGACCTCCACGTCTTGCCTCACATTGCTTCAGTTGAGCTTATAAATGGAGTCACATCAGACCTCCTTTGAAGCTGACATGTACCTTTAATTGAAATTTAACTTTGAAGTTAAATTCTGTTTCTATTCCATCCTGCTTAGTTATACTCTTAAACTCTTTCAATATTTAAATATGATGTACAAATCCATTCTTCACCTCTGGATAGGATGTTCAAATGTAACATGTGATCAATACTATCTGGAAATGCTGGTAAGAGATTGATTTAATGTTTTCAATGTTACCTTCTGTTTTTCAAAAATACAACTATATAATTCAACATAAGCTATGACCAAAATATAAACATGGCCCATATTTGTTTATTTTGATTAAACCTAGAGGAGGGGGGGAAAAGGCATCTGCCATCTTTTCTAGTTCTGGCAACAGCCAGAAAGGACATGGAGGACACACAGCTTACATTGTGGAAAAAAAAGATCCTCCTTTTTCTTGTCAACCAAGGAGTTTGAGGATAAATTCCTGAGCACACAAGAATATAGTCTTGCTGAGGAACATAAAAAAAAAACTACAAAAGCAAACAAATCTCTGGTATTATAATTCTAGCATACGGCAATGTTTCTTCAAGTCAAATCATTCCTACAATGAAATTCTCCTCCTGTCTGTCCTCAGAAAAAAAAATAAAAATCTATAAAACCGCCTGCTTCGTCTGAGGAGCAGAGGGGTGCCAGCAAATTCCAAGCTTCCATCATCACTCTCTCTCACACACACACACACACACACACACACACACACACACTCGCACACCCTCACACACACACATAAAGCTCCACTCAGTAGCAGAGCACACAGGCTGCTGTACAAACTGCCAAAGCTTGTAGCTGCAGGCTAACCAGCAGCCAAATGCCCCCACCCCCTCCGGTGATGATGATGTGGGTGAGAGAAAGACAGAATAAAAAAAAAACGAGAGAGAGATAGGAAGGGCAAGGACGAAGCAAAAGAGTATCAGAGAGAAAGTGATATGAAGAGAGTGTGAGGAAGTGTCTGTGTTATGTAAACCCCAGGTGGTGCTTGTTGTCCTGGATAGAGGTATCACCACGGGGACAACTGCTCCAGCTTAGCAGGTCTCTCCACACAGCTCTCTTTCCTCTCCTTTATCACAAACACACCACCAGTATGAGCCAGGAAGACAAGAAGAAAAGAATTAAATAAAAGAAGGCAATGAAGGAAAGGTGAATGAGATGAGATTATTGAAGGGAAACGAGGGATGCAGGAAAAACACTCCAGATAAGCTGGATGGAGAGATGGAGAAGGGAAGGAAGAATGATGTGAATTATATGAAAACATCAGCACGTAGTTTGGGAAAGCGCCAAAAGCTCAGCCTTTTGGTTGTTGTTTTTCCATCATGTGTGCAACTTGGGAGGCTATGATCTATTTTTCCCTGTGCTGTGTTTTGTTTTTTTATCTGTTGACTGTTTTTTTTCTCTCTGTGTGCCAGTTTGCAACAGGCACAGTCATGGGAAGAGTCTTTTCTTGCTATATCTGCATATATTGCACACATTTCCACACTCACCCACACACACAAACATGCCTCCCTGTGGGGCCGTTGTCGATAACAGCCTGTGCACACCTGATGCGTCTGCGGGGATAGCTGTCTTCATGCTGAAGCAGCGGGAAAAGAACATCAGCAGAGACGTTTTATGGTCCCTCTCCGACCGCTGACTTAGGATGGGCTTCACTGTTCCAGATCTTGACCTCTTCTACTGCTGCTGTTGAAATCCCAAATCTGACCCTAGATCAGCACTTAAGACTGATTTCATGCCACTGAGCAGCAGTTGACAACAGTAGATAGGCCAGATCTGGGGCAACACTGCCCCCTAATGGCTCAGGCATGGAAGTGTATTTAGCAGAGATGACGTAAGGCCAGGCTATGTGTATATGTGTGTTTGTGGTGATAGTAAATGCATGAAGTGCAAGCATGTGTCTGCCATTTAACTGTAAGCACATGTGAAGGCTGCAGTATTTGATCTTCTGAGTTTTATTCCATGAAACAAGGCAGCACAGTAGTGCCCATCCCCCACCCCATCTACATGCGTGCAAGTTAGGTTAACTGGCAATTCAGTTGCCCATTAGTGAGAATGTGAGCGTGACTGGCTGTTTGTCTCTATGTGTCAGTCCTGTGATGAACCGGCAACCTGCCCAGGATGGACCCCACCGCCCCTCACCCAGTGTCAGCTTGGATCGCCTCCAGTCCCCTGTGACCGCGCAAAGGATTACCGACAACAGATAATGGATGGAATAGATGATGGATGTTCCATGAAACGGTGGTAAATTAGATGAGTGAAATAATTAAAGGTTCATTTCACCCCAACGTAGGAGAGATTTGAGCATACTGTACATTTAAAAGCAGAAATATAGTGCTGACTACCGATTTTTATGAGGGCTTGAGAAAGTTTTTGGACAGAAGCTAAATGTCTCTTGTAAAGACACGACTGTGGGGGGGAGCAGTCCAGAACTGCAGCTTCATATGTAGGTAAGTTAAAAAAGTATATTTCAATATAAAGTGTGAATAAGTGTGTAGAACATTGCAAAGGTGTATTTGGTTTGCAAAGCAAATAGACTTCCAATTTACCAACCCAATTTAGAGCTATTGATGCTGAGGCAATAACATTGCACAGGCAAGGAGAGATGTTACCACAGAGCCTGAGGGCAGCTATGCTTCAGGCACATTCTGCTCCCTAACAACCCCCAGTAGGCAGAGAAGAGTGGAGGTGCAGGAAGATCCATCCAGGGCAGCTCAGGAAACACTGAAGCCTCATGCAGACCTAAGTCAGATATCTCCAGTGTTTGAAGAAGAATTCAGACCTTCTACTTAAACCTGCATTGCATAACTTTTGTCCCCGCCTTCTGGCAGTGAAAGTATTTACTCGAACACTGTCAATATGCTTATGATGTCACAGGACCCACCATACTCTTATTGGTGGCTGCTAAGCTTAATCACCATTGTGTGGAATCACTTGGCAAGGGGTTTGGATGTATCTTATTTATTTATCTGTTCAACTCCTGCACAACACTTGAGTAAACATACTTAACTACATTCCACTACTGGCTCTCACCTGACCTTATAACCACTTGGCCATCTGGAACTTATGTTACATGAAAACTTGATGCATAAATGAAGACCGAAAATAAAACAACAGAACTTTACAGTCTTTTAAACAACATCAAAGGATGATATCAATAGATAGTCTGATTACTATTGTGACGTTCTTTGCCAGTTTGTGATATTTTAATCTACAAAAATATGAACATATTATTTGAAAAATTGTCAATTGCAAAATGTCTGACAGTTTGCTGATGTTTCTCTGATGTGCACAGCAGCAAGTTAAATTGGTAGATGAAATCCCCCATAATGCAAACCAAAGTGGTATTTTCTCTCTAAAGCTCTGACCATTCATACTGCATGACTGGAGGGACTATACTCTGGTATAATTTGTTTTCACTGACACACGTGGATAAGACCTGATTCGGTCAGTCTGATACTTTTTCTGTCTGTAACGCTGTTGACGCCGATCAGAGGAACAAGTACCTTTATGAAGAACTGTGTGTAACATATGACTCAGTTTTATTATTCACATCCCTAAGCTTCAACAAAACCATTTTCTCCTTTTCTACATGTCGTCTGAAGCAGCAGCCAGGTAGGGGACCACATTCGTAAGAGTTAACAAATTACATATTTGCCCTTTGAGGACCCATCTGCTTTGTGTATGAATAACATTTTCCATAACCATTCTGGCTGGTTGGCATTTCGAGTTCAGGGAACCACAGCAATCAGGATTGGTTTAATAACATGACTGAATGCCTGAGGTGAATGAAGGAACAGAAGGATAAAAGAATATCGGAAATATGGAAATAGGCTTTATTATCATCAGACTGTACTTGAACTGTTGACTGTGATTGGAGTTACACCGTGGCCAGCTTGCTGGGTAATCAGACAAGTAGTTCTGCATACTGCATTCGCATAGTCGTTCCAACCCACAATCTGAAATAAACAAAACAATTCTCAAAAGTACTGATGCCTAATTAATAATGCAAATGACTGCATAGATAAAACTGAACTGATTTAGTTTTGATGAGATGTAGAAAATAAGATTTGACTTTTTTTTTTGGAGATAATATCTGTGATGTTGAGTTATGTCCCCATCGCACACTTGCCTCAAGGTCTAGAAAGGCTTTATGTTGCCTCACTTCATCTTCCCTTCATGTCTGAGAGGAACTGAACAGGATAATGTGTTAGGTGACCTTTGGCATGCCAGACAAAGTTAAAGGTTTGGTTCACACAAATCATTTTTCTCACTTCATTGGTATCTTTTCTATTGCAGAAGTTGTCCCTGTGAGTTGTTGTCAGTGAGTTACGCCGAATATGCAAAAGTTTTAAGTAAAACCAAAACCAAGTGCATGTCTAGATATCACAAGACCTTGATGTTGTCATGCATTATTCAAAGGAATTAAAATCTACAACAATATCCTATATGTACAGTTTTTATGACTTCAATAATGGTAGTATCTTGATTTCCAAAAAGAGATTTCAGTTGGTCCAGCTATCCAGTCTTTCCAGTCTGATAGCTGTTTAGTGCTGTTTGCTGACAGTAGTGGCTACTGAAACCAAATCAGCGTGTCTTGCCACCTGCTCTTCACCCAACTCTCTCTCTGTGAGATTATATTATTCATGCCAGAAAGGTTATTCATAATATCCTCTCTAAACAGAGGTTCAAAAGCATTTTAAAAGAAGGTTTGGCTTCAGTTTGATTCTAGCAACCTAACATCCTCCAAGGCGGTTTTAAGCACTACACACTTGCTCAGACCTTACAGCTCGGATTCTTTTTGCTTTTTATGCTATTAATCAAAGTATGCCCTTTCCAGTCTTCTTTGAATGTAGCAGGATAGGCTTGATTTATTGGTCAAGGCATCCTTGGGGACATTCAAAAGCAAGTCCAAACCTTATAGCATTGATTCTTTGTGCTACTCTTAGCAGAAATCTCAGCTGACCCTCACCAGTCTCTGCTGCATTGTGAAAATGACAGGCCTCATTTACTGTCTAGAGTTCCTTCAGGAGCATTTGAGAGCAGTGGACACATGATAGGTTTGTGTCTTCGTCCTCAGCTTCATCTCTCTTATCATCTGACATACAGCCAGAGGGTAACAGCAGAACACTGTGGTCCAGTCCTCACACACACTGCCCTGTGGATAAACATGCAGGAAGACACACACACACACACATACATGCAAGAAGCACACATGCAGACACAACAGTGCAGCAGGAACACATCAAGAACTATGAGTAATTCAAATGCAACCAAGGGAAACATTTAGTAACATACTGCACAACATTTTTGAAGTGAATATAAGTCACCACAATGGACATTTTATTGACTTGCCCGTTTGTTAAATCTACCTGGTGGTGTGTTCATAAGAAGCAGCACAAATCCTCAATTCCTGACCACCAATATGTAAATGCACGCACACTCACTCGTATTTTGTACCGTTCCCTGATCCCAACTCGCATGGCAAAAGTGGATCCTGGGAGCAGAGGCATGCAAAGACACTCGCCATACTGGTGGGCTAAACTCAGGTCCAAACAGCACGGCACCAGAGCCCCTAGAATACCTGCAAGAATAAAAATCCAATGTAAATGTGTCTATCAGATGCCAGACTAAGCAAAGAATGAATTCATGATGATTTGTTGTTTGTAGAAACATTAATAAAGTAATAAAGATCTGATGATGTGTGCTGTTTTCATGTTACATGTTGTCTTGTCTCCACAGACATCAAACAGGCCCGTGCTCCAGTCTCCCCCCGTTTGCGTGATGGTGGTGATGGTTGTTGTGGTGACACCGAGGCCAGGCTGTGTGACTATTGGGTCTGTCACTGCAGGGACATTGCTTGACCTCCAGTTATCGTCACTCCCTGTGGTGAAGTCCCCCACTTCCTCCTCTTGAATTGCTGATGCTGAGGCTTCAGTGACTGACAGTCCTGGTCTGAAATTAGATTTTTAATTAATCTGTCTTTATATAGATGGTTGCTGAATTCACCGTGGCTTGTCAAGCCTGTAACATGCCACTGATACTCAGCTGCAGGCTTAATGTTAAAAGAAATATTCTCAAATGAACAAATTAGTCACTCTTTTGCTTTCCTGTGTGCAGAAATGTAATTAATTTCATTCATTCAGCTATTTTCATTTTCTTAGAGCAGCATTTTTTGTACTCAGCTGGCCTTCTCAGTGTAATTTTAGAAGCAAGCCAATGCAATTTTAGGCCCTGAGGAACACAAGAAAATTACAAAAATATGTTTAAAAATTAGAAGAAGTGCTGAGGAGGAACTGAAATGGTTTAAGAAATGTTCCTGTTTAATTTGTAGTATCATTTATCACAGAGACATAAAAGAAGAAAAAGATGTTTAGAAGATTATGAAAACAGTTCGAGAAAACACAGAAGCATAAAAAGGCAGAATAAGATAAGTGAGTTGTTTTCTGTAATTCCATTGTGTTCAATGGTGACTACAACGTATAAAAAAACACTTACTGGTGTGTGACTGTTGTCTGCTCCATGACCAGAAGTGAGTGGGGTGAGGTGAGGAGGTGGAATAGGAGAGGGTGAGGAAGGAGTCAGCAGGAATGAGGAGATGAAGGGGGAGGATGGGGGTGTGTGGAGTGACACGTCCCCAGTGAGAGGGTGTGTGTCGCAGCAGATAAACCAGCAGTCGGATGGTTCGACGAGAAGCTGTGTGATAGAGATAAGTCTTGTAGTTGTCTTTCGTCTGTGAGCCACTACCACCCCTGCTAATACAGCCTGCTAATACAGCAAATTCAGAGAGGACAGATACACACCGAGGGTGCATGAACATGAATGTCTGGCATAAAATAATCAGATGTGAATGTAAGCATAAACTAAACAAAAACACACCATTAGGTCATTAACAGGCTGAAATATTCACATGATTACATACAAAAAGAAAAATAACAGAGATACACTGCACTTCTAAGACATGTTCACAAATGCTAAGAAATAAATAAAGAAATTAATTCCCTTTGCAAAATGATTGATGTCAAACAGCTCAACTCAAGAAATAATTAAAACCTCAATAAAACAGTCTGCTTAATATTCAAAGTGGTTTTTTGAATATGGAGTATTTAAAAAGATGTAGAGGTGAGCTTACCCTTAAGGCAGAAGCACAGTCTCACACAGTGAAGAGCTGGGAAGTGAAAGACGCATTGTACAACTAGAAACTACCGTGGCTGACGTTTTTCTGCATTTGTGCATTTCCTGTGCTCTGACATTGACCTTAAAATTTAGATTGTGATGTGTGTGGGGGGAAGCTTTACATGGTGGAAGGACACATAGTGAAACTATTGTGGATTTGGAGGCTCTCACAGTTCACACAAGTGCACACATGGTCTTAACACAACATTTAGAGTGACAGATTTCACACTTTTTCGTGTGTGAAAGTGGATGCTTGGTTTAGCTCATGGCAAAGGTGTTCTATAGTGGCATCTATAGTGGCCAGAAAGTAGCATCAAAAATGCCTCCAGTTGTATGGGGTCTTTAACAGTAAAAGGAGTGCTTTTCTGAACATGATTTACATTTGATTACTAGCGGTCATTTGACTGCTACAGATCCTTCATGATGAGGCATTCCTCCAAAATCTTTTGAAGCAGTGAATCAAACAGAGCCAAACCCCTGAAACTGAAAGACATGATTGTTGTATTTTGTGTATTTTGTGCTACAGTAAAAAAAATGTTTTAAAAAATTGCACATCTGTAATTCAGTCACGAATCATCACTTTTAGAAGGATATTATTGAGGATATTCTCCAAAAAAATGATTGGATTTTGGTAGTCAAAGGTCATTGTGAGCTCACAAATCACTTTTTTTGTCCTCAGGAATTCATATGCTTATCATGACAAAATTCCCCACAAATGTCTAATAGAATAAAAGGATGAAATGATGGCATTTGTATCCAAAAGATCAAAGGTCAACCTCAGTGTAATATCATAATTTTCGGCAAAAAATGCTTTTTGGCCATTATTTAACACCATAACTCAGGAGCAGAAGGGAAGATAGTGACAGTATTTCACATTCTGGAGCTGAAACCGAGCTTCAGGTGACGAAGCTCTCTAACAGTCATATAGTCATAAGAATCCTTCTGAATTGAAATTATTCACTGGAATCATACATGCCAGTGTAGTTATTTTATACAGATATATTGTGAACTTATAGTGAAATGAGTGTTTATTTGTGAGCTTTAGTGGTGCTCACAGACAGATTTTATTACTTTTGGACAGTGCATCCGGAAAGTATTCACACCGCTTCACTTTTTGCACATTTTGTTATGTTACAGTCTCATTCCAAAACGGATTAAATTCAGTTTTTTCCCCTCAAAATTCTACGTAAAATACCTCATAATGACAAAGTGAAACAAGTTTGCTTGATTTTTTTGCAAATTTCTTAAAAATGAAAAACAAAAAACATGTACATAAATATTCACACCCTTTGCCATGACACTCAGAACTGAGCTCAGGTGCATCCTGTTTCCATTGATCATCCTTCAGAGGTTCCTACAACTTGAGTTGAGTCCACCTGTGGTAAATTCAGTTGATTGGGCATGATTTGGAAAGGCACACACCAGTCTATATAAGCCCTCACAGTTGACAGTGCATGTGAGAGCACAAACTAAGCCATGAAGTCAAAGGAATTTCCTGTAGACTGCTGAGACAGGATTGTTTTGAAGCACAGATCTGGGGAACAAAAAGAAAATTCTCTGGTCTGATGAAACAAAGATTGAACTCTTTGGCTTAAATGACAAGCTTCATGTCTGGAGGAAACCAGGCACTGCTCATCACCTGGCCAATACCATTCCTACTGTGAAGCATGGTGGGGGTAGCATCATGCTGTGGGGATGTTTTGCGGCGGCAGGAACTGGGAGACTAGTAAGGGTTGAGGAAAAGATGATAGTACAGAGACATCCTTGCTGACAACTTGCTCCAGAGTGCACTGGCCCTCAGACTGGGATGAAGGTTTATCTTCCAACAGGACCAACAACCCTAAGCATACAACCAACATCACAAAGGAGTGGCTTCAGGACAACTCTGTGAATGTCCTTGAGTGGCCCAGACTTGAACCCTATTGAGCATCTCTGGAGAGATCTGAAAATGGCTTTGCATTGATGCTCCCCATCCAACCTGATGGAGCTTGAGAGGTTCTGCATTGAAGAGTAGGAGAAACTGTTCAAAAATAATTGTGTCAAGCTTATGTAATTGTAATTGCTGCCAAAGGGGCTTCAACAAAGTATTGATCACAGGGTGTGAACACTTATGTACATGTTATATTTTTGTTCATTTATTTTTAGTAAATTTGCAAAAAATTCAATGAAACTTGTTTGTCATTATGGGGTATCTTGTGTAGAATTCTGGGGGGGTGAATTTAATCCATTTTGGAATGAGACTGTAACATAACAAAATGTGCAAAAAGTGAACGGTGTGAATACTTTCTGGATGAAGTGTATACCAGCTGCAGGTGATAACTTAAGTTTCAAATTTAGCATACGAACATGTGAGTGGTTTCAATCTGCCTACCTAACTCTGCAAGAGCTTAATCTTTAGTTTTACTAAGATTTTTTTTTTTTCTTCAGTTTCCAGAACAAGTTACTTCATCTCCTTTGCATTTCCCCTATCCAAGTCACCAGTAATTGCCTGCAGGTGTCTGTACAATGAATTCTTACAACCTGCCCCCCTCAACAACTACACTTTGTGCATGTCGTCCTCATCAGAAGACCGCTCACACCGCAGGATTATCCTCCTCATCTACGCTAATAGGACAAAGATTCGACAACTTCGGCAAAACTATGACACACTCTTGTGTCAAGAGCCTTGTTCTTGCGGGGAACAGTCGTCTTATTTATGTCCTTAGAAGAAATAAAACTGCACAGAGAGAAACAAGAAAGCTGAATATCTCATAGGTTTTATTATTTCTCTGAAAAAGCCAGACAAGCACCATCCTCAGCTAGAAAATAGGAAAGCTGTCTGACAGGCAGACAAAACGTGAGGGAACAATAAGCCTCACCCTCAGTGTATAAAACACCACAGCAGGTACATTACCATCTATATGAAAACAACAGACATTCCAGAGGGTGCACACGCAGTCTGACAATGTACACATAAAATAAGCGGTTGGCGAGTAACAAGATTGGACATGATGGTAGATGTTTGATGCTTTCAGAAAAAAAAAAAAACAAAACAAAAAACCCTCTTTAACAGGTTCATGACTAAGATGGTTGCTTATTTATTGTTATTTCAGACAGGAAAAATACTGTGAGACTTAACTTGAATCAAACAGACAATGAAAAGACAGAACAGACTTCTGGTGAGATAATTCCATACCAAATCCTTGAAGGAAAGTTTGCAATATTTTCAAAGAAATATTTTTTTCCCCTCACACCATCAAAAAACCTCATTTAGGTGGCAAAGACCCAATAGTGTATCAGCGTTCCTTTTGTTTTTATTATTTGAAAAAGGAGACGGAGGCAAACTTTTCAGGTCCCATTAGTTTCAAATATTTCATGTGGTTGCATTCAGCGGTGAAAAACATTGAGAACCTGTCACATCAAACACCATGTGCAGTAGGAAATGGTGCAGTACAGAAACACATTATAAAACATACATATAGTTTGACTCAGTGTTTTATGGCTTTGAGTCAAAATGTCCCATTTTACTGTAACATGTCATGATGCATTTGAACCTTTTGCAAATGATTCACTGCTGAATGCCCCTCCCCCCATGTGCCTGCATGTGTGACAGAGAGTGAATGTTTATCTCTATTCAACCAGATAAACCAGAGTGTCCCCGATGTCCACAGTAAGGCCATTGTCGGCCAGAGTGACCTTCTTCTCCTCCAGATTGATGTTGAACAAAGATTTGTTGGAGATGGGCAGCTTGCCCTGTTCCTCGTGTCCCAGGATGGGCACCCGGCGAGGCCCGAGCACAGGGTCCTCATACCGCATCAGCTTCACCCTGGACAGATCTGGTGGACGGGAGAGTGCCAGAGTCAGACAGGGGCATATGAGGCAGGGAGAGAATAAGGAATGGAGGAAATGCAAAATAAGAGGGAAGGTGCTGGAGGCGAGATAAATAATCTGCAGACACCCTTACAAACATTGACCCAATAATTCAGGTACATTTTTTATCTTAATTAGATTCAGATCATTTCTGCACATTAACAGGCCCCTTCCTAACCATAATGAATGTCTGCTGTAAACCCATCTATCTTACTAACCTTTGATGAGTCTATTGACCTTGGCTAGCCTACGGATGATGTTGTCTCCACTGTCCCCCTGTCGGATATCAACCTTTGTAGAAAACAGCCCGT
Organism: Scatophagus argus; assembly: GCF_020382885.2. Lineage (NCBI taxonomy): Eukaryota > Metazoa > Chordata > Actinopteri > Scatophagidae > Scatophagus > Scatophagus argus. Next base: position 15,222,119 of record NC_058506.1, on the reverse strand, counting down.
TGCATGGCTGAGGGTTGACCAGAGAAACACACACTCCAGGCTGGGGGGAGAGAGGCATGGCACAAAATGTGCAAACACAAAATTCAACTGTCAGTTTGAGTGTGCAACAAACACTTTGTTCATCAGGGACACACAAACGCTCCCGCAGAAGGGATGCACAGGCTTAAACAAGCACCTACAGAGACAAACAGATACAAACACACTGCGAATATGCAAACAGAAGCTGATGAATACGGAACTGAAAAAGAAGCTTACATTTGTCCCCTAACACTCACACACACACACACACAGCCTGCTTTGAGAGCAGCCAAAAGCTTTTACCTCTGATCTGAAAATGCTGAACGGTTTCCCTGGGCAACAGTCCTCCTTCACTTTGTCATCAGCCTCACATGCAAACAAGACGTCTATCTGTTCCAACTGTAGAGGAGGAGAGATTTGAAAAGGAGCGATTATCAGGTGATCGGTCCACCATCAGACGGTGTGTACACAGGTGTGCTTGGTATGCACACTGGCAAATGTGGGCAGCGTTAGCCAGGCTCCAACAGCGATCGGAGACCGAGTATGAGACTGCAAGTAACAGGATTGTAAATTAGTTCTGTAAAAACCATCCCTGCAGCATGAACCACTTCTACACTGACCATCTTTATAAAGCACACATCTGCAGTGATTCTTTCCTCAAGCGACAGATTTAAAATGGAGCATCACTTTCAAATCATACTGTTAGTTTGTGAAACATTTAAGACATCACCTTTCTTAGTCCTGCAAGATACAGCATATTTCTGTATCATTTTGTCTTTTATAGGGCAGCTTATCTTCAGCAAGACGAATATCATCTCAACGTTCGTCTTCTACAGTGAAACCGATGCTGAGTTCACAAAAGAATCTGAGAAATTTGGGTTTTACTTTTTCACTATGCTAAACCTCTGTGCAGACAAAAGTATTAAAGGCTTCCATGACTGACAACTGAGCTTAGGATTGTCTCAGCTGACTTTTGCAGAAGTGGTGAAACTCGGCTTTAAAGCTCCGAAATGCTGCCGCTGCACGTTACAGCTCAACATTTATCAAAAGACAAACAGAACTTAATCAAGTGAACTTGATTGCTCATATTTGAGAGGATCTTGGGATATAAAAATACTGCTAGAGCTGAGATGTTTTTTTTGCTGCCTGGGGGTGCTGTCCGATCAGACAGAACAGACATATTTTCATTGGGATCAGTCTTAAATGTCATGTCTGATTTTAGAAGCGTTGGATCACCAAATATACCTCGAGAGAATTGGTTAAGTAGACGAGGTTCTCCATCAGAACTGACCGCTCATCAAACTCCAGCTCGAGATTCAAGACCCTTGGCCCATTCTTCTCCAGGTTCTCCTACAAAAGACATCAGAGCCCAAATAATCAGAATCAAGCATCCAATACAAGGATGACTGACAGACATGACTTACCAAAAAAAAAAAAAAATCTAAACTTCCCTCAGAAATTAACAAGACGATAACACGTTCATTTTGAACTTGCTATGTTTTCTCAAAAGGCCAGCACTTGCAAATGCAATATTCCGTCCACCTACTGAAGAAATCAGCGTTCTCAGCATTAAGCAGAAGAGTTCATTGTTATGCTGATGCTGCCACCATGAGATTATTAAGAGGGAAAAAAAACCCTTTGTGAACAAAAGATGCCAAAACAAACCATCAAACAAGGACAGCTGAGAGAGAGAGAAAACAACTTGAAAGCTGAAAGACCAGCTTGAGAGCTGAACCGTGGACAGACATAAAGCTCATCATGACTATTTATTAGTTTCATTCTGTTTGATCCCTGCAGTGAACAGCGACACCTGAACAAAGCTGTGGGCACTCAGAGATCTGACAACTGAAATTTTAATAAGCGTTGTGCTTCTGATCATTTATTAGCAGCCTGACCTTAAGACCATATACAACTCGATATAGAAGAAACAATATCTGCGGCGACACTTCTATAGTTATGATTTTTATCATCTTCTCAAGCTCAGATGCATTTAGTGAATGCTGCTATTACACTTTAAGCAGAATATAATCTGAGTGCAGGGCAGCCAAAATATGAAAGGTGGGAATAGGAGCTGTGGACAAAGACATACAGACCTACAGCTAAGTTGTTCATAAAAATCTAACAGCATAACATTTTAAAATTTTTATGAATGCAGCAAACACAAACAGGAACAAGCTGAGACACTTCGACAAGCTGAGCCTGTCAAAAGTGTGTCTTTGTACTCTTACAATCAATGAACAATTCAGACTCTGCAGACAAATTATTCCAGAAATGTCTTTTGAATTTCAATATAACACGGTCGTTCAATCTGGACTTCCATATTGGCTACAGTTTTGTCTCTGTTCAACACAAAGAGGAATAAAAAAAATTGATTGTCTTCCAACAAGGCAAGTTTATATATGGGGTACACACTACAGAATGCGGTTGTATGCTTCTGCACACCAGTCACGTTTACATACATGTCTGTCTAGATTTACAGTACATAATATTCACAGTGACTGAGGAAACTTCGTCACATGGAACGTCAATCACCTGAAGTTTTTTAAATCGCCAAATATGAATGTTGCTGCAAAGAAGCCACCAATTTTAAAATGTGAATGCATCACTCGCATTTTCAACCCAGCAGTACAGGAGACCTGTGCAATCAGCACTGAGTGTAAAATATGAAAAGTGTTTTTGAATTTGAAGAAATTCCCTCAAGAAGTTCCTGACGTATTGCGTTCACAAGAATTGTGAATCGACACAAACGTTACGACACCGACACCCCTATTTCCTCCAGACTTACCTTGATCATGGCTACAAAAGGCATGACTCTCTTCATGTATTTCTTCAGTTCGGGCAGGGCTCCCAACTCGCTTGCTATCACTTTGTTGTCTGGAAGGACACCATTGTTGCTCTGGGAAATAAAAAAAAAAAAAAAAAAAGTCAATCACCTATTTTTAGTGGGATTACCTGTGTTTTAAAAAAAACCTTCATATAAGCAGTCATTTTGGTGTAAAAATGGTTAAAGTAAATGTCACCTTGTAATGCTTGCCAAGCAGGGATAAGGCACTGTGCTGCCATGGAGGGTAGCTCTTGGCGACATAGATGGTGCAGTGGGAGGGTTTGCCTGGAGCTTTTGAGTCACCTTTCTGTTGAATGAAAAAATAAAAAAAAAAACAGCACAAAAGAAGCATTTTGGATTCATTTATCTATAAAGTCAGGTGAATAAGGCTTTTGGTATTGCTTCATTCAGTGTAGTGACAGCATATTTCAAGTGTGGGTGGTGGCCTCAATTGAAGCAAACAGTGTGTTTGGATAATTCAGGAGGCAAGCTGGTTTAGTGTATGTGTGTGTGTGATCTTCTGCAATGAAGATGGGCATCTGTGAACTTATTTCATGTGACAGCTGTCAAGTCTACTCTAGTTCTTTACTGTAGGTCTCCCTGTGTGTGTGTGTGTGTGTTTCCACAAATGAGTCTTGATGTGACAGTATATTACCACTATAAATTAAAAATGATGCAATGTAGATAAAGCTCCTTAAGAGACATAATGTGCAAAGGCGAAATCATTATTACCTTTGCAGTGGTAAGTCATGCAGCCTGACTGTATCAGTGCTATTGCAGAAAGAAAATTTGCATAATAATGTTACTCAAACTGAAGACGTACATCGTATCACGTTGGAGATGGTTGTCCACGGGTCGTATAAAGCGCATGATACCACTTTTGAAAATCAATCATCATCCTGACTTAGCACTAGGAACTTGAATGCTGAGAACATGATAGTTTACATTTTTCTCCTCTTTTTCCCCATCATGCCTCCATTTTGCCTCCATAAAAACAACATCATTACAGCAGATCCACGACAGCAGTCTGCAAGCCTGAGATATCCGCTGTCTCAAGTCTTGTCAATACCACCATTCAGTTACAGCCACTTATCAAAGTGACGAACTGTTAACGAACAATAGGCCAACTTTCCTGCTGTGAACACAACAGACTCATATCTTGAAATGTATCTAAAGGGATTGCCATGTCATATAGCTCAACGTGGAGAATAACTAATTAGCCTCAAAGGACTTCTGGACAGAGTACAGCGCCATTTATCCATACGTCCTCAACGAACAGGACGTCATGGTAGAGAAAAAGGGAGACAACATCGATAATCTACAAACTGTCAGTGTTGAACTTCAATCAAATACATCTTTTCACTTTTTATTTAGCAAGGAGCAAAGTAAAATAATAAAAATAATAATAATGAGAATTTTGTTTCGGGTTGTTTCTCTGAACAGAAAACAAAATATTCAACAAGGCACTGAATTTTATTCCTTGGTGTGGTTTTATTTATAAACCTCAGCAGATTCAATAAGTGATTTGAATTTCAGCTCTAATAAAAAAAAAAGAAAAGATTGTATACTGAAACCAGACAGGATAAAATTGTATTGAACCCAAACTCTACTTAAAATATGCCGCCAGACATTTTCAGCTTCTTATTGTGCTGTTTTTATTATTTTCTGCCTCATTGTGCTCCCCATCAAACAATCACAAAACTGTTAAACAACCCCTGAGGGTGAAGAGACACTGACACAATGCTGCCTTCAATTTAATTACCACACTTAATGCACTTTGAGACAAGTGTTGGAAGTCATGACAAATTATTAAAAAGAAAGCAATCAATTTTGAGGTTGATATTCATTTTCACAATTACTTAAAAAAAGCAATGACAGCAGTGCATGGAAGAGGCAGCGAAGCGAGCAAAAGGACACAGAAACACTTCTTACTTTGTTTTTGGGCGGCTGCATGTATGCTTTGAGTCTCAGCCGGAGGTCGTGGGCCGTCTCCATCAGGTACTGAGAGGAACGAATCAGAATTTCGTCCACCGGACCTGCCACGGGCCACGATGCCTTCATCAGAGAACCGGTCTATTATGGAAAGAGAGAGAGAAAGAGGAAAGAAGAAATGGCAGATGAGTGACAGGAAAGACTGTTGTTAATGCATTTTGGTATCAAGAAATGTTTTGTGTGGGCACTGGATATTTAGAACTCCAATAACTACACAGCCAGAGGTCACGCCACCCTCATAACAAAATCAGACACACACCATATTAACTGGGCATGTGTGAAAATCTCACACTGATGTGTGTATCTCTGTGTCCACTGACTGCCTCTTAGCGCTTTAGCTGGTGGCACTGAACAGATGATTGGAGTTGTGGGGCTTTTGTTGTTGCTAAGCGACAACCAAAAAAAAAAAAAAAACATCTCCAGTGCAGCAGCACTCTTTCATATTCATAAATTCAAGTGTTAAAAATATTCTCGGCTCCCTTTGCTATTGGGGGTGCACAACAGTGTGAGCATCCCTTTCATTCCAATGAGAAAAAAAAAGAAGCTCGTAGTGTGGAGACAAGCTCCTGGCGGACATGTACACCAGCAGAAGGAATGCATGTGTGTGCATGTGTGTGTGTGTGTACCTGCATGATGTATGTCTCTTAGCTTGTTGCTCCAAAATGTATTCAGGCATGTAAATTAACACAGGAAGTTTAAATATTTCTTTTATGCTTTGTGTTTAACAGGGGAGATAAACACGAAAGATGAAGGAGACAAGAGGATGAAAGTTGCCCATAATCAGAGCACGCCAGCAACTCAGACCATGAAACCCACATTATGATGCCAAATCCATAGTCTCTTACCTTGCCCAGCAGACCCCAGGTGTACTCACAAAGGTGTGGGCAGATGGGCGCCAGCAGCAGAGTTTGTCTCTCTATGAACTGGAAGACAAGGTCTCTGTGCATGCCCTCGATAGCCAGCTCACGATACTTATCTTTGGCTGCCTGCATACAGACACAAAAACAATTTAAAAGGTCATCATCATCAACTGTTCTTGTGTGATGCCCAAACTATCCCAGACACTATCTTCAATCCAGTGAATTCACTGCATGCTCACGATGACATTTGAATCCTCGGTCATGTTGTGCTCCATTTGCTGTTTAATCTGTCACTGCAGTATCCATAATATCATTTCATTAAACACTGAGGAAGGAGAGAAAAGTAAGAAAATGACATTTTATTTACCTGGAACTCAAAGAAGCCACTCTTCAGAGCCTCCTTGTACATCATCCTGTCGTAGTGCTGCTCTGTCTTCAAGATGCCTGCATTCATCTCGCTATACAGGATACAAAATCCTTTCAATCAGTCTGCAAAGTCAGTTTCCCATTCACTTCAGAAAAGTCAGGATATTTGGAGGGAACCATCCTTAATTCCGAACTTCTAGCTGCCTGTTCTATCTTTTTGAGAGCTGAGTGATCATAGTATATCTAAATTAAATAGTTTCAGAAAAACAATCATTACAACCTTTATGTAAACTAATGTGTATGACCACTGCAAAACACGATATCAGTGAGAGCTGAAACGATTTATCAATCAATCAAGTAGATGACAGAAAATTAAGCAACAACATATCTAATAACAAACTAAATAGAATGAAAATAACTTTTTGTAAATATATACTTCTTCTGTATCTGAACAAGTTGGGACAGCAGCATCTAAAGACTTGGAAAGCTGTGGATTGTTCAAGAACACCTATTCGGATCCTTGCACAGATAAACAGCTGAACTGCAAACAGGTGATGGCATCATGCTTGGGTGTGAAATCCACCTGCCAACATGTACCGTCCTCTCTTAATGAACTCTTTGATCTACCTGGCAAAGACCCGATCGTTGAACGTGTCAGCAGGTCCTGTCCTCAGATTGTTCTGGTTGGCAATCATCTCCTTCACCCACTCCACCCATGTGTAGAGGCGCAGGATACCAGCGTCAGCCATGGTCTCCACAAAGTTGGCGTCCTCCACCGTGTCCCCAGCGTCTGCCAGAGCCAGACGCATTCCTGAGACAGGAAATAAGAGGTGTGTTAACATAGCAGGAAGCACAGGGACTAACAGAGCAGGTACAATATAACATGTATAATAACAACATGTGTTTGAAGTTGGACGAGGCCTTCATTCTCACCAATGCCTTTGTAATTTCCTCTTTCAAATATCCAGCTATAAGGTTAACTAAAGCGGTTGGTACACAGGAAAAACTTGCACACAGCACTTTTATTCTTGGCAACCAGACGTTGCTCAGAGGCTTTGTGGAAAATTCCACAGTCTGAGAAAACTTCAAAAACCTAGCAGACATCACTCCGAGCTCTTAGACAGGATGTCAACTTAATACGTCTATCTGCTGTCAGGCCATGAAGTTCTTTGTTTTCACGGCAGGACAGCTTCTACAGACACAACAGACACGTCTATCTATTATTCATCTTGTTCAAACACACAAATCCGGTCAAAACAATAGTGAAAAACAAACAAACAATAAAAAGGGATGGATCAACTTATGTGGTATACTGAGGGCTGGAGGGATATCAGGGTTAATCTGAGACCCTACGAGGTACAGATGAGAACCTTTGATAGGAAATAAAGACTGAAAACCAAACAAAGGTAGTTTCAAATTCCCCGATACTGATTCCTATGATGCCAAACAGGACTACCCAAACATAAGGCTTTTCTTTTAAATTTCATTTTCAGAAACAAATTCTGCCACTGTATATCAAGTCTCAAAATATCCTCCTCTCATGTTCCTATAAACTTTCTACATTAGAGTACTTTTTCCCATTTCCTCTGTATCTTGTTGTCGTGCGAGGAAATCTACAGTAGGTATTGCTTATTCGGTATGACGATCAGGTTACTACATGATCATTTATGACTGATTTGAACATTTCAAAGGCATAGCAAAGCTTCTGGGTATTAATTAGCTGCTTCTGGCGCAGGGACCATGTAGGATATGCATTGCCTTACTGCTTTCACTGTGAGTAAAGTATACATTATAAATTTTTACACAGAGTGAAAATCTTTACTTAAAGTGCAGCGCATCTGCAGGTATCTGATATATATACACAATAGCACATAACCACCAATATCAACGCCTCAACTATCTTATTAAGATGGGGGGTTTTCTAATTATCTTCACCACGAGACCACAGACACGTATAGTGTAATCAAGTGTAATGGTCCATGCACTGATAGCACAATGTAATCTGTTCTACATGCACCACCTGATGTGTGTGTGTGTGTGTGTGTGTGGTGGGGAGGGAATCACAACAGCAAAGAAAAGTAAAAGACAAACAGGGCACAGGGGCATGATAAATCTAGAGGAAACGGAGTGTACCGTCTGCTGAGAACTTGTCAATTGCTTGGGTGAGAGTGAGGAAGTTTCCAGTTGATTTGGACATCTGGTGAATATAAAAACAGATGTTAGCAGACAGAATCTTTCAAGTATGCCCACCCACACTCGTTCCTTAAAAAACTGAGTGGAATAAAATCCATCGTGTCACAGGCTGCGTTTGCAGTGCAAATCAGCAGCACGCACAGTAATTAAAATTCTTTACAACATCAAACACTAGTTAATTACTGGCACATCAGACGAGTTGTTCTAAAATATAAAAGCTGTGCCGAAAAATAGAACAATCTTAATAGTGCTACATGATGTTTAGATTCTGTCAGTAATCAAGAAACCCCAGATCCCATCAGACAGGAATAGACCTTAACAAATTAAGAGTTAAATATTAATAGGTATAAAGATTAGTATTTCCCGTCATTAATATTTTACACACCTTTTCAGAGTTGAGAAGCAGATGTCCGTTGGCTCGCACAGCTTGTGGCCACTTCCTCCTGAGGATGAGAGAGACCATTCTCATTAGTGTCATCTTCACCACCATCATCAATATAATCAAAGTAATGCTACATAAAAAAAACATAATTTGGTAAAGAATGCTTTTGTAAACAATTAACTGATTAATTTGGTGCCACAGCCGTTACATTCACCTCATACTGATGTGCAAATTAAACTGTTCCAAAACTATAAGCTATCACAACACAACTTTTGAAGTTCTTCTGTGCCGAGTTGAGTGATTCCCCTCATAAACTAACATAAAATCCGAATTTTCAAAACTTATGGAAAATAAAATGGCAGAAAATGCCATCTAAGTTGACCTAGTAAAAAAAAAAAACATCAATACTCTCCCCAATCTCTATTCTCTGTACTGGTCAATCAAGTGGGTAAACTCACTTGTCATTAGGCCACATAGCCACATGGTTGTACAGGTAGTAAGACAGGTGGTTGGGCACCAGGTCTTTGCCGGACACACGGACGTCAACAGGGTACCAGTACTCAAACTCCCTCCTCAGTCTCTGTAGATGCTCCTTAGGGATGGCTGTCTTGGGGAAAGGAGAAGTCTTAAAGAAGATAAAGTCCCACACCTCTCTGGTCATCTGCTCGGGCCTGTGGGGGAAGCGGGGTGGGGGGGAGGAGAGAGAGAGAGAGAGAGAGAGAGAGAGAGAGAGAGAGAGAGAGAGAGAGAAGACTGGTCAAAGTAGAATGAGGGATGAACTGGGTTGGAGCTGTTAAATGTGTGTGACAGTGCATTTCAGGTCTCTGTGTCTTTTCATATTAGTGCTGAAGAAAAAAAAATGTTACTTAAATAAGCATTGAGCTATGAATTGATTTAAAAAAATGAAAGACATTTCACTGAGTGGACAATAATTTTATTTATTTTATTTCATGGGTGAACAAAATGACCAACACCAGTCATTTGAAATGATTAAATTCAGTAATTAAATTTTTTCCCCTCAGGTGAACCACATCTATAGCTGTTTGAAGGCAAAAAGAGAAAGATGAGAGAACAGGTAGCAACAGAGAAGGTGTGAATCAGTTAGGACTTTATCCTTGTTTAGTGTGCAAGTGTGTGCATTGTGTCCATACTTGATGCCCAGTGGTGAGGCTCCCTGTCCGTTGAGCACACCTCCCTGGAGGAGGTGGGCTACAGTGTAGTAAGCCATGTAGATGGTGGAGTCCGATAGCGACTCAATCAGCCACTGCTCATCCCAAGGCAGCCGCGTTCCTATGGTAACCCGGAGGCGTGCACGCACACATGTAGACCCACACACGTGTCCAGAGACGGATATGGACAAGCACACAGCCATAGGAAAAGAAAGTGAAAGAGACACAAAATTATGAAGGAAGAAAACTGTTGTCTGCTCTGTGCTGACACAGTCTTTTGTTGCATTTGCCATCTTGTCAAGCTGGTAATGTTCTGGTGCCAAGACAAAAAAGTAACACAATGGAATAAGTCCTGGGTTTTATTATGTAATCCTTGGCAAACAAGCCGAGATGTGAAACTTTTTCGTTAAATAAACTTAACTCGAACAAACCACAAGTGGTTTATATGCTGCTTTAACCGGCAATGAAAACAACTTATTTTTCCTTTTCAGGGCAAAGAGTGTGGTGGGAAAGATATGAAAGGCATACTACTTGATCAGCCACTAAGCTTGTGTATTTGGGTTTCCTGTGAGCAGCGATTGAGATCTTACACCAGCTTTCAATGGCTAAAAACACAAAACTGCAGCAAGCTGGAAGGGTGATTAATTCTCACAAGCAACAGCTACATTAATGAGATCTGAGCAACATTAATTATGAAGTGTTGACATAATCAGATAAAAAATAAATGCACCTAGTCTTGCACACCATTTTATTTCCTTAATTTGAATTGCTGTAACAATAATTAACCAAATGACATAAAATATCACATAATTAATTTAAAACATTTCTCAATTACCTTAAACCTAATGAAATGCTATTAGTTTAGAGGTTTTTCTGTATGAAAAAAACCCCCAAACTCTTCAAAATCTGTTTTCTGGGCGATCATACTAATCAAAATACAAACTGCATTTGCATTTTTACATTTGAGTGATGTTATGCTTCCATAAGTGAGACAGAAGTTAAAGGAATTTGTACAGCATGCATCGTTTACAGTAAAAACTTTGTGCCTCATGTTCTGAAAATGTGTGGGGAGATTTCTACAGTAGGAGTCTACAGCAGGTTTGGACTGTACTGCACTGGTCTGTACTGTACTGTATGCCAACTGGCCCTCAGTCTGCATCTATTCCTGTATAAACATAAAGGCAGACTGTTGCTAGGTGCTTTACCAGCAGTCCTCTGTCTCCATCTATAGACCAAAACCATCAGTCAAGCACCAGCTAGAAAATCTCCAACTGCTGCAGTGTGGCACATTTGACCCTAATACAAGAAACATTACTTTTGAAAAATGAAATGTGGGCAGTGGCTGTAATTGTAAATTCCATCCACATTAACAGTAACTGGCACTCCCGACAATCACTCATCTCACACTACAGAAGCAAACGCTCACCGAGTCCGTAGGTACGAGAGCAGGCATGTTCCTGTAGCCAAGCCAAAGTTGCTTCAAAGTTTCTCCTGGTCTCCTCACAAAATCTGTGCAGTGTTGTGTTAAACAGGGGAAATGAAATCACAGGAAGTAGATGCTGTTATTTATCTTTTTAGACTGATTGATGAGATTTTTCAGCATGATGTTTACAGGCAGTAAAATTATTAAATATATTTTCTCCACTAAACACTGGACTTGACCTTTACAGGAAGTCCACCAAAAACAGACACACTGCAAGCCAAATGAGACAGGATGGGAATTTGCCATGTCAGAAGTCAGTGTCTTACGTCTCCAAAGGCTTGAGGACTTCGTTGGCCTGCTGCTTCCACTCTGCATCCCCATAGTCCAAATACCTGATAGACATATGTAACACATTAGCATACAGTTAAGCAAAGAAAGCCCAAATGACACAAGATACTTCACACTTAAAAGGACACACCATCTCCGATACTCTTGGCCATATTTTGTCATTATTTATGTAAAATTTTGCAACCAGCAAGACCCAGTTTAACTAAAAAAAAAACAAGATCCTGCACAAGTAAACTCACTTCTATTCCCCTACAACACAACTTTCAGCAAACATTCCCCACTACTAATAAACATTCTTCAGGCTTCAAAGTACAAAGATTGTCATGGTCAGAATTCACATGACACTCACCACTGGTCACAGAGAGCCACCACACACTCATCAGCTGAACGTGACATAACCTGTTTTTCTGGCTCCATGTAGATCATGGCTTCGCCCTGTCATAAAGCAGTTCAGAGCTAGCATCACAACAGGTGAATATCGAACTTTCACAACATGAACTATTGGACACACAGGCTTCCATAACTTTTTTTGCATTAGAAACAAGCAATGTTTTACCCTCTCAACCATCAACTTCTGGATGGGTTTTTTGACATCCTGGACTTTCTGCCCTTTGTAGCCATCGACCAGCATGATCTGACAAATGAAGAAACATTTCATTCATACTGAGGCATTTTTCTTTCACTGTTCTATCAAGTCTGGCAACAAGCAGGGCATAACAAACTCAAATGTGCAGTCTGCTGACAATGAAGGCAGATGAATTTATGAATCATCACTACACATCACAAATATTATAATGTGAGAGGTAAAAAGGACTTTGCAAAAATTGAAAAACGTAAACGAAAAATCGCAGCTTTTCAGTAGCAGACAAAACCACACTGTTGTAACTGGCTATTGGAAACACACTGGAAATCACCTTGTTTGTGTCTGGGAGATAAATGATACAAGCTTCAAACTTGAAGTAAAATCCTGTTTTTTAACTCAGTGAGCATTAAGTCAACTCACCCCTTCATAAAATCCCTTCAGGTACACTTTCTCTTTGGCCTCAGCCAACTTCTCCTTGTCATTCTGGCTCTGGATCTTCAGCTCATCGCACACCAAAGGAGCAGACAGGTTCCCGTAGCCTGGTATCTCTATGATCGGGACCTGACATGTGCACACACATTAAGGCTGCGATTAGAATTGGTGGTTTCACTGCAACCTGACTGAAATCAAATGGAGCAGATCAGCTTACTGGCTCAAAAGGCAACACCATCTTGTCCTCGATTCCATACTTCTCCCGAAGTGCCTTTTGGAAATGCAAGCATTGACAGGAATATTAATGAAGTGCAAAATGCGGTGTAAACTTAAATAATGGTGGTGTATTTAAATGTTCTCATTTCTTCCTCAAGAAAAAGTGTTAATTGTCTACCTGAATTTAAGAGTATAATATGTTAAAGTGTGAAAAGCTTAATTTCCAAATAGCATTTGAAGTGTCATTCTATGTCTCTCTGCAACAGACTTCACCTGAGGCATAAAGGCTCCTTTCATGGTGGCATAATAGAAATGTAAAAGTCACCTGTTTTTTCTTGATGTCTCTGAGAGCGGCGATGTCATCAGGAGCGTCGGAAGGCACGCTGGTAACCACCCCCGTGCCTGAGGAAAACGCAGACAAGTCAAGAACAACCCGCAAAATGTATTTATGCAAGTCACATCATGTTTCTCAGTGATACTGCAATTTACACTACGCACATTCAAAGCTATTACATGTCAATTGACACCACGTGTCTTCAATTGCCCAGCAGCTACACACTAACTGTGAAGAGGTGAAGAAGAGCAACAAGTATGATCTGGAAATCGATAAACAGAGAAACTGCACCCCTGGAGAACCACACACCGAAAAACAGCACCGGCTCCTAACGGAAGAGAAGCACTCTGAGTGCAATTAGATCATTTTTATATCTTTATAAACAGCCTCTGTCAGGGCAACAAAAACAACCAGATGCAACCAGTGCTTCCACCCTTTGACATCACAGTACAGCACTTTTTAAGTTATAAGGTGACCTTGGCCTGTTATTTTGAGACTCCCTAGCATTTTCCATAAGCTCCTCCAAGAACATATAAGCCAAGGAAGAATAAGGAATTGAGCTCAGTGCAGATTTTCTGCAGAAAGTAATACCTAAAGCAACATGAGCTGGAATAAATTAACGTTATTTGAAATGCAGACAGATATAAACATTTTTCAAGTGACTTGTGCTGCACTATTCACCAACTGTCAGATGCACTTCACTCAAGTTCAAGCACAGAAAAGTTTGAGTAAGGTGCCCCCCACTCAGCAGTACTCTAACTGCCATAGGCAACAACTATGATGCTTTTACCAACCAATTTTTTTTTGCACTGAAAACCCACTTTGAAACAAAAATCTAACAGTGGAACCTCTCTGAATAAATACATTTTTCTACCACTTTTCCTGACTTTTTGACTCATACCTTTGTCCTCCTTGATGGTGAGCATGGGCAGAGCATAGATGATCTTATAGGAGGTCAGAGGAGCACTCAGGGCACAACCAAGGATATCCTGGAAAAAGGCAAACATGACGCAAACCACAACATAGAGCATTTAATGGAATCAGTTTTGCAGGTTGTTTGTGCCATAGTCATGAAACTTTGTCCCCATCAAATGTCTTTTGCCTCTTACATTTAAAGTCTTTAATGACTGATATTACAGCATGTCTTAATAATGCGCAAATGAAAGCTGTTTGACTGTAATAATAAAATAACTGAATGAAATGAATTTAAATTCATTTGCAGCTGGAAGTTAGTACCTGTCCCAGTATTTCCATGACCACTGGCACCACTCCATTCTCTTTGGTGAAGCCCTGGTAAGACATGTTCCTGGCAGACCTACTGGTGCAGATGAAGATGTCTCCGCTGCTTGTCTCAAAGGCAGCATACTTCATGTCGGGCCTCACCCAGCAGTTGGTCTGACCGAACATGGTCTCTGGTCTCAGAGTGGCTGCCACCAGGAAGATGTTTTTGCCTTTCATGCCACTGTGGGAAAGATGGTATAAGCATTTATCAGGATGAAAATTATACTTAAGCGCATGTAGAACTTGTCTGTGGTGCAGCGTCCTTCCTAATAAGAACTGTTTGATGTACAGTGTTGTAATTCATTACCTGCTGTAAAAGACTTTGGACTTGAATTTTGCTGTGTACGGTTCAACAATTTTCATCTTGATGAGCGTGTACTCCTGAGGTCCAACTCCCTGCAGGTGAAAAAAAAAAAAAAAACATTTATTACAATACACATACATACAATATAACACAGCTCTCAGTTCAAAATAATAACAGCTAGACTATGGTCACTGCACTTTATATGTTTTTTGCACACTCGGTTCAATGCACCTTACATTTCATTTTATTCTGCACAACATTCAATACTGCTTATTTGTTGTGTAGATATTTTTGTACTGCTTTGTATATTTGCTATTTTTACAGTAAAAAAAGTTATTCTTTTGTATAGGTTATCCTTTTTCTTTCACAGTATTGTCACTCCTGCTGCACTGTAATTTCCCAGCCTGGGATTAATAAAGTATATCTATTTATAATACATGGTTCTAAAGGATTCAGTGTTCTTCTTTAAATATATGTAGTAAGATTTTGTGCCAACATCAGTAAAACAAACATTTGCCAGATTCAATATGTGGAATTTTCTTCATGCTTACAAAAGTTAAGGCATAGACAACAACTGTAAGTCAAATAACTTGATCGTGACTCCAAAGTCAAGTGTTTTAAATGCAAAGTGTGAAGTAGTGTGTTAAATGTACAACAATTTCTAATGTAGTTGGTGACTCAATATCTGTTTTTAATATTTGATGTAGGGCACAAAGCTGAGCACATACTGTATAATTATCTAAAAATCTTTTTCACAAGTAGTGCATCTTATTGAGCCATGTCAGAGTACCTCTCCTGTCTGCCTGTCATGGTCCATGCATGGCTGTCCATCCTTGGGGGAGTAGATTGTATACCTGCAGAGGAGTCAGGGACAGCCCCATTATATTAATAACACCAAATGCCACAACATTAAACTAAACTGCCTGAGACTGAATACAAAACTTAAATGTCACTTATCTACCAGCGTCTTAGTTTCAAATATCCACTTTTCTTTTACCCTGCAGAAAGACCTGACATTGGTGCAGGACACTGTTTCATATGAGACAGTTCAATTGATTGTGATACCAACAAAGACAATTTTTTATTTTTTTTTTTTTTTAAATCATATTACACGCTATGAGGCACATCATTTTTTCTTTACTTTGTCTGCATTACTGCAAGGACAGCACTATAGAACAAGTTATATAGAAACCTCTAAACGGTCTCACCTTTTGCCAAATTTGATCTTTTTTCTCTCTTTCAGAGTGATGAACTGCCACCTGACGAAGGAGTCATAAAAGGGGTTCACATCTGTGGTGATGAATGAACGTCTCCAGTCCACCTGTAAAGTGATAATTACATGACACAAAATGATGCAACCAAATGAATTTCCTAATTTCATTATCCTCAGGGCCAGTTATTCTGGTCAAATAAAAAGATGACTTGTCACTGTTATTTGGTGTGTAACTCTTGACACAAATGTTTCGATAATTTAGCACCAGGACATCGCTACAGGGCTCAATATGGCAGAGATACATAATCATAATTAGTCACCTTGACTCCCATCTGTTTGAGGTCTTTCACAGCCAGAGGAGGGAAGTACTCCAGCCAGTGTTCAGCACTGGCAAACTCAGCAATCTCCCGGTCATTCAGGCCCAAAGACCTCATGATGTCCCACTGGAAAGTAGATGTTCCGGATTTGGCCACTGCTTTACTCTAACAGACGAAAAGAGATTTAAGTAAATTGAAACACCCCTTGCGAATTCTAAATCACAAGAAAAACTGACCATAATAAGCTCTGTTAATGCTGTAATGATAAAACCATAGCTTAAATGTATTATTTTTCATCCATATTTTGAAAATGGCATTGATCTAGTCCCTTGTACCTTCTTGCCCTTTGCTTTGTCCTTGATGATGATTTCATCAGATGTCTTTGGTTTCTCCTTCTCCTCTTCCTCTTCATCAGGAAACTGTGGAGGGTTTCCATACAGCTCCATCTCTCTCTTCAGCTTGTCTGCACAGGCCTAGTAGACACAGCATGGATGTATGAATACCAGAAAGGCGGAGGCAGCATGTGAGGTGGTTGAAGACATGGATGAATTACTAAATGCTGATAAAGTAGAAGTCAGTGAAAATGAAGAAAAATGTACCTGGTGAGAACACGATTATTGTATTCGGTGAGCGGCTTTAGTTACAAGGCAATACCAACATTTGCCATGCCTAAGGTTGACTCCTGCCTCTGTATGTCAGTGTATTAACGCACACATACCTTTTGTGATAGACTGAAAAAGAAAAAAACACTCACTTTGATTGGCATTCCTGTGCAGTGCAACCCAAATGGGAAGAGGCATTTCTTCCCTTTCAGAGACTGGTAGCCAACTGCAAACTGCAAGAAAAAGAAGTTAACAGCAGCAACTCAGATAGCAGAGAAAACAGATGATTAATATCTGCATCACAAGTTATCTACTAAAAACTAATTTCTACTAAAGAAATAATTACGAATGCTAATTTCTTTGCTCATCTCTGTCTGCAAACCTACCTCACACTTTGACAAACTGAACGTATGGCCCAGGTGCAATCGGCCATTCATGTATGGATAGGGGAAGGTGACAAAGTACTTGTTTTTGCTGGAAGGAAAACAAAACAGTTAATCAAAATATGTATTTGAGCCCAGAAGGATTTCACATCTGGTATATTTTTCCAAGAATAGTGCAGTGAACAGGGAGAATACAAGGGACAAACATTAGTGAAGCTCACTCCTGATTATTTAAACTGCTCCACATGCCTTAAGCTCAAAGCCTCATCTATGCTTACATGTTATTTATTCTCAACAGCAACACAATAAATTCTACCTTACATACCTACAGTTGTATATCTATGCACTAATATACCTATTAAGAGCACTGGCTGTTCATTGTTGCATCAGGAAGATATCAGTTGGAGGAAATACACCTGCAGAAACTGCTCTGACAACCTTGAGTATAGAAAATTATGTGAACAGCTTTCTTCAGAGATGGTCTTAGAAGTGGATATTGAACTATTCCTGGGTCACGTCTGTGACAGAGAGTAACACCTGGGCATAGACCATATGGTCCCTCCTCATGATAGCAGAGACTCACTTTGTACTTTCCCCAACTGTTGTTGGTGCATCACGTTCAAACGCTTTCTCTTTCTCCCATTTCTCCTGGATCTCAAGTTCAATCTTTTTCAAGAAGTCCAACTTTGCTGTTCCCTTCCGCTCCTGGAATAAATTGACGAGCAAGACAATAAGTGAACTGTATAGATTATAACACAGTAAAGTGTTAAACACCAGAGAGTGCAATATACTAGAATGTATAAGACTAACGACACAAACGCTGTTCAGCATGTGTTTAACAAGAAAACGGTGAAAATCGCTGTTCCAACTGAGTCAGATTTCTTTCTAATCTATTTCATTGGCCAGCTCGGCGACTAGCTTACGTTAGCTAACTTAGCCAATAGCTACAGTGAATTAATGAGATATAATGTATGCGCTATTCTAAACTGCAAGTAATAAGAGCACTGGACCTACCGCCATTTTGACACGATCTACCAGCTTTTTTTTACTATACAGTTGTTTAGACAGAAGAAACACTTGAAATAGTTTCCAGTTTGACAAGGGAAACCCACGCCACCGGTGTCTGGCTGATGACACCCAACTTCCCGCATGGTTTTCTGGGAAATGTAGTCTTGTAGAACTTTATTTGAGCCCTTTCTTTAAATATCGAGCGAAATAGGAGCTTGATTTGTGTTGTAACGATTTGATTAATTGTACATGTTTAATACACAACTGTGAGGCCGCTGACAAGAATTTAATAAATTGTGGTTGAATAAGGGCATGATGTGGTTATAACGTACGTCGCCTGGCCTGTGTTACGACAATTCAATTTGTGTTGCCATGCCGTAAAACATTTTGTCCGACCTGCCTGTGAAGAGAGACATACGGCCTTAAAGCTTATAAATTTGTGGACGATGAAAGTAGGATTATCAAAACACACTTTCATTTTATAGACAGTATTATAGTCCTTCTCACGATGATCATAGAGAATGTTGAAGCCTTGAAGTCGTGGCTGGCAAAACTCCTGGAGCCAATGTGAGTATTGAATTGAAATGACATTTAGCTTGCATGCTACGTAGCTACGTTAGCTAGCTAGCCAGTGGGCTAGCCAGGCATCAATGGGGGTCTTGCTAGAATCTAGTGGCAAATTCTTGCACGAGTTAGCTAACTATTATTGCCGTTAGCGGACTTTTTATAGCAAAGAGAGACCGTATGACTTCTCTATAACTAGGTAGGGCTAAATAAGCCTTAATTGTGTACGATATAGTATGTTTGTTGCATTGTTAATTTAGGGTAGTTACTTTAGGCACGCAGTTGGCCCACGACAAGTTAGCGTGACTTTATCACATCTCTGTATCAAGTCATGGAGCAACATATAGCATAACGTGTATGTTGTTACGTGTGATAAAAATAGAGTTAAGTCAAGTGTTGAGTCTGTTGCACTTACTATACCTAACGCTGCATTACTAAGTTATAGCCACATTTTAAAAATAGACTCGTTTGCTCTCTGAGTTACCATAGTTACACACACCTTTTCTTTCTCCCTCTGTTTCAAATGTAATTTCAGCCAGTTTCTTTGTTATTGCAATGCATATGTTGCTAAATAAAACGCTTAAACACACTGATATATTTGAATGGGTAACAACGTGATACAAGAGGAGTTGCTGTGCACACCGATTATGCAGTCACTACAGACACATAAGTGTCTCCGTATATTAATGCATGCTTATGAAAGTGCTTCTGGTGTGCTGCACTCAAATTCTCTCAAGAAAAGGGAAACATTTTTGCTCCATATGGAACCTTGTTACAACTTGTTTAAGTGGCTTGGTCCTGTGCTGGCTTTGTTACAAAATGAGCCTGTAATCAGCATAAGTAACTATAGTTTCACATTAATTTCATGTTTCTAAAAAAACCCTTATTTGCAATGCTTGTTTTTTCTCGTCAGTGGTTTTGTATGTTATTTTATCAAGTGCCCCGACCTTGTTTTTTTAAGATCGAATGGAAGTGAAAGCGGTTTTGAATATTTATAGGGTTAGGGTTAGAGTTTTATCCGCTCTTAGGCATTTAGCTCTGCAGTGGTTACATATTAGCTTGTAGTTGTCAAGAGTGCTTTCCTGGGGCCTTTTGCCTTTACAATGTTATAATCATCCCACCACTTGCTGGTGGAGAGCATTTCTGACGTGATCTCTTAGCCTGTCAGGGTTTTGAAAAATGAAAGATGCAGTGGGAATTGTTTTGGTTTAAAATTTTGGGAACTTTTCTTTTTTAATGTTTCTAATGGTCTGTGCTGCAGGTAATACTATTGGTCTCACTAGGTAGTGATTATGTTTCAGAGTTTTAATGCACATGGATTGTTGGACACCAGTAGACAGCACAACTTGCAGCTGAAGTTGGTTTAATCAAAATTTATTTGAAACTTTAGTTTCAGTTTGCTCACTCAGTTTTGTCTCCCCTCTCTTTTCAGTCATCAGATAGTTTGGCAAACATGTCATTGCTTTTGGTATTGTCAAAACAACGAGTAACTGAAATTCTAAAATACATATATTTTAACCTGCAGATGTGATGCTGACCCCTCTGCATTAGCCAACTATGTGGTGGCTCTTGTGAAGAAGGACAAACCGGAGAAAGAGTTGAAAGCACTTTGTGCTGATCAACTTGATGTCTTCTTACAAAAAGGTATGAACTTCAAAAACTTCTGTGCTTCTGTGATTGAAAGCAACATGCTGTTTTGCTATTGACCCTGCATCATGCTGGTCAAGAAAGTTGTGCTTTTTCCCATCCTTGACAGAAAAGCATTTAATTTACTCCTTTCATATAATTCAGAGATAATCGAGACTTGCAGTTATGTTACAAGGTTGATAGGTTGATTTAGAGACCTAAAAATGTAGTCTGGTAGAGTGGGTCTACTGGCTTTCTCTTTTAGGTAACTGACAACTACAAATGGGTATATGTGTTTAGATTTCATTCATTACATAGTTTGCATTTTGCAAGCAGATTCCACAATACAGCATCAGATTTCTAATAGGTGAAACTGCCCAAGTGCACAGACATCATCTAATAGTGTCGTGTATATACATATATACACACATACGTATATATAAATGTGATCAGCTGTTCATTAGCACCACTTATAGTTCCCGACATGACCACTAGAGGGTGTGTTGACATCATTTGCAAATGCTTTGACCTCTGTAATGTTTCCAGGCTGTTATGAACGAAGCATCATCCTGGTTAGCTTGAGTCGAGTTATGCTCTCTTTCCATGCATGATTGAAATTTGGTTTTACTTTACAAGAAGAACAATCAGCTACAGGAGCTTGAATGGACTGGTGACAGTTACACTTGTCTTAGCTATTTACTTTATCCCATGTTGAGAAACAGCTGCTTATTGAAGTTAAAATTCACAGACACTTAAGCCATCCCTGTATAAAAGCACAGCCTGAGGCTGCAAAGAAAGTTACTTCATCTAACACCTTTGGAATAACACACTTAAAGATTACCGTGAAGTAAATTGTTCTAATTACGTCTTTGAAATTTACTTTCAAATTCTTTGTGTGTCTGCATGTGTTGAATATTCTCTTTTATATATCATGTTACATTTTTATGAAGCACCTTTCAATGTTTGATCTCTCTGCACTTTCTGTATGTGTGTGTGTGATTCAGAAGGTTCAGAATGCTGGTACATTTTTTGCCTGAAGGACAGGTTGCTCTTTGAGAGAGAACGGGCAAAGCTGCACATAAATCAAGTGAATCTGTTCACAAGATTAATTTTATCATTGCAGAGACAATGGGATTTGTTGATAAACTTTTTGAAAGTCTGACAACCAAGAACTACCTGGGAATTCCTGCTGCCACGGAAGCTCCTAAAGAGGAGGTCAAACCACCTGCAGTTAAATCTGATGTTGTGGAGGTAAGAAGAGCTAGTGGATTGAAGAATTTGAGAAATATCTCATTGTGTGTTACTGGACACTGTATTTTTTCAGGGATATTGACTCAAAACCATTTTCCTCTTCCTAACTGTTTTTTCCCTCTAGGCCGAGACTCCAGAGGAGGAGAGAGAAAACAGGCGGAGGAGAAGTCCTCTGAGAAACCGTTCTGACTTCAATGAGTCCAGGTATGGCTGTGGCTTCAGGGATATGTTTCATCTCAGGTTAATGACTGAGCACAGAGCGTCTGCACATACTCTATTGACATGGGAGACACAAAACACCTGAACCCCAGTCTCATACTGAAATTTCCAATACACTGTGCCTCAGCTCATTACTGCTGACCAAACTCTTCATTTTGCATTGCGTACTTGGGTAGAGACTCTAACTGAGGTACATTTGCGTGGTTATTTTGAAATCCCATGAGTTCTGCTTTTAGCTTGATGGGGGGCCCAGGTGTCCAGTAGTCTGTCCCTTGTCTATACCACATCTAGTCAATAACAAAGAGGATAGTACAATAACTGTTATACTATTTTGTCTCTTCAGTACGGTTGATAAATGCCACTAAAACCGATTTCAATGTGCGTATTGATAGATTTAGATGAAAATATGATCCATGTGTTCTTATTTTACATACCACATTTATCTCCTCAGGTTTAAGATTCCATGTAGCTATAAACCTCTACTGCTTCAAATGGAAAACATGTTACATCTAGTTAGGTGAGATTGAAGAACAATTAAATACGTTGGCACAATATCTGTCCATGTATCTTATTCCAAATGATTAATTATCACTTTCAGGCAAGAGCCTCCCTGTATGTCTAGAGTAGATGCACAGAAGACTGAAGAGAAATTGGTTTACTTGCAGCTTATACTTGACCATCAAACTCGGTTATGAACAGTAGCGTGTTTACCTGTAAGGCCAGAAAACAAGCGACGGCACACCTGGTCTCCAGTCTCTCCAGGGCTGCTGCTCCTCCCAACACTCTCTTCTACTATCTATATTTTGAGTAAGGCTGCACTCTTCCTTTCCCCTGCCTTTACCTACTTGCAGAATTCACCTGTTGTTGTCATGTAGTTGGTGCAAATTGGATGTTTTTACCCAAACACCGTGGGAAATAACTAACTCTCACAGACGAGATGTGACACCTCTTTGACATGTCTGTTGGACTGAGTAGTAATTCAGATTTAACTTATAACTTATCTACCACGCAGGAGCCGCGATGACAGGCGGAGAGATGAGCGCAAGCGCCGCGACTTCGATCGCCACGGGAAAAGCAGCAGCGATTCCCACCGTGAGCGAGAGCGCCACGAGCGTCGCAGGGGCAGCCCCCGCGGGAGGAGCTACAGCCGCAGCCGAAGCAGGAGCCGCAGCCGGAGCAGGAGTGGCAGCCAAGGAAAGAGCAGGGACAGAGAGCACAGAGGAGGCAGAGGTAAGAAAGTTACTCACACCCCATCTTCCCACAGCCAATAACAACAGCACAGAGGACCAGACCCAGGAGTGCAGAAGCTCCTGTCAGCACTGTTGAACTGTGCATTCGTGATGCAGAAGCGGTGATGGAGACATCCTGGGTGCCTAGTTGAGAAGAAACTGAAAGGAGTTCTGGATGTTGCAGTTTGTATTATTTTCTGTTGGATTGTTGGCCAGTGTTGCTGGGAATTGTTCACGATAAAGAACAATGTGGACAGCTTTGCTATCATATCAGTGGGAATTCAGCAACAAGGGCTGGAACTGGCCTTATTACTGTCGAGGTTAATTTGTGTTTTCGAAAATCTTAAAACATTTAACGTTTAAACTTGTGCCATTACTCTGCTCTACTTGTGTTACACTAAAGTTGCTCTAATTCTGCTCTTCTTTAACAGACTTCAAGTCAAAGTTTGAGTTGGAAAGGAAGGACTCCGACTGCTACAACTCTTCCACCACGTCGAGTTCCCAGCAGCAGCACCCGTCGCCTCTCCTGCCCTTGCCCACCCCGCCACACCCCTTTTCCTCTTCTTCCTCGTCATCCACTGGGGTCTCGGGAGCTGGAGGCGTTCCCATAGCAACACCAGCTCACCTGCCTGATAGCACCACAGATAGCTGGTCCAGCTACTATGGCTCTCAGAGACAAGATGGTGTCGGCAAGCCCTTCAGCGGCAAGGGTGCTTCACTCAAACAGCGCTGCAGGGATTACGATGGTAGGAATGGAGGGGAATCATCGTCCCCTCCTTTCATGTGATTTCTGCTTTTTATCAATTCTTATTTATTTATTTTTTTTTGCTGAACAGTTCCTTCTTCGATCTTAGAAGCTTGATTTGTCCAGCATACGTTGTGGTCACTTAAAAAGTTTGATGTTCTGCTATTATGTAAACTCTGCCATTATCTCCCCATGAGGGTTATTGATTGCCTTGTTTAGTGCCATCACTAATGACCACTGTTTAGCTCTCCTCCCTTTTCCAGAGACACAAGAGGGTTTAAAATTACCCACTGTCCCTGAAGCACACTGCTATCTGTCACAGTGCTGAAACACAGCCACAAGGGACCTAGTGCTTTAATGAGACAGTGGGGTAAATACATGTACTGTAGGTCTTAGCTTAGAACTACAGCAGTCTTTTCAACTTGTTTATTTATTTCTGTTGCTCTTTCACTCTTTTGTGAATGAACTTGACTTCCACAGGCCAACTTCCCCTTTGAAAGATTGCAATTTGTTACAAATAAATACTGCAGAGTACCTGAAGAGAACGTACCTGGAAGCTTTGTAGTTCTTACTTAGAGAATGTATGTTAATGCTGCCTTAAACTTCTAAACCACATATAGACGAAAAAGCTAAATTTTGACGTCTTGTTTCTCTCATTGTCACAGAAAAGGGATTTTGCGTCCGTGGAGACCTTTGTCCATTCGACCACGGCAACGACCCTCTCATTGTTGATGATGTCAATCTACCAAGTATGATTCCGTTCCCACCCCCACCTGTTATGCCCCCCGCAGGCCTGCCCATACCCCCGATCACTGAACCACCCCCTCCCCTTAGGATGCCTTCGATGCCACCCTATGGCCAGCCACCACCACCGGGCGTCTTCCCCATGACTGGTAAGTAACTAGTACACAGATGCCACCTCTTACAAACTTCTCACGTTGTGCTATTTGAGTAATAATTCAAGTAGCTTTTTCACAACTGTGAAAGTGATTTTTTGTTTTGCGCAAACCACTGCAGCCTGTTATTCTTAAGTGCTTGTTTGCACAAGACATTTTTTTTCCTTCCTTTTCTGGTAATTTGCTCACTTATGAATTTCTTAACATGAATACTTTTTGTTATGTTTAGAAAACTGTATTTCCTGTTACTGAGGGTCATCTCTCAGTGACTGCCACTTTCCTGGCCTCCACCACCAGTGGATAATCACACTGTGATTATACTGTGTTTTGCACAGATAACATTTCACAGATCTCGTGGTGTGGCACTTTTTTATTTAATGTGACACTGTGTCTATACACCGATCAGCCACTTACAGATGAAGTGAATTACATTGATCATCTTGTTACAATGACACTCGCCAAGGAGTGTGATGTGCGTCACACCATGATGCATTCAGGAGAAAAAGCAAGCTTTTCTGTCAGAAAACCATGGCATTCATGCAAGTGATACTTTGACATGTGCTGCTGACCTAAACATTGTAGCAGACAGGGTAGACCCCTTTTTAGCAGTGGCCTCTTTCAGCAGGACAGCCACCCCCTGTCCTAAAACTTTTAACTTTTTGCATACTAGTAATATTACTAATTACTGAGGCCCTTGCTGCAGGACTATGAGTAAACTAGCAAACAGATATTTGGATCCCATATACATTTTTAAAAAATGCTGATTGTGGTTAAAGCCCTGCAGTCTGACTGACCTGTTCCACCCTTTTGCTTTGAATACCCTTGTTCTTGAAATGTTCTTATTGTGTGTTTTTGTCCTATTTGTCATAAATCAGATGCTAATTCTATTCCATTGCATTGAACAGATTATATTACTTTCTTTCACTTTTACTGCCATATTAAAGCAAACAATGCAGTGTGGAAATAAGTTTTAGTTCACTGTCATATCTGCAATATGCCTGAGACATCAGCATGGGCTTGTATCTCCCTCAGGACCCCCACTGATAGCAACCAGTGGAATTGATACCCCCAACCACCAATCGGCAATCACGTCTTCTCCTCCTATTGGACCGCCTGGTGTGGGGCTGCCACCTACTCTTCCTCCTCCTCCTCCACCTCCTCCTTCCTCGTCCTCAACTGTGTCTCTTCGTCCCCAGTATGCCCAGTCTGAATGTAAGCAGCAATGCCTTTCCTGTTCAGATTGGCACTATGTGATTGGTGGAGACATTGCTGTGGCTGTGGTTCTATTTCCTGCTTTGAGTTTTCTTAAATTATTTCCAGTTAATTATAGTTGTAGACATATTGAAGATAGGATTTCACGAAGTTAAAATTGAACTATAATGACTAAGCTACTGAAGTTTAAGTTGCTTTTTCTGGACTTTAAAGTACCCCGTTTTTGTATTTTGTTCTTTTAAGTTACGTTTTGTGTGTGATGTTCATGTTTTTCTTTGAGCTGCAGTAACAGATGTTGACCAGAGAGAAGCGCTGTTTATTAACCTACCAGACAAAGTAGCTACGAGCGGTTAACATTCACTCTGCAGCATCTTTATTGTGTTGAATGCTTTCCCCGTAATTCACCTCATGAATAATTATACAGTTAAGCAGAAATGCTACGACTTTAGGTGGACTATTTTTAGCTAATTACAAATTCAGGCTTTTGACCTTAATACCACTTTCCACTGTCAAAATCACAGCTGTTACGAGTGTTTCAGTTAATTGTATCCGGATAAGAATTATCGTTCAGTGGTGGTTCACCTTGTTTATCAGATCTTCTTTATATTTTGTCCAATAGTACATATTTTAATTACTACTCAGAACTGTATTATCAAAGAGTGTCACTGGTTGCTATCACTCCACTGCGTATATTTAAATTTCATGCAAAATCTATACAGAATTGATGTGTGTTAGATAAGTTGCTTTTGTTTGTGCTTTTATCTAATTTTTATATGAAGGACTGCCTGACTTCACTGTGTAATTTCACTTAGTCTTTATTCCTCATTCTTTGAATTTAGATTATTTTTTCACATTTGTTTCTATGACCGTTAAAAATATTTAATATTCTATCTAATCTTGTGTTTGTGTGTATCTTCATTTTTACACATTAGATAACTATGATCCGGAGGGTTATAACCCAGAATCCCCAGGCCTGACTGCAGCAGGTCGTAACCCGTATCGTCAGTTCATTCCCCGTGTCCAGTCGCAGCGCTCCAACCTCATTGGCCTCACCTCCAGTGAAGGACAAGGCTCCAGAGGTAGCAAATGTTAGCCTTCTTAATACTCAAACTATTCCCCAAACTCATTATGACCAGTGATATGTGGATGTTAGTGTCAGTGTTTATTATTACAACAACTAATGTTTATTATTGTTGCTCTGTGTTATGGTGTGTGTGTCTTCCAGCTGCCAACATAGTGATCCAGACAGAGCCTGCCCCTGCAACCAGCAGTCCTGGAAGTAATGTCTCCCGTTTTAACACTGATCAGGACAACAGGAAGAGAACTATGGGAGCCAGTACAGCTGAGGGACCAGCAGCTAAAAAACCTTGGATGGAGAAGTAAGGATTCAAATCCACTCCAAAAATAAGCTGTTGGAATTTGAAATTTGACCTATTATGAAAATTCTGAAACTTAAATCTCGTGTAATCTGTACTACAGACTTATGTACAAGGATCCCATCGCAGAGACTGACATTAACTGAATCTCTGCTCTCCAAACCAAAGAAGCTCTGCTTAGTTAACATGGCGCGAAAAGAAAATTGGAGGTTGTCTTGACAAATCTTTTCACAGCAAAAACATTTTTACATACAGAAGCAGTTTCTGATTGTTTTGTTTGTAGTAAAGCTTGGGGCTTTGAAAATTGCACTGCCTCAAAGTGTTCATAGGCACTTAATGAACAGGTTCTTGTTCTGTGAAGACATTTGAGGAAGCTAGCTTGCCAGTTGAAATTTGATCAAACAAATTGGTTCCTTCCCCACGTATCCCTAAGAGAGCCTTGTTTCAGGCCAAGGTGACTCATAGGTCTGGAGGAGCCTGTCTTTTGTCTCAGCTGTGGGAAGCAGGTGCTCATGAAAATGCACTTTGCAAAGGGTCTGCTTGTAATCCATCTTGGGTATCAAGCAGGTTGACATGCCCACTGTTGTGGCTTGATGGCATTTCAGTATGAAGGCAGAAACTTGAACCCCAGGTCATCAGCCTTCATTGCGGGTGACCTTGCCCAAATTGTTGATGAACCTTTCTGCTTTTTCCGTTAATTTGTCTTTGAAGCAAATGCTGTGTAATACTTAAGATGTTAACATTTCAGTCTTCTGCTTGTTTTAGGTCAAACTTTAACAACCAACATAAGAGCGGCTTTCCCAAGAGGCATCACTATGTGAACACTAAGTTGGAGGTGCGCAAGGTCCCACGTGAGCTGAACAACATCACCAAGCTCAACGAGCACTTCAGCAAGTTTGGAACCATTGTCAATATCCAGGTAAAGTGAATCATTTGGTGCTTTTCACTTAAGAGGCCTGCAAAGGACAAATGCAGGCAAGATTGGTAGTAGTAGACATGTTGGAATTGTGAGAATTAGAGAATTTTGATTTGTCAAAAAGCCTTTATGCTCTCAACACAACTTGGAAAATGACTAGCAGGGCTGTAAGCCACATAGAACATCCCAGAGTAAATTTAGCCTGTTTAAATCTCATATAATCTGATTGCTAGAATACAATATGTTAATAAATATATGTCTGTTTGACTAAGGGTCATGCTACTTTCAGTGTGCTTTTCATTTTTAGTTCAGCTCTGCTGAAGAGTTAGTTTCATCATATACATATGTAACCTGCATGCTCTCCAGGTCGTGTTTGGCGGCGATCCAGAGGCGGCATTGATCCAGTACACAAAGAATGAAGAGGCCAGACGGGCCATATCCAGCACAGAGGCGGTCCTCAACAACCGCTTCATTCGTGTGTACTGGCACCGTGAGCCGGGCACCAATGCCACAGGGCTCCAGCCGCAGGAGCAGAGCTCAGGGAGCCAGGTGGCTGGGTCAGCACCCAGCCCAGGGCCACAGCACGGCAACATGCATAAGGTTATTATGTTGTAAACCTGAAGTTGTTTGTCTTTTCGTAGTGATCTCTGTTACCCATTGCTGAAACTTTTCATTAGATTTACCCCCCTGCTTTTTTCATTTTTGCAGGGGATCAAGCAGCACAGTCCAGCCGCCTACGTTTTGAACAAGACTGTACCCAAGCATCGCCTGCCAGCAGTAACTGGGACTGCAGCTACAACCAAGCTGGACAACCTGAACCCAAACACAGACACAGTTCCTGTATGTTTTAGTTTATACGCATGTGTCAGGTGGTGCCAGACCTGACTGAAATATTATTTTCAAGTAAATGGCGAAAGCTCATGTTATTAGAATATTAAGTAATTAATAATATCTTCAGGAGAACATGAATGTCTGTACCAAATACCATGGCAGTCAATTTCAACAGCTGTCAAAGTGTTTTACTGAAACACAAAAACATCAACCTCACGGAAGAGGAAGTCATAGGATCACCAAAGTATTTAAGATTTATTCTCTGAGGACCATGAATGTCTTTACAGTACAGGACAATCCCTCCAGTAGTTGGGCAATTATTTCAGTGTACCCTTGCTTGGGTTTGTTGCAGCTGTCCACAGCTGTTACCAAAACTGTTACCGGTTACCGAAATGTGTCTTCTTTGCCTTAGGTGACGCCTGCACTGACGAACACTCAGAAGAGCCCCTACTCCTCGACAGCCCCGAAGATGTCCTCAAAAAGCCTTGGGAAAACGGGAAAAGCCCTTGAAGCGCAAGAAGTTCTCAAGAAGAAACAGGCATGTTGTTTCATGCTGCCATGCCAGCGAGCAGCGCTTATGCTTAACAATTTGTTTCTCTCAGGGTCCACCATTGTGAAATCAAATGTTCGTTAACAGCATATAATGTTTCTTCTACCTGATTGAATGTATTTTATTAAATGTCTGTTTTTCATTTAGGAGGCTTTAAAACTCCAACAGGACATGAGAAAGAAGAAGCAGGAGATGTTAAAAACACAGATTGAGTGTCAGAAGGTAAGACTGGCCTTCCAGAAAGCCCATCTTTTCTCTCATCTTAGCTCTTTGTTTATACTGCCTTTTCCACTTTTTTCTCTCTCACTGCTTGTCCTTTCTGTACCAGGCCTTGATAAACCGCCTGGAGAAGAACCGGGGGATGAAACCTGAGGAGAGGGCCAACATCATGAAGACTCTAAAGGAGCTCACGGAGAAAATTGAACAGCTGCAGAACGAAATGAACCCTAACCCTGTGTCCCAGGTGCCCAGCACCAAATCCAACCACAGCCAGCCCAAGACCAAGACTGATGTAAGTTTCTGATTTTCAGTTTTTGCAGACAGCCCTGCCACTGGTGGACCTTGCTGTATTTAATCAACAAAATGTTTTCTCGTTTTACATGGTATGTGACCAGGCGCAGAAAGAATTGCTGGATGCTGAGCTGGAAATACACAAAAAGATGAACTCTGGTGAGGATACAACAGACCTCAAGAGAAAACTGGGGCAGCTACAAGTGGAGGTAAAAAGCATGCACGCATTAAAAGACACACACACTCATGGAGTACATAACCACAGAGCAACAATCTGAGAAGATGACTAGCACGGCCACACACGGATCTATAAAGACACATCACACACAAAGAAACTTGGATCATCAGCATTTTTCTTGAGGGTTGAATTTGAGGATGTGATACCAAGAAATATCTTTGAGGAAGTCAACAGATAAGATTGTAGCCACATATAATTACTCAGCACTTCCTCGTATATGCGTAACAACATTTTCATCACCAATCAAACTCATGTTGTATCAATCCTAGTTGGTAAGAACAACTGCTTACAAGAAGTCTCATTCAGTCTTCTAGACTACAGAAGTTTTAGTTCATTAGTTTGAATAGAGTTTGTGCTGCATACAGGTGTGTTACAGTGCATTGGGGCTCACTTGACTTGGTAGTGTTGCATACAGTGATTCAGATACAGTGTATGTCCATAAGATTGTTTTTAAAAGAAGCATGCACAGTTTGTGAATGAATAATCTAATCTATCACGCAGGATGAAAAATCACCAGATGTGTTGTTTGCCACACTCATTATGTTATGATAATATGTATTTGGAAATGTATGGATGTTAACCAACACATCATCGTACTGATTCTGCAAGAACTGAGTTGATACCTGAAAAAGTACAGAAATCTGAGTCTGTTTGCTAAGACTATTCATCAGAACAACAGAAGTCTATTAGTCAGCTCAGACTTGGCCCACATCTCCTCTCGCCTCAAAGCTAACAGTGCACAGACGAGGTTGGCTGTGTCACAAGATCAGCCTAACAAGAACATAGCTTTTGTTAGCAACACCCTGTCTGGCATGTTTTTCCCCCCTCTCCCCCGTGGGTCCTAAATTAGTTTAGTTGTTAAAAATGCATAACCACCTCTCCCTTCCGTCCAAACCGAACTATTCTTCTGCACATTAAGCTGCAGCCACTTAAGCAAGCCCAGAGGAGCAGCCGCTAACGAAGCCAAATCAGACATGGGTCCTACACTGATGGAGCCCCGTCTCATTAAAGTTTGAGCCGCCGGTCCTTGTAAGAAAATCGCGGGATGACAATTAGAGGGAGAAGTGAGGGAGGGACAAATGGAGGAGAGAGTGGTTGTAAGGTTGTGGAGTGGTTAAGATGGAAGGAGATGTCACTTTAAAAATGGAGGAGTGATGAACTAATGGTGAAGGGCAGAGAGTGATGGAGGAAGAGCTGAGTCCAGTACGTAGAGGTTGTTTAAGCTCTGAGGATAAGGAAAGTGTAATATATTTCCTGAGCCCTATTGTTTAATGTATAAATTAAGATTGCATAATTTTGGTGGTGCTAGATTTTTTTGTAAACACATGATAAATACTGTAGTTTGCTAACATAACATTTTTTGTATGTTTTCACTTTGAAAAGCACAATGGCGCTGCGCCAAGGCACAATCTGTTTTCCACATCTGTTCGTAATGATTTTTTTAACATAGCCAGGTGGCGCTCATATATTCTTCTGTGTGTACTGATAGTAAAGCAGCAGCAGCCAGCCAGTCAGTGATTTCATAATATTAAGCCTCCTGATCTGTCCTCCTTTAGGCGACTCGCTTGGGTCTGATCAGGCCTCCAGCGGGTCGAGGTCGGGGCCGAGGGAAGGCGACACTGGAGCCCGGGTCTATGCATGGGGGCCGCGGCCGTGGCCGAAGCCGGGAGTTGATGGCTCGCAGCGGGGCCATGAATCGCATGGTGGTTGACCACAGGCCCAGAGCTCTGGCTATTTTGGGGGTCACTCAGGAGGAGAAAGAAGAGCTAAGGCCACACTTTGTGGTGGGGATCTTTTTGGTGTTGTTTAGATGAAGATTAAATATCAAGGAGTTAACACTGAATTTGATTATTGAACAGTTACACTGAAATTCATACCAGTCTTTTTTTTTTCCCTTTACAACCTTAGAAATTTGGTGAGATTGAGGATGTGCGTGACCAAGACGCCAACAGTGTTGTCATGACCTTTAAGACACGAAGCGAAGCCGAAAATGTAAGTCACGTGGCCCTAAATCAGACCAAACTGACCAGTTTTCATCAGTGAAAACTGATTAATTGATGTGAGCATAACTTACATTTGTCCTCTTGCTTTGATTTCTAGGCAGCTAACCAAGGAGCTAAGTTTAAAGGTCGTGTGCTTCAGATTTCTTGGTACAAGCCCAAAACGCCCTCTGTTACAACAGAACCAGAGGAGGAGGAGGCAAAAGATGATGACAATGCGGTATGATACATCACACTCAATATCTTACATGGCTTCATGTGTTAACATCACCAACGTATAGTCATCCACAAACCAAGGAAGGAAGTCCATGTACAGGACAACTTGAAATCCTAGGTGGGAAAACTTTTGGGAAGTTTTAGTTATATTCACAGATTTTACTTGCGCATTTCTCTTCAGTGCTGCTAAATTTTTCACCTCTTCTCCCAATGGAAAATCAGGGCAAGCTTCTCAGTACTTAGAGCATCTTATCCTTTTGAGTAAAACTGCATTAGTGTCAGGTGAAATCCTCATACTGTATTTTCATGTGTTCATGCTTGTGGGGAAGTATGTTTCATGACCTACGGGTCAGTGCTGTCACTTCAATACACTTTGTATTATTTTTAAAAGTCTTTGATAAGCGTTTTGTGTTATGTCTCAGTGCAGCCATTCCCACTTAAAACTGATCCACTCAAAAAAAAAAAAAAAAAAAACCCTGTCATTTCAGTCCAGTATTGAAATAAACACATTTTCTGTAGTGTGAGAAGCATCATCAGTTTTCACATTCTTTTTGTGCTGGAAAATTACCCAAAAAGCAGCAACCTTTTGGTTTGTGAAAATCATAATGTTTTCATTTCCGGTCACTTTTTGTTGGCACTGTGTCAGATTGAAAGATGTTATGTTTACTGCCATTTACATGAGAAAGAATATCAGAAGGAGATGATACGAAGGTTTATTTTATTTGCGGAGTCCTGACAACTTCAGCAGAATTGGACGGCCATGTGTTGTATGTTTGAGTTACCAGCACAATAATCTTAGTCCAAAGACAGTCCATATTGAGTTTAGAGCCCATAGTAAGTTTACGTAGCAGTTAAAAAAGCAAAAACAAAACATCAAAATGGATCCACAGAACCCATTGATAACTGGCGTTAGCATGTCAGCGTCTGCAGCCGTTACTCAAACAGAAAAACTAGGAAGGAATTTAGTTCATGCTCTCTTTTGACAGCCTACAGATAGGCTTGTTTCTCATCAGGGACAGGCTATCTATCTGTCTATTTCACACGAAAGCTGTGTCTAGTCACGGCACCTGTACAAATTTGGAAATCCGCTCACATATGACGTGCGACAGACAATGATCTAGATGAGTAATAAAATGCCCTTGCTGTGTGAGGTAAATGCGCAGCGCAATGTGAAGAACCATGATATAATCTCATAAATTTGAATGTTCAAAGCTAAAGAGGATATTTTTTTTTCCTTTTGAACAGAAGGAAGCCAGCTCTTACTTGCCTGGTGAGGAGGAGGAAGAGGAAGAGGAAGAAGATGACGATGAAGATGACGAGTACGAGAGCCGATCTTGGAGGCGGTGAAGATATTGTGATTCGTCGTTATCTGCTCTTCAGCGAAATCAGTCCTTAATCCCCCCCCAACCCAGTTGCAGATCAAAATCAATACAACAGAACTTTTTTTTTTCCTTCCCAGTATTTTCAAGTAATTTTAGACTCTCGTCAAAGTAAAAACTCTTTACTTTACTGTACGTGAAAAGAAGTTTAGAGGGCCAGTGGTTTTTGTATCCCTCGACTCAACAATTATTTAAAACATCTCACTTTTGCTGAGAAAGAAAAATGTTAAGTTGTTCTTATAGATAGAAAAGCCTATGTAAGTTTCAGTGTGCTTACCAGATGATAAATATCAGTAATGCACAACATTTGTGTCTACTGTGAATAGGTATTTTTATACATACTGTATTTAAGCTCTTTTCTCACCAGTTTTTTAAGAAGATCTTGTCCTCAGTTCAGGGACAGCCATTCCTTCACATATAGAACATTCTCTGTTGCTAACAGAGATATTTATTTATTTTTCCACAGCGTAGATGCACTGTGCAGTACCTATGTGGGCACAGTATGGTGGAGTTTCCTGTTTCACTTTGCCCACAGCTCGTTTTGGTATGGGTTTGCTCAAAATCTTCAAGGATCCAAATATTTTTGACAGTGGCTCTCTCTTCTGGCATGAATACGTGCTCGTTTGTGCATGTTGTATTCATCAGTAAGCAGAGGCCACTCCTGCCCAGCACCCGAAGGCACTGATTCTCTACCACGGTGGGAGTCAGTGCAGGTACAGAAGGATACCAGTGCAATAGAAAAATCCAAACTGTGTTTACAGATTGCCGTTTCCATGCATGTCACATACAGTCTTGTGGTAAATATTCTGATTTTTCCCACTTAAGTTTATTTTGTTGCTCATTAAATGTCTGATGCCACTCTGTGTAAATACAAACATCCACGAGTGTTCGACATTTTTTGAAGAGTGCATCACGTTTTTCCACTTGTTTAATTCTGCCTCCTGGTTGTCCAAAGAGTCAAACAGGACAAGAGCCAGATCACCCATCTCAAAAAATAAAAAAAATAAGTGAGATCCATAGACAGGGGTTTGAATGTAAGACGAAACAGTTGATTTTAATATATATATATAATTTCTTTGCCTTACACAATCAGCGAATGGCTGAATTTTTACAAGATTTGTGATTTGCTTTTGTAAATTTTGTAAATGCTTTAAAGAGAAATTACTGTTGTACTCATGAGTTTCTTTTTCTGTCATTTTAAATGAATGACGAGGTTGTGTCGGGTAGAAAAGATCTAGCAAGAGTGCTTAGCAGCTCTGCTTAGTCACAAAGGATTTTGCATGTGATAAACCAGTCCACATTGTTATTTCACTAAATTTGTCATCTGAGTAGCACATTTCTTTTATAAACACTTTTCAAAGCTGTGGAAAACACTGCACCACACAATACTATTTGTGCATTAGTGCAGCTTGGCCTGCATCTGAACATTGTCAGCCAGTGCTCTAAACCCACTCTAAACCACGATGTGCACCCTTCGTGACAAAATTTTTATTTTTCATTTTGCCTTCTTTACTGTAATTTAGAATCCTCAAGGTGGGAGGAAAGCAGTCCTTGAAGATTCACATGGAAATGTGCTCGATGCAAGAAAAGACCGTGTTCACAGTTTAAGTTTTTACTTTTGTTGCATCTCTGAAATGAATAACTATGTTTACGTGCGGCCTGATGAAGTGTTGTTTGATGTTCGCTTATCATAAATCAGCTAAACTGATCATATCCAGTAACAAAACCAGTCAGGCGGAAGGAGAGACATTAACTTGTTACATAACTGTAGCAGTTGCACTACTTTACTGAAACATGCAGGCATAAATCTGCATTTATATGGGTTGTGTGTGTAAATATTAGCGCAGATTTCAGCCTGCATGTAAATACACTCAGTAACGGAGGATTGAAAACGGAAATGATCTCCTTGGTCCCCTAACGTTCACTGGTACCACATTTAAAAGTGTGCAGAAATGTCTGAAACGCACCGTGTGATTTCCTCCCACCTTCATTGTCCGTAGCACTCTTGTTTGGATTACATATCTCACTGTTGACTGATAACTCAGAGTCCTTCTGCCAGTGACCTCATTGTCCCGCCAAAACCTGAATTCATGGTTTGATTTGGACTTGTTTTGTTTTTTTTGTTTGTTTGTTTGTTTGTTTTTCTTTCAACATCGCTGTTTAAGTCAGAATGAGGTTCAGGTGTGAGATCGAAAGCTGAAGGTTTTCACTTTAGCACTTAGTACTTTAATATGGTTTTCTCATGTGATTTTGTTTTTTAGACGAGGTTACTGGCAGTTTAAAAGGATACGTGTATACTGGCAGGGTTCTTGCTTGTACAAGTGAGGATTAAGGGAAGGTCTGTCCCACTTTTTGTACTATAT
Source organism: Scatophagus argus (assembly GCF_020382885.2). Lineage (NCBI taxonomy): Eukaryota > Metazoa > Chordata > Actinopteri > Scatophagidae > Scatophagus > Scatophagus argus. The sequence continues at coordinate 15,185,750 of NC_058506.1, read as the reverse complement.
TCTGTATGCTACTATCACAACAGTGTAAAAAAATGTAAAATGTTTATTGGATAATAGTTTTGGATTTGTTACTGTTTATATTTGCAGGATGTGGATGTATTTTCTTCATGTATTTTGTTTGTAAAAAAAAAAATGGATTTCTAATTTACTAGCATGTTTGCTTTTGCCAATAAAGATGGAGGAATTTGGTGCTTGTAAAACAATTAAAAAAAAAAAAAGAAAAAGAAAATGAAATTTTTCAATTGGATCTTGGACAACAACAACAAAAAAAAATGAGTTGAAGAAAGAAAATTAACCCAAAAAATTAAACATTGGCAACGGGGGGAAAAAATGCAAGCAAAAGCATTCCGGAAAATATTACCTTAAACTTTTGTGTGGCCTCCTTCATTTTGCATGTTATACAGTATACACATTTTAGTGATGTTACAGAGTTGAAGTAGTACTACAATTCAGTATCAGTGCTGTGACCTTTCCAGATATTTTGGAATCGTTTGGTTACATATGATTGAACCACAGCAGCAAAACTGAATTCTACGTCTAAGCTTCAAAGTATTGAAGTATGACATTGCATTAGAATTAAATTATAGTCGGTTTATTATATTATAGATGTTTGTCAAAAGTTACAACCAACTTAATTCATCCCTAAATTGCACAAATGGGATGTAAAATTAGCTGAATTAGACTGAAAGCAGAGAGTATGCGGAAAAGTACCCTGCTATACAAAAATAACAGCCTTTCATGTAACAGGACACACTTGAGTGTGTTATTGCTGTTATAGCGCAGCCTCTTATCACAGACAAAAAGAGAATGTGCTCCGATTCATTCTTAAGTTTATATTAAGAGTCAGTTTAATCTACAGTGATGTGAGAGTTCAACAGAGACACTCGGCAAACTTACAAGGTGTAACGGTGTCATTAGAGCAGTTGTGCATTTATTTGAAATGTTATGTAATGGTGACCTGATTGTTGTTACTTTTGGCCGCTATTATAAGCCTTAATGACAGTGATAAATCTAAGGAGAGTCAATACAGTTCAGTCCCTTTCATTGTGTTCATCTTATGAAGGACAATAAGCCCTTCACTACTCAAAGATGCTCACAGGGGCATCCATGCCCCCCCCCACCTCACCCCCCCAACCAAATCCCACCACATCACAGGAAAAGACCTCTGATGCTCAGTTTAATTACAGCACCCAGCGACTACGACATATTAAAATATCACTGAATAATGCATGAGCGTTTCTTACTTTAGGAAGCCAAGTGAAAACACTCAGAGTCTGTTTGGTTTAATGCAGGGACTTTTTTCAGCTCTCCCCAGAGGAAGGGATTTCAAAATGGGGGCTGACTGGCAGGGCTCTGGTCCTGGCGGATCCCGTGGCGACCTGGTGACTGGAAAGTGAATGAACAAGTACTGAGGGGAGTGGGCTCTATGGAAGCCAATTCCTGCCCTTAGAATTAGTTATGAAAACAACAATAAATTTACTAGAAACTGTTGGATGGAAATTACAAAGATAAGTCGTTCTAATTATTTTAGAGTTTAAAAAACAACTTTTTTGACATTTCAAAATCACCTTAATAATGAAATATTAAATATGAGAAACATTAGATTTTTTTGTCAATGGGACAAAATCCTTGAGGTTATTTTCAGTTTTCACAGAGATAATTAAGTCACATTTTGACTTCATCACACAATTACAAGACATTTTTGTTTTTTGCTGCTGATAAAAAGTGTGAATGAGTAAAACAGATCTGTGTTTTCAGCTCTGATTGGTAGAGGAAACAGAAAACAAAAAAGCTGCTTATTTTTTTTTTTTTTTTTACCGAAATGACTCATCGCAGCAGGTGAAGAAATGAATGCTGTGACAGGTCATCCTGGTGGCGTGTTTGCAGGCTAGATGGGAGGGTGAAAGGAAGATGAGCTGCTGTCACATTTGGCCACAAGTGCGACAACAATCTCCATGCAACATTTCAGATGCAATCTTCAGAATGTGAAAAGCACAGAGAAGACAGAGTTGTAAACAATGGGCATTAAATTATGAATGTCCCTGGCAATAGAACAGCTATCAAGAAAAAAACTAAGGGTGATGTAAGGGTGAGAAAAGGGACTCCAGACCAACATCTCACAAATCCAGTAGGGGGCTTCTCATGTGTAGCTTTGTTTCTAGTCAAGTCATTTATATTGATGTAGAGCCAAATCACAACATAAGTTAGGGATATGTCATGACACTTTCCAAACAGATCCAGTGCAGATCATACTAACATACAGAGACCTTTGTGGGCAAACACAAAAACTGACTTTGCCTTTATTGGTGCCAATGCGGTTTATTGTCTACACTCGTGAAAAATAGGAATCAAAACATTCACACTAATTAATCACCTCAATCATTTTTAATGTATTTTATCTGTTAGGTAATGTCAATGCAAATCCGTGCTAAGTCCAGGCCTGTGTGTGTGTGTGTGTTTTCTCTCCCCGTGCAAGAAGCCGGACTTAGGCTACATGCAGCTCTTAAAGTTTGGCTCACTCGCCCTGCAACAGGTTTTCCACGGCGAGAAAAAAGAAGACCTTGGCTGTTTTAATCTGTGTAATGAATAAGAACATGCCAACGTGGTAATGGATGCCTGCCACCGTGTTGCTGAATTATTCAGGGTCTGGGGAACCAGAGAGCAGGATCGGATGGACCCTCTGTGTCATCAGTCCGCCTCTGCCCGCCTGGCTCCTCTTTCCAGGACCCGGCCATGACTTTAAACCACGCGGCCACATGAGAAGTCTGGATTGGGCGTTCACATGGGAGGGGAGGAAGAATCAGGCCCCTCGGGTCAGCTGGTCAGCAACCCGCAGGCCTCCTGAAGCCGCTGCTGGGTCGGTCTTTTCACGTTTTACTGAACTCATCCGTCCAGATGTTGAGCAGCCGCTGTCCATGGTGCTGAAATGACTGGCGCGCTGTGTGGTGGATGACGCTCATGTTTTGGTGCTGTCTAATAAATGTGTAAATGCAGCTGGTCGCACAAAGCCTTCCCGTTCTGTACGTAGTAGGCCATTGTCGACATTTTTAACACATCCTGAGTGTTAACCTGCAGCTCCACTCGTTTCAAGCACAGAGACTGATGCGATAATAAACAAACTTATGTAAGAATGCTACAGGAGAGTCAGCAAAATTAAAAAAAATAAATAAATACAGCGTGAAGTAACGACAACGAGCTCATCAGTGACAAACGTTTTATTGGAATATTGTTGTGATTTTGGTTGGGTTTTGTTCGACGCTTGCGCACACGGGACTACATTTTGCAACTTGTAAGTTGAGCAGGGGAGCAGGTGGGAGAGAGGGAGGGAGGGAGGGAAGAAGAGGAGGAGGAGGGAGGCTGAAAGAAGAGGAGGAGGTGGGGAGGAAGAAGGGTGGTGGGGGTTGGGGGGGGAGGACGCCGGGAGGCGCTGCCAACGTTAACAGCTCATTCTGTTGAAGGAGAGCAGAGGAGCTCTGTAGCTGTCCGCTCCCCGGCTTTCATGTCAGGGGCCACACTGCTTGCGAGGTGCTTGCAGGGAGGAGGATGATGACCATGAACGGCAAGCAGCATTTCTCCATGCACCCGGCTTTGCACGAGCCCAAGTATCCCGGCCTGCACTCAGGCTCGGAGGGCATGCGCAGAGTCTGTCTGCCCGCCCCGCAGGTACGTTCAGGTCGTGGGGGAGAGAATGGCTGTGGAGTATTACTGTGGGAGAGGAGGGGGAAAAATATCACACTGGAAATGTCTGTAAAGTTGATTTGACAGGACTTTGTTCTATCCGCTATCTCCCTCTCTCTCCTCTGTCTGTATTCCCCTCTCCCCCTCCCAGCCCCCCACCTCTCCCTCCTCTTCCTCCCTCTCATCCACATGTCTATTCAAGCAATGCTCTTGCTTTCATATTAATTTTTATGACCTGCGCTTTGAGGAGGGTTCTCTCCTCTCCTCGGCGCAGCTTGCCTTTGGAAAATGTTTTTTAGATCCTGAGAGCTGCCTGACAGAATTCCCCACTGACTCCAGTATGCGCACTCTTGCTTGCAGCTGCAGGGCAATATATTCGGAGGCTTTGATGAGAGCCTGCTGGCACGGGCAGAGGCTCTGGCGGCTGCTGACAGCATTGTTTCTCACGGCAAGAGTCACCCGTTCAAACCAGACGTGACTTATCATACCATGAGCAGTGTCCCCTGCACCTCAGCCTCCTCTTCTTCCTCCACCACCGTGCCCATCTCCCACGTCCCCTCCACCATCGCTTCCCACCATCACCATCACCACCTTGGACAGACCCTGGAGGCCGGGGACCTCCTGGATCACCTCTCCTCCAGCCTGGCCGTGACCGGGATGGGTGCTCCGGAGCCTCCCGGGATGAACACGCCGGCGCACCACCACCAGCACCCTCACCACCATCTGCAGACCATGGGGCAGCTGCACCAGGCGATGGCCACCATGGCCCACCCTCATTCTCTGTCAGTGCACGGCGGGATGGCGTGCGTCAACGACGTGGAGTCGGATCCCAGGGAGCTGGAAGCCTTCGCCGAGCGCTTCAAGCAAAGGAGGATCAAACTCGGAGTGACCCAGGCAGACGTTGGGTCTGCGCTGGCCAACCTCAAGATCCCGGGAGTGGGGTCTTTGAGCCAAAGCACCATTTGCAGGTTCGAGTCCCTCACCTTGTCCCACAACAACATGATAGCGCTCAAGCCGGTTCTCCAGGCCTGGTTAGAGGAGGCAGAGGCTGCGTACCGGGAGAAAAGCAGCAAGCCGGACCTTTTCAACGGGAACGAGAGGAAAAGAAAGCGCACCTCCATCGCCGCGCCGGAGAAGCGCTCTTTGGAGGCTTACTTTGCCATCCAGCCTCGGCCATCCTCGGAAAAAATCGCGGCAATCGCTGAAAAACTGGACCTGAAAAAGAATGTGGTTCGAGTGTGGTTTTGCAACCAGCGACAAAAACAGAAACGAATGAAATACTCTGCGGTGCACTGAGTTTCACACATCATGAATAAAATAGCCTACTACATTTTTGATCGAGTGATTAATAATAGCCTAAGTAGCCTAACTAACAGGGATTTATCAGCAGGTCTTCACGTCTCATCTGGGATTATCTCCAAAAAGACTTGCATTTTTCATTTCGTGTCACTCACTCTTCGCTGTTGCACTTTTCTTTTTTTTTTGTTCCATCTCGTCATGAATATGGGACTTTACTGATTGTTAACAGATCTGTGAGGAGGTTGGTTTTGATGTTGTTGATCGTGTATCTTGCACACACTAAGTATGAACTTTTCCCGCCCTGACAGCTTGTCACATTCAGGGATATTAACTCACTTTTTTTTTTTTTTTTTTTTGAAAGCACAAAATGGAGCTTGGATACGATATTTATGAACTGTTGAAGTGAAAGAAATGAGTGAAAAGATAAGTGATTTTAGGTTTTTTTTGTACTGTCGGTTGAGATCAGAGTTTATCCTCCACATCACTGGCTCACATGCTGAAGTACACCATCATATCTTAAAATGTGTTTTCACTTCTTGATTTTTTAAGGTTATCTATGAACTAATGTGAGTTCAGTAACGAGGGAGTCGAAAATCACCTTTCCAAAAATCACAATTTCTTTCTTTCTTTCTTTTGCTAACGAACTTGCCCTCTTAGTGAACCTTGTGACAGTCATTTAACGCACAAATATGAACAGTTACACCGTAATACTTTCACAAGGTATGACACACACCGAGTCTGTTTATCTTGCATTATTTAGAAATGAGAATGACACCGTCATATATGAGGCACATCCGTGTGGCTTTGGCTGCTGCTATATTTTAGTATTTTGATGTGAACATGTTTTGGAGCATTACAGGTGTGCTGGCCTGTATATTTATTTAATTTATTATATAGCCCAGATAGGCATACATCACCTAATTTAAGTAACCTGTTCATTTTTTTTTCCTCACTCTTGATTTCACTTGAAAAACATGTGTGAAGTTTAAACTTAATAAATTATTGGTTATTTTCTAAAAAAAAAAAAAAAAAAAAAAAAAAGTCTCTGAAGCAGTGACTTTATTTTGACTTATTTTAGTAATCAAGGCCTGTACATTTAACACTAACTAACAAAAACCTATAGACTAAAAAAGGAAGTATAGACTTAAAAACGAAGTTTTTTTACTTGAGATTGTGAATTAACAAATTTGATTTCCTATCCATTCAATGGGCGATAAAAAAAAACAAAACAAAACCTGTTTGTTTGTTTTATAGGAACGCGCTCGAGTGTTTTATTTATGAACCCCCAAAGCTCTGCTGGGATTAAATATGTATTGTCGTACATGATATAAGCACCGCGGAAAATAAAAGGGCCTCCATTTTCACAGTAATTTTCACACCGCGGAGCGCAGGATGCGCGTCCTCTACACGCCGCTAATGGCCCCTTTCCTCTCTATAATTAGTGCAGGTTTTTAATTATGGATGCCCTCATGTCGCTGGGTTATGTCGTGCGTGGGGCTCGAAATTATTAAGTAACGAAGATGCAATATTAATTATATATATTGGTATAAAATGAAGTAATGTGGAGGAGCTGGGAGCAGAGGTCTGACTGGGAACTCCGGGGAGAGACGAACTGGAGACACAACAGGTTAACCGAGGAAAGGAGGGAAAGTCAAAGTGTGTGTTCATTTTTAAGTTTAAATAAGTGAGTATTTTGAATTTTTTTTTATTATTTCAACGGATATTGGGCACAATTTCACTAACATCTCTTTTATTATGTAGGCTATTTAAGTTAAGTCATGCTGTTATTATTATTATAGTTGAAATTAAAATGTTACTCTTTATTGCTTTAAACTGTGCACCCTGGGCCCTTTTTTATTCATGTGGCTGAAATTACACTCCTCATAATTCTTATTGTCCACTTTAATATGCGCGCACAGCTTATGCCCCCTTTCTCACAATATTAACCAAATATTTCTTTAAAAAAATATATAAAAATAATGGACCCAATAATAATAATAATAATAATAAGCTTCCACCGGATTCCTCCCACAGTCAACATGGCCTGCGGGTGTGTGATTTTCCCAGTGAGACTGTCGGCGGGTTGTTGTCAGCCAGAGGATCAATACATTGCAATTACACGGAAACGTTTGTGGCTCTTAGGCCTATTAATATTCTCTTTGAAGCTGAGAGGTGATTAATGCCAGTCTGTAATTTATGGCGTTAAATATGTTTTTTTTTTTTTTGTTTATAAGGGGGAAGGGAAGATGAAAATGCAACTGTTAATTGATAGGATCCTTCAGAAAAGTGTGTCCCAATTTTTAAAATTATTATTATTATTATTATCAGAACTCGTTTATCTAGAAATATCTTTACATGCTAAGAACGATAAGGATCAGGCCCTCAAATGGCCCACATGTTTGTGTTGAATAAAGTGTTCCTGACGTAAATGTAGGGTTACAAACGGAGCGTGGCCGTGTGAATAATTGAACTTTGTAAAACCCCGAACTGATATCATAACGCACCGGCCGTGTGGTAAGCCGAGCTGAGGCCTGGTGAGCGTCGGCGGCATGTGGCGACTGAGGCCACTTCAATTATTCAGCAGCAGCTCAAAGGTATATTGCGTTTTCTCATGCGATGACAGAGGTGCGTTGGGCCAATTTGAGCGTTATATTTGATAAGAAAAACTCGTTTGGAGTGCAATTATGCAAATACATTTAGATTTGGTATTTTTTTTTTTAAACGGGAATAGGCAGAGTTTAAGAGCTAAAGAGGTGAGACTGGGGTTGCTGAAAGTAAGCGTTAAATAAAGAGATGAATAGTAAAAATCCACCCACTGAAATAAAGAGAGGAGGGATGCAAGACACATCGAGGTGTGTGTGTTTGCTTGAGATGTTTTCATGCGGGGAAGACGATTTTTGACAGAATGAGGCTCCGTCTAATTGCTGACGTATTCCTGCACATACATAGGATATACACATCCTCCATCCTCCCTCTCTTTCTCTCTCTCTCTCTCTCTCTCTCTCTCACACACACACACACACACAAGGTGGTGGCTGTCATCCTTGGGAGCAGAGTGAGGGAATGCAAAGGGAGGGGTGGGAGCCCCAAACACCCTGAACTCAATAATTCATCCAGCGCCAGTAGCAACAAATGTGACCAGAGTGAAGGGAGGCAGCTACCTCTGCGCTCTCTATTAGTCACCTTCTATTATGATCAGAAGCCAAACCAGCTCAGCACTGACACACTGGAGAGGTCTGCACACACACACACACACACACACACACACACACACACACACACACACACACACGGTCACACACGGTGAGATTGTGTTACTCTCTGGAAACCTGAGGCCAGGGGGGGTGATGGATGTCTTTTAAAAAGAATAGCAGGAGATGCTGCCTTTCTTTAGCTCCTGTTCCCTTCTCTGCTCTCTACACTTTTCAGTGTGTGAATCCACATTATTCTACTCAGGCCAACAGGACGCTTATTGAGGCTCAATGTAAGTGGTGGCAAACCACTAATCACATTCACTTTAGTGTTATATAATGAAGCATAATTCCGCTGTGCAAAATTTAAAGGGAACACTCCATTTTACTTGTTACTTATCAGATTAAGACTTAAAATCTTCCAGTAAGCATATAAAACTAAATATTTTGTCATACACTAAATTAAACCACCTTAATCTCCAAAAAATGAAAAGTTAAGCTCCATCTGGGCCAGCTGCAACGTTAAAACTCTGCTCACAGTTACTGCATGAGTAACATTCCTCTGTATAATAACTCTGACACTAATCCTTTTCATTCAACTTAAGTACAAAACTGAATGCAAAACTTCTATTTGTAACAGAGAGGTTTTAAAGTGGCATTATTTTTACATAGGTGATGAGTTCGAGTTCTTCTTCTGAGGATGTTATGATGGATTTGGGCAAACAGGACAGATCGGTACAATGGTGTCACATAGCGGTAACATAGTGAAACAATTAGTCAGTTAATTATTCATTTTGGTCCACGGACAGAAAACTGAACTTCTCACTATTTTCTAAATTATTTAAATCAAATAAATATACAATTGATACATATAATTGAATGAAAAGGAAATAAGGAAAACAGCGTGGCTATTAAAAGCAACTGGCCTACAACTGCTGATTGCTTTCAATAAATTATAGGATTTTTGACTGTTCTTCACTGCTTCCTGAATTAAGTGACTCTGAAGCAAAACCTTGGCCCATGTCGCTTTTACTTAAGGATTATCAAATAAACATTATGAATGATTCACAAGTTAAAAAAAACACACTTCTTGGTCATATACGTCATACCTCTTGACATGAACATTGATATTTCTGCAAAGAGACCAGTGAACTTCTGCGACAGAGACACATTTGGAGTCTCATAGTCGGTGTGTGAGGTCAAGCTGTCTGACTAACTAACACGGCATGCATTATGCAGACTATTGAGATATGCACACACACACACACACACAAAGAGATGTGAGTACAGGGAGAAAGAGAGAGAGAGAGAGCAAAGTCCTTCCTACAGCCATGATAGCTTGTGTGGTCCGTGTTTCAGCATATATTAATAGCGTTCGATCATTTCACTCCAGTATTTTCCTCACTGCTGAAATGTTTATTTTTGCTTGAATTAAAATAGTAATAATAATAATAATAAAAAAAAAACAGAATAAGAGAGTGGAGTTGAGAGGACAAAGGATGGGTGCTATATTAGAGATGCTCACAGAAACTCACTTATAGGCACTTGTTTAATTCATTCAGCGAGCCTGAAGAACAGTATTATACACCCCATTCATTATTCAAGTCTTCTCCATTATCAAAGTGCCCAGAGAAATAAGATTAACCCAGCCAGAAATAACTCACTGTGGCGTGATTTTTTTTTTCTTTTACTTCTACAAAGCACTTAGCTGGTCGGGTGCAGGTCTGCACACAAACTCAGATTGGAGTATATGAAGATATAATCACCCTACAGTCTGCTGAACATTATAATCCTCTCCAAGAAAATATGGCTGTAGTGGAGGGAGATGGAGGAAATGGGGATGAAGAGAAGGAAAGGATTGTTCGAGGGAGGCGTGAGTTGAAGAACAGTAGAGGGAAAGAGATTACAGCCAGAAACAGGACATGAAAGGAAAAGATCAAGAAAGACGAAGGCACACACAACAGAAAAAGGGCATGCAGAAGGAAAGAAGGACTGAAGTAAGAAAAGAAAATGAGAGGAAAAATTGGAAGAACAAAATAAGGAATAAAACAAGGCAGGAAAGATGGATGGAAGGAAGGAAGGAAAGGAAGAAGCCAGAAAGAAATGACATATAAAGGGAGAGAGTGAAAGAAAAAGAAAAAAAAACAAATAAACAGATGAAATCCCTCTTGTCTGTCATCCTGACTGTGTGGATTTCGTTCTTTTCATTTTCAACTTGATCCTGTCAAGGTGAGTGCATCCCTGCTGGCCCAAACAGTCTGACCCTAAACTACTGTGACAGCAGCAGCACCCACAGGACCCTCAGCTATAAAGAAAGGAGGTACGAAAAGGCTACGCCAATCCTGCGCAGGAGGGAGCTCGACCAATCCAAAGTCATGTCCATTTACACAGACTGTTAATTAGAATCAAATTTTTACAAAAATATAAAAAGCACACCAAGAGATGCTTCTGCTTCCGCTTTTTGTTTCATAAAGATGCAGCCTTGGCGTATGGCTGCCACCCACTGTTACATGTCTCTGCTCTGCAATAAAGCTGTACGCACCCTGTATGGGCTGGCAGAGGAAACAAATTATTTTATAATGCATTACCAAAGTAAATACAATATCAGGGGTGAAGGATTTATAAAATGTGATGGACTGCGGGTTGTAGAAGATTTACAGGCCCTCTTTGATTAGGTAAAGGTTGTGAAAACATAAGGCATGTTGCGTATTTTGTTGACCAATAGGGGCAACTTATTAAAATCCTGCTTATTAGAATAATCCGGCTGCTAACCAAAAAACAAAAACATCCCTTAATATGATGAAAAAAAGGATACTCACAACATTGGTTGGAAACATATCTATGGATTGTACTGTGTAGTATTGCAATTTCTGACCACTTTGAGGGTGAAAAACATGTGAACGAGTAAATGAAAAGCAGTTCGATGTTGACACACTCCACCACCTCAGACCCGAATACAAACTGAAGGCTCACAGGAAAATAACAATGGCAGCAACACCGTCCTCTCTTCTCTCCCCGTCTCTCTCCACGGGGCTGAGCTTTTGAAGACAGAAGTGAAAACTGAGCCAGGCCACAGTGGGGCCCCTGAAGGAGGTCCCCTGGCAGATGCAGCCACTCACCCCACCCCACCCTATCTGCTCCCACAGGCCCCCAGGCCCTGAAGACAGCCCCGAGGCTAATCGACCAGGAACACAATAAAGAAGCAGCAGAGAGCAGAGGCAGCCAGTGCTGAGCATGTATGTCTGTGTGCGTACTCATCAAGGGGAAGAACATAACAAAATGATATTTATCAAGCAACTTTAAATACGAATGATAACCCTGATCAGGCTTTGCCTTTTACACACTTAAAGAGATATTAACACGTGGCTGGTAAACAAGCATTCTGCTTTTGGAAGTGTGATAACTGCTGGATCCCATCAGCTCAGGTAGGAGAACAAAGCTGGTGTGATACTGTTGAAAAACAGGTCAGGTTATGTCGCCTTTGGGTGATTCAAACTCATCTGCATACTTGCAAACATTTCCTGCATGGAGTTTGGATTGGTAGCCATGGTGACAGATCTAAACCAATTGATTTGTATTTTAAGTTTTACTGAGCGCTTGTGATAATACTGGTAATGCAGATACCTTTAATTGACCCTGTACCAACTTGTCTGAAACATGTTGCTGGCATCAAATTCAGACTAAGCATATATTTTCAAAAATCACTTTTATTGGGTTATAGAAATTATTTTATTATTATTTTATTTCACTGCAATGCGACTTTTATTTTAAAAAAACCCCCACTGTGTATCAGTTTATATGCATAAATTAACGGTCTCATTACTCAATGTTAAACTGATCAGAGAGTTTATTTGTCCTTTGAAGTCCTTCAAGAAAAGCACGAGAGGGCTGGTTATACAAAGTATAGGAATATTCCAGCAGTTCTATAAAAAGCCCTGTTGAAAAGGAGAGTGATTCTCTTTATTTAGTAATGAGAGAGTCACGGTTCAGTAGCGACACACACACACAGCTGAACGCCACATTGAGACCCAACCACCACCGAGAGCGAGCCTCCCCAAAGCTCTCACATTGCATCAAGTCACTGAGTGACGGGTACATTGTCCAAGGCAAGGGGGAAAAGAGTGGTGAAAAATGTTTCTCTCAGAGAACTCCTGCACTCAGTCAGGGAAGCAGCTCACCACAACCAGGCAGAGAGCATCTACACAAATGCATTTCTGGGTTGCACCGATTGGTTGAGTGCACTCCACAAAAACAGGGTTCTTCAGAAGTTCTTTGGGGGCTGAATGATTTACAGAATCATTAATATTTGACCAATCATTTGAGCACCTAAACGTTTCTACGTTGCTATTTCTACAACCGCATAAATCATGAAATACTGTTGGTGGGTGGCTCCCTCTGGTCCGATTGAAAAGTAAATGATCAACTCATACACAGCGCAAAGCTAGCGCACACACAATCTTAAGAATCGTTTGACATTTTGCCCGTTGGTGTTCAGTAAGTATACCACGGCATGACCACACAAAAGCAAATTGTTGTTAGAAATCTAGAAACATAAAGGTTTAGTCGGGTACATTTCTGTAAAATTTTATTAGAATTACACAAGGCACAAAGCAATTTCATCCATGAACAATAATATTAATTTTTTCTGTAAACATCTTAAAGCTGCATATCAGTGCTGTATAATATGATTTGAGTAAATGTCATTCAAATAAATTTAACACCATATCTCATTAAATTATATTAAATACAGTAAAAAAGTAAAAAAGACAAGCAGGTGTTATTGGATATCATTCAGATCAGACCACAACAACATCCATGTCAGAACTCAAATGTCACATTCTTGGTGGTATTCAGGGGCTCCTATTTTTTGTTCATGTTCCTGTTTCGGACACAGCGCTTCACATAGTCCAAAAATGTGGATGATTCAGTCTGGTAACCACTAGCTGTGACTCCCTGTAATGTCCTTTCACACTGCACCTGAAAGACAAGAAATCAGGTCAGACCTTCACTCTGCCTTCACAATTACTTTGTTTTTGCCTGTCTAAAATGAAAGAGCGTGGGACTCTACACTTTATCACAGATTACTGCCACATTCGTCAGAAGAAGCCAGTTCTTACATTTCTGCGCCGATTATAAACCTGCAGGGTTCTCACGAGCTCCTCCTGGTGCTCTTTTTTGCAGAAGCCTTCATGGTTTTGCAAGATATTGTGCACTTTGCAGAAGAACTGATCCTGCATGGAACATAATCAAGAATATATTAGCTTTTAAAAAATAAACCAGACAAAGGCTCTATATCAAAAACACATACAACTGAAACCTCCAGAAGAAGAATCAACTTTATTGGCAGTATTACTTCTGCATAATCTCAGCAAAACCCAAAATGACTACAGAAGAATGCGCCAGCCTTATTATTCAGAGCCAAGTTGGTGACAACCCACGTGATGTTGCTTATATATGTGTTTTAATAATAATTTAAACCCCCCTACCAGCACAAGGTTTAAGGATACATCAATATTATGACTATATTGCAGTTGACCAAAATGGCCATATTTTATTTTATCACTAAAACAAACTACACAAAGCAGGTCATTGGGTAAAATAACCCTTTTTTCTGTACCTTCTGTGGGAGAAAATGTTATCATACCGTAATTACCCTGCAGTTACCTTGTTTGGTGTTTTACTTAGCTGCAGATCAGAAAATTTAAGATAATAACAATAATTAATAACTGAATTCAAACCCTGGCTATGTTCACAATTGTGCATCCCAAGTATGAAAGACCAGTGTTAGTTTAAAACTGCAGCAGGTACATTTCCTTGAACCAACATTTCAAAAATCATAACAGTCTCCTTACTTTACATTTGTTCCTTCCTTCAGCCAGATGCGATAGGTCCTCTACAAAGAATTCCTGCAGCACATGATGGAATAATATGTTCAATTAGCATTTCCAATAGGTTCTGTTTTGGGTATGTTTTTAAAAGATTATGAACAAAAGAAACAGTTGAGATGATCAGATGGATTCTTACCTTAGTGTGAAATGCCTTACATTCTTCAGTCAGGTTAAATATCATGTTTAGGCTTAGCCGAATAACATCAGGCTCAGGAATATGACGAGCAGTGGCAACAGCTGGACAGAACAGCACCGCAGCCACAGCAGATAACAACAGAAGCATCCTCACCATCATCATAGAAGCTGTTTCAAGAAGCCCTTGAATTGATTGCTCAGCTTGTTCTGAGGTCTTGGCCGAGAAAACTTGATTTATATTCACTTGGCCCACGCAAAAGCTACACTTTTTCCATTCATTACCAACACAATACTGTCAGAGTATGGCTTAAGATAAGATCTGACTTACAAAACCAATCTAAAGAGCAATCGCTTACTGACAATCTCCAGAGGAACTACAAAGTCAGAGATGACAGCCACAGTATTTTATGAGTAATTTAGTGACGTAACAGTGGGAGTTTACAAAGAAACTGGCAGGTTTGACCAACAATAATATCAGAACAATTGATCTGACAAATTTTAGTATTAATTGCCATTTTTTGGCATAAAACACCTTTCTATCTCAATTATTGGCCCTAAAGTGCAATGTTTATGAGAGTTATGGAAGACATTGTTATATAAAGAAGTTTGTGGAAACAGTGCAATTAATAGTTCATCATTTTACAATATGTGGGACTGACCACTAGTCTGTAGATTTCCTCTTGGATGAGTGGGGATTAGTGGATTATTCTGGTGGTTCCCACAGATTCTCGATCAGGTAGGAATCTGGGGAGTCTGCAGGACATTGTTGTGGTCCGAGTCATTCTTGAGCTGTTATCGAAATGTGATGGGGTTTATGGAACCCAAAGTTTCCCCGCAGAACATTGTATTGCAACAGATGATTAATTTTATTCAGTTCACCTTCCTGTCAGCTGTTTTACTGTTGTGGCTGATTGGTATATAACTCTTTCGGTCATGGGTTTCCATAAACTATATAGACAAAAGTATTGGGACACATCACTTTTACACCAACAGGGACTTTAATGACACCACTGCAGCTGCAACAGCTTCCACTCTCCTGGGTAAGCTTTACACAAGATTTTGTAGTATTTCTGTGGGAATGTTTTCCCATTCATGCAGTAATTTAATTCAGTTCAATTCAATTTTATTTAAAGTGCCAATTCACAACAGAGTTATCTCAAGACACTTTACAGGTCTGTAAACAATCACAGAGAAACAGGTCCCAGGGCAAAATCCCACACTGAGTAGGAGAGGAGAGGGGGAGAAAGAGAGAAAAAGGAGAGGGAGAGAGGAGAAACAGGGAGGATGGAGAGAACCAGGATCCAGGCAGGGCCATGAAGATGGTTCTGGATCCAGCGGCACTATCAGTGCAATAGGCAGGGCCATAGAGGTCTCAGGATCCAGCAGCGGTACCAGGCCTCAGAAGGGCCGGGTGGGAGATTCTGGATCCAGCAACATGCTCCGGAAGTGTGAATAGGATCAGCCCAAGCACAGAACCTTGTGGAACACCATGGTTAACCTTAGTGTGCATGGACAAGTTGTGATTTACATGTACAAAGTGATGTCTGTCTGATAGGTAGGACTTGAACCAGCTTAAAACAGTTCCATTTATACCAATTTGATTACCAACCATTTATACCAAATTGATTTTCTAGTCTCTGTAAAGGAATCTGGTGTTGAACAGTATCAAATGCAGCACTTAGATCCAGAAGGACGAGTACTGAAACACAGCCCTGATCAGAGGCCATTAACAGGTCGTTGGTGACTTTTACCAGTGCGGTCTCTGTGCTGTGATGCTCCCTAAAACCTGACTGAAAGACTTCAAATAGACTGTTATTATGGAGATACTTGCACAGCTGACTGGTGATGACTTTCTCCAAAATTTTTGAAATGAAGACCAGGTTGGAGATAGGCCTATAGATCAAGAGTGGGCTTTTTATAGCAGGGTTTGACTACAGCAACTTTAAAAGTCTGTGGGACACAGCCTGACGTCAGGGACAAATTAAAAACGTCTAGCTAGGAGGTGCCAAGTAAAGGGAACACTTCCTTAAGTAACCCAGTAGGACTTGGATCTAAGAGACAGGTTGTGGATTTAGAGGAGGAAACGATAGAAGCCAATTGTTGTGGGCTGATATGAAGAAATCAGTCCAGGTACGTTTCTGACTTAGTGGTTATCGCCAATGCGGCTGCATTGACAGACAAATTTGTGGTAGGTGATGCTAGAAGGTCTTGAACGTTATCTCTAATGGTTACAATTTTTTTCATTAAAGAAGTTCCTGAAATCACTGCTACTGAGATGTGGAGGAATGGATTGCTCGATAGAGTTATGACACTGGGTCAGCCTGGCTACAGTGCTGAATAAAAACCTGGGGTTGTTCTTATTTTCTTCTATGAGTGATGAGTAATAACTGGCTCTGGCAGTACAGAGTGCTGCCCTGTATGTTTTTAGACTATCTTGCCAGGAATGATAGAATTCATCCTTTTTTGTTGAACGCCATTTCTTCTCCATGTGTCATGACCTTTGCTTTAACTCGTGTGTTTCCTGGGTATACCATGGAGCAGAGTTTCTTCTAGTTATATTCTTTTTAGATAGAGGCGCAATTAGGTTAAGCGTGCTGTGCAATGAGCCTGCAATGCTATCAACGTTATCAATGTCATGGCAACTAGGGGTAGTGCATGAGTCCCCTGACACATTGAGCCTGGGTATTGTACTAAGAATCGACGGAACTGCTTCCTTAAATTTGGCCATGGCATTATCAGACAGACATTTGAAATACTGGAGCTCTTTCCACTCAAAACACTAAAACCTCTGAATGAAAAGTTCTTTGCTTTGCAATCATGTTTAAAGAAAATAGTAGTAGTAGTAGTAGTAGTAGTAGTTAAAAAAATTCATATTTTCATTTTTGCAATGTTTTACAAACACTTCAGTCCATACTGAAATAAGTAGAAAACTAGGTAAAACTGAGAGTACCAAATACGTTTTAATGCATCTGAGTACACAGTGGGGTCATTGCTGTAAAGTATGATGTATGTGAAGAAATGAAAAGGAAAGAAATATAAAAAATGTTAATTCTCAGCACACACAAAATATGAAAATAAACTGACTTTGGGACTATAAATACAGGTCAAAACAAAATAATTTGAAGTTTTAATGTGACTCAACACATTTTAAGTCTTTTATATTGCAAGAGCTTAAGGCGTAGTAAATATGTTAGAAAGACTGGATGGGAAAACATGACTTGTCAGAAAGAATAATGTCATCAAAAATCAACCCAGTAGATAAAAATGAACTAAATAAACAAGAATTAAAAGTGTCTTGATGAAGTCGTGATAAGCATGCAATACATCACAAAGCATCTCCATACATGCTCTACTCATGGATAACAAGACTTATTTATTTATGTAAACACATAACTCAATTCTGTATTACAGGATTACAATAAATATGTCATTCAAATAAGTAACAGCCTTAATTTATTAACTTATGTTAAGTACAATGAAAAAAAAAATAAATAAACAGGTGTATTTAATAGTGCACAGACCTGGTCACAACTTTGTTTTATTTTCTACTTGAAAAGCTGTTTGAGCCCAGACAAGAGCACAGGCCTGAGCTCAGACCGGAGCCCAGACTGGAGCCCAGACTGGAGCCCAGACCGGAGCCCAGACCGGAGCCCAGACCAGAGCCCAGCTTGTGTGTCAAGTTGCTGCAGTGACCGATGAACTGATTAACAACTAAATTAAATGATTATTTCTAACAATGTGTTGTTGTTTGTAGTATCGACCTGTGCCAGCTGTGCATCATTCGAAGGGGCTGCTGATATTAATTTGCTCTGAAAATAGCTCAATACAAATCAACTTTGTAATCACTCCTAGATAAAAACAACATAACACAAAGAAAAACAATTTTTCACCTGTTACACAACAAACCATAAAATACAATCCCTCATAGCCAATAATTATTTGTCACTGTGAATATTTCTGAAAATGTGAAAATTTAAAACTCTTTAGGAAAGAAAAATACTCAAGGACTCAATTGATCCAATGAGAGTTGGGTCGCAGATCTGGGAGGCATTCAGTGGCTGCTACCAGTAATATTTAGGTTCCTCACTCGGATACAGTGCTTGAGGCATCCCAGAAGATCAGGTATGGGTTTTTTGAGTCCTGTATTTGTCATGTTCTTCATCAGCTCCGTACAGTTTGCCTGAACAATGAAAAATCACATAGGTTCAGAGCAGTACCTTTCATTACAGATCCTCTAAATTGCTCTGCATGCAAAAACACAGTGTGTGTGTGTGTGGTATTCTTGGTTAGTGTGCAATGTCTTTGGGACTACTTACCTTTTGGTGATCAAGATAGATTTTCAAGTTCCTCACAATATGGACTTCCTCCTTCCTTTTGTCAAAGTGATTTTTCAGGATATCATGCACTTTGCAGAAGAATTTGTCCTGTATGGACCAAAAGCAAGACCATATTAATCTTTCAAAATAAACAGATTGCAGAAAATACAAGAGAGAAAAATACAAGACTAATAAAAATAGTAAATAGTAGCCTTATTGTACAACTACAAAATGAATGCATTAGCCAAACATCAGCGAAGCAGTGATTCAGACATAACACTCTTCTCACCTCACACTTGTGTATGCCCTGAGCCAGATGTGACACATCTTCCACAAAGTAATCCTGCAGAACATTAGACAAATTAAATACAAGAATTTATCAAGATGGTGCACCAATAGACAAAAGTTAACAAGCACAGTTGTGCTTATCAGACGAGTTCTTACCTGAGCAAGAGAATTATTGTATTTGTCAGCGTTATCAAATGCAGAGTTCAGATTTCCGTCAAACTCACGATGAACAGGACTGGCAGCATCTGGACCAACCAGCAGCACCAGCACCAGCACCACACCGGATACCAGCATGCTCATCTTCATGGTACAAGCTTTTATTGGTTGTGGAAGAGGCTATTCTGAAGAAACCCTTGAACTGATCGCTCAATTGTCAGCCTGAGACTTGCTCTGAACTCCAGCCTGAGAACACAAGATTTATACTGCTTTGCTCACACCCTTTCCACGTTTTTCCCCTGATTAGCAAAAAAAAAAAAAAAAGAAAAAAAAGAATGCATGTGTGCAGTGTTTGAGAGATAAGATTTGTGGTTGATGAGCAATTTCACCAAAACTGAGCTTTGTTTCCTCGAACCAAATCTTGATGTCTACCCTATCAATACTTGTATAGTTGTCATACAAATGAAAAAAATAATCTTCAGTGAAAAGAGGGGCAGTACAGAAATATCAGCCACAAGAACTTTAATGACAAAATGTTCAAAACATGAAAATTTAATTGCAAAATGCAGTTTTGCCCCAAATTTCTTTGTCTTACAATGTTTTTGGCCAACCAGTTCATCCAAAGAACCTTTTAAACAAGAGACAGATCCCAGGGTACATTTGGGAAGCACTCGATTTATGGAATTTTTGTAGGCACGTGTAATATGTAAGATGTGTAGAGTACAAATCAAGTTGAGGTTATTTTAAGGAAGATTACCAACACAGTACGCGTCTGAGCATATCAAAGAACAGAACACTGACTGACGTTTGTGTTGATGTGCTAAATAAAATAAGGCTGTGTTGCATTACGAATATTTGTCAGTTTACTGTCCAACCGGTTAACAGAAGGATTGACTTTAAAGTGGATTAACATCACCCTGAAATATTGTATTATTACTGCTTTTAAACTAAATCAACTGAACATTGACTTCAACCAACTGGAATGAATACAAGAAGCCAAAAGAGTTTGAATAGTCATTTGTCTTCTCAGTGGAGATAGGAGGAGAGGGAACTTATGCTGCACTTTGTGATCTCAGAGTTCTGGTCCTGGTTTTTACGGATGCGGTAGAAATGCTCGATGTAGCTGGACCGTCCCAGCAGCTCCACAAAGTCCTCATCGTGAGTGATGACCAGCAGCTGGAAGTTACGCTGGCGAGAGCGACTCTTAATGATTCTGGGGAGAGCGAGTGAGAAGAGATAAAGGAGTGCATCAAACTCATGGAGTTCAGACTGCAGTAAGATAAGTTAGATGATGTTTGCTGAGTAATGCAACAGGGAAAGCATTCACTCCAACTCCAGCAGTTCTGGGAATGTAGTTTATATGTTTAGCGTCTGGCATATCATGTAATCTGGGTTCAGACTAACAACATCACTCAAAACCTTTTAGGTCCTCATTCATTTCAACAAGACACAAAGGCTGCTACAGAAGATGCTGGCTTGTGCAGAAAGCTCAGCTTTTGTCGAAGCACTCTGCACTGGGCCTGCGTGCACCTTTAATGTGGCTTATAGATAATGCTGGAGTTTTAAAACTTTTCACCGAGTAGTTGCCTCATCGGTATCTACGGCAAATCAAAGCAGCCGTTTGCATTTTTCTAGTGCAGAGCTTTAGTCAGTCTAATCATGGCCTGAAAATGAAAGCGAGGCTACAGACTTGTGTGAAGAGGCTTATTAGAGACATGCTTGTATCCTTGTGAGGACCTTACTGAGTAACTTTGACCTTACTTAAGACATTCTGATACTATTAGAATAAGCACATTTAGGTCCATTTGTCTGGAGATTAAAGATGTGGTTTGAGGCTACATTTATTATTATAGAGTTTGGGTTATGTCATACAGGTATCATGGTAAATCAAGGTTAGGAGTTGGGTAATACATCACATAAACAAAGGTCCTAACATGTATAGAGGTAAAAAAAAAAAAAAAAGATTTTGTGTGTGTACTGACTCTACAAGGGCGTGCGCAAGGGACTCAATGTTGTCTCGGTCCAGGTTGGTGGTGGGTTCATCCAGGGCCAGGATACCACAGTTCAGACAGAAGGTCTCAGCCAGGGCCAGACGGATGATCAGGGATGCCAATACCTACATGTGCATGGGTACATTTGGAAAAAAAAAAAAAAAAAAAAAAAAACTTCTGGATTTTGTATGGCTGCATCCTGATTCGGTGGAAAATAACACACAAGCCAGAGTTTCATGTAATATATGTGCTAATACTGGTACCTTCTGACCGGCACTGCAGCGTCCTCTCATATCCAAAGCTGTGTCTCCTTTCACCATAACTACTCTGTAGTTGTAAACCCTCCGCCTTCCAGCAGACAAGTTTTCATCCACATCAGATCTGATCTCCACATACTCAATATCTGAAGAGGGGGGGGATGAAATACAGAGTGAGGGGGAAATAATGGAAGAAAAAATATGTACACAGAAATAACATATATATATGTATATTGTTTTTTTAAACGTGAGCTGCACCTTGACCCCTGTAGGTGCTGCGCCACAGGTCTCTGATAATCTTGTTGATCTCATCCATCTTCATGCTGTGGAATTTCATGATGGTTCTGAGGAAAACAAAAAGCAATAAACCCAATAATGGACTAGATACATTATATCCCAAAGTGTCACATTTCCATCTTGACAATCTGGTGAGAAACTTGAAACAGTGCTTGAATTATAAATGTCAAATTGTAAATTAAATGATAGAAACATTTTTGAACGTATAAAATGTTCTATGAGTCATTCCACATTGGGTCCTAAATGGCTAGCAAGCGCCTCCTTTGTCTATACTTGTTTATGTATATCTACCATACCCGGCTTTTGTGTCTTTGGTGCAATACAGTGAAATATCTGGTACACTAGGGCATACCGATACATATAGATTTAACTCTAGGCTAGGTCAACGAATGTAGGCTGCAACACATTGTGCACAGTAGAAGTGCATAAAGGGATATTATCTGACCAAAAACTGAAACAAATGTAAGTACCACAAGTGTACTCTTGCTTAAGTGCATATGGTTTGACTGACTTTCAACGAGAAAATATTTTTAAAATTATTTTCTTTGGCTGTAAAATGATAGCAAAAGCTTCCAAATCCATGCAATATTGATACATGACAAAGATACACGGTGTTATAAAAGATATGAAGGCAGCCAACTGGATGTTGCTTTCCGGCATACCAAGAAAATGTTTGTCTATGATCTCGCAAACTAATGAGAAACTCTGATGTGGTTTTGCAAACTCCACAGTATTACCAACAGAGCTTCTTCCGAAGACCATATGTGCTGTGTGAACTGACAAACCATACAGAAAGGAAGAAAAGACAGAGAGACGAGTGCGGCCCTTATCCATCCATCTGACCAACTTTATCATAACTGTTCCTGCAACAGAGAAAAGTTATGGTTTATGCCTTCCTATTGCAAGTTAGAAGAATAGAGTGCTTTTATATTTGAGACACAGCATATTTCTAATGAGGCCGATAAAGAGTTGTTTAGGGATAGTAAAACAAAGTTTAGACACTGTGGTGGCCAATTAAAATGCACTATATAGACAAAAAGTATCCAGACACAACTCTTCATGGTACTGTCCTTTTCTATTCCAGCATGATTGTGCCCCAGTGCACAACACAAGCTCCATAAAGACATGGTTGGATGAGTTTGGCGCAGAAGAACTTCACTGGCCCTCACAGAGTCCTGACCTCAACCCCATCCAATACCTTTGGGATGAACTTTAACGGAGATGGCAAGCCAGGCTTATTTTGTGCAACATTAGTGCCTGACCTCGCAAATGCTCTACTGCACGAATGGGCCAAAATTCCCACAGAAAGAGTCTTGTTGGCATCACAATCACTAGTATATTAGACTTTGTAACAAGAATATTTATTATTTTTATTTCTACTGTTTATCCTGCACAAAAACAGTTGCAGCACAAGTCAAAGTTTCAAGTCTCTTATGGTTGTAATGAGCGCTCTATAATCTGCTGCATGCAATCTGGTCTGCTCAGATCAAAACAGATCGATTTGTTGATAAATGATTACTTTAACCTAGCTATTGCAATGCAGTATGAAATTACACCCAGCCACTGTGTCATGTGTAATGACTTATCACAGAACTCCATATGTGCACCAGCTAAGCAGCACTTCAGAATATTTATGATTTGCCTCAAAGTTATGAAAGATGAGAAGCATTAACAGAAAGAGAAAGTAGACACAAAGGTTATACACTGAACTGTCGGGAAGTAGCAGAGTAGGGGAAAAGGTAGCTCTACATGCGCCAGCAGGCAAGAGAAAGAGCTCACAACCGAATTGCCAGGTATCCATCAATTTGACAAGAGTGAGTCATATAGAAAAATGGGAAACAAAAGTGAATGAAAGAGCAAGAAGATGCCCAAGAGGGAAAACCACAGACAGCACTTTAGTGTGGCAAGCAAACAAACAAACAAACACTCATTCATCTTTTCAAAATGTTCAGTAACCGGCAATATAATCAAGTTAACCTCCTTAGCTACAAAGCTAGTAGCAAGCTAACGTCAGATAGCTCACGTGGAGCTAAACATGTGTATTAACAGTGCATAGGCGCTTAATTAAACGGTCTTATTACCAAGTGATTTAACCGTCTGGTGCTTTTTCAGTTGAATGATGAAATTTGACATGGCTGATCCAGCATCCTCCATTTTCCCATTGCAAGAAAGGGAAGGAATCTCACTTTCTAAGCAGTTTGCTTAGAAAGTGAAGTAAAAGGTGATATAATGCAAAGGTAAACATGCTCCTGTCCCAACTGTTTTTGGAACGTACTGCAGACATCAAATTCAGAACAAGTGTATATTTACAAAAATAATTAAGTTATCAGTTTCAGCTTTACTGTATTCAATTGAATATGGGTTTAAAAGGATCTGCCAATCACTGCATGTTGTTTTTATATGTTTTTGGAGTCACGGTTGAAAGTATTTATTGATGTTTTTAAAATTCCAGTGGAGATTAATGTGCACTGTCAACTAAAAATAAACAAACAACGAAACAATAACAATGGACACACTCACAGAATCTGTCTAGACTCAAAGTTATATTACAAAACAAAACAGAGGTTATAGGTACTTGACAGTCACAGCCTTGTCTTCATGGTTTGGACCTGTTATGCACACACAACAATTTGTTGCAGAGTGAGTGACAAGGTTTCATATACAACCCAAAATCAAAACATCTCACCATTAAAATGTTTTTCTGTTTATTCAGATAGAAACTGCGATCGGGCTGCATGAGCTGCTGAAAGCTTGCTGAGGCCTGCATTCAATCTTGATAACAGTGAACACTGATGCCTTATGCCTAACCCACGCACATGGGTAAATGATGCTTCTGCTTTCTTCTGAGATGGTATCTGTCACGGTGAGCTCACACTTCCTTACTGAGGAAATTAGGCCTTTCATCCTCAGTAAGTGTCAGACTGTCAGACTCATCCATAAAAGAAAGAAAAAAAAAAACAGTGACTTTGATTTGTTTTCTCTGTGCAGACTCAATGCAAAGGGTCTTTATTTTAAATCAAACTGTTTAAAGTTGTTTTGAAATTGACACCCCTGTTTTGCAGCATTTTAAGATATGCATTATTGTGCTTTGCTATTCTGCTGATAATTTTCCAATTATCTGCATATTTTTATCACCAAAATCAGCACTACGACTGTCAAACTGGTGCCACATTACAATGATGGCAATGACAGTAGCATAGGCATGTTTCTAGGAAACAAAGATGAAGTCTTGTTCTTGATGACTTGCATATCAGTGGGGTGGAATTATTTCCATGCAACATTTCCACAGGCACATAATGTCAAAATGTACCCTCTACTGTACAGCCAACATGATTGTTAAAAATTTTCTTTACTTTTGATACTGAGAATAAGTTAACTTCCTGATAGTTTCATCAATTAATCAACTAACTGTTGATCAATGTCAGTATATAGAGAAAAATACCACATCCCAGTGTCAGTTTAAATTAATTACAACATCGGCACTGGCCAATCAGCCCTAGACATCTCGATCAGAGCACCCTTACCCTAAAGTGCAATAATAAACTGAATACATGTAACATTACTGGAAGGATACCAGACACTACAGCTTCACACTTAGCATCATATATCTATCTATCACACACATTCTAGTACGCTGTGGTGAAAATGATAAGGGAAACTTCAAACTGGTGACGTGTCTTACTGCATAGACTTTGCCCATGTGGTCCCTTTACCACAAAGGACGTCACTGCTCTCCTTTGATTGCTGTGAATGAATTTGTTTATGAGTAATGCACTACAACAGACAGTGGGAAAAGAATGTCAACAAAACCAAAAATGACCTTTGGTTGCAGTTAAAAACAGCTATTTTACAGGGTTTCTTTAATGAGGAAGGAGCTGTATCAGTGAATATGATATCACATGAATACTGTATACTTAAATGATTCCATTTCATCGCTTGCACTTTCAATAGCCTTCATTTAATTCAACACTCAACTACTGCATTCAACTGAGCTCCTGTAACAACCATCTGACAGGTTAGGAACGATGAAATCCGCTGATTGCATGGTGTTCATTTATACATAAAAGCATTGCAACACAGTCTCATTAATGCAGTAGTGTTAAACAAGATACTGGCTAAGTTAAAGAAAAGTTACCGGACATCATGCAGTGATATTCTAATGGTAATATTCACAACATTCAAAAGTGCTATTATATTTATTAATCCCGGCTGCCTACTTGGCCAATTATGCCAATAATGACAAACCATTGGTGAGACATGTCTCACTAGGTTTTTTTTTGTTTTGTTTTGTTTTTAATAAATGTGATGACATCTGATTGACACAAGTCACCACTGATTTGATACTAACTCTGACAGCTCTGCTTCAGTAATATGATGTCTTTTAAATATATCAACAAGCAAAAAGAACATCCAAATTCCACACAGAAAGGCCCCAGCAGAAAGGCCCCAGCTGATCCACAGGTTCAGACCCAGAATCGCTTACTGGCAGGTGACAGTGTTGCTCCACCACCACCACCACCACCACCATAAGTGGGTGAAACACTTGAGTGTAGAACTTTTTGCTACTAACGCCTGGAAGAATTACAAGAACTGACATGACTATTCAAATTCACAGCATGACACAGTTACCTACTAACTAATAACCTATAAACCTCAAAAGGCACGATAAGGTACAAATTGGCCGGATGTCTCACGTCAAGAAAACTACCATAAACGGTTAGACAAAGGAAACACTAAAATTGAAACTATGTCTTACCAAAGCTACTATCTACTTGTAAGCACTAAGCCTCTTTCTTAAAAAAATAAAATAAAATTATAATAAACAAATGCTGAATGGATTAGTGTATTTTTGTTAAGTATTGTTGTGTTTTCTTTTAATTTTTTTCTATAAACAATTATTGTGTTGTGTTCTTCCTATTTATACGTGTCTGCAATTGGAGGAACTGATTTTAAAGCTTTCAGGTGAGTATCTGGCAGGCTGAGCAAGCATCTGTGACATTTGGTTCTACAAGTGCCACCATAACCAGAAGATATTATTGTGATATAATTATAAGGAATATCAGCGGGAACTGATTTCAATCCGCCTTAATTGACTACATTGTAAATTATTTGTGTTTGTTAGTTCAGCCAAGAAAACAACATTAAAACAAACAAACAATAAAAAAAAAACCCAACAACTTTAATACCTATGGTCCAATGCAACTTCTGAAACCCTGAACCTTAAACTGGACTGAGAAATAGTTTGAGGTTAACACCTGCAATAAGTATGAGTGTATGTACATGTCAGGGCAGCACTTACTGATCAAGAGCCTTGTAGTAGAGATCCAGGTCCTTAATGACCAGTTCTGTGGTCCTCATTGTGATCATCTTGTTTCTGTAGCGCTCATCAGCTTTGTCATACTGATCTTCTCGCAGCTCTTTTCTACAAGCAATCAATTCAAAGAGAAAGTTAAATTCAAACCAACAAAATTATATAAAGCAGAATTCATCAGTAGTGATCAATACTAAGACAACCAAAGGGCTGTGCACAAACAAGCGAAACCATTAACCATGTTTCTGTTCTTCAATGATTAACTGAGGAAAATGTTAAAGGGAAATATTTATTTTGTTCAGCACTATACAGGTTAGCCTCAGACAGAGCTTTGCATATCTCACTTGTGATGCAGTATCTCATCTTCAAAGCCTGTTTGACGACCCAGTGCAATACTGCGATTCTTCTTGAAGTCTTCCAACATGCGTTCCACTTTACGTTGTTCTCTGGACAATCAAAGACAGCAGCGGTGAAAAGATTGGGGCGACTTCTTCGGTGCAGTTCGGTTGCCTTTTATTACTTACTGATCATACACACGATTGATAACTATGTCGTGCTCTTACTGGCGGAGCTGTGAGACTTGCATGCTGCCCATGTCTCTCAGAAGAGCCTCACGCTTAGCCACCACTTCCTTCAATTCCACAACACGTTTCCTCAAGGTCAGGTTGTCCTGCAACCAGCGCTCCTGGACCTAACAAGTAAAAATGTTAAAATTTTTAAAATTTCTTGTTAAGTACTAACAGAAAGAGTTTTACCACTTGAGGGCTCTGTCCCTAGTGGATCCAGCAGCTCACAGCTTACATGTATACTGTGATGGCAAATGAAAACAAGATACAAAGAATAATAGTGGAGGATAGGAGTTCAGGGACAAAATCTGATAAAGTCCACAAGTAAATGGTCAAAATATTGGTATGTAAAATGCTCCATCAACAGTTAAAATAGATGACTGAGATAACTAATACAATGGTGGATTGAAGTTACAATTTTCTTTAAGAAGAAGAAGACAATAATGAGTCGGGGAACTGTACCTTTTGAGTGTCTATGTCCTGACGGATGTTTCCCATCTCCTTGTTGATCTTCTCTTTATTCTTCTCAGCCTCATGGAGATGAGTGTTTGTTTCTTGAAGCTCAGACTCTTTTTGCTGCAGCAACAACAGACAAAAAAACACAATTGCAAGCCAATGATGAGTTATGGAAAAACAAAAGGAAAGCTAGAGTTTCAGACTGAATGAAGTCAACATTGTTTTAACTTTTACAATAACCACATGCATATAATGTCAATCACAAAATGACCCATGGAGGAATGTGGAAGACAGGTGTATCAAGTGTGATCGTGGCAAACTTACCTCTTTGTATTCGTCTTTGCCGTCATCAATGTATTTTGTGATTTCTCTTTCCAAGTTGGTGATCCCCTTCGCTCTCTCTTTAATGGCATTGATCTGTCAGTGACAAAATGTTAGAACAGTGACTAGATTAAGATTATGTAGCAGATATGTAGCAGAAGAAGTTTAAAGCTTCCCTTGCGCGATCCTTACCTTTTTTGTGGGTGTTTTTGAGACAATATACCTTTACATTATATACTCCTGTTATTTCAGGAACTGGGACTTATTTAGTTGTTCAGTGTTTTGACTATTGCACCAACTGTCAAGAGTATTTTTTGAGTGCTGACTCACTGAAGAATATTAATGTATCACCTTTAAATATATTCAGTGGTTCATTTGTAAAGGAACAGGAAGCACAGAAAAGGTTGACCTTCAGCTGTTGCCATCCAAACAAAAATAAAGAGACCAGCACCAAATAAGGAAGAACATAACAAGGATTCCCATGTGAAAAAAATGACAGCTTGAAAGGATGATAAAGCTGAGAATGTGTCTACCTTCTCCTGCCCCTCTTCCTGTCTCTGCCTCTTGCGCTCCACCAGCTCCTGTTTCTCCTGCTGCAGCTTCTCCAGAGCAACAGACAAAGGGGACAGCTGTTCCTTTGCTTCCTGGTTATTCACGAAGCAAGAAGAAAAGGGAAAACACAGAATTTTAATAAAGCACAGGCTTTCTTTTCTCACCATATACAGAAACACCCCCCCACACACAAAAAATAATGAAACAGACCAAATATAATGTGCAAAATGTGCACTGCATTCTCATTAACAAGTCTAGAGTATGAACAATAATTTACAAGTGCCTCTACATCAGCATCGTAAAAGATTACGTCAACAAAAACAATAACACCAACCCGGATGTCCCTTGTTAAGGCCTGTATTTCAGTGGTGAACTCGACAGACTGCTCCTCCAGCTGCTGCTGTTTCTGCATATCACTGCTCAGCTGGAGTTTCTCTGCTCTCGTCTCATTCACAGAAGCTTTCAGCATCTGAATCTGATCCTGCTGGTCCTGGATCAGCTTACGATCCAACTCCATCTTGCTGGAGGCTGCAAGGACACAAAAAAGTTACAAACAGGCAAATACAAGGACTAAAGAGAAAAAAAAATCTCACAATTGCTTCAACTTCATTGTATCTTCAATCTGAGTCCTGACATGCAGTCAACAACGTGCAGCTGTGCATAAACAGCTGGGGACTAACAACTGGTCTTTAGCGTCGATGTTTTCAAAAGTATACCATAAAATGTTGCAGATCAGTTGTGGCTTTAACAATAGAAACACCTGAACGTCTCAAAAGTTTAGAAAACAGTCACTGCTAACAAATTTCATTAACACAGTCACTGATGAAAAATAATAACATAAATAAAAAAAATGGAGTTTTTTTACTGGGCCAACATAGCAAGAAGACAGTGATGGCAGTTTAGAAGGCAGAAAAAGTATCAACATTTACAATAGTTGGCTTTGCTTGAGTATTTTTATATTGTTGTGTTATGCTTGTGTGCTTCCTAAAGTTTGTTTGTTTGTCTTAGTTAAGTTTAGCTTTGATCAGTTCAACCTGATTGTCTGAACCCCTTTTATTATCTTTTACTTGAGAAGAGAGAGCAAATGAAAAAGATGATTAGAAGGGATATTTCATGTGTGTCCACTTTCATTCTTATTTCAAATTTAGAGGTTATGATAACTAAGGTTATGCGAACTTGTTTGAAACCAGTTGCCCTGCGTAATGCATTATTAAGCTGCCTCATACCTTTGTTCTCATACCTAAGCAATTTAAGTAAAGATGAATAAAATAACAACAATGACAAAACCACAGCGTAAGCCACACACTAAAAATGGAATTTTTCTCTAAGCAGATGTATGATGTTAACTTACTGGTGTCCAGTTTGTGCTGAGTTTCTTGTTTCTCCTGACTGACTTGCTGGATGGTTCTGGTCAGGTCCACTCCCTGGAGTTTAGCTTCATGTTGAGCTATTTTTCTCTCAACTTCTTTAAGGTCCATCTGGTAAGAAAGAAAAATATAGAAAGAGGTAGTGTGTATCAGTTCACAGGAATTCAAATATCTTGCAGTGCTGTTTCTTAATCAAACCAAGCTCTTCCAGTGTCACAGCTCAGATTTTCAGGTTTTGGTCAGAAAGTGGGAGGAAAGCAGGAGGACGGTACCAAGTATCTGTCCATGAGAGATATGTCCTGCAAGCAGGCCTTGGCTGTTTCCTCCTCTGACATTAGGGTAGCAAGCAGAGTCTCCTGCTCCTCCACATCACCCTTCAGCCTCTCGATTTCCCTGTTCACAGACTGCAGGCGGTTTCTCAACTCAGGTAAATCCTTTTCCTCAAGTTGTGCAATGGATTGCCTAAGAGGGGATAAAAATATACTTTGAGTGGAGAATAAAGGTCTAAATTATGTTTAATTGGATGCTGTCATCAAACATTTTGCCTTCTTTGGCTCTCCGCAGTTATTCAGGGAACAGGTTTCTCAGAAATTCACCACACGTTTCAGCCACTGACATATTTAAAAATGGACGATGCATATTCGCTTACTCCAGCTGTATAAAAATTAAGCCGCGATTTCCTGGGTACGAGCACCACCACCTTTCACTGCTGACATCATTTAGAGCAAGAGTCTAAAAAAAGAAAAAAAGTGTGCAGTAGTGACTGGCCAATTGAGCTGTGGGATAGAGTTCCCACCCATACGCGTTTCAACCCATTTTACAGCATCAAGTAACTATTTATCAGAAAAATGCGTCTTTGAGAAAACTGATTTGACGTGCACTCAAGTGAAGTATATGTTTAACTTGAGCTTACTAAACAACAAGGTAGGCTTTAACTTGAGTACACAATACCCTTAAAATATGCTTTGGTTGCATCAGTTAAATGAATAATAAATATGCTTTGTAAATTTGTTTCTTCTGAATGAGCTGATCTCTGCAATTTCAAAGGGTTTTATTGCTCTAAATATCATCTGACATGTTTCCAGATTTCTTTATTTAAAAAATAAAGGGAATGGCTGCTGGGTCACTACTATCTCAGCTGTGGGGTTCTGCTCAGGTCATGAAAGACCAGTAGATAGAACCGGAGAAACAATCTCAATCATATGACAATTTAGCTCCATCTAGTGGAATACATTGAGAAAACCTGTGCTCCACTCTGCTATTCTTTAACAAACAGTAAAAAGGCCCAGTTCAGTGATTTCTTTTAGTTTACTGGTCAAAATTGTATGGATCATGAATAATTCATAAACCCTGTGTCTAAACCTTCCTCACAGTGTGCTGGATTTATCTTGTGCCGTACATAATCCCACTGCTTCCTCTTGGTAGTGCAAACGTGATTATCATTTTTTGGTCTGTAGGCTATATACTAATACCTTTTGACTACAGAACAAAGGCTACAAGCAAATCTAATTTAGTTTTTCAAATGATGCAATCATTTAATTAATTTATTGAGGACAAATGGCACACATTCCTCGATTTCAGTTTCCTGTTCTTCTCAGTTTTATATCATGGCCAAATATCAAATGAAAATTAATTTCACCTCCGGGTTTGCTGTATTTGCTGACATTTGACAGATTAACCGATGAATCAATTAAATGTGAAAATAACATACAGAGCAATTGATGATGAAATCATTAAATGTGAATGGCTATATCTAAATATGGGACAAAAAGCCTGCAGTCAAAGAGCAGAGCGAGACATGATAAACATAAGAACAGCATACATTTCAGCCTGTTTCTCCACAGGGCAAATCAAATTTCTTGCATTCACTGAAAGTGACAGAAATAGTTGTGTGAGGAATGGGAAAAAAAGGCTTGAGAGAGGGGTTCAAATCACGCTTACATTCTCACCAATGAGCCGACAAGCACTTTGTATGAAGCATAACGGCATTCAGGTTTTGAGGTATTTCCATACCTGACAGGTCTGAGAGCCACCATGTCATCTTTCTTTCTCTCCTTTCTTTTCAGGTCCTGCTCTGTGTTTTTCAGCTTGTCTGGCACCAGGCGCAGTTTGGACTGCATGTCACTGATAACTTCCTGCAGATCAGACTCTGAGGGGAACGTCCTCTGGCACACAGGGCAGCAGGGCTCTCTCTCCTCCGTCAGCTGGCTGATGAACTGGGTATACACTGCTGTGGCTCCAGCTAGCATGGCTATGAAGACACAGTCGGTAGGTGAAACAACAAATTTATGAGTTTGTCATGAGATTAAAATGGGCCCAAATTTATCTTCCAATTGACCTGTATCTGTTGCACAATACCTTACTCCAAGCTCAACACAGATCAACACAAACTTTCAAATCTTAGTATTTGTTTTCTACGGCCGTAAATGGATTTGCTAATCCATATATTAATGATCTGCAAATTAAATATTCTTCCCTCAGATCACTTGAGTCACCCTCACTCATGCCCCCAGCTTTTTCTGTTGCTGCTCCCAGGACTCCTGACACAAGCCCTGTTACCCCACTGACAATTTTAAGTCAAATTTATAGACCCATTTTTACATGTGCGTTATTTTTGACTTTAGTTTTATCATGTTAGTTACTGGTTCTACTCTAAACTTCATATATATTACTCTCATTTTCTCATTATCTTTTACCAT
Source organism: Scatophagus argus (assembly GCF_020382885.2). NCBI lineage: Eukaryota > Metazoa > Chordata > Actinopteri > Scatophagidae > Scatophagus > Scatophagus argus. Next base: position 15,152,982 of record NC_058506.1, on the reverse strand, counting down.
TTTCATACTTGCCTTCTCTTTACTATTATTTATTATTTATGTACCTCTAATTTGTTTCTTTGTTTTATCATCAAGTGGTGACTCTAGGTGTCCCTGGCCTTAGGAGATTTTTTTTTTTTTTTTTTTTAAATGCTCCAAATTTATTTCATCTCAAATCAGCTACTCCTCCTCCTACAGCTACTCCTCCTCCTATTACCATTTGTGCCAAGAAGCTCCTTCTAATTTCACCTCTTTGTTTGGAGACCTTCTCCAGATCTTCTTGCAGCTTGATCAAGTCCTGCTCCAGTTCCTGACTGCCACACACATTGAAGAACTTCTCTTGGTCGTTGGCTAACTGCTGCTCCTTCTTCCGTAACTCAGCAGCAATGTGGTTTTTATTCTGCTCACTTGATGCCAGGTCCTTACTGAGCGCAATGAAAATTATGACATTATACTGGTTGGCACTACTTTTTTGTCACATGTTATTGTATGTGAGCTACGTAAATTGTACTAACTTGAGTTTGGCAAGTCTGTCCCTGGTGCCATTGACTTCTTTAGACTTGGCATAGATCCAGTCTGTGAGCTCTCTCTTGTTGGGAAAGTGGCCAAGCAATGACACCAGATCCTCGCTGTGTCGAGACTTGATCTTACGTACCTGATCCTCCTTCTCCATCTGAAGGAAAGAAAAGAGGAAAGATAAGAGGAGAGCCAACAGAGAACGAAGACAGGAGCAGGTAAGGAAGGAGGGGAAAGATGAAGAAAGAAAGAGTAAAAGCAGAGAGAGGAGATGAGCACACGGGGTTAAATTACCATCAAAAAGGGTCACTCAGTTTTATTAAAGACAGAGAGGCTCACGTCTGAGGCCAGAGTGAGGGAGATTGTTTAACACCAGTTGACTTCCAATAAACTAGGTTACATCTCACCTTCTCCCTTTTCAGCATGTCCATCTGCGTCCGTGCAGTGGTGTGTGTGTTGAGCATCTCCATTTCTTTGTCAAGCTGTCTTTGTGTGCGGTCAAGTTCAGCTTTTTCTCTCTGGAGCTCCTCGACCTCGGCCTTCAGGTCCTCCACGTTGGAGCTCTGAACTGCACTCTGCAGCTCACGTTCCTGAAGGTGAACACACCCACAAAACAGGATAAAAGGTGGGTGTCTGTTATGAGATAATTCTACAGTGAATCAAGATGTCTGGTTTTGAAAGAGAAAAACTTCCTGTAAAAAACAGATAAAGAAGAAACCCATTGTGGGTGTGTATGTATGTGCTCACCACTTTAGCCAATTCACTCTCTAGTTCATGCAGTCGACTAGATGAGCCCTCAAGTCTCTGCAGCTCTGCCCTGACGTTCCTCAGCTCCTGCTGCTTCTTTCCCTGCTGGTCTCTCTTCAACTCCACAGTTCTCTCCAGGCCTGTCTTCTTATCCCTCATTTCATCAATGGACTGCTGCTTCTGGTGTTCCTTTTCCTGCAGGTCTGCCTGAGTGGACAGAATAATAAGAAGAAGATTAAGGCTGGGTGACTGGATCCTGATCAAATCCCAATAAATTACATTTGGATGCAAACATCACTCACAGCATTCAGACAATGAGATATCTTGTAGCGACTATCCGTCTTGATAGGCAAATTCAGTTTGTGACATTCAGCTACATTTAATTTGTTTTAAAGCTCTATCAAGATTTTGTGATTATTTGGAATCACAACAAATGCTCTCTACTGTGACATTTAATTAAGTCTAAATGATCTTAAAAATATAAGTGAATCAGCCCTAACACTAATAACCATCATGTCTGCGGTATATAATATAACATAACTGTCTTTTTTGCGGCTTTCAGAAATCAAATAGAGTATTTCTTACCATGACCTGATTGATGGTCTCTTTGTCCCGCTCCAGTCTCTCTGTGACATGACGATGAAAGCTCTGAAGTTGCAGAGTTGTGAAGGGCGGTCGGTCGTAACCCTCCATCTCCAGATAGGATGACAAAGAGCGAACCTGAGAAAAGGTACTGCATGTGAGTACTTATATCAACCATGTTTCAGATGTGTACATATATATGTGTGTATATACATTCTTCATTTTGTGATATATGGCTAACTGTTTAATTTACAGTCAAGCTACTCCAACTTTAATTTTCAACACACATATTAATGTTCAGTCTTTGGCACAGTAAGTGCACATAGTCTTTTTTTCTTTTTTCCTTCTCTTTCACCTGAGTGTCGCGGTTCTTGATGTTTTGAGAGTGGCGGTCAGCCTCCAACTGCAGACGACCTGGGAAAAGAGAGAGGCTAACAGTCTTCAGGAAATTTCTCACTTTATCCACCTGTCTATCCATCCTTCCTTTTACCTATCCAAGCTTTTTTACTTTTACACAACAAACTGCAGATTCTGCTTTTGGATATGACACTTGGCTTTGAAATTCCTGCAAAATGCTATTTTGTGGTTGATTAGTTACCCTGATGCATACACTGGAATGAGTACAGGTGGTGTATACCTTGTTCCACCAGGAGATCGGCCTTGACTCTATTGAGTCTCTGGCACTCCCGACCAGCTTTCTCCAGATCCTTCTGGCAGTCCGTCAGCCTCCGCTCCTTCTCCCTCACTGTCCTCTGGTGGTTCTGGTAAATCTCCTGCAGCTGCTCATCTGAACCCTGGAACACCTGTCGTGTACACAAGTCACTGTTTTAGTGTGTCTCTGAATCTGAACCAGTACAACTTAACAAACCATCAGGGTCAGAGGTTTAACTCTGGGCCTTTAGCAAAAAAAAAAAAGAAGAAAAAATTATAAAGATATATATATATATAAATATATATATATATATATGTACCAATAGAGGCTTAAAAGTGATCTAATGGAAGACACAGCAAATATCTACATTACGTGGAACAATGCCTGCATATAGTAAGGATAATACATCACTGCTACTTTACATGTCAGGCATGTGTCGCTCACAAAAATCATGCGACAATAAAGTTACTGATAATTTCACTCTCTCAAACGTACAACAAACAACAGACACAAACACGACTCAGAAGCAGCGGACAGATGGAAGAAAGACATTCTTGGCCTCTGTAAGGTGGAAGAGAAGACCCATAACATGCATTCACATTACTACAAACCAGTGATGAAGTGGTTTGTCATTCCAGAAATGACAACAACCTCATTCACCATCTGCACTGTTCTATTAGTTTCCCATTTAGGTTAATGATATTTCATAGAGATTGGAGTCTGGAGTATTATTAAGCAGATGTTTAGCCATATAACCCTCAGACAGAGAGGCAACTGGGGAGTCTCCCTGTGGTTTCCTCTTTTAAACCTCATCATGTTCATGTACTTCATTTTCCATCTCTTTTTTTCTATCAATTCTCAATTATCTTTAAACCCTCTTTGTCATTTTAACATGTTTTTTCCGCAATCAGTGGTGTCTGTGGAGGGTGAGCAGTGATGTTGGTGTTTGAGACACTGTTTCCTTCCATCTTTAAATAGTTTAATTTGTGTGAAACAAATCATTTGTGTTTCTCATTCCCATTCAGTATCTCTGTAAAACTTTCTATTTTCCATTATACAGATAATGTTTGTTTAGATGTGTATACATTCTGTGCTTTTATTTCACCTGTTCCATTGTTTCCTCCAGCTCCTTGTTATCCTCCTCCATCTGCTTCTTCCTGCTGTCTAAAGCCTTGATGTCGTTGTCCAGCTTCATCACGTCCACCAGTTTCATGTCAATATCTGTCAGTTGGTCCTGAAAATTATAATAAAAGATAATTAACAACATCAGAAGTGCTGCTGTTCAAACACGCTTACACTTGAGGTTAACTTCATGTTTAGCCTAAATCATGTAGTGTCAGGTGCTGAGCTGTACTCTCTCTTCATCTCTTCGTTTCAGATATACAGAGCTGTCAACATGACTGTAGATGGACTGTAACTGGTGCTTGAAAAACAGATGAGATGACTGACTTTGCAGATCACAATTTTTGTTATCACTCACTACAGGCAGAAGTTGAAGGACAGTTAGTTCCAGCTATATCTATATCATCTTTTTTTCAATGTACATATCGATATCTTTTATTGTGAAAACAAAGGTTCAAATCAGGTTCGTTTTGTCAGATATGCCCGTCCATTTTCAGACATTTAGGCAAAACTTATTATATCAAATTTGCATTTGAAAACCAAATTACTGCTTACAGAACTGTCTGTTGGCTTTGTCTCTAAACATGCATATGAACCTATACACAAACACACATCACCAACCAACCTCCAGTGGCTCAATCTGGTTCTCTATCTGCTGGACAGTATCTTTAGAGGCCATCAGCTGAGCCTCCTTGGTCGCAACCATCTCCCTAATCTGCTGGGCTTTATCTTTGTTCTGCTTCAGGTAGCGCAGCTCCACCTGACACTCCGAGACCGTTTGACTCTTTTTGTGACGCAGCTGACGCATCGTCTCCAGAGCTTTGATATACCTGGCAGAAACACAAAGCTGATGAATTTCTTTTTTTAATGAAAATATCTGAATCGCATATGCAGGAAATTTTTCGCTTTGGTGTATGTTTGCTGTGGATTTAGAGGTAAAATAGACAGGTATGTAAGAATGAGTTGTCTTTACTTGGTTGCAGCAAAGATGGAGTCAAACTTTTCTTTGAGTGCTTTGCCCTCACTAAGTGGCCAGTTAGACTCCTCTTGGTGACAGAAGATGACATGATTCAACACAGGCTTCGAAACACCCAGTGCAGAAATCATCTCCTGATCCAGTTCACCGCACTTTGATGGCAAGCTCACTTTCTCCCCATCTCTGGATGAATGATGACAGAGGTCATATTTAATGTAAGGGATCATGTAACAGTAACAGTTTGGTTTTTTTTTTCAATTTCAAACAAAGGTGAGTGAAGAAACATGACACTGCGTCTTACTTCAGTCTTGTTATGACCTGCTCCAAGCTTTTGAAAGAGTAGCTCTTTGCTTTCTGAGTGCAGGACATGGAACGTTGGATGGTCACTTTCTCGCCGTTGACATCTGTGAACAAGAGTCGAATCTGTGCTCGCACATCCGTCTCATGGGCATCCTGGAACAGCACGAATTTACTTGTAGAAAGATAGTAAAAGTGCACTATATGGATGACAATATTGGGCCATCTGATAATTTCCCAGATAATTGACAGAAAAAAGGGGAGCTCACCTTTGGATCATGAACAAAAGCACCTCCTTTAGATCCAGGAGGAAGTTCTCCTGATGTTGAATACTTAAGGCACTCAATAATAGTCTGGAAACACAAAAGAAAAGAGTCACACTGTGGAAGAATTCATATATGTGAGTTGCAGCTATAATGCTGAAATATTTTAGTCAACTCTTGCAACTGTCAACAGTTCTGTTCATTCTCTGCAGTTTATGGTTCACTGTCAATTTTTGCCCTCGTCATATCATGCTCTCATACCGTCTTCCCTGCTCCATTGGGTCCAACCAGCACAGTCAGAGGACTGAAGAAAGAGATCACTTGCTTGTCTTTATCCTCAATCCCAAAGCTCCTCACCCCGAGGATGCTCATCTTATCTATCCTTGACATTTTTGCTTTCTGAAAGAAAATGGAAAAGAAAGAGAGAGAGAGCACATATGACTTAAACCTTTATCTTTAAAAGTTCAGAGTTTGCTACACTTTGCATTTTTATGATCCACTTCTTACTCTCTGTCTTTTGCCTCTTTTTCGGTGCAGCCAACACAACCTTTCCGTACACTGAATATGGATCTGGACATGGATTGCTATAGCTTAGAAGCTTTCAAGCCTTTAGGTCAGGCCTGCCAAATACATTTCTGATCTGTGGCGCCCTAAACTGTCTACACCTCTGAAATCATCTGGGACAGATGTATTTACTGTAAAGAATCAAAACTAATTCCCAAAAGTATGAAAGCAGCTTCAACTCTCAGTTCATTTAGGACTGAGCTTAAGTCTCTTCTGTTTGCCACTTTATTTTATTAAGTTAAATTTGGGACCACTTATTTATATCTTGCAATGCAATGTAGATGTACTGTAATTCTAATTTTGTCTTTTAATCTGTCTGTCTGCCTATATTACTTTGTTTTCATCATTTAAAAATCAAATGCGTGGTGTTTACCATTGTCTTGTGTTTTACATATTGTCATAATGTCTCTATGTCTCATGTAAAGCACATTGAATTGCCTCATTGACCTGTGCTATACAAATAGCAGTCCAGCTGTCCTGACAAAGCCAAGACTTCAGTATATTACTTGCACAGCAATGTTTTTGCGAACAAGCAGTCATTATTTCCACCCTTCAGCAGGGCAGGACGTTAAGTTTGATTTAATTCTACTAAACATCATATCACCTCTACTAAATGTATCATCTTAGTTTTCTCGTAAACCGCACAGCTGCAAAAAGTAGAGATCAGGTGTAAAGAAATTTTAATTTCAACGTAAATTAAGTTAAAGAATAAATCTAGTAAGACACAGAGTTAAGGTTATAAGTGATGTGATGTTTACCACACAGCATGCGGGCTGGATGTGTAACGTTGACCCAGGAAGGATGTTTGGGAGGATAACAACACGCATAGCTAACGTAACTTCAAAGTCACCTGTCAACTCAGCAGGATGACGCTAGCTTACAACGTTAAGTTTAGCTAAGTGCAACGTAGCTGTGTTTTCCAGTTAGCAAGTCACTGCCCGAGAGGATCTTCCATGTAATAAAGCAAAAATGATTTTTCATTAGTGGCAATTATGCTTTATATGCAACTTTATGCTTTGAATTCGACTCACCTCAGAGTGCTGTTGGTTCTGATGTGAAAGTGGTATTTTTCGCGCTGTTAGGTTGGGACTGTGAAGTGACGTAAAAAGCTGCGACTTCTAACTTCCGGGAGTAGGATCGTGGCCATAGAATAACAACATATAGAACAGTAATTCCCGGTCGACCCGTTATCTTGCTCTTTTGTTATTATTATTCGGTCGCTGTCCACACTTGAAATGAATGTTCACTTACGCAGTAACTTCAGCTAGCAAAATGAAGTTTATCTTACCTTAAGTGTATCTTTAGAATGAATAAGATCACCAACATTCAGTTGCGAGAGTGTCTAGTTATTCATTTCTCTGACCAACGGTCAGCTCATCCTCTGTCTTCTGTTATGGACCGACCAACTGCACCCAGTTCTGATCAACCGACTTCACTGTTTCTGATCGTCTTTTCTTCATCCCCTTGTAATAGCCTACTTGTATGGTATCCCTGAAAACATCACATCTCTGACATTTAAAATGCTTCTTTTCAGCTTTTGCATTGGCAGAATATAATTAGACACTGCACAAATGAAACACCTTGGTCTTGGTCTTGGTCTTGTTGTGGCATTGGACAGTATTATAATAGAATGTTTTCAGCCTCGTCCTTTAAAGATTACACAATAGATTAATCTTTTCTCATCATGGGTGCTTCTTCCTTTACTGCATTAAAAATATTTGCAAGTCAGCATCATCATTTTTGTAGCTTTGAATGTCACTTAAAGTGTTAGTGTCTTTGTTTTTAGTTTGATGAAAAAAACATGAATCCAGATCTGCCCTCCTTGTTAAACAGTGGTTACCATCCAAGTAGGCAGATTCTTATATGTTCTTGACAGTCTCTCATCTCAAAACATTTACCACAAGAGGACAGTGTTTCCCTGTGGAAAAGCTGATGCTGCTCTCAGATCAAACCTCAGCCTCTCTCTTCTTCTCCGTGTGTTTAAGTTTTGCTGTGGCAGTTGTAGAAGGCTAATGACCGTTGCAGTACTTCAGTTAGATGCAGATTAAATGTCTTTTCTGTTTACATCAGCAGTAAGCAGAATATATTTAGCACACATTTCCATAATTTCCATATTACCTATTTACTATATAGAAAATGAGCCCAGATGCACAAACTGTATGACCTACAACTATGTACACATAGTTGTATAATAAATAGAGCAAACATTTCTTGAAGTAACACATTTCTAAAGAAAAGTAAAATTCTTTTTAATTTTATTTAATTTTTCCTGAGCTCTTCTCCCACATTTCAGCAAAACTGAACGAAACATAGGTGGTATGAGTGAGAACATAAAACTTACAAGACAGCAGGGAAACTGTATGTGTGTGTGTGTGTGTGTGTGTGAGAGAGAGAGAGAGAGAGAGAGAGGGAGAGAGAGAGGGAGAGAGAGAGTAAATCTAATTGGGATAAAGGGACGAGTTATTTTGAGCCTGTGTTTGGGGTTGAAGAACAGTTTGCGGACATCCACAGGGACCTGCAGGACTGGTGTTCACCACCTGCAGCAACCCCCCCTAAAAACCTGAGAACATCGTCTCTCTCACATCCCCTCCTGTTCTCTCCCTCTTGAAAGAATACACACACACACACACACACACTCCCACAAACCATCTTTTGCTTTCAGCCCACTGATTCAGTCTGTCTGTGTTATCAGCCCACTGACTCATTGTGCCTCAGTCTGTCCAGCTCATGGCCCTCTTTCTATTTTCATCCTGTCCTGACATAAAAATGCCCTGACCTTGTGTCTTGTGTTGGACCACTGGAGGTATATGTGTACATGGGTATTATTATGTGTATGTGTTTGAGTGTGAAAGCCTAATCCCACATGCTCACGGACACCCTGCCTGTCTAAATGGCTAATGGAATTGGTTTACTTGGCGTGTTTGATAATCACACAGATGAACAAGAAAACAGCTGGTTTTCTCCTGCTTATCATCAAATAATGGTGGGAGAGTAAGCAAGGACAGAGGAGAGAAAAGATGGACCTCCCCCCCAAAAAAACAGCACACAAAGCTACTATATAATATATAGTTTCTCTCTATATATATACATAATAATATTATAATATTATATGTTTTAGACTGATGACCAGCTGCCATCAGTTGTAGACAGAGAAGCAAGCTTACCTTTTGCTGACCTGTCTGTTTTTTGACATTTAAACTCCTATCACAAAAATTGCTGCACCAGCATTTTATTAAATCCCGAGGGTCTGTTTGGACGGCAAATCAGCCTTGTGCTGCCTGCTCGCTGAAAACATTTTGAAAGAGCAATTTGATATGAAAGGAGAAGAAGAGCTCATTGATGTGGTGGTGCTCTCTGTGATGGATTGAAACTGTACATGTCGTGACAAATTATACATTTCAGCAGCAAAGAAACCAACCATAAACCCTCAAGGTGATTATTATTTTTTTTCTTTTTCAGAAGCAACCAGTTTTCAAAACAGTCCTTTCTTATTCAGTGAATTGCTGGACTTAGTTTCTATCCCACCGAGTGCTCTGAGGAGGGCCCATTTTGGTCAGTGGCCTTAAGATGGTTCTGAGCCAAAAATAGAGACAGACAGAGTTCTGAAAAGCAGCATTTCCCCCTCATCTCCCCAGCATCCAATGAATAGTGACTTGTCCTCTCCTTGCCACCCTCAGTCCTACATTCCCTCAGCCCTGCTTTTCTTTTTTTTTCACATCAATTTCCTAGGTTACAGTGCAGCTCAGTAAGTCTGATATCCTTTCAACTACGCAAAAAACTCAATGAAAAAGAGGAAGAAGAAGAATCACAGCATTTCACTTAAGCATCTCTGTTGCAAAGCCTGTTCAATAAGCATCTGCACAGTAAGCAGCATACTAATGGTTACTTTGGGATTTTTAGCATCTCTTAGCATCTCACTTTTATGATGTGCTCAGAGCTTTAAGGTATAAACACTTGAATGTCTAAAGCATCTTTTTTTCCTTTTGTTTTTAGATTTTGAAGTCCTGCTGCTTGTACGTCTCGAGCAAATCTCCTCTCACACAGTCAGAACTTGTCAAAATGAGTTTGACTTTCAGAGGCTGTCATCTCCAAAATGCACTTGATGGGTTTCAGTTTAGGAGGATAAGATACAAAAATAGAACAGGAGCAAATTGCTTTTGATCAAATCACCTCTTTTATATTTTCATTAAAGCAACCTGAAGGGTTCAAATAAATTTATGTAACAACAAAACCAAATAATACTCTTAGCTTTTTACAAAAACACTGCAATAGAAGTTTCTAACTCATCTTTCCCTTCTTTGGACACTTTTTTTGACCTCACTTGATTCCCATCATCTAATATGAACAAAAATATTCCCTTGGCCTACACCAGGCAGTTTTCAGCCACTTTCAGTGTGCATTTCAATAAAAAAATCTACTCTTTGTCTTCATGCATGGCTACACATTTATTCACTCAGTTCAGGTCAAAACAAGCAGCCAAGGACATGACTGATGACAATGACAGTATTAAATATTATGTAAGATAAAGACAGGATACATCTAGACTGTCCATAGCTGAATAGGCCTTCATCAACAAGGACATGTACAGGACGCCTGGCTAACCCCTTCACCTTATACCTTTTCAAGTTCTGTAGTCAAAAAGCAGCAAATGGCCAGCTGTGCAGAGGTGAGACGGTAGGCAGAGTTTAAGCTTTTCTTTCAAAGTCTTTGATTTTTTTTATTCACACAAGTCAAACGCTGTGGATACTTTTGAGTAGAGGTTGTTTTAAAGCATATGTTGTTATCATTGTTGTATGTGTTGTTGCCTTTAGATGTGTTCGCTTGGACAGACTGTATTTACTTATACCAAGGATCCAGTTATTCCAGATGAGGTCAGACATGTCAATTTCTATCCACTTGACATATCCAGCATATCCAAATTATATGTGTGTAACTCAAGAATGTCCTTTGGCTCCAAATGAAGTTAAATCCACAATTCAACAACCAAGAGCATTTGTCTTGGACTGAAAAGCAATTACACACTTCTTACTAAGCAACTGCTTATCAGAGAGAAAAGCTAGCATGCTTACTTCTGTGCCCTTGGGTGTGTTTCTGCTCCTGGTGACTTTGTAATCAGGGAGACAAGTGGATGTTATTGATTTTCAACCAGGCAATTGTGAGAAGGTGGAGAGAAAGGGAGTATGGCAGATATAAGTAAGTGAAATGGTTAAAGAGGTGAAGGGAAATAACGAATGTACAGGTTCTGGTTGTCAGTGGCACTAATGAGGTCACTAAAGTGTCCTCTCTGTTTGTGGCTGCACATGTCCAATTGCCAGTCTGTTTTGCTTTCACTCTCTGTGGAAATTCATGTGTGCTACTTCACATTAATAACAATGTAATCCACAATCCACATAAACTGTATAATAGGCAGCTGCAACTCGATTTAGGAGAGGCAATTATCAATATTTGCTTAACAATACACCTGACTATTGTCAGCTTTTGCATATTAGCACATCTGAATCGCATGGAGCCATTATTTATCTTATTAGCTGCAGCTGTGCTTATCCCACTATGACACTGTGTGAAAGGGGCCTGTCTATAAGCCATTCTGTGGTCATACAGTACATTTTGAATATAACCCCTGCTTGATAGCTATTACTGTCTCATTACTGGCCACAATACTGTTTGCTTTGCATGCACAGACTTTCAAATCTCATTGCTAATGTTTGCATTTAAATATGTTTATTGGCTTTGAAGCTCCATCCCACATAGTATGCTAAATATAAAACTTAAACTTAAGCCAGGATACAGTTTGCTTGACTTAGAATAACACACCACTTATTATCAGGTAAAACTACATCCTCAACTGGATTTGGCTTGTGGGGCTATACAGGGAACTGCCAAAGATGATGCTATAAAATAAGAAATATTTGCTCAAATAACTAAGTAACGTAAATTAGTTTGAAACTTTTTTATTTACATTATTTTCAGCCTGTGAAAACTTTAAATAGATCTTTGTCAGTTGTCATCAGTTTGTAAATTTGCAGTCAAAAATCAGACCAGCCTCTCATGAGAATAACACAGAATACAAATATGACTCAAAGAACAGCCCATCACCGCTCGAAAGTCTGTCTAAATTTGGACAGCTTAAGGCAAAATAAGCTTCTTGATACATTGTTTCATTCAAGACACTGGACAGTAGCTGTCTTGTTATTTGAAGACACTTCACCATTTATCCAAGAGGCCTCACCACTTCGGATGATGAAGGGGAAGGGTGAGCATCTTGAATGAGTGGTACTCTATACAGCTCACTGGACGGTTTTATTTTCACTTGAGTGTACGTGATCAGACTGTCCTATACCCGAAGACTAGACTTGAGGTACTGAACAAGTACAATTCTAAGAAATAGCTTCAATAAAAAAAAAACTCTGAGAGCAAAAGAAAGCATTCATGACAAACACAGACAGACAGAGCAGAACCACTGCAGAGCAGAGGGGTTACAAATATCTTCCTCCACTTCTCATCTAATAACAACAGGAAAGGTGGAGGTGACGGGGGTGACTGCTGGGAAAGAAAATGACATTGAATGACAGCCTCAGCGCACTATCACCAAACACAGCTGCATACAACATACACAATAGGTGCTTTTTCACAAAAGCTCAGGCGTTACTAATAGCATTAATGATGTCTCCATTCAATGCAAGTGTCCCAATAAGCTATGACAGTGTGGCAGTGAGACAGCATGCACAATAACATGAACCTTGAACTGAAACAGCTAAATGGAATGCAGCCATCATTAATGCTATTATTCACACCCGTGTTTTTCCTATGATGTGAAAAAGGCCTTTTTACTGGCCTGGAAGTGGCACGCACGGCTAAATGCAAATGAATGCAGCCATTGTTAATTTTATCAGTCACACCTGAGTTAACATGTCCTCCACAAAAAAAAAAAAAAAGTTTATTGAAGGGATTTTGCAAACACTCAGCGCCTTATTGAATTACGGTTCTGTCAAATTAATGTGTAACAGTGTGTGACGATGTGCTGTAAACAAAAAGGTCAGTATAATTATGAAAATGCACACATTGCTTGTTGAATGAATGAAATGAAAAACATGGGGGATAACAAATTTACAGGCATGTAACACAGGCAGACACACACACACTGCTCTCTCAGCCTTTATGGCATCAAATGCTGCAGAGAAAGACCACTTCATACAGAGGCAGAGCAAGCGAAGCAGAAACAAGCACACATATCCAGTGACGGGGCGGACGTGTCGGACCTGGTAATAGGAGATAAATTAGCCTCCCTCTGCTGAGGTGTAATGGTGTCAGGAGATACACGGCATCAATGGCAGTGAGCAACCAGATCCCCCAGCAAAGAAAAGAAGGGAGGGAAATTGGAAATGGGGAGGGGGATTATGAATCTGCTTTTAATTATGTCTGCTTTTAAAATCTGTTTGGAAATATCAACAGTTTTTACATTCCATACAGTGAAATGTGTAAAGTAATTTGTCACCTCTGTGATTTAATGTGAGTGCTGTAGATACACCTTGTGCCAATTATGGGTAAACTGAACTATTAAATTTATTTTAACTCTGCTGCTATTAATCATACATGCTTCACATGTGTCATGTGATCATGTGACCACTTAGATCAAATGATAATTTAACAGATGTTTGTATGAAATACTGGAACTCATGTTTCAGTGATTTTACTCATGTTTCAGTGTTTTTGTACATAGTTTTTGTACTGGTAACATCTTGTCTAAGGACGACATGACACAGAATGACAGTCCAGCTTACACCACCCAGCTTTCTGTGAATATTGTTCTGAATTTCAAGTTGTTGTAAATAAAATAAAGCCCGTGCAGGTTGGTAAACAGAAATACTGATGTATTGAACATGTGCTTCAGGGCTCATTGTTGGAATCTCACGTTGAATTGCTTGTTCCTTCCATCTTCCATCTCAGCTGCAAAGCTTGATACTGCACTTTGATGGAACCTGCACTGATGGAAAATGAGCTGGTGCATGAAATCAGCAGAGGTGAAGTTGCCAAGTGAATTCACCCAAGACTGACTGCTAGAAAGAGAGCAATTATTATGAACAAGAGAAGTGATGGCGCTATCTGGCTCTTGCGTGTTCTTTGTGATTTGTAATATGTTTGTATGTTTGTTGTTTCTTAATTTATTATCAGTATCACAACGGAAACTGATAACACTGTAATATGTTTTCTATGTCTGTGTGTTGGGTGCAGAATCCAATCGCATTAATAATAAATTTTAACACATACAAGTGATATTGATGCTGTGTGTAGCAGACACGGTTGCACACATCCCATTGCTTTTTTTGTAGAAATAATATTATACAATAATAATTTGCACAGGATGCACTTTTGGTGAATCTGTATCTTATATAGGCTAAACAAAAGCCAGTATCTATATTCCTAATTTTTTTTCTGCCAAAAACTTTTTTATCTGTTTATTTTTTTCTTTATTCTTCTACGCAGGGACATTTCATATCTTTGAGGTCACTTAGAGCCCAGAGAGATCAAAATCTCCACAGCTTCTTTTGAACAAACTTCTACAAAATTCCATAAACAGAAACCCAAACACATTTATTTGGGATTTAGTGCTGATACAATGTACATTGTATTAAACCATTTTTTACAGCTGTAGTCTCTGAGACACAAGTAATGCATCCTTTTCTGTAGTGACTCTCACTATGTGGAGTTGGAGATAATCTACATGATTTGCCATGTTTCCCTTTGTCATGCTTAATGCAACAGACTAGCATAAAATGAACACCTGTTTCTCTCGTATTCATTATTTCATGGCCAAGAAATCTATTTCTCTCATATTTCAGGAACTGAGCACATATTCAAGTAATTACAATGATTACAGCTGGCAGCCTGCTAAGATCCAGCGTGATTCATCACGGTATGATGTCTCTGTACTAGTTCATCCCACATACGTTTCAAATTATTGGCATTTTTTCAACTGTTTTTGAATGATATTTGTTTGCTATTCCTATCAATCTTACAGTGCGTACAGGTGCTGACAGCTTTATTAAAGACTACTCCAGGATAAGCTGTGATGGCAGGTGTCAGAGTGGCAACAACATTGATGAAAGTCTGGTTTTCACACCAGTGGGTGAAAACAACTGTATTGATGTCTTTCTGAGTGATGTTTTGATCTTCAGAGCCCGGCCACCTTCCCTCGAGTCAACAACAATACTATCATTGAAACTGTGATGGATGAATGCATGCCAAACTCACCTAAATATTGTAAGGTCTCAACAACTGCTGATACAAATGGATGAGATGGATTTAACACTAAAATTATGAAATTCAGTCTGGCTTCATAGTAGTTGTGAGAAGTCTAATGTATTGGATTAAATATTTCTTCACCAAATGTTGACTATCACCTGAATTTGAATGTGAGATCAAAGCTTCGCCTGTGCACACAAAATCCACGAGTCGAAAGCTGTCAGCTTATTTTGAAGTCATTTCATGTCTTACATTTTCTTTCTTCAAGGATTCAAGGAGCTTTATTGTCATTTCACACATGTAGAACATGAGGTGGAACGAAATTAGTTTCCCTGGTCCTGGTATAAGCCCAATAACTTACAAAATACATAACTAATAAATATAAAACAACAATGTATAAATATAAGAACAACCAGAATAATATATATATATAGATAGATAGATAGAAAAGAGTAGTGAAAATTTCTGTTGGTGGTCAGAGAAGGGAGAGGGAGGGTGCTGTGTGTGTGGGGTGGGGTGGGGATGGGGTAGCAGCTGGGGCTACAGAGATCCTCCAGAGTTCAAAAGTCTCACAGCTTCTGGGAAGAAGATGTTCGTCAGTCTGGTGGTCCTGCTCTTAATGCTCCGCAGCCTTCTGCCTGAGGGGAGAGGGGCAAACAGTTTGTGTGAGGGGTGGGTGGGGGCTTTCATGATGCAAGAGGCCCTTTTTCTGCACCTGGAGGTGTAAATGTCCATGGTTGTGGATAGGCTGCGTCCCACATTCTTCTGTGCAGCTTTCACCACCCTCTGCAGAGTCTTCTTCTCTGCCGCAGAGCAGCTGCCGTGCCACACGGTGTTGCAGGAGCGCAGGACGCTCTCCACCACACATCTGTAAGAAGATGTCAGGACTGAGCTCCACAGTCAGGCACGCCTCAGCCCCCTGAGGAAGTAGAGGCACCGGTGTGCCTTCCTGATGAGGCAGGACGTGTTGTTGCTCCAGGTGAGGTCGTCCATTATGTGGACACCCAGGTACCTGAAGCTGGAGACCACTTCCACTGCTGTCCCTCCGATGTACAGGGGAGGAAGGGGGAGATGTCTGCCCCTTCTGAAGTCCACGATCATCTCCTTGGTCTTCTTCACGTTGATGCAGAGGTTGTTTTCTCTGCACCAACCCTCCAGATGTTCCACCTCCGGCCTGTAGTCAGACTCGTTGGTATTGAAGATGTCCGTCAGCACCTCTGTGAGTTGATGTGCACGGCCCCTCAGCACCCGTCCTTGGATGTTATCAGGACCTGCAGCTTTGTGTGGGGGACCTGCAGCTTTGTGTGGGATACATCCATGTGCATGTGTGTGTTGATACTCACCTCTGTGTGTGTTTGACAGCATACAAATATATACTGTGGCCCTGCAACAGCAGATCAGTTTGTTTTTAAGGCCAATTTGCTCATCTTGCTACCAGTCCTAAGTCTCAAATGGAGCAATTATTCTCTCTCTGATATGCTTCCAGCTCCTCATGGCACAAGCCACTTCTGTTTTGTTAGTGTGATAAACTATCATCCAGGGTAATCTTCTCTGGAAGAGTTATTCTCACTCTGTGCCATTTCCAATACAGTTTTTTTAAAAATGACTGCCCAATGTTGCCTTTTCTCCTTCCATTTCTCCCTGCTGATTATACCCTGTGGCTTCTTCTCCCCACCCGAGGGGCACTTTGTACATTTCAGTTTGTACAGCTGGAGGGCACATCGCAAGATCCTTAATAGGAAAAAAAAAACAAAAACAAAAAAAACATATTATGCTTGTCAAGAAGGTTTCAGCAAAATAGGGAGTTAATATGCTTCATTCATCATCCTTTTCCGTGTAATGTCTTGTTTCATGCCACTGCAAGCTTGTCTCCTTCATTATTTCTGATATAACAAATAACACACACATGTTCACGCCACTGAAAGGAGAACATCTCTAGCTTGGAGTTAAGTGAGGTTCGACTTTTCTGTGTTCATTTTACAGCAGGATATTAACCGCACCGGCTCGGATTTGAAGCCGTGCATACTTAAGCTCAGCAGCAAAACCTTCAACATTAAAAGGATGCAATACTTCGTGAGAGGTCTGATGGGATGAAATCCGACTGCACAGTGTTGGTGGATGTGAGAGAAATTGCAAGAGAGGCAGTGATAGATAAAATGTGACAAACAGAAATTAATTAACTCCCTTTAGCAATTAAAAGTCATGACGAAGGCCATGAAGGCCATGAAATTGAGGGCTGTCACAGCAAGATTAAGAGAGAAAAGTTCTTTCCCAGCTGATCTTCTGGTGAACTCTACCAGCATGTGTTATGCCTTAGGACCTCTCTGAGACTGACTGAAGAGTGTTATTAAAGATAAACTAAAATATTGAAACAATTTAGTGTCAAGGTATGTTCCAATAAAATCATATAATTCAGCCAAAAAGGAAAGCTCAGCTGTAGACAACCATGTGAAAGGACATAAAAATTTAATTCAAGGTTGGCTGATCATATTAAATTTCGTTGGGCTTGTGAAACAACCATCTAATATCTGAACAAAGCAGTGCCATCAAGAGAGTGTCCCTGGTCTTACCGAAAAATAGACTATTACCGAAAAATGGTTTATAGTTCAATAGTTCAAATATTATCAGACTTTTGAAAGTTAAGACTTGCTGCTCTTTCCTGAGAACAACCTATTAGGGGGTTGAACTAGAGTTCCTACGGTTCTACAGTGTAATCACAAATCAAAAATCGACTTTGTAATGTGGCACAGCAACAAACGACATATTCAAAATCAAAAAAAAAAGTCACTAAATTTCACTGCAGTGAATAATCACACTGCAAGACTGAAAATGTGTGTGTCAAACCTGCTGCTGCATTAGAAGATGAAAAAGTTGATTTTGATGTTTAATATTGGAATGAAAACAAACATACTGGCCTGTTTGAATACAAAATTTACTACTGCACTGTGATGACCATTTTAAAAATCTTAACTGGAGTTACTGGAATGTAAATATGCATAATACACTCAGAAGGTGATGAACGCCTATAAATCTGTTTACACAGTCCAATTGTGAGGACCCGCCTTACTTATGGGTACAAAATGCAAGTAAATCATTAAATATTAAGGTGAAGACTTGCTTTAAGGTTAGGTTGAGGTTAGGGTTTTGGTTAAAATGAGGGTTAGGAATAGGAAATGATTGTAAGTCTATGCAATGTCCCCAAAAGTGATGGAAACACGACTCTCTCTCTCTCTCTCTCTCTCTCTCTCTCTGTGTGTGTGTGTGTGTGCATTTGGAGATTGACCTTTTGAGTGACTGGTTGCTTCTTTATAAACGTACTTTATCAAATGAAACTGCCGACAGATGGTCCAAATATCATCAACTGCACTGAATCTTTTATCCTCTGAAATGAAATGAAGGAGTCAAAGGAGAATTAGAAGAAGAAAAGGAGATAAAACCAAAGAAACTCTAATATAGGAAGAACTCCCACTCTCTTACTTTTCCGGTTATATAGGGGGCCCTGCTCCTAAATTAATTGTTCTTATAGAGTCGTAGCTGCAAAATTTAACTTTTCTGATTTTTTTCTGCAGACATTTTAGATACAGTTCTACTAGATTCAAATTTCAATATGAGCATACATTAGCAGAATGCTAGCACATTATGGGCAAAACTGTGTGCCTTGTAAGAAAAAATGAATGAGTATTAGCATTTTTTCTTTTTCAGTGTCACACCTTTGTGTTTTGGTTGTGTTTTGTCTTTTGAATTTTGGTCTACATATCGTGTTTCATGTGTGTCTTGTCATTTGTTTCCATGTATTATGTTCCAGGTTTTTGTCGTGTCTTGTTTTATTTTGAAAGTGTCACTTCCCCTGTGTGTCTGGTTCATGTAGCTTTGCTTTGGTTTATCGATTGCTTGCTCCTCCCAAATGTGTTTCACCTGTGTCTTGTAATCTTGTCTATCTAGTCCTCATCTTCCCCGTCACTCTTTGTCAGTTCATTGCTTTTTCTTTTGTCAGGTAGCTATGCTTTTTGTCACCACAGTTTTCATGATCTCATGCTACAGAAGGTGCGTAATTTTTTGAGTTTGTTTAAAGTATTCAAAGAGTTTAGAGTGGCTTAGTTTGGACCTCTGTCTGTCTGCCTTCCTGCCTCTCTGTCAGACTCTGCATCGAGGTTCAGTCCTCTGACATTCAGTTCTGTTATATAATCAATACTATATTTGCGAAAACTAAAATAAAATCTGAGTGTTTTGGTCTAGAAGTAAGTGTAAATAATAATTAGCCACTTAGCTCCCTTCACTAAAGTTCATTGAGGACTATCTCGCAATGCCCCCAAGATGAACTGCCATGGAGTACAATGGGTTTTAACAGGCAGTGGAGGGCTGTGGATAAAACCGTAAGGGCTTGGCATTATATGCGTGTATATGCATTAATATGCACACTGCAGAGATTTAACATGTTCCAAAGGTAGCATATCATGGATGGTTCAGGCAAAGTAAAAAAAACTGGTGCAAATGTGTTGTCAGATTGGTGAATTTTTTTTCTTAATTTGCTGGTTGCAGTGCCTTGAGCTCTCTGCAGAAACTTTAAAAATTTGTTTTTGAACATATATTTAAATTAGACTTGAATTGCTGATGGTGTGACCTGATGGATAAAGGGCCTTTTTATTCTGATCATTGCCTGTCATCTCTTTGCTTTTATATGCTTCCCTGTGTGTTCTCATTATCTTACCCAGTGCAAATAAATATCCTTTTAGCTTAGTGGGAATTCAAGCATAGCACCAATTAAGGGGCTTGACAACATCAGTTTTAGGTCCTTTTGGTAAGCAACAATAGGCTCCTATCACATAAACAGCCCTCACACACCACAAAGATGAGCAGATACATGTGATGACTCATACAATGAGGCTAACTTCTTTGTTATTGTTGAACGTCATGAAAGCGTGGGGGGGGTGGGGGGGCTCAGCACGGTGGGACTAGTGAAGGAAATTTTCTTCATGCTGGGTGTTTGGTGATGAGAGGCTCTACAACAACAGCCTGGGACCTAATGGATGGATGGATGGATGGATGTTGCACTGACAAAGAGGATTTGGAAGAGGAAGGAGAAAAGAGAGAGGGGCATCTCTGCCATGGATTAGTCTCCTCTTCATCCCTGGCCCTTTCTCTTTTGCACGCAGAAGCTGTTCCATGCCCTGTAACATGCTAGTGAAATATTTGAAAAGCAGGACTCAGTGGCGTCTGACAGCTCTTGTTTTTAATGCTCTTTCCATGGGGCCATTTCACAGAGAACAATCTAATTCTGTAGACAGGCTTGAAAAAGAGTGTCATCTTGTGACGATCACCTGGATAGAAATCTCATCAATTTCAACTCATATCTTGTTATTGCTGGTTACTGTAAATGAGATTTTTTTGTTCTACACAGAAAAAAACCCTTTAAATATCAATCTCTCCTGTCTCTTGACTTTGGTTATAGATTCCTTGCCATCCTGTATATGCCATCTTACCCAGAAATATCCATTGGTAAGTCCTGTAAATAACTGTATCATCAACATGCTACAGCTAACTTAGACCAATGTAGAATTTCTAGTCAGATCTGCAGCACAGGAAAGTGAAGTATTTGCTGTTGTTTTGAGGTAACTGCCACTCTTATTGTAGAAGAAGATAAGTAGGCTTCAGCTAATGAGAAATGAATATATATTTTAATTAGTTTCTTAACTTTTTCTATAACAAGCTTGTTTTTAATTTAAGGAACTCACTTTAAAGAACATGAATGGCAATTTCCATTTTCAACGGTGCTGTGCTGAATGATGCAGCTTGGCTTCAGCCATCCCTTCTGGCAGCAGATATCCTTTATAGTGACGCTAATATAAATGTATATGAGTGTAGATAATTGCTGTCAGAACCTCATTCAGTATTCAAGTGTGTGAGGAAACTTGTGGTGAGTTGCCAAAAATGAATCTTTGAGTTGTCTCCTGCAAATTTTGGCCCCCTGACAGCGTTAAATCTTTGGCTTGAATAGCTGAATCTCCGCTTGTGGTGATATTTTAAAATTGGACTGGGTTTAGGCTGAGTCCTTCAAAATTAAAGGATGGCACCCCCACCCCTATCCTCCTCCCCAAAGAGATCAGCATGTACCATACAGGCACCGTCTGAAACCTTCTCAGAGAGTTTTCAGGTTATCTTCTCCCCGTATTGCCTGCAGGAATAACTGAGGGTCAGATGGATGGCAAATAAAGTCACTTGGTTAACTTCCTGTCAGCAGACAAGTTGCTGCACACTCTGGGCATCATGAAAAGTTACTCAAAGTTTCCTGACAATGGTTCATTAGCAAACTTGCTGCATTAATTTCAATTAAAGCAGCAGACATGAGTCAGAGGATTCTCACTACTCACTTCAATTGCATCTCAAAATGAAGGGCATTCAGTTCATTCTGACTAAAGATTTTAGTCTTGTTTTATAAAACAACAAAAGGGTGCAATTTCATTTTTATTTTCGGGAAAGCACAGAGAAAGCAAACTGGATAGTGGCACAAATATATAGTCATGTCCGGAAAGACTGAATGACAAATGAAACATCTGACCCATGTATGTATGTGGCAAAAAGTCATCCAAAAACGACCTTTCTCTCTATCCTATTCTATTGTTTTCTATCGTATTGTATTCTGTTCTTTTTTGTTTGCTTTTTGGAGCAGACATAAATTACCCTGCATGGCTGGTTGTGTGTGCATGTGTGTGGGCAAGCGAGTCTGTGTGTTTGTGTGTGTGTGTGACGTGGTCTTGGTTTGAACTTTGTCGGCTGCACGCACACCCTGGCTCTGTGCTACAGGGAAATGTGGGCGTTGTGTCTGCCAGGCCTCTTACACTTGGCTTGTCTACATGCATTACTCACACACACACACGCACGCGCGCACACACACCCTCTCTCTCTCTCTCTCTCTAACACACACACAAATACATGTGTACATATCTCCAAACACACATGCTTATCACGAAGACACACACAGACATGCACAGTCATAGATGCACAAAGCCACACATGCGCACGCGCACACACACAGACGCAGGGGAACAGAATCCATTGAGAATTTCATCTCACTAAATAGTTAATATGCAAACTGGCCAGGCCTGCCAGGCAGCTAGAGGCATGATAACATTAGCTTCTGTAATACGTACACATATAAACACGCACGCACACACACACACACACACACACATACATATCTCAACTCACTCCTGGTCTCTCTTACTTCACGGGCCTTCCTCCCTGCTGCAGCGTGGCTCATGGGACTCTAATCTAATTCCGAGTTGTTAAGTCATGTTTATTGAGGTGACGTTAATGCAACAGCGCTGCAGCTCGCTCTCGCCGGGCCCACTCTCGCATAATCTCCCACAATCTCGCGTCCAGTAGATGGCCTCGTTGTGCCTTTGCGTTCATGCCTGCCGGCTACAAGTTCATCTCAGGACAGCGGGACACCTTCACTTCTGTTTCTTTTTTTTTTCTTTTCTTTTTTAGCTTTTGAATTTGTGATTTTATATTATTCAACTTTTGTCAGTGTAGGTCAAGTCTAAAACGAAGAGCAAGCAGGTAAAGTGTTACTGTAAAAAAAAAAAAAAATGTAAAAGTGAATTTATGATGCAGTCTATTTGTGAATGAAAAAAAAAGAGAGAAACAAACAATATTTTGTTTCCCTCTCTAAAGGATTTCCCTTAAGCACCAATTCTAAACTTAAATTCAAGTTCAAGATATTTTGTCATCATAAGCCATATGGATAAACTCTTAAGCAGATAAAAGGAGCCCTGTGCAGTGTGAATAATGTCGGTGGTTTTACCCTCCACAGCCTCCCTGGATGGATGGAGCGGCTAAGACCGTGGCGCACAGCAGCAGCTGAGCGGAGAGAGAGGAGCGCGCACGGAAACGGTCTTGGAAAGACCAGAGTCATTCCCATCACTTCTCGCCGGCCAGTCAGACCGCGGACACATCACAGGGTAAGTGAATGTTTCACATCAAAGGATGAGCCGAAAACGAAAAGCATAAGGACCGATAAAACACCTGACGACCGTCGCAACAGGGGAGCGTGACTGCATGGAGGAGAGCGCAGAGGGGGTGAGCCTCTTTTCCTTCACTTGGCACCAGGACGCAAGTTGGATGTATGCCGTAGAGACGTGGATTACGGGGGACTGAATATTTTCGTGGGTTCGGAGTTTATTTTGGATTTATTCATTCAGAACCATCCCAAGACGTTGTTACGAGTCCCGAGCTGTCCACAGCCACCGAGCTGAGCGCACGCTGTCTAAAAAATTTAGGAATAAAGAGAAAAAACTGCGCCCCCCGTTTGAAACCAGGGATCGCATAGCCGGAGATGATTTAGGTGGGTGACCAAAATAAGTCTTGACTGTTTTTGAAAGCTGAGCTGTCGTTTTGCTGCGTCCACACAAATTGGCACGCAAACTAAACCAAAAGACAAAAAAATGACCTCGCATCTGGATTAGAGACATGGCAGCGTAAAAAAAACAGCTGCGATGCTGATATGATTTTTCACATGTGATGAATTACACATTAAGATATCTCTCTGATATGAAAATAGACTATTGAGACTTTTTAATGCTGTTTTCAGCCTAATTCTTTTTGGCTCACCACTCAGGTGGAAATACTGGCTGGGGGCTGCGCCATGAACTAACGGAGCTGCATTCAAAGAAATAAAAAATAAATAAAACCCCACACCTAGCAGCTGGGCTGGATCAGCGTCCACACAGGCACCAATATAATCACACGGACACGCCTCGAAGATCACTAAACAAATCAGATAAACGCAGCGCAAAAACCAATCAATTGAAGTTATTGATGAGGTGGTATATAAGGCTAATGATTGGCCAAGCCTCTGTTTACTCAACAGCTCGGCAACAATATGGTGTGAAACTTTTGCTGAGGGCTTGACAGTAGAGGCGTACAGTGAGAGCAGAAACGGGACTTGACTGCTGCTTTTCATGACTCCGGTGCTGATTGGAAGACTAAATGCAAACAACAGCTGGAATATTCCTTCTCCTCTTCAAACTAGAATGTCTGCTGCCTGTACTGCTGCTGCAGGAACTTATGAGTCAAGCATTTTTGGGCAGCAAACTTCCGTAGAAATCTTTTTGAAAAATTTATAGCAGTTCTTGCGCAATGATGGTGGCTGTGACAAGGAACCTACGGATGACCCAGTCTGTGGGAGAGCTGGTGCCGAGACAGTTGACCTCTCCACCAGCTACGTCGTCTGTCTAAAACTCCTCCCCAGAGAGGCACAGCTGCTGCAGGCTGGGGATGTGATGGGGTGACTGCTGACACCCCCCTCACCCACCCCCTCTCTCACTTTATTAGCAGTGTAAAATAAACAATGGATCAGAATTTCTCAACGGTTCGAGATGGCAAGCAGCTGCTACCAGAGAGGGACTCGTCCAAACGTGTTCTGACAGGATGCTTCCTCTCTCTCCTTATCTTCACCACTCTGCTAGGCAACACGCTCGTGTGCGCCGCCGTCACCAAGTTCCGACACCTGAGGTCAAAGGTCACCAACTTCTTCGTCATCTCACTGGCCATCTCTGACCTTTTGGTAGCTATCTTGGTAATGCCGTGGAAGGCGGCGACTGAGATTGTAGGATTCTGGCCGTTTGGCGCATTCTGCAACGTATGGGTGGCCTTTGACATCATGTGCTCCACTGCCTCCATCTTGAACCTGTGCGTGATTAGTGTCGACCGTTACTGGGCCATCTCAAGCCCATTTCGCTATGAACGCAAGATGACCCCTAAAGTGGCATGTCTGATGATCAGTGTGGCGTGGACCCTGTCTGTCCTCATCTCCTTCATTCCCGTTCAGCTTAACTGGCATAAAGCTCAGACCACCAGCTATGCAGAGCTAAATGGAACATACCCTGGTGATCTGCCCCCTGACAACTGCGATTCCAGCCTGAACAGGACCTATGCCATCTCCTCCTCCCTTATCAGCTTCTATATACCCGTGGCTATTATGATCGTCACCTACACCCGGATCTACCGCATCGCCCAGAAACAAATACGGAGAATATCTGCACTGGAGCGGGCAGCAGAGAGTGCCAAAAACCGCCACAGCAGTATGGGGAATAGTTCAAACATGGAGAGTGAGAGCTCATTCAAAATGTCGTTCAAAAGAGAAACCAAAGTCTTAAAGACGCTCTCAGTCATCATGGGAGTGTTTGTGTGCTGCTGGTTGCCCTTCTTCATCCTTAACTGCATGGTTCCATTCTGTGAGCCGAACTTGCCTGAAGGTGCCACAGACTTCCCCTGCATCAGCTCCACCACCTTTGATGTGTTTGTGTGGTTTGGCTGGGCAAACTCCTCGCTCAACCCCATCATCTATGCCTTCAACGCTGACTTCCGCAAGGCCTTCTCCATCCTCCTGGGCTGCCATCGGCTCTGCCCAGGGAGTAACGCCATTGAGATCGTCAGTATTAACAACAACATGGGCGCCCCAACCTCGAACCCCAACTGTCAGTATCAGCCCAAGAGTCACATTCCAAAAGAGGGCAACCATTCATCCAACTATGTGATCCCCCACAGCATCTTGTGTCAGGAGGAGGAGTTACAGAAGAAGGATGCATGTGGAGGGGAGATCGACGTGGGGATGGTAAACAACGCCCTGGAAAATCTCTCCCCAGCCATTTCTGGGAATTTAGACAGCGATACTGAGGTCACACTGGAGAAGATCAATCCCATAACACAGAACGGACAGCATAAAGCCATGTCATGTTGAGAAAAGGCAAAGATGGATCGTAGTACGTTGAGGCATGTACTATGAATGCACAAACGGAAGGAAAGCTTAGATAGAAGGACAGCAAAAGAAACGAGAGACAAGAAGATGTCTGTCAGAACAGTGAGTGGGATATACAGGACCTTAAGACTGTCAACAAAAATCCACATGGAAAAACCTATAGAATGTTTAAAAGTAAAGGCACTTTATCCCGGATACAACTATCTGCAAAATACTTTCAGCATTTATTGATGAAATTGACACATTTGATGATAAATGTTGATAATGTGAATATTAAAAAGAAGACCACTAGGTATGTGCACATGTATACATTTTTATATATTTACCAAGATGTATACATCTGCATTTGTATACTGTACAGTACTGACACAATCCTGCAAAGACTTAAACACAGTATATAAAGGAAGATGTAGTAAATATTAGCAAAATGTCTTGTAGGTAGGTGCTTTGTATGTGTTTTATGAGAGAACAAAGTGGGTAAATTGGTTTTGGTACAGTATAATTAGTTTATCTTCAGTACAGTTCACAGTTTTATTGGATAATCAGAACACCAGTATTGCAGTGGTAGTTTGTTTAAAATGGTTTCAGACACCAAAGTAACCCTACAGTGATTCAAACTAAACAGGCAGGGAGCAGACAATGGATTTCAATATCATAATCCAAGTTGTGCTGTATTTGTATTTGTCTGATTTTATGAACCCACCCCCTCCCAACCTCTTACCCAACATGTTTTTTTTTTTTTGCAATATCTTAAGATTCTTATAAAACATAAAAATTTCAGAGGTCCAACTGATAAGTGTGTGTGGGAGAATGAGAGAGAGAGGGGGGGGCAATAGAAAAATGTACTGCTGTGGTCAGCTTGCCTTCCCTAACATCCTATTATGATTCATCCCCAATCATGTCCACCTGGGACCGATCAGACTAACTCACCTGAAGTTTCCCCAATTTCTCCTCCTCACTCCCTGTTTTCATTAGCTTTGTCATCCCTCTCCGCCACTCTTCAGAAAACCCTCTCTAGGGCCCTGCGGTCTGCTGTCCTTTCCATTTTCCTCTTCTCAGTCAGCAAAAGTCCCTTTCTCCCTCATTTCTGCCCCTGTTTTTACATTGCTGTCAACGTCTTCTCTCTGCTCTCCTGCCCACTATTCCCCTAGTCAGCATGGCCCTTTACACCTGCACCATACCTTCTTCTTCTGCTTTTCCGTGTCTGCCTCCTCCCCACTGTCTCCTTTGGCAGCCCTCCATTTTAAGTCCTCACATTGCCCACGTAAAGGCGGCACCAGCGTTTCTATTTTTGTAAATGCTTTCAGTCCCTAATTAAAAAAGTATATAAATGTGTAAATCAAAACGCGGAGGCTGAGCAGCAGCAGCAGAGTTCACTCAGCTGTAATGCAAGTGACACTTAGTGACCTTTTACAAACTTGCAGATATCTGATTTTGTAAATTGCTCATGCTGGGAGCCATGCTGTGCTGTAGTAGTGATGTGGAGCATGCAGTGTGACAGTCCCTCTGTTTGCTGAGGTGGAGTCCAAGATAAACTGCAACAGTGAGGATTACCTTCAAGATATTGGACATATTTTTATTACCTCACTTCTCACAGTAATTTCTTTTTGCATTGTAACATTTAAAAAATAAAAAAATCTTGAGGTTAGTCTGACTTATATCTTTTATAAAAGATAGTTTCGAGCAAGTCAGTCCTTCATATGAAAAGCTCCCGATGAGCTGCTAATGATTTTATAGCACAGATTAGCAGTAAAGTCACATTTTAAATGCATTTTCAGCGATGTCCAGACTTTTCAAATTGTCATGTTTGCACTGATGGTATTGATATTTTACATTTAGTTTGGATAAAAGTTCACAATAGAAAATTTCACATCCAAGGCTGAGTTTGAGTTTACATATTTAAATGTGCAGTGGTGTGTTTTATTGCTTATGAATTAAATTTTTTTTACTTGCAAGAAGTAAATAGTTAATTAAATATATTATTTTCAGAAGTTCAACATTATTTTATTATTCATACAGAATCCATAATGCAGTTCACCCTTCGATTACATAGATTAATTTAAATTGAACTGCATAATTGTCTTCAGAGTTAAGCAAATGCAAAGTCTATGCGTAGAACACATCATTATGCATCCAGACGTAATTAGCTCTCTAGTCGTAGCCGACACAGCGAGTTTTCTGTGCTAAGTGTTGCTGAGTGAAAAATGCTCCACAGCAGGCTTTCTGACATTGTATGCTGAGCGTCCGCCGTGTGCTGTGTGTGTCCATGAAGGCGTGAAACTGTTGCACATCAGAGAAAGGAAGAGCTGATCCAATAGAAAGCAATTGGTCTTGAACGAAGCATTTGATTTTCCTGCTCTGGAAAATCCAATGCTATCTAGATGGCAACAAAGGGGGGAAAGCTTTTTGCTCAATATGTGGCTCAGCTTGTGACACAAAAACAACTCATTGTCCTCCCATCCTCTCAGCTCCTGGTTGCTACTTCCATCGGTTTAAAATGGACATTCGTGAATTTGAACTTTAATTTGTTTACTATAAATTAATAAAATGTTCACATTCCATTTCAAGTGCAATTACATACTATAACTTCTCCCTTTGATCTAACTCCTATTCCTTTTCCAAATTCTCAGTCCTACCAGTTCATTCTCCCTTTTCTTTCTTCATTAGTTCCTCATAATTTACTCCATACTTATTTCCAAACACAAGCCAGTTCAAACATGCAGTACAACATGAACTGCAGAATCTGTCAGAAGTGGACACGGAAGGGAGCTGCCTTGGGGAAGATTTGTCTCCCCCCCACCTCCTGTCCTCCTCCGCCTCCACCCTCTTCCCTCCCTTTTTCTCTGTCTCTCTCTCTTTTCTCTTGGCTGCCTCTGTCGACTTGATGAGTGTTCCCAATGTTAACACAGATTGAATTTATTATTAAACAGACAGGGCCTACTGTTTCTTTCTGTAGTTTGAGTCCAAGCATGACAGAAAGCCCCACCTGGCTCTTATTATTATTATTATTATTATTATTATTATGATTTCCTGTTGCCAAAATTCAATTTACTGGCTGAATGTGGCTGTACTGTAGCTTATGCTGTGATTTGACCAGTGTTTAATAAGCTGAAATTTGGAGGGGAATGAGTACTCTTATCTATATAGAGATTAATCTGCTATTTGTTGTGACATCACTGGCATTGACAGGTTGACCGTTGTTTTTCCGTATATGCTGTATGTACACATTTATAGAAACATACCTCCAGCTGAGAGCTGAAATGATCTCGGATGTATTGTACTCCTCTCCAGCCCCCCCTCCCCAAAGCCCTCACCTCGTCAACTCGGTGAGTCATCTTTCCAGATGCTACTGCCTTGATTTTGGAGAAGGGCGACGTCAGGCAACAGTCCCACAAGCAAAATGTTTTGTTTGTTCTGGAGCTTTTCCTTGAGGCTGCGCTACAAGCTGCTTTAGGGAGTTATGGTGGCAGCACACAGACTCTTAATCAGTGTAGTTACGTGACATACGGTAACTTAAGCAAACCTGACAGTGCAGATTCTCTCATCTTCCTCCAATGGTGGGCCAAGGGACACGGCAGATATTGGGTCAAACAACACTCACAGACCCTGGGAAGGTGGAGGCTCTTTCATGGTGACGTTGCAGTTTATTTAAACTGTCTAGGATAAAGACGGCGTCCCTACCTCGACATTGATTCAATGACAAAGCTTCATGTGAAAAAAAAATAAAAATAATAATAAAAAAAAAAAATAAAGAAAAACAGATTGCAGTATTTATGGTTGGGGAGTGCAGGGATAGAGTATTGTACAATGATGTTAAAAATGTAGTTGTGATGAACACAAGTGCTTTTTATCTTCAAAAATCCTTAATGTGTGTAGCAAATTTACATGCTGTGTGTTTTCTCCAGTGTGGGATTATAATTTACAGTAAGATGGTCACCAACTATTTATATATTAATCTTTATCTCTGTTTCTGGTGTTCATTCATGAAAGTGATGTCAAAGATTATAACCCTCGGAAATACAGTATTTAGTTTACAGTTTGTACAAAAAAAATGTGCCCTTCTTGTAAAATAAATGTATGTATTTTTTTTTTCATCTGTGTTCACTGAGTTGTGTTTATCTGAGAGGGGTGTGCGGTTGTGAGTGGTGTTGTACCTTTGACACTGTGTGGGTATTGGAAGATCATGTCACTGCAGAGGATCGATGGAGATTGATTTTGAACAGTGACGCATATTTTTTTCCAGCTCCCTGAGCATGGTGTCCTCGCTGTGTTCCTGCCTTCGCCCCGCATTTACATAACCTGACAGCCACTTGACAGTTGACACGTCCTCTTCCTCTACTCTTTCAGTAGCCTCATTTGTTAACTTAAATAGCAGCCCGAAAAACAAATGCACTCGCTGTAACATTTTAAGAGCCAAAAACCAACTACAAAAAGAAAAAAACACACATTAAAGCTGTATATGGTTAAAGGAAAAATATTACAACTGTGTCTTGTAGTATAAGATGTAGGAAACAGCTTGTAGTTGCACCGTTTCAGATGCACAATGCTTCACAAATATTTCATTACTGCTCAGTCTATTTGAACTTGTATATGCCGTGTCTTTGGGTGTCTGACTTAGATTTAGCCTACAGCTAGGTTGGAGCTTGTTTTTTACCTAAAGGCAAAAAAGTAATCTAAATCAGAAAGACTTGGCTTCAAGTTAAACTGTTTCAATGTGAGTCATACTTCAGAGCATTTCTTTATGTATGTCGCTGGTGAAGACTGCAAAATAAGAATCGACTGTGAGCAAATTAGAGTAGTTCTTAATCTCATTTAATACACCCCTGCGTTCACTTCTATACATTCAGAAAAGGTCGATAGATATCGACAGTGAGAGATGTGCAGATGGGTCAACACCTGATTTTTTTGGTTTTGTTTTTGGTTTTGTTGGCAGTCTATAGTGTGGGTTGTTGAAATCTGAAAGACAAATGCAGAAGCAAAACTATAGCCTCCTCTTGGCTGATTGGTCTGCTGCCAGTGCCAACATTTTAACATATGTGTTTGATTTTGTCTCTCACACAAACACTCTCACACCTACAAATGATGGAGTAAATTCGAAATGAAATTGGATCCATCCATGAGAATTTTTACAACTCAGGACTGAAATTAACAGCCAAGAACACATTCTCAGTGGCATCAGTTACAGGAGAAATGGCACTTGGAAGTACAGTTCAACTTAATGAGATTTGTTTTGCAAGAGAAACATCTGGCAAAGATGTAGACAGGAGAAAGTAAATCAACAAAACTTGAAAGTTTGGGCCCCTCACTTGCGATTCAGGAGTTGTTGTCTGCTGATGAAAATCTGTCTGACCCGACTCAACCGGAAAGTTCACAGACGAGGTAATCTTTTAACTTTTATCTTTTTTATCAGCTGTTTTTAATTTACTGCTGTGTTTGAAGGCCTTTGGTGTGTAATTGGTGTTTTAATGTTTTAAGATGTGCTTAAGCTCTTTGAGAACGTGCAGCAGAGTGGTACTTTTATGAGAAGATAAGCTATCTGAGATGTTGTACGATTCACAAACAATGCAAAACACACACACACACACAAACACTCTCTCCTTTATATCCCAGTATTTTTGACGTACTGGCCTGAGAGAGAGAGAGGAGTGGGGTCACAGTGGAAATACAGTCAAGGTTAATGATAGGCTGCAGGCAGAAAAATGTGAGTGTGTGTGTGTGTGTTTTTACATGCATGCACAGTGCTGTAATGTGCTTATGTAACTGCACCAGCACCCATTCGGCTCCGTTGCTCATTCCCAACTTAACAGAAGCAGCAGACAGCCTCATTTCCAAAATCCAGAGTAATCCAGATGGACTAAATATGTGTGTGCCTGTCTGTGCGTGTTTGTGTGTGCTGTATACATACATTTATTATTAGTATCAGGATTTAAACATTTAATAACTCGTGTGCACCGTCATGGTTACACGTTTGAGCTCCAAATTGAAAAATGAATTGTCTCAAATTAATGCCCTCATTTAATTAGGGGGGGCTGAAGTTGGGGGCTGGGTTGCTTTTGTCCCTCAGAGAGGAGCGCACACAGCATTAGAAACATGCTAACAGTTTAATGCAGCCTCTCAACGCTCTCTGTCTCATGTAAATCTGAGGCTACCTTGGATGTTATATGAGTCATCAACAGTTCAACAGTTTGATATGAAACATGCTTCAGGTTTGAGTTGTTACACACATATAAAATAATTCACCGCGATACCCGTTGGTCTCTACTGGTTTCTGATTAGATATAAACATTTGCTCTATTTGACTTTATGTAACTCAGGATCTGTGTTAATTGTGTAATTATAACCCATCACTTCTCTACTAATTCTCTACATTTAACTTTGTCATATTTGTTTCACAGAGCTCCCTGACAGAGATAAAGACACTTCCTCTGTGATCCCTGAGAGACACCCGAGACTTCTTCAAACTGCTGATCTTGATTATGCTAAAGATTCATGATGTTTGTAACAGCCTTATCTACCAGCCTTCACCAAGGGGGACCTGGGTTTGATTTTATTCATCTCATCGCATCTTTTCATTTGACTCAATGTACTTGTGCATCCATTTAAAGCAACATGTCCTTGAGCTGCGTCTTAGCCTCTGTCTCTGCCAGCAAATTCTCAGAGGCTTTTTTTGACAGTTACTTTCAACATTACTCAAGTGCCTCTGTTCAACACTGAGGGGCTGGTATTTTTGATCACTTTTATAGCATCTGCTTGACTCTTATCCTCCCTTGAGGAACAAAAAAAAAAAAAAAAAAAAAAGATGGAAGAAATATGGCCCTGCTATAGATAGATGACATGCTGTAAAAGTTGTAATGTTAAAATATCATAAAGTCTCAAGGATCTGAGAGTCACTCTGACTTAAACCACAATCAACTGATTGTCGAAATCCCTCCAATATTATTGATACAGATCAAGTCGTGTTTTGAAGCATGAACCTGTATTTACTTACCTTTGTTCCCCCCTTTGCCCCCTGGGTTATGTACAAGTGTTCAAACAGCTGTCATCTCATTTTGATTGGGATCTTATTTTCCTCAGGTTTAAACATATAGTTTGCAGAAATTATTCACCTTCTCATGCAGGTAACCAACACTTTCACAAGTGTGTGCGTGTAAAAAAAAAAATAGCTCACTATATTTTCTTACACACCCAATCAGCTTTGCGAGGTTGAAGAACAGTGTCTTTATTCTTGCATTTTTTAAAAATGTATCAGTGCCATTGTATGTACAGGCTAAATTACATTGTATGGCTTCCTGTTGTAATGTATGTAATGTAAGTATATCAGTAATAACTACACAGTGAGCTTCTTCTATTATTTTGTCTCCTCTCCTCTTCTCTCATTGTCACATACCCTTGACTTTTTTTCCCATCCTCTTCATCCTTCTCCAGCTCCCCTCCTCTTCTTTCCTGTCCATCTCCTCGAGCAGTGCAGTGACTCACAGTCCCTCCAGTGTGAAGTGCTTTATCTCATGAAAAAATGGAGAAAACTGGGCATTTTTATTACCTCAGTAAGACTGCTTCAGTGAAGCTATACAATGGTAAACATTTCATTTCTTCCAAAGAAGGTTAATAAAAACAGACTGTCTTTCAAGGTTTATTCATGTCATAAAGGGACAAAATCAGAAATATTTATTTTTTCTTCTTATCTGTACCTGTGTGAGCTGGCAAATTATGGAGGTATCGGCTGTAGAGCATATAATGGACCTAGATGATACTTCACTTGTGATGCTCAAAGTGCCAAAAAAAAACCAAAAACAATCTATCTTTCAGACCTTGTTGTAAACAGCTTTGTCTTCATCTCACACAAATAGCACTACAGGTGAAAGGAAAAATTATGCATTTGTGATTTTGAACTGTCCCTTTAAGATACCCCAAGATAATAATAAAATATATCAGATGCTGTTGAGTTCCGGTTATTACAACGTATGATGCTCTGAAAGCATATAAATAAGTTCTGTTTCCCTGAAGCAGAAAGCAAGTTTTCGGATCTGAATGGCAGCTACTCAGTGGCTTTTTCTTCACCACAGCCAATAGAGCTAGTGAAGTCCCTTGAAAAGACAAGAACAAAATAGAGATGTTAGAAATAGAGAAGTCCTGGAAAACTCAGGACAACTGAGGGAACTGTGGAAACTCTATCTCTATAAACTCAGTTTAAGTTTTAGTCTATTTTTATGCTATGTTTTATTCATGCACATATTCTCGTGCCATGTCAAGGTAGGTTTCACCCTCACTCCAAATTTGGTATGAACGGTGAGCCCAGTTTCCTCTCCGTTCCTCATTATCATACTGTCATAATGCTATTGTGTGGTCTTTCAAGACACATCAGCATGCTATTCTAACTCATAGTTCCTACCATCTTTTGTTTTGGTGGAATATTTTACTGCATTGTCACTGAACAATAATATTTGACCTCAGCTTTTGCAACATATGTATAAGCAAGCTGGTGTGTATTTTTTTTCTCTATGCACACTGACACCGCAAAACTATGAAACTTTACTGAGTAATTTGGGCACAATATTTAAACGCTGACTCCTCTGAAGAGCAGAGGGCACACATTGCATTAATGCATACTGTTTATTCATGGGCCGTCTGTTCTATTCAGCGGCTCTGACTGCACATTGTGCTGATGTCAGTTCAATGCAGTTTCTCTCTATTAGTCAATTTTGCAATAGTTATCATGCACTGGTGGCGGATGACAGTAATTAAGCTCCTCATAACTCATAGAATAAATGACGGGAAGCAAAAATTTACGACTTGGTGGAAGAAAGTAGTTGCTACTGTAATTTTCTGGCATCAGAACTGTGTTTTGTGTTTGTCTGAAACTTGGCATAAACCTGACGGGACCTTAGATCTTGTTGAAATATTTGGCGTCATTTCTGTCCCATTTTTATCTTAACAAAGGGTCACATGGCTGCTTGTACCAAATGTAGACAAAAGCATTGGGGCACCTGACCATTACTCCAACAGGAACTTTAATGACATTCTAAATGCATAGACAGTTTTGTAGCTATAACAGTTTCCACTCTTCTGGGAAAGCTTCTGCTATTGCAGTGGAGCATCTGTGAGGTCAGGCACTGGTGTTGGACACAAAGACCTGGTTTACAATCTCTGTTCCAGTTCATCCCAAAGGTGGTGGTGTCAGGATCATGCCTCTCCTGGCATGTGCCCTCTCCCCTCCCCCTTGCCTGTGTCAGTATTGGTGTGTGTGTGTTATCCTGTTCCAATCTGGAGTGGACCTGGGCGGTCTTACCTGTGGTGCACCTGTCCTGAGTTTTTTGCAATCAACTCCACCCTGAGCTGAGCCCTTTTAAGACTGGTTTTCACCTGCCTTTGTCACCATATTGTTCCTGCGCTTGTGTGGTTCACCGGCTTGTGATCGCCAGCCCAGTCAAGCTCAGTCTCTGCTCTTGTTGCCCAGCCTTCGCTCTGGATCTACCAGTCTCCAGCCCCAGAGGGAAATCCTTGTGTTCACAGAGATCATGTTCACTCACCTGCCATCCCAGCAACCTGGACTGAACCATTTTTTGTTCATCAATCTTTTTTGTCTGCTTTTGGCGTCTCTGTTCTTAGAAAAAGAAGTCATAACAGTTGGATGGGGTTGAGATTCTGTGTGTGCCAGTCAAGTTCTTCCACACCAAACTCATCCAATCATGTCTTTATGGACTTTGCTTTGTGCCCTGGAGCACAGTCATGCTGGAATAGACAAACTGTTGGAAGCATAGCATTGTCCAAAATGTCTTGGTATGCTGAAGCACTAAGATTTACCTTCACTGAAAGTAAGGGGTTGAGATCAACCCCTGAAAAAC
Source organism: Scatophagus argus (assembly GCF_020382885.2). Classification (NCBI taxonomy): domain Eukaryota; kingdom Metazoa; phylum Chordata; class Actinopteri; family Scatophagidae; genus Scatophagus; species Scatophagus argus. The sequence continues at coordinate 15,117,440 of NC_058506.1, read as the reverse complement.
AGCTCCATACCACACCTGAATTTAGAAATAAAGAGATGTGTATGTAAATGGTGTTAATGATGAGTCTTCATAGCCTCTTTTGTTTTGGTTTTCTGGCCTGAATATTCTCTGCTGTCACAGTGTTGATTTGGCTACAATAGGCAACTAGTTTCAGCAAAAAAGAAAAAAGAAAATAACTCGAAAAACTGACTATATGCTAACTGCTGATAGTGCAAAATAGCTGGCGGGCAAAGTTAGTGACCAAACAGCCAACTTCACCCTCCACCAGTGGGATCGGGTTGGTTTCTCCTGGATCTGTCAGAGCAGACCCAGATGTTGTCCTTCAGAGTGCTGTGTCAGGATCTCACAATCTCATATTCATATGTACTTAAGTCTGACTGAATTAAACATGAGGTCTGTTGATGTGACTGTGACATATCTAGAATTCAAAATTTCCATTGCTTAGGTATGTGGCTTACTGTCATGAACATTAACTTCAGACCGAGATCTGAAAATACCTGTAAAAAGTACGTGTGTGTGTATTTTGTGTATCTGTCTACTGGTATCAGTACAAACTGTACGTATATGTGACTCTGCTGTGTTTGCTATGTTCTGTGCTGCTCTGAGAGCACCTGTCTCCTTTTTGCTACCACTCATTTGTAATGTAGTGATTTAGACCCAAACCTCTTGAGGCATAGCTGGTGTGTCCTACTTTAGACTGAGGAAAGATGTTAGACTGAATTAAATAATAATTCATGGTACTTATTACCCCCTCAAATGCATTGCTCCACTGACCAGCCTTTCCCCTTGGCAATGTCTTATACATGATACTGCATACAATACATACATCAGAGACTGAGGTCTATAATTAGTCAAAAATATCCCATTGAGATGTTTCTCTCAGGTTTGTAATGAATCATTCAGACTATCCATTAGTTTTAATGTCCATGTCTGTTTAAAAAGCCTGTGGCAGTTATGTTCACAGACTGGGCATGAATCTGAGTTTTTGTTTTAACCTGATTATGCCATTGTTTCATTGCTCTATAAAAGTCCACTAAAGTTTACTTCACTTAAATTCATTTTGATTTGAACAGATCCAGAAGAAAAAAATGCCACATTAGATGAGATCTATATAAGTTAGAATTTAGATAAATATCTGTGGCAATCAGCAGCAGGGAGTTTATTTTGATTTTAAGCACTGCTTGCACAGCAGCTACTACCATTATAAATTCAAAACTTTCTAAGATATGGAGATCTAATGATAGTTTACTTCTTTGCTTTAAACAGAATCTCCAAACCTCATATAGTCTGCATAACCAAAACAAATTCAACAATTTTATTACAGATTCTTCAGTAAAATGCATTTCTTTACGTGGCGTTAACTGTTTCTAAAACATCTTCATGCATGCTGAGAGGATTGTCAGTCTCTTCTTAAATGTAAATTTCACAATATCCCTTGAAACCATATTTGAAATGCTGTACGTTAGTATGTGATATTCAGTACATTTTTGCCTCCCAGCCATGTTTGCTCCAGAAGGGGCCTGAACTCTCCTCTTGGCTCATGCAACCGTTAAAATGTCTACCGATTCTAAAGGGTTTAAGAGGATGAGAGGAGCAAAATTTTTTAACAATTTTAACAAAATATTTATTTTGGTTTTTTGTCAATATAACGCTGGACATTGGAAGCAACTGAAGCTACAATGCTATTAGCTCCTTGTCTGACATGGACATCACTCAGGAAACATGGACAGAGTTTTTCCTTATGTTCTACTTAGCTTGTTGTTGTTGATGACTTCAGGCAAGGTCACCAAGCACATCCTCCGCTCAGCCGCCTGCCTTGAATTTTTCAGCATAGGTTTATCACTATTCCCATCAATAAATCCAAAGAAAATTCCCTTTTTTATGAATAAGCACTTCAAATTCCTCTTTCATACTGTTGAACCTACATTTGGTCAAATCAGGTATATATGTGGTATTTACAGCAGGCACCCACTTTAAGAGCAGAATAGTGTTAGGTCAACACAGGTAAAGTATAGGAAGCATAGATGGAAAGAAAGCTGGTGAGAGGAAAAAGATTAAATGATAAATGTAAGCAGAAAAATTAAAACAAATCTCATGCTCAGCCATTTCACAGCTACTGAAGTTTTTGAAATATGTTTCTTGTGGTTTATCCTACATCCAGACTAATAAAATATTTTAATTAAAGAAATACTTTTTCCTCATCTTATTTTTCATAAAAAAAAATATTTTAAAGACTCACTGTCTTACTAAAGGTGCAAACTGTAAGCTGTCAAGAATGATTCTTCACTGTGGAAGCACTGATCTTGTGATATTATATCTATGATCTGTAATCTATGAATAAGTGACCCATGGACCTTGTGCAGACATCTGGTGTGAAAGACAAACTGCGTAACAGAGAGTGGTCTTGGTTCCTTTGGCATGCATGGATGGATGTGTGTATTGGCACTCACTGCTTCACGAGGAGGTGAACATGACTCTCAGAAGCATAGAAGAGCTTAAGCTGGGGCAGCTAAACTCCAGTTTAAAAGTGAAAACATTTCACTTCTCATCCAAAAGGTTTCTTCAACTAGTAGAAGCAGCTGTTTGGAGGAGAGGTGAAACGTCTTCGCTGACTTCGTCATCTGCAATCCAGTTGCCCAAATTTAAGCTCTTCTATGCAACATGACCTGGATGACTGATACTCTACACAGATGTGACTCTAGAATGAATAACTAAAGATGCTTGAAGAGCTTGTACTCTTTGTAACACATACTTGACCTTTACTCTTCTGCTCTGAAGTATGACCAAACAACAGAGCCTTGACAAGAAAGATAAAGATACTGAAGCTTTGGGGTCACAGGTCACAGCCAACCCAAACGACTTGTGAATAAGACTGAACAATCAATGATCTTTCTCCAAAACTGGTTTAAAAGGTACAGTGTTGCTTTAAGAAAACACAGCATAAACACAAAAAGCAGTTCAACTCTATAAATTGTTTGAATTAGTTCCTTTTACCGCAGCATAGATAGTGAGAAGAGCAGGAGGTCCAGGGTGGAGATAATGTTGTTAAACCTGTAAAAACATTATTATACAACATTATATATATATACAACATTATTTATGTTATTTAATTTAATAGTTATTTAATGAACATAACCCATTGCTTGTTGTCAGACTTTTTAGATACTGTATTAATCATCAATCGATTCACTTCTTTTCTTTCTAGGAATCCTTTTTTACTTTCGTAAAAAAGGATTTTTTGGTACTCATATAAATGCCATTTAAGCAATTTTTAGGCCTGGCCTCCAGAGGTAGAAAGGTTTCTATGCGAGACTGACAAAAGCCCTAGTAAATCTGACTGCAGTTTTCAGATAGAGCTACGGCCACACAAAAACCAACTTAACTCAGGACTTTTCCTCAGTGCACAGAAAAGAGCGCTCTTCACACTGCTGAGAGAGCGCCTTTTCATTGCTTGATGATTTATTATCTCAGAGATGTATATTCTCTGCAGAGTGGATGGCCTACCTTTGCATGCTTCTAGAGTCTTACATTGCTTATGTGGCTTCCCAAAGCCATTCTTCTACTGTGTGACTACTACTGTTTGCCCTCCATTCACATAGCAGGTGATATTTTACCTTTTGGTGGATAAACTAATATAGCTATCTCCCTAAGTTAATAATGTGATAATGATAGCCCAATTTATTTACAGATCAGAATCACGCTGCGGTCCAAGAATTTTAAATTTTAGCCTGATTAAACAATAAACCTATAGTCAGACAAGAATGATATATTGGATGATTTTGCAAAAAACCCTGGATTATGTTCAACAGCAACATGTTTTTTTTTAAATGCTCAGTGCCATTGTTTACAAAATCCTCACTCTTTACAGCTATACATTGCAAAGGTAAAGGCTATTGCAAATAAATATGAGTTATGGTTAGGGTCAGGCAACTATATTAAGACCACAGCAGTTGTAAGTCTGTGAAACTCTGGTCTCCAGCAAATCTTGCTTTCTACACAACACACCACCTCATCCTTACTTTCGACCTTGCTACATATAGGGCACACTACTGTGTACTGTGTAATTTTTACTTTTGTAGGATTTTAGGTGAAAGGAGAAATAAATTTCCACATGTTGCAGTTTCCCTTCCAAGCTAACCTTGTTTGTTGTGGTTTCATCTGTGCGGAAGATCTTTGAATCCCAAGATACAATGGAGCTGTGGAAGCCTTTGTTGATTTGCCACTTTTGCCACTTGCCGTTCAATGAGTCAATACATCAACCGCACTGTGGGATTTCTTTTCTGGCTCAAGAGTTGGCTGTACTGATATTGACAATGCAGAAGGACAGCTCATTGGGAAACGACACACACACACACACATGGCAATCGTTATAAAGCAACAGAGGATCCCCCATGATCTACACTGACTTTATGGACAATAGGTGACAGAGATGTCTGGGTCAATGGGGCTACAGTGTGATTAGAAAAATCATTATCCATGGTGAGTAACTAATTGATGTCTTTACAACAGGCAAAACAGGGATTAAATGTGCACATATTAAATAAATAATAAATCTGACATTGAGGTGAGACAGTAGATAGCGCTAAACTCTATGGCCTGTGATTTAGAAAAGGAGGAACTGGCCAGAAAAAAAGTGTGGCAGATGACCAATATGCGCTAGCCAAGAATACAGTCAGCATGCGTACCTGTACCCTCCCCATATCTATCCCAGGAAATAAATAATGCCAGATGAGTGCAAATTGCCCATTTTCCACAAGGAAAAGAAGACAAAGAGTGGGTTTGGAATGTTAATCAGAGCAAGACTCGACTCTTAAAAAGGGCACAAAAGCCCACAAGGACATATGCGAATGACTAATACGATGTTTGTCTATTTGTCATCTGTCTCTCCCTTCTGTTTAGGCTCTTTTATGTTTTGATGTGTGTGCGTTTATATGTGTGTGTGTGTGAATGCATGTATGAGAGCATGAAAGTCTAATTTAACATGCAGACGTGGTCGAGGAGTGGCCACAGTCATCAGGGAGACGTGAATCACTCAGCAGCTGACCACTGCAGAGGGATGAAAAGGGGAGAGGAGGGCTGTGCTGGAAGATGAAGAAAGAGAAGCAATTAAAGGGGGCAGAATATAAGGGATTTAAGGAATAAAGAAACCAAGCACATAGGTGGACTGAGCCAGGTGTTGATTAAAGCAAGAGAATCGGGGTTGAAAGGAGGCATAAAGGGAAGAGGAAATTAATGGCAGGAAAGAGAACAAAAGACCTATTAAAAGCTATTTAATTTAATAAAAATATTTGTTTGCACACTGTGTTTAAAGCCCTTGCACATTGTCTCTCACTTTATTACATGCCTCCACACACACACACACACACAATTGCTCATTCATGCCAAGATCTGTCCTGCTTTTGCTTTACCCAACACACACTGGTGTTTGAGTCAAAAGTTCACTGTCTCTTGAGGCTACAGAAGTTTAATAAGCACTTATAGATTGTAAAGGGATGATTGCTACCTGGGAAGATGCAGTAAAAGCACATCAGATTTTTGTTTTGCAGTGGGTAGACTGAATGACATTATCCTGAGTACCACAGTGAAAGAAAGATTCAGTGTGCCAAGCTATTTCTAGGTTCAGTAATCACGCACACAAGCAATAATAACGTGTATCGTGCATGGTGCTGTCCTCAGTGTGGCTATTTCCCTTTCCTGACATTCCACTGTGCTGGCGATAATAATGACGTTTTTGAGACTGCGATGAAGGCTATGGTACAGAGAGTCTCACTTTCCTTTGAAATGTGAGATATCAATCTTTTAATTTTTACAATAATCTAAGAGCGGAGTGAGATACATAGAGAAGTGTGTGTGTGTGTGTGTGAGCAGATGAAAGAGTGAGAATAAGTATAGACAGATAAGAAAGAAAGATGGCAAAGTGGAGTGGCATGATGACAGCAAGGTGAAAAGGCTCACTGGAAAACAAATACAGCTTTTCTCTAAATTTACTCAACATGTCCACAGAGCAAAATGCAAGTAAAGAAAAAAAAATGTAATGTGATTTTCACATCTTGATTGGCAGGGATAGCCAGCTTTTCACCTCACAGCAGCATGGCTTTTCTGAGCGATAAAGACTCTTCCAAAGTCATCAGACAACCTTTACGTAACCCATCCTGATACAGCCTATAGTTGGCGTGGAAAGCGAGCCAATCGCTGTTGTTTTTTTCACTAACTTTTACTTTTACAATTTAAGCATCATTTTTCAAAGAGCAAGAAAAAACAGAATAAAACAGAATACAATAAACAGAGAGAGAAAGGGAGGGAGTAAATGGCAGGATGAATAAAAGAGAAAGCTGTCAGATTAGCCTCATATTTGTGATGCCGATTAGTTACTGCTTTTTTTCTTGTGTTATTGCTCCTAAACATGTAACTTCAGCATCTTACTGCCTGTTATAATTCACTTGTGTATTGCGCTGTTGTTATTGACTTGATGGGGTCTTTATTTTACTTACGTTTTGTCTGTCGCTTTGTTTGTTAATGAGAAAGCCTTTCATTATCCAAAGAGACCAGCACGTGTCCTCCTCATTGTGGAAGGATTTACTCAAAGATAACATCCGATTGGGTATTTTTGTCTCACTTTCATGTTTGTTAAGACCACTAATGCATTTTCAGTGACTATGGATTTCCTGCACTATAGCCTGGCCAGTCCCTGAATATAGATAACAGATCAGATTTTGCAGCCAAGCCCTACAGATATCAACCAACCGGGGGTGTGGGGGGATCACCAGTAACTATCCCACCATCAATGTAATTTCTTTTACTCCTGGCTTTATAGAGCTACCAAGCAAGGGGATAAAGTAGAGTCTTGTGTAAGTGGAAGTGATTAAGCCTGATTGATGAGACCGTGAGGAGTCTGGTGAGGAGGGAGAAGGGGGGCTCAACTAGGCCAGTGGCACTCTTGCTGCGCTTGATTCAATTCCCACACCGCATCAGCTGTAAAAGATTATCCTGGAGTAACGATTCAGCTGAATTACATTTCCTTCCACTCCTGCCTTGTCAAACAAGCTCAAATAGCATTATTGGCATTGGCAGTGATGACACCTGAAGGCAGTAGAGGCTGTCTCAAAGTTTGAAAGTGGGGATTTTATAGTTTTAGGTCACAGTGAGTCCAGCAGCAAGATGGACAAGATGGAAGGAATATTTCTGAAAACAGTTTTACTCATATAAAGTCTTTCTCTTATGTTAAATGAGAGAAACATTTTTAATGTTTAGAGAAGAAAGCCATGGAAAACTGTTTTTGCATATCTACAGCAGTTTTGCTCAGTAAAGTACCCCTAATTTAGGTTTTTCTTTTGAATTTGTGCTCCATCTGAGTAACTTTGCATTTGCATAGCGCTAAACATAGAAAAAAAAATACTTGTTCCAAATCCATCATTATCCCTGTTTATGTTATGTTATGCTCTCGTTAACGCAAATTGCAAAACTCGGAGCTGGAAAACTCATATTAGCATCACACAGAACTTCACATAATTACCTTATCAAGCTTGTTGTTAGTCTTCTCATACACTAAATGTTAATTTGACATCGAGTAGCCTTGTCATTTGATCATCAAAATATTTGCAGTACATACTGTTGACAAAAGTATGAAGATAATTGTCAATCAAATGCTGCAGGTTTGTGCACCATTCCCTCTTCCCCTCTTCTGTGCATGTGCAACATGTTCTCATGTTCGGCTGCCCCCAATTCTTAATTCTTCTTCTTCTTAATTCCTAATGTACTCCTTCATCCCAGGTACCGTCTCCACTTGGTCATAGACCTGATAGTTTTATCCAGATGAAAAATGTTACCTTTAGTGAATAATTGCTAAGCTGCCACATAGCCTTTTTTTTTTTACATCTACTTTAGTGATTGTGAAACAAGACTTTAGATTTTAATTTAGGCACAAAAACTACTTCTTTACGCTCAAAAAAAGATGATGTTTGGTTTCCTGCATGTGACCCACCACCCAACCTCGACCTCCAGAATCCAACTCATACATCATGCCAAAGGATACTTACTGCATTTGGGTATGATGCCAAGAAACAAGATGACAGTATCTGAGCCTGCTGTGTGTGTTTTACTTTCTTGAATCCACATCTGTCTCAGTTTCTTTCTGAGTGGTCACCAACAACAAGATTTTATGATCATATGCTCTCAAGAGATCTGAATTATATCAGAATTATATTCTGAAGTATATATATATATATATATATATATATATCAGCAAATATTATGGTGTTGCAGAACATTTTTCACGCTGTTTCTACCTGGTCATTATTTTTCATTAAACAGAGTTGGGGCAGCACTACTTACTGTCAGTTGCTAGAATTTGTTTTCACCAAGTGGGTACATGTAACAAAGATGAACTGGCCAGTCAAAGGTTATAGATTTTATTTAAAAAAAAATATCCACAGAAAATTGTAAAACACTCCTTCAGTATAATCTGTCTACTGTCTGTCGGTTAAGGTCCAGTTTTATTGTCAGGTGACTGAACTGAACACAATTGATTGCCTCTTTTATGCAGCTCGTTCAAGACTCATGAAGGACTGTTGTGGTTTTTTGCACCTTGCCGTTCTGTATGAAAGGCAGAATAGGAGTCACTGCTCTGCCTCGCTGCTGGTAGGTAGTAACAAAGCAAAATCAACATCTGTGTAAAAGGAGTGAGCTGGTGAAGTGGCAGAACAGGACAGGGGTGTGACATTTTGCTAGCGTGTTGTGTACTGATCTCAGCTCGAGGGAAGGACAGTTATATGCTGTATGTATATCTGTGAATTTTATTGGAGTGGGAAAGGAAAATAGCTTTTGGGGAGGGGGGGGGGCAAAGTTATCACAGAACTTAACTTAAACCAGAGACGGTTTGCTCTTTAAATGGGTGATGGCACGCTGCGTTCAACTGACGTTTTCATAGGAGCCTAGCTTTGGCTTTTGTAATCATTTAAAGGCTCCGACCGTGGGCCATATCGATTCACCAGTTATTCAGGATTTTATTGTATGTGCGTATTTAAACAAAGCTCTTGTACAATAATTGGCTAAAATAGTCTGCGGCTAAAAACAAAGCATCTGTTCTGTGGAGGCGAGTGCGGTTTGGCTGCGGATGAAGGAGAGGTGGGGGGAACTGCCGCAGAAGAACGGCGCCAGGTGAGGTAATGAACACAGCTGTTTCATGTTGACTGATCACTGTCTTTATTTGTGTGCAGTAGCATGCTGGAGCCAAGACAGAAACATGAATCACCATGAACAGGATAGGCTGGAGTAGCTGAGTTTGGAGAGTTGTTTTGTGGGCTGTGTTCCACACTAGGAACATCAGAGCTATCGAGAACGGATGAAGCACGGTCATAGACTGATGAAGTGTGCGTTCTCAAAGTTGCTATGTGTTTATCAGCTGCACAAATCTTAGGAAGTCGGGAGCGTGAGAACTACATATACATAGTTTGTAATAGCTTGAATTAAATTTCTGAGCTTCTGGAGGGAATCGAGTGCAGTAATCACTGTTAAAGACATACTACAGTTTGAAATAGCCCTGAATTTTAACATAATTACAATGCTGAGCTACAAGACTGTTCTGAAGGCAGGGAGATGCCACACCTTTACAGTTTCAGTTGTATCCTCTGTCATGAACTGTACCTTCATTATTTTTATGACAGGACTTTTCCTTAGAAAATGACTGCACTGACCTAAATTTATACCTTCTCGGAAATCAATAAGCAAAGTGAGTCCTGTTCTACCAGAAAGACCAGGTGGATTATCAGTTGATTTCCAGCAATGACCAGCATCTGTACGCTGTTTATGACGCCTCAGGCTCTCAGCTTCACCCTCTCCATCTCCCACACTGTCCCTTATTTTCTCTGTCTCTTATCTGCTCTCTACCTATCCACACATTCCCACACGCAATTACAACAACCTCTCACCACTCCCGGTGCTTCTATTACTCAAGGTGTAATGGTATGGACTGCTGCTGTAAAATATTAACGCGTATTAACAGTCTTAGCTTTTCTTATCCCAGCGAGGCACTCAGAAATAACGCACACATTGGCAGGGAATCCTTCCTGAGGCCGATAGAAATAACTTACATGCATAATAAATGACATTTTACAGGCTCCCCATTGAGGTTAACGCAAATGTATTTCAATACATGTATTTTTCATGTGGCAATATGTGTTAAGTACATACCAGGTTTAACCCATTTGGCAATAATCCTAAATTAATATGCACTGAATATCATCAAGCTCTCACCACAGGGGTCAATGCTTAAACAAATGTATTTATTTTTATGATGTGAAAATGTTTAAAAACCATTAACCTTTGTTTTGTTTACTCCTATATGGGGAAAAGCTGGACTGAATTACCTAACCTCATAGAGGTTTCTTCTGTGAGGTGGCTGTACTGATTTGTGAACAGAACAGAGCAGCCTCAGTGTCTTCTAATGATATATTCTTTTTTTTTTTCTCTATTTTGCTTTTGTAATGAATACATAAAATGGGTTGAACTCATTTGCAGTGCAGGCACTCGATCCTAGCAACAAGAGTGCTTCCTGTCAGAAGAAATGAAACACAATCAACCAAAATAGATATTATTCTGCTCCTGAGGTTGAGCTACATAGCTACAGTATGTCATGTCAGCAGGCTTCTGTGACCTATTTCTCACTGAAAAACGATGTTCCAGATTTATACATGTCGAAACTGCCTCACCTTTTAATACATTCAGATATATTTTGGTAATTGAATGATATAAATATTGTTACAAAACTTCACTGATTTTTGATATGCGTATATTTAATTGGAAAACTGCTAAATAAATTATGGGGACATAAATTAAGATACTTCAATTGAGTGTGAGGCTTAAGCAGGAAAAGCAAATAAAATTATTTGACCTTTTGACTTTGACTTTGACATTTTTTAGTCATTGTGCTGCCTTTTAGTTCTAAATGTCTATCTACAACAGAAATACTCTTTGAAGAGCAGGTCATTTTCAGCTGCCCCAGTGAATCTTGTAATTTTATGGTCTCTGTTCTTCCGTAGTGGTTAAATTTAGAAATGAAAAAAATGGTGAGATCGTCAGAGTCAGGTTAAGACGCTTTAAGCTTGTTAAATGTAAGCATGTGATATAAGAAAAATTGAAGGAAAGTTAAAAAGGACTTTGAAATGCAATTGAGATATATAAAAAAATGTCAGGTCACATTGTTGAAACCTTTTCAACTTGTCAGGGTCAGAGAACCCTTTCAGATGTTCACTTCGAGCTAGACTCATGTCAGCTTTTAACATTCACAGGGACATAACATCTTCTATTTTTGTTCTTTGAGATAAATCTAGTAATGAAACTAATTGTAATATTTTTTTTATTGCTGCTGCCTTTGGTGTGAGGCAGCACCTTCACTTTTTTCCAGTAACATGTTGTGGATCAAACCACAGGTCTCATATTGCAGGAAACAAAAACATTCTTTTAATCGATGGCAATTACGCATGTCAACAGTCTTTTAAAAGAAATTTCAATGCATTGGCATTACTCACTTATTTCCATTCTAATTCATGCTGCTGCTAATGTTAATTTAGAAATTCAATGCTTGTTATCCCTCTGTGGCTTGGAAAGAAGCCAAGAGCGGTGTAATTTGGCAACATTCTGATGGTATAATGGATCAGGTTAATAAATAACCGCTCTCACACAGTAAGTGATTACTTTCAGCAATCTGTTAGACAAGTTATTAATATCAATCACCAGCAGCTGGTTTGGCACAACATTAAACTACTATAAATGTAAAAACTCCTCAAGTCATATTCCCTGAATACAGTAATGTTCAACATGACTGAAAGTGTTTAGTGATGATGATACAATCTCAGAAGTGTGATCGAGGATGTCTTGGATCACAAACATGTTGTAACTCATGGGTTCCCCTTTTGGTTGGCAAATGATGTCTTAACACTGCTTTTGTCTGCCTGTAGTGAGGAGAGATCATACTCTTTCAATTCTTTACCATTTCCATACTTTGACATACTGCTTCATCAGCTTTCACATTTCAAGCTCACTGATACTAATCAGACATAAAACAAAAAGCATAAATCAGTTTCATTCCCGACTTCAACCAACCAAACGTCTTGATGCTGATCAGGCCATGGCTTTCAAGGTTATATGATCATTCAGTCTTGCAGACCTCACAGTAGAACAGCCTGACTGCAAAGGATTAACCAGTCCCTAATAGAACCTGTCTGTGTGTTACCTCAATGAAAATCTCTGAACATGGCAAGTTACCTTCCCTTAACTGTTCTTTAACAGCATGAACATAAACAAGCTCTAACAGCTTTTAGCACCCAGCACCTAGAGCTGGGGTCTGCTCCGAGGTTTATGCCTTCTAAAAGTTTTCCAAGTGCTTGCTCATGGGGTCTTGTTGGGTCTCTGTTCCAAAAATTAAATTAAAGAGTTTGGTCTAGACCTGCTCTAACTGAAAAGTGTCACGAGACAACTTTTGCTGTGATTTGGCCCTATGTAAGTAAATTGAATTGAACCGAAGTGAATTGAGTTAGCCATTTTATTGTCATGGCAGGTGCAGCAAGACCATTCTCCAGTCCTGACGCAGCACTGTGAAGATAGGTTTGGTTGTGCAAAACCAAACCAGAATAAGAGCCTACAGCCATGCTAGCAGCTCAAGGTACAGTGATGCTTTCAGCTAAATGCTTGCAGTATGTCTACATGCTCACAATGACATGATGATGTCTGAAACACAATGAAATTATATTACTTCAATGTCAGTTTCTTTCAAGAAAAGATTAAAATGATAGATAGAACCCACTTAAATTGTTCTTGATTTGAACTTGAGTTCGTCTGATCAAGATAGCATTAGCACAGCCAAGTAGTTCGGTAAAAACTTCATTCTTTGACCTTCCACACAATTTAATCTTATCAGAATGATAATTTGGCTGAAAGCCTTTGCTGTTTACCAGGTTTTCATTCACTATTGTATAGAACTTAAATAGAATTGAACTCACACAGACACTGTGTAAATATATGAAAATAAAGCTGCACTTCCCCAAAGAAAGTAAAGGGTTCTTTGGCACACACATTATGAACACTGGTTTTATTAAGCTTTATTTGTTTTGTGACTCAGGAATTTATCCTGATATGTGAGTGTTTTTTTAAGAAAGACAAAAGTAGCATCTGCAAAAATCTCTTTCATTAATCCTGCCTGCCAGACATTAAAAAAATGAAGACAGATCATGCAGTTGTCCTATTTTGGAGGTAATTTATGTACTGTGTTTGCTTCTCAGGCAATCTATCCTGTTCATTGTGAAGCTGAGGAAAACTAATCATGAATCTGCACTGGGAGAGCCTTTCTTTGAATGGATTTTTTCTTAGATTTTGAATAGACTTGAAGAGATGTGAGGTGGACCCTCTTCAGAGCATTAGGTTAATTGCAACAAGCTTATATACTCCTATTACTTCTTCCCTTACAACCTTTCATGAGCTGAGGTTTATTCAAGTCAATCTGAATATTTATCACCGAGCTTCAGGCTCTGCATATGTTTTAATTCAAATCAACATATGACTGCAGAGGAAGTGTATCGCATATGCATAATTGTTTAAGACATAATAAAAATTACTCAAACTGGTTTCAAATCTGGGACAGAGAAGCCATAACTTAACACACATGGATGTAGTGTGGGGACAAGGGGCAGCTTCTCACATACAGCCTGACCTGCAGAGGTCTGTGAGTATGGCCTGAGTCTTAATTGGCCTGCTTGTCACCTTGAGGCTTCCATTTGGTTTCATTTAGTCAGACTGAGTTCTCCTCAGCCCATGCTGGTGTACTGGGAACCACAAGATCCCAGCAGGGCCCCTGGGGAAATTAAAGCCCTGCTTAGATGTTCTTAGACTGACTCTATCTCTGTGTTTCTGTAGTCTTCCTCTCTTGCTACCTCGTTCCTGCTGTGTCCACAGGAGGGTAGCAATGTGGGCAACTGCTCTTGCCATTTTTGGTTTGAGTATCAGTGCCTTCTTCAAATGGCAAATGTTTTTTTCCTCACATTTTCTTATTTAACCAAAAAATCTTTATGGACGGCATTTCTGATCAATTTTGCTGTTTGTGTGTATCTAAGCCTCCAATGCCCCATCCATCATAGGGCATGTGCCTCTTTTCACCTCACAGAGTTACAGTTGAATATATATTTTTTTTCCTACTATTACTACATGTGCACACCATTGATCTTAACTTTGACCTGATCCAAATGCCAAAGGCAGAATTATCTGTTTTAGTCTAGTAAGATATGCTTTAAAACATTGACAGAAAAAGTTTTTTGCTGTTGAGTAGGCTTGCAGAGATTAAAGGAGGAAAGTTTTCTCTGGGGCTTCATAAGAACTTCAGAAAAAAGAGAGAAAAGTGAATGGTGCCCAAACATTGTTGGGAAAATATCCTCTTCTCCTCTGTGCATCTGAAGTTCTTTTATGTCTGTGCTAGACACTGATGGTGATGCTGTTTCTATCTGGAAAACTCTTGATCTTTGCGGAGAGTCAATGCAATATGCAGTAACTGTAAAATTCATTCATGCACGCAAGAAGTACTTTCTCATAAATCGACTACCTTATGAAGTGCTGTATATCACTCTCCATTCCACTCTCCATTTTCTAGCAAGTTCATATCAATGACATTCTTCACTTCATCTGCTTGTTCCCTGTCCAAGAACAAGTCTGATGAATTCATTTCCAGAAGCCATCGAGGATAGTTCCACATCAGTCTCATGGCATTGCCTGACCACCCAGGTCTAGTTAATATGTAGGAATCTGGATGGTTATTTGGTAAGTGCTGCAGCATGTTACTGGCCTGTATCATAGACAACAGACGGGAGGAACATGAGAGGTCCACTATATCCCAGTGGAATGAATCCCACAAGCTTATTACTATTCCATTCAAACCTATTTTAAGCAAAACTACATGCAATCAATTTGTCATGTGTCACCTTCAACCACCTGGTTGATGACCTCCCCTCATTATACCGGTGAGGTCCTTGTGGGGAGATGGTGTTCAGAAGCAGAAGAAGTAGGTCAAGGGAAGGATGAGAACGATGGTAAGGTAGAATTGCACATTTCTATTAACCAATCCATGATGTCAGCCTGGGTCCATTTTGTACATCGTTAGCATAATGCAGTCTCCCAATGTATACATATATCTTATTACTTACTATCCAAATGGAAGAGACATTTGGGGGCAAAGAAAATTACAGAGAGCTGAACTGCCGCCACATTTTCTAGCTGTTCCACTAGCATTGGCCTGACTTCTTTGCACAGAAACATCAGCTCTTCTTAAAAGCCTGTTTTTAGTCAGTATCCTGTAGTGGAGTGTCCCATTGACCCCCTCTCACTATCAAATGAGGCGCTTGACTGTGCCAGTTGCAGCACCTGTGACAATGAAGATACCTCTGAATATGTTAAAACGTGGCAACTTACGGTCACATGGGGAGAGTGATGGAGAGTGGTGGCTTGACATAGCAGCAACCATTTGGGTCATAGTATTGTCAGGGAATCAGTATTGTTAATGTCACAAAGTACAGGACTGTTTGGATCAAGGAAATCCCTTTTATGTGTACGACTGAAGAGATGGACACTGTACTTCTTTTTGAGAAGCCACAGTGATAACCACATTGCTGTGCTTATGTTGATTTCTCTGGTTTCAGTCCAAAGAAGCTGTGTGAAGGATTGTCCTTCGACAAATATATCAGCCTTGGCTGGCGACTGGTCCAATGTGTCACCTGCTGGATGGATGGATGGATGGCTGGAGATAAAACCAGTTAACACAGGAAGACAAAGTTGTTTTCTGCTCCAGTCTTGCCAGTCTTAATTACACGCTTTGGGGTGTAATCTCCAATGGTTTAAGGGATGGAGTGTGGGGGTGTGGTAGATTGGATTCTAATATTGGACTCAATTCATAGTGTTTTAGATTTATTTCTGAATTCAACCACCACACAGCTGACTTTATTAAATTGAAATGTTTGCAGTATGTCTCATATGGTCTCAGAATTGAGGATTTGGTGCCTGTGAGATGAGCAGAAAAAGGCATGGAGAAAGGGGAGCAGTCATGGCCTATGGTTGGAGAAGTGGCTTGTGACCGGAGGGTCATCAGTTCGATTCCCCCTGGACTGGTCGGAAAAAAAATTGTGTGTGGTGGAGTGATTAATCAATGCCCCCTGCCACCCTTGAGCAAGGCGCCTGGCAATGGCAGCCCACTGCTCCTGTGTGTTTCACTGCATGTTGCATGTGTGTGTTCAATCAGTGATGGGTTAAATGCAGAGAAGAATTTCGATGTATGTAAAACTATACCAACAAATAAAGTTTGAAGTTTTTTGAAGTGAAGCTAAATGGGATGAAAAGAGGAGAGCAGATGGGCTAAACTGTAAAGATACATGTAGGATGGGTCATTAACAGTATTAACTTCCTGTTCAAACTAACATGCATTCTCAAAATTTTGTTGTTATGTACAGCAAAAAGAAGGCAAATGCAGTTAAAATCTTTCCAATGACTTAATGATTTAAGTACTAGCTCCAAAAAAAAAAAAAAACCACAGTGAAAAAAATCCAGTGTGAGATATTTGATTTGCTTTGTTTCAGGCCAATTATTAGTAATCTGCTGAGAATGTGGACTGCTGCATGTGTGGCTTCTGAGTTTTGTTTTCTTTTTTATCTTAGAGCTGAACCTCTGACCACATCTCTTGTCCCTTAGCTGCAGCCAGGGTTAGGTTCATTAGCTGAACAGGTAACAGGGATGATGAATGAGCTGTATTTGCTCCACACACACACACACACACACACACACACACACACACACACACACACACACACACACACTTATACACATTCTCAGGCCAGCCACAGTCAGGAAAATGAAGACAGCCTCTCTGAAATACAAGCAGGAGCTCAAAATAAAGTTAGAGATGCAAAGAAGCCGGTTCTTTCTTGTGTTTTTATGCAGTGAGTAAGTAAAATTAAGATTGGAAAACCGAATTTGGGGGGGAATCCTGTACTTTTATGTATGGTTGTTGGGGACACATTTTGAGCAACCAATCAGTTGATTAGGAATATCTACAATGACTGGGAGCGCTCAGTGTCCTGCAGCTTATATTTGCTGTGGCAAAAACAAAGAAACTTGCATTTGCAACAATACATGCAACATGTATTTAATGTATATAAACTGCAGTGAATCAAGTATTTTTTGCCACCATAAATATCTTAATAGGGATCAGACTGGTGTCCTCAGTGAGGTTATAGCAGGATCATCTCAGCACACAAAGGAAAGGATAACTGTTAAGAAGGTATTGTTCTAATGTTGTTGTTAATGTTGCAATTTAAAATGATGTAATACTAGTTATGTACAATATATGGACAAAAACATTGGGCCACCTGACCATTAATTTTTTAATGACATTGTATTCTAAATGCGTAGACGGCTTTGCAGCTATAACAGCTTCCACTCTTCTGGAAAGGCTTTCCACAAGATTTAGGTGTGTTTCTGTGTGAATTTTTGTACATTTATGCAGTAGAGCACTTCTAGGGTTGGGCGCCAGAGTTGGACATGTGACCTGACTCACAATGTGTGTTCCAGTTCATCCCAAAGGCGTTTGATGGAGTTGAGGTTGCCCCAAATCACACCTGAATTCAATAATAAAGTGATGTGTCCCAAAACTTTTGTTTATGTGATGTATTTGTAAGGTGGAAATGGTTTCTATTTCTATTGGTGCAACACAGGAAAATCACACAAAAGCATTTTTCTTTACAGTGTGACTTTAGGTTGTTCTGTGTCTATTAAAAGTAATAAAATGATGGCAAAGCAACATCTGATGTTATAGAATATAAATGGAACTCAGATAGATAAATTTGCTTGCATAGGTTCATTAGGGTACAGCTGACAAATACTTAATCTAATGAGTCCACGGGCTTTCATTTTTTTTCCCAGTCACCCCGGGTGGTACATATACATATGGCCAATTACTGTAATGGATGAAGGAAGTGGCACATACCAGATAACAGCATCAGCGTCCTCCTCCTATTCAAAGTGGTTCTACACATGCAAAAAACTGCCACTAGTGTCTTCTTTTGAGACTCACGCAATTCATTTATAAAACAATACTTTTGTAGAAGTGTGGTCACGTTTATGTTAAGGGCCATTATGAGTCAGCTTCCATATAATTCCTACGTTGTTTTCAGTACATCTCAGCACATCACTTATTAAGCCAATGATTGGCCGTCATTGGTGCCGATTAAAACACATGCTGGATGTATTGCCGGAAACCTTTTCCTCTTGTCAAGCACACAGATTTTGTGTATAGGAGTAAAGAAGTGACAATTTGCATTATACAAATTCAATGTTCCAAGGTTATATTTAAAAGAATAGTTTCATATGCATTATTTTTATCGTACAGAAAGTAATGATGTTTTAAAACTAAATAGTAGAATAAAAGATGGACTTGTAGCTGATAAAACCCATCTACATTTTTCCCCTGTCTTTACTTTATGTAGATAGTGGCCCATAACAGGATTTAACAAGTAGTTTTGTCATGGTGTTAACAGTAGTTCTACACTCTTGAAACAAAATCTTTGTGCAACACTATGTATCTCAGCAGTCCCCAAAGAGGCAGTTTTTACAATATTCCTCAATACATATGGTGAATATCACACTCCCTTTCATCCGTGAAGACTTTGGGGAGCTTATGCCTTCTCATTTCCTATGATCATTCATCCTTTTTTTTCCCTTTTAATCCATTTTGATCTTTTGTACTTAAAATCAACCCTCCTAAACCAATCTGTCTCCCTCTGTCTCCTCTGTATCTCGTCCACGATCTTTGAGAGGACAAATATGGACAAATATTTTTTCAGATCAGAAGGACGGTGCTCTTTGGAGTGACCTGTGGTCTTTTTTCATACATCATGAAAGCCTGCAAGGTGTCTTCTCTAGTCATCTTGGGCTTTTCATCATTTATCATAGTGTCTGTGGTGCAGTTCTCAATTTATTTGCTTCTCTTCTACCTCAGGGGAACTATTTTCAAAATAGTGTAGTAGAACTATTTCAGTGTTTTTAAATTAGAGGAGTTTGTCATCTTATATTCTATGACATTTGCGCTTTCATTAAATGTCATTAAAAACCTGGACACAATACTGGGATAAAACATTGTTATTCCACACATGGAACATCGAACAGTTGATCTTCTCACAAGTTTCTTGCACTGTACATACCTTGCCTATGGGCATAGGGTGGCAATGAAATGAAATCTCAATTATATGTGCCTTTCAGCCTGTGAGGGGATTGCAGGTATGTCTCTTTCATTTATTTCAGAGGGCACCATCACAGGCTGGTGTTAATGCTTTCAAACAACAATCCTCTGAGCCCCAGTTCAGCCTTATTGCCTTTGTTTCTCCAGTGAAGGTGAACCAGATTTCTTGTTACCCATGAATTACATGTAGCATGAATCTTGTATAGAAACGTGGTAAGAAAAAAATAATTCAAATTGATTAAGAAGCATCTGAAAGCATGTCATCCAGTGAGGATAATTTTTTTTACCGTCTAACGTACTGATATTAAGCCCCAAGGAACGAAGCCAGGGCATGAAATGATTCTGGCATCCTCCCCATTCATCACAGGAAACACACTGGCCAAAAAAAAGCTTTTTATCCTACACACAATCATTGCAAAAGCCGGAGCTATAAAATGCCTAATATATTTTCTTGAAGTTGCAAACCCCCAGAATGGTTTATTTTTATTAAATGACTTTTATTATCACATACATTTGGCATAATAACATTTGTAAAGTCAAGACAACTCTTCATAATTGAATGTTTTCATACCATTCATGTGTACAGGGAGCCAACAGGAGCTCCTCTCAAGGAATTACATGGCAAACAGAAGACCTATCAGTTTACAGGTTTCTGATCCATTCCAATATAGTTAACAGTCAATGTAAGGGTCACCCATTAGCCATAATTCAAGTCCATATTACTTGGTGGAGTTTGCTTCAGGGGAGCAGTTAAGTTGAGGGTAGGATGAGCACTATGAGAATAAAATTTTACACAATTTTAAACCTTTATTTTTCTTGGCCTGTTCCTGTCTTTTCTCGAGGGCATTCAGGGACAGACAATCTGTCTCTCCAATCCATTCTGATTCTGCTGAGGATCCCATCCAAACATATCTCATGGTGAAAATTACTGTTATTCTGAAAATGGTAACAATTCACCAAAGCAAACGGCTTGCCTTTCGGTCTGCCTCTGTCATAGTTTTTTCCATGTCAATTTCCTCATCCTCCTTCCTCATCTTTTGAATTTTCTGCTCTCTTGTGTTGTCTTTCCATTTTCTCTCTGAGCCTTCGCTGATTGTTTTTTAAGATCCTCCATGAGAACAGGATGTTGTTTTCTATAATGTTTGTAGTCTTAGGGGATGATATCTTTACTATGAAAAAATATCTTTTCCTGTCAACAGCAAATAGGAGTTTAATTAACCTGCCAACTAGCCAAACAGATGTATATGGCAAAAAACTGGAGTGAGCTGGGCTATTGGCCTTGTGCCATCAAAGATTCAGGGGAATGGTTCCAAATGAATGAACGTGTCACCAATTTTGCATATCTACAAGGGGTCAGTTGTTCTTGCCCACAGGCTTCCTTTATTCCTAAATGAAAATAAATTAAAAAAAAATAAATATTCGACAAATCACATGGAATTTCCCCAATGGTTATCAACACTGTTACTGCACAGCAAGATGTTATCAGGTTGTCTCCTTATAGTGTGAAGTTTGCATGAATTTGGTTATAATTTATTCATGATGTTCAGATATATTTAGAAAATGCAACATATTTTTTCATAGTAATGAATTTTATGTATGATTTTGAAAATGGAAAATGAAATAAAAGTTTCAACTTTGACAGTCGGTACATTATTGTCAAGATGCAAGAAAGGGAAGATTGAATGTATCTTTGAAAATATCACATCACTGTGTGTTTTACTGGCATTCTCACTGTATTTGTTTGGCTGTCTCCTTGTTTTAGGAACTTTGCACTTACCATTCCTCTGCATCATGATCCCTGCTGTCTGAACATTGCCTGAACCCATCAAAATGCTGTATGTTTCAATTAGTTTCCATCAGCCCGAGATTCATGAAGGTGAAGATATTTTTATACTTGTATTTTTAGCTATGATTTTTATGAATATAAACTCAATCTATGAGCAAAGTGCAGATTTGAATCAGAATTTTATTGACAAGTATCCCACAGCACATTGCATTTGCTAACAATTCCAAGCATGTGCTATGTTGTGCAGTAATAATCAATACATGCTAGTATGTCTAAATCTGTGATTACTGGAATCAGTAGTGACAATTTGCAGTACTTTGAACACTCTCTCACTCTCATGCCTAACTGGGTACGAATGATATCTAAGTCAAAGAATTTGCCATAGTTAGATTTGGTGTAAAAAGGAGAATATATCTTATTACTGAATAAATATGAATATTAAATTAACAATACCAAACATGAATCACACATAGTGTGTGGCAGTGGGTTTTCATTCAGTTATATCTGCCCATACATAACTCATTACTTTGTCTTCCCACTTGCAGATCGATGTGTGGAAATCCCCGCAGACCACAGGCACCGGTGAGCTATGACCTCAATGTTACTTCCAGACCCTGTAGTGACACTGTTACTGGTAGTGCTAACATGGCATCAAGCTTCTTCCCTTAAGTGCTAACATTGTCTTCAGCCACCATATCCTGCGCTGTTATGCTACTGCACCATGAAAACAAAAAGAAAGACGCGAGCATGCTGGTGAGCATGCCCCCTGTTGTGTACATGTGGAAATAATTGGACATTTTGGTTGCAGGACTTTCATCTGGGCAGCTACTGCTACAGCCACAGCTTTGAAATGCCCTCCAGCAAAGAAGAGTGCTGGCTAGATAGTGTCACTTTCCATTACCGCCATGCTTGCCTTCCTAAAATTAGAGAGGATGTCTCTGTAAACATTGTAGGGGACCTTGGAATGACTGCCAGCAGGAGCGTAAATATGAGTATAAGTACAGGTTGGTAGTTGGAAGAGGAAAGGATAAATCAAGTTAAGAGGAGACAAGAAATGTTTGGTTGGTTGCTCCCTGTTTATCTATCTGACCTCACATGGCCAAGAGTCATTAGGTTCAGATCCATCCACGACACTAATGAGATTAGCTGAACTGCAAATGGTCATGCATGGACTTTATGCGGTTACCCCCAATCTTTACTTGTCAGAATAGGATAGCTAACTTAAAAGTAAAAAAGAAAAAAAAGAACAAAACACCAGACCCCACTAACTTCTTTAATTCAAATTCACAGATCCTACCGTGGTTTTTAAAGACCTTATGACAGAGCTGTTGAAACAGCCTGATAGTGTACGACTCACTGACCAACCGATATTTTATTTGCTATGCCTGGGAGTAATGGAAAGTGAAACAAAGCGCATGGCCAGAGAGAGAGAGAGAGAGAGAGAGAGAGAGACAGACACTCAGAGAGAGCCAGAGAGAGATGGGGAAATAACTGTTAACTGTGGAGCCAATATCTCTGTCCCCATCCTTTTTCTACTCTACATCGTGCAACGTTGTGTGCTAGCGGTAATCAATGTTTGGTTGGTTATTTGTGGAGTCACATCCTGAGTGCTGGCATAGGGAGACTCCAAGGTCAACGAGCAGTGCACACAGGGTTACACCCCAACCACTCATGCACACAAGCAGATGTACACACCATAACTGAATCACTCAGGTTGTAATCTGATTGGCTGATTGCCCCCCCGAAGTGACAGGCTGTCATAGTCTCTCCACTATCCATAACAGCACAGAGTGGAGATGCATTGTATCTTGATTTTTCTGTTCTGACAGAGATGTGTGTTGACATTTATTTAGTGGAAGGGAGGGAGTTGGAACACAGCACACGTAAGAAGCTGTGGTTGGTGTTGTGGTGCAGAATACACGACAGTTAGCGTGATATCTACCTGCTTTGCAGATGCAGCCCACCTGAGGTTAAAAACCATTGTATGGTGTTTCTTCTTCCTTTTCTTCCAATTTTCTTTTTGATTGTGAAGGTTGTGAATAAAGATTTTCAATTACTTTTGAATAGAATTTGATTGCTAAATTGTTGGCTTTGACTTTTAAGCGGTTGTAATAGAAATGATAAGTCCAACCTTGTTATTTTAAGTCAGAATTATTCATACGACTTGCTGTTTGTTTCCACTTGGCCTCCCAGTCACACTTGAGCAGGATCTTGTTTGGTTCGACAGCGGTTAGCTTTCGCCCTGGCAGTCATCCAACGAAACAGATCAAAACCATTCAAGGGAAACAGCCCACTGGGTTTACAACATGGCAGTCCAACTGAAAGATTTTTCTTTTTCGTATCTTTGAGACACAGACAGAGACTCTTTTACTCTCCTATAAAGGTATTTGTATGGAATTTGCCATTCGTACCAAATATTTAAGAATTTCAGTAGTGATTTTTTTTTATTTAACAACCTGACACATTTCATCTTTAAGAGCCACAAAAAAAACCAAGAAAAAAAACAAATATGGTGAGAATCCAGGATGCAACATTAAATACACTGCTTTCTCAGTATGAGTTCTTAATGTACGTTTGACCCCGTATCTATGGTTACTGTCTGATTAAAAACATATTTCTAATGTGGAGGATCTGGAGGAAAAACTGTTTCCTTGCAATTAAAACAATAGCTGTACTTACTCTGCTGTAAAATTTTTGCTTAAAACATTAACTAGAATTCTCACACACACACATTATAAGAAAGTGAAGAAAAACAGTTTTGGCATCATGTTAAAATATCTTGTGCTGTGAAGATATCTACTGTAGTTAGCATCATGACTAGCCCTGTCTCGTGATACCACTTTGTCCCCCCAGAGGAAACCACTGACGCATCCAGACAGACAGACAGCTCTCCATCCAGCATTAGAGGAGGAAGAAGTAGTGATGCCCTGAGGCTGCACTCTGACCACCTGCTCCTGGCAATAAACCACTGATGGCAAAGAAAAGAAGTGATGGAAACAGAAGCAAAACAAGAGCTAACATCGGCCTTGTTTTCCACTTCTGGCGACAGCTTTTTGAGAGCAAAGAGATGAGGGTTGATGCTGAACGTTTCTTCTAGACCTGTAAGTAAACTTAGGCTCTTAAGTAATAGCTTATAGCCACTTGTATGATGTTACTGGTGGTGTCTGCTAAGTGAGCAAGTAATTGGAGGAACTGTGTATTTCATTGTTTCTTACGTTAGGCATAATATTTATTTATAAACACAGGATACAGAATTAGTAATGAAAATCAAGTATTACAGTATAATTAATTGTTGTACATCATTACGTCGCCTACTGTATCTTTGAGGTAGAGATTGGTTAAGCATGTACAAATGAAAGTGATGCAGACCAAAATCTGCAGCATGTCGTCTCATTGATTCACATAACTTCAGCCTGAGCAGAGATTAATCCGTGAAATTACCCGATGAGGTGTTTAGTTTACTATTGCTGCTCATACTGTGAATATTTATTCAGGTTACCAGCATCCATTTGTCAGACATGCATATTGATTTCCCTTGATATATATATTTGATTATACTATGAATGCATTACCATTAGATAATCCTTCCTTTTTTCCCCCAAAAGAGATATGACTTCAACTTATCCATTTGTTATTATGCACCATTGTATATGTTAACTGTATAAGAAGAATTATGTTATTGTATTATTTACATGTTTTCTGACTATCAGGATTATTCACTTGTACGATTCAAGACTTGTGCATAAAAATATACATTTAAATGCTAGATAAGTCTTGAAAAGTGTGTGAAGCCACCATCCTCAGCTTCCTCAGCAACAACAGGTTAAATAGGTGCTTGACTGGGCGGCACGGTGGTGCAGTGGTTAGCACTGTTGCCTCATAGCAAAAGGGTTCCAGGTTTGAATCCCGGTCTGGGCCCTTCTATGTGGAGTTTGCATGTTCTCCCCATGCTTGCGTGTGTTTTCTCCGGGTACTCCGGCTTCCTCCCACAATAGCAAAAACATGCACATTACGTTAATTGGCTACTCTGCATTGCCCCTAGGTGTGAGTGTGTGCGTTGAGTGGTTGTCTGTCTTTGTGTGTCGGCCCTGCGATTGACTGGCGACCAGTCCAGGGTGTACCCCGCCTCTCGCCCGTAGTCAGCTGGGATAGGCTCCAGCCCCCCCCCGCAACCCTGACGGATAAGCGGTATAGAAAGTGGATGGATGGAAGGTGCGTGACTGTCATTCATGTCTGAGTGTCTCTGTTCATCCAGATGTTTTTAAAAGCGTTTTATGGATCAGAAGGAAGAGGTCTCAGGACCAGTGAGAGAGTCCGGGGAGGCGAAGAAGGCTTTGGCTCAACCACAACAGCAGAGGCATCATCATCTCAGATGAGATGAGATGAGCTATATTTAGGCTGAGTTTGATTTTCTCTCACAGGTCTTGGCCTTTTGCAGTCACTCTCCAGTCATGTTTTAAAATCCACAAAAGAGGAAAACATCTCCATCTCACCATGTGAATACATCTCCTTCCTTTCCATACAACATCCTGTTATACAACAATCTGTCTTTGTTGTACAAACCACAGCAGCAGCAACAGGACCCATGCTGTGACAAGCTCAAATCTGCAAAGCATATAAGTTCTTAATATTCTTCTTTCTGATGTTGTCTGACTACCAACACTACTTTTTGAGGAATGCTGTGATGAGATGTGTGCTTTTGTAATGGTCGACAGAGGCCAAGTGCCAAGTACTGCTGACAGGTACCAGTGATGGGGAAACTGTACAGGTTCAACAAATCAATATATATATATATGTATATATAGAGAGAGATTGTATGATTAATGATTTCACCTATGTACAGTTATTCTCTGACAAATTTCATGTAGACTAAATTTTTCAACCTATGCTTAGTATCAAACACTCACACACACAAAGGGACTTAAAAACTCAACTTTGCTATGAATTTTGCATGTGAAAATCACTCTAGTGGTGGTAAATACTGAGGTGGCAATTTGGCCTCTGCATCTGCACATACAGTGGATGATAGGGTGCCACTTGTTTTCTAAAAGGATCTACTCTGAGATCGTCTTGTGAAGTCATTCCAGCGTAAGCATAAAGGATAATTATAGTTATTTTCAGTGTTCAAGCATTTGTAACTTTCTGTAGGAAAAAACATTGCATCAAGTCACTGGTTCTCAATCTCAAAGAAGAAGAAATTTCAGGCAAATGGATAGACAGCAGGGGTGGTACGGCAAGAGGGTTTCAGGTTCGAATCTGGGAGGAGTTTGAATGTTCTTTTTGTGCGTGCGTAGCAGGCAATCCCAAATACATGCACATTAGGTTAATTGGCTACTCTACATTGCCCCTAGGTGTGAGTGTGTACGTATGTGTAATCTGGATTTGTGTGTCAGCCCTGCAATTGATGGAGTTCCAGGGTATATCCTGCCGCTCACTCGTAGTTAGCTGGGATAGGCTCCAGCCTGTAGAAATGAGTTCCCTTACATGTGGATCATTGATCACAATGTTTTTAAATAACTGCTGATTTACATAATTATGAATGACACTGAACCAACCACATTTACTGACATTGCCAGTGGATGCACATACAAAGAATGGAAAAACAGGTAAAAAACATTTAACTAATGCTGACACTTTAGAGGATTGCATTGGGATTGTGATTCCTTGGGACCCCTGGGATCTCAACAAAGTCTCATAGGACTGGCTGCTCACAAGAGAAAAAACATATTGTGGGAGAGCACAGAATTTGTCAGAAATCTTGTGGGAACAGCATTAAGTAAACAGTCTCATGCAGGGCTCTACTGAGGACAACACAAATGTTTGTACCGGGTGTCATGGCAATCCATCCATTAGTTACTGAAACACTCAAAACCATACGGGTCAGCTCAATGGAGGCTCTAGAATAAGTCATCGGATCACCAAGGTCAGTGATTTAACCTTTGTGGACCATGAATGTCTATATAACATTTCATCTAAGAAATAAAAATAATTATTACACTTCACTTCACTGCAAGGTTCTTGTTTTCATGCAGCAGCTATTATACCACATTCAAAATAAGGTTTTCAGTGTTCACACTGACACAAAGACAGTATACAGTATTCATTTCTGTGCATGATTTCTGTCCATATGCCCTGTTGTACTAGCTGGTGAACAGCCTAAACTGCAGAGGCATCTGAAACCACAGACATTCTGAAAACAAACAAATCCATCAGAGATGCTTCACTGGCTCCACAGTTTTCTCTTCTTTCTTATGTAACGTTGCTCCTGTCACAGGAAGTCAGCTTCAGGGGCTGAAGCTTCCACAGCAGCAACATGGGTCTTGTTAATACTGACCCAATTTAATCTGTAGGCAACAGAGATGACGACTGGATGGTTGGATGATGTTTGCCTGGCCTGCTGGCTGACTGGCTACTGAAACAAAAAACTCATGTGTGACTGGTGGAATGGATGGATTGAAACTGGCTTTCACAATTCAACCAATTTCTGATGAAACAGGATGCCAGAGCGGGACATGCATAGGCAGAGGCTATTCAGAACTTCTTTATGCATAATTCATTGCTGTCTCAGACCTCAAAATGATAGATAGAAGATATTGTTTTCTCACAGTTAATAAAGGAAACAGATTTTACAGGAAAATATCATCACCATGAATTCATTTGCTTTCTATTGTGACTCTGCAAGTTTTTTATGACATAACACAGGATTATATAATATAAAAGTCAGTAAGCTTTTTTTGTGTCCACCCTGTGAACTGAAATAAATTGTTATAAATGATTGCATAAGTGATTCGCAGCAGAATTAACCAGAAACATGGAGGGAAAAGTGATTCATCATTTCGTTGTAATTTTAATGATTTTCCTCCTGCGTTATGAGGGCTTATAAGGGTCACTTTATGGGTAAAAACTGCTGTGCCACTTCTAAACTGAATGGCTCACTGCCCAGCTTACACACAGATGTATGGCATACTGTAATTTGTTGCATATATCCTATGTGATTTGTGAACTGGATTAACTACTTAATGGCTAATTGCCTGAATGACTAAGTGACAGTACCTGCAGTTCAATGGGACCTTGAATTGCTGGCTCAGTGGCAAATATCTGACTTGTAGACTAACTGGCTGACTGGATAAAGGGTAAAAATGTAATTTTCCATTATTTGTATCTAAACCCGTGAGACTGGCTGGCTTATTGATCAATGAATCGACTGCTTCTTCGGGATAGCAGGCTGGCTGGCTGACTGATTTGTAGGCTGACACAATGAACAAACATCACCCCTCTGCAGCACTGGTGTCAGCACATGTAAGATTTATGACTTAGTCCACCTGGTAATTATGGAGAGGCACTTGTTTAGTGAAACGAGGTGACATGACAGCTGCCACAACACTGGTTGGTGGAGATGGAGAGGGAGCAAGGGAAGGACTGCGGGTGGGAAATTAACAGAGTGGAAAGGACTTAAAGGGAGTAATGCAGGGGTGAGAAGAGGGAGGGAGGAGAGTGACAGAGCGAGAAGCAGCCTGGGAAGTGTGTGTGTGTGTGTGTGTGTGTGTGTGTGTGTGTGTGTGTGCACGTGAGATCAAGATGTTGATGATCAAGCACTGAGAAAGTTCTCTCTCTCGCTTTCTCTTTGCAAATGCATCAACAGATTGTCTTAATGCATCAAAACAGCGTTACTATACTGCTCGTGACATGACTGCCTTCTTGACACGTCCACCCACCCACCCCCCTAATGCACACAGACATACACAGAGGAATAGTTGCAATTCAACATTGCTCTGCAACCTGGCTCCTCAATGATTCATGCATTTCACACACACCATAAATAGAAAGAACCTTTGCACTTTAAAACTTGAATTATGTAAATTTTATTGATTTAAATAAATGTTTGATGCCTTCTTCTCAGTGCTTCAGATAAACTCAAGTAGTGGGCTCATAGCTCTACACACATGCACACAGGAGTTTCATCCTGCTTGGTTTTGTCAGTCTAATATGATCAAAGCTTTGTTGATGTTCTGCATCCCTACAAAGTGGAAATAAATTCAGTGCAATATCAGGTATGAAATCGATGTAAGGCATATTGCTGAAAAAGAAAAAGCAGCAAATTCTGCAAAACAGAACAGCTGATGCAGAGTTTTAGTTTATTCTGTAAGGCCTGTGCTAATATAGAGATTTAAACCATGAATTTCAGATGATATTTGGTGTTGTGGCAAATTGTCAATACTGTCTGGGTCACACTTAAAGGGGAACCGATTTTACACATCAAAGTGTGTGTACAGGTCCTAGGAAGTAAACTACTGCATGTGTGGAAAAAGTTTTAAAAAGCTTTTCTCGGCTCCAGAGGGAACTAAGAAAAGGTCTGATAATTTTCTGATGTCATTTGTGACAGCACTGAATGATGGACAAAGACTTAAAGTTTTAAAATGAAATACATCTGGGTGTGTAGATGGAAAGGCAGAGAGCTTCAATTTCAGTTTCAATTTATTTATTTATATAGCACCTTATACAATCAAAATTGTCTCTAGTTGCTTTATAGAAACCCAGAGCCTGAACCCCTGAACAAGCAGACAGTGGGAAGGAAAAACTCCCTTTTAACAGGAAGAAACCTTGAGCAGGACCCAGCTCACAAGGGAGAACTATCCCTCTGATAGTCTCCTCCGATAGCTTACCAGACCTCTGTAGATTGCTCCGCTTCTCTGCTGGAGGCTAGAGGCTTAAGACTACATTGGCTGCTACTTCTACCTAAATCTCCATATGAACTGTATGTGCGCAAATTGCATTTCGGGTAATGTAGGCCACAAGTTTTGACAAGGAATAAGAATGCATGGAATAAAAAAGATGATAGGCTATTTTTTTTTTAAATAAAAAAAGGGGTCAGATTTAGGATAGGAACTGCCATTTGGTGACCCTGAAGTGCCTTATATTTCATTGCCTGACAGTTGTTTATCAACACTGGACTCATAACTAAGCACGCACACATGCAGTCTACACCCTGTTGTAAAGCATAAAACTGCGCAGCACTTGGTGATTCGTCCCATGGAAATATCTGATTTGGTTTTGAGAGTGATGGTGCAGTCCGTTATAAATAGTTCTCCCTAAAAGCTAAAAAACACTATCTGCTATTGATTAGCTGTCAGCACATGTTAAAGCTTAGTGTCGCTGGTCACACAGTTGGCCCTGGTAGGTTGAGATACAAACACACACACAGAGCAGGGATAGAGAGAGTCATGCAAAATGCATGCACAAGCTCTAACCAGCTCTGTGTGTTAGCACTCCTCCTCTATGATTTCTCTGATGAAGTGTGCACACATACACATGCATCCCTTTCCATTCATATACGCTCCCACAGAAATCACAGACAACACTCCCACCCCATACGCACACATACACACACACACCTGTACACACACTGCAGAAATTTACCATGTGCTGTGTCCTCTGACTTCAGTGATTCAAGTATCGATACTCTGTTGAATGCCAGTCTGAACTCATTGGTTTATTGCCACATAGCATTATGATTTTAAAATACCTATATTTTTCGAAGATCTTTATGGAATATGATGTGAGTAATAGCACAAATCCACAATCTCAGGTGACACGTATCACCCAAATTATTAGGAAGGTCTTTTGAAAGTTAATATGTTTTTTTTGTTTGTTTGTTTTTATTCTGTGGTTTTATAATTTCTGAAAACACAGTATCAGTCTGTATTTGTGCATTTCCATGACACAAACACAAGAAACATTATCTCCAACCCTTGCAAGGAAAGATCTGGGATAGACAGAAGACCATATAACTGGAAAATATTTTCTTTCTTGTTTATTCTCCAGACCAAGGTCACTATCTTATACACACCTTTTTAGACATCATTAAAGGCAACTTACCATATTTAATTATTATACTAAATTACTAAACATGACACAAGAATGCACACCAGGTACCGCTTGAAACAACTTGATGTTTACCCTGCAGTGTCTTCTGTGGTAGGAGCCTTTGCAGTCCCTTTAAGATGTGAGGAAGTGACAACTGGAAATTGGAAAGTTGCTTATGTAATAAAGTTTCTGCTCATACATGCTCAGCCCGGCTCAGCCAAATGCTCCCGTGGAGCTTCACTGTTCCGGTACATGATTGTGATTGTTCTGGACAGCTTCCAGGTGTTCATCACGTCTGTGAAAGTGTGGACATGGAGCAGGGTGATGCTCACTGGCAGATCATTACCGAGTATGTGCAATAAACTGTAAATAAACTGTTTCATTTCATGGTGCAAGGAAATTAAAAGTAGTCTATATATATTATATAAACAGCATTTGGTCAAACTTGTTTTCTTTTAATTTAGGCTGCTCACCAGCAAAATGCTAATTAAACATAATACTGACTGGAACAGTGATGGTTTGGTGTTAGTCCTGACTAGGTGTTAGTCAGGACAAAAGCACTTCTGTACATGTGCATTTGTCTTTGGTTAACTACACCACAATAAAAAATACTGAGCTCATCAAGACTCATAGCATTCACAGGCAAGTGCGATAAAGCATGGAATACACCAGGGACCCCACAAATACACACACACCTCTGTTTTGTACTTTAGCACAAAGGAAATAAGATGAAGAACAAGTGGAGCATAAAATGTTACAACAGAGTGTAAAATATCATATCGGAAAAGTTAATGTAAGCCTATTATAATGATGAAGGAAATAATAAAGAACCTACAAATACTGTAGACAATAAAGCACAATATGAAGCTGACTGATTAGAGCATAAAATGAAAGATGCTCTTCAACTTGCGTTTCTTATCCATATACATGTCAGTGGTAATATTCTGGGAAGGTTTGGGTGACCGTCTGCATGACAAGAATATGACCTCTTTGCCCTGAGGTTAGCTTCAAAGGCAACCGAAGCACAAAACATGGAGTACATGCTGCCTGAGATGCTTGATACAAACCAGGAAAATCAGGTGTAGGCAGCAGTCTCAAAAGCTGTCACATACAGAATATACAAGTCTTCTCAATTTTCCCAACAAGTTTGAAGTGAAACATGTATTTTATGCAGATATAAAACACTAAAGCAAGCAAATACAGAAACAATGGAAACTGTTTCCAGGAGACACTGAGTCAGTTGGAGTCAGTTATCTGGAAAAGTTAATTAAATTATAGGTTGTTTTTTTTTTGTCTTTAAATGTTC
Source organism: Scatophagus argus (assembly GCF_020382885.2). Classification (NCBI taxonomy): domain Eukaryota; kingdom Metazoa; phylum Chordata; class Actinopteri; family Scatophagidae; genus Scatophagus; species Scatophagus argus. Next base: position 15,085,223 of record NC_058506.1, on the reverse strand, counting down.
AAATTTTTAATAGCAACAAGCAAATATTTGCTACATAAAAAGCGACGACTTTCTGAGCAGCGTCTGATATCACGTTGCTTCTGTGTGTGTTGCAATCTGAGCTCCTGTGTTCCTCAGTTCATCGTTTTGAGTCCTTATTTCTTTAAAGTAAGAAACAGACGATGCAGTAACAAAATTTTGATTCATGTTTGACTTTCACAGTTTGATCTGAGTTTTGAGAGCAATTTGTGTTTCTTTTGTTTTTTTAACTTTATTGAGTAAAACATGCACATTTGTTTTTGTTTGAGATGCTTGTGCTCAAGTGGCAGTAAATGATGTAAATCCTAATATGTTTCTAATGTTTGACTTGGGTAGTGATTGACCATATTGATGGGTATAGTATAGGTGAGAATCAGTACCAAAATCTGACATGACAATCTGACAACTGGCTGTTCATGCTTGCTAACATTGAACACCAGTTTGTAAGGTCAAAACAAAATGCTTTACATTTTCCTTTAGTTTATGCTGGCAGATTTTGGGCAGCACCATCTTATTATCACAGTGATTATTATTTGTATAAAGCAAACATAATCTCTGTGTTTGAGTGTTCATCACAGTGAAGGGTCTCCATTAACTGTGTTGTTTTAAACATGTCTTTCAGGACATCTGGTGCCTCTCCAACTAGAATAGTTTACACAGGACACCAGGTGGCTCAAGAGCTGGGCGGTTAGAGAGCGAACTGTCAGGAGAATCAGGAACAAATAACAGACTTGTATTTTAAGCTGAAGGTCAAGCACACCCACTCACACGCATCACACGCCTGGAGCAAAGACTATTTGGAAATTTATTTTTTCCACTCCACTTAGAGACACCAGATGGTTGGTATTTGTCACATCACACACATATGGTCAAAAGTTGAACAAGTGAGTAACTAGATTTATACTGTATGCGCATCATCAGTGTGGGGTTTGTTAAGCTTCATTTGCGACAAGAGCCACAGAGTGCTTCACAAGTCGATAAAGCACAGATGACAGGCACATTTACACAGCAGAACAGCAAAAATGAATCAATCAAAAGCATATTTGTAAGGATAGATTTATAGTCTGGGTTTGAACCATTGCTGACCAATCATTTTTCAGATTATCTCAGTCTCTCATTTATCTGAATGTGCTCTTTATTAGCATTTCTTCTGTTGAACCTTTTCAAGCAGTCCACACATACTGTGCTGTTGAGTGCTTCCTCTCAGCGAGATATGGTACAACATGTCACAAGTGCTTACAGAGTTACAGGCGTTTTGCATGAATCGTGAAAAGGAAAATCCTCTTGATTGTATTGATTTTATAACCAAAGAGGCTACATTTGACTTCCAGTGCTCTGTAAGTGTGCACTCTGTGTAGGTAATAATTAAATCAAAACTGAAAAATATGCAGGTCAAAAACAATTAAACAAATTTTAATGCTTTTATCCTCAAAGCACGTTTACTGTTATTTACAATACAATTATTGTGTAAAAATTATACCCGAATGACATCAAAATATGCATATATATTGTTTTATATAGTTGGTTTTTCTCTTCTTGCGGTTGCACCCTGATTTCTGTTTTTTGTCTTTCATTATCATGTCTTTTCGTACTTCACAAAAGCACCTTCTGCAAAATAGTTTCAAAGGCTATGACCAAATGTGTGGAAAGGAGCAACTGCTAGCTCATCAGCCTTTTGGGGTGTTTATTGGTCTGTTTGGATCCTCATTAACTGACGGAAAGAGACAGTTTGTTTGCTGTACTTTGACCCACAACACACACTCAGTACGTAACACCACAGACAACACAACGCAAAGAAGTGACTCATTGTTGTTATTATGCTAAGGGTTCTTAGAAAAACTGCACTAATGTTTTCTTGCCCAAGGTCAGTTGGAACAGTTCATTCATCCTTTGGGCATGAATGTGTTTTTGTTAATGAACTGCTATACAATATTTCATGGTAGTTGAGACATTTCAGTCAGGACCAAAGTGACCTGGACCAGCACTGTCATCCATTAAATAAAGATTAAAATGTTGCGATACTGGCTGAATGAATAAAAATGATGCTGAATCATGTTAAATCCTCCTCTGGATATTGTCTTGATGATTCTTTTATTGCATAAAGTGAATCTATAACAAACACTTACAGAATCTCAGAGTGTCTCAGTGTTTGGCACACACACTATACTTAGATGCCACCATACCGTTGCACACATTTCTTCAGCGTTTGCAATTGTTTCTGTCTGTGTATGTTTGAGTTTGAGTCTCACAGCAGGACGCACAGTATGAGTACACTGCATATACTTTATCTGTGCATGGACATCTGTGCTCACTAGTGCCTTTAAATAGAAGCCTGGAGTCCAGTGAGTGTCACGATATGTCTAAGTATGAGGCCCATCATCCACCATCTGTTCATATATACTGAATTAACAATATTTAACTTTAAATGACACATATGATGCAAATAAAGTGTGCTGTACACAGTGGAATTTATTGTACGTATTATTACAAATATAGAAGGGAAGACTACGTCAAACTTTAAAAGGAATGAGTTAAAATGTTGGGGGATTTTGAGTAATCCCAACACTGTTCACAATTTAATGTTAAACAAAAATTAAGAGGAAAGACCAGGAGGAGACAGAAAGCTTTGTTTTTTTTTAATGATAGACCATATCACAGTCATGGACCTCCTCGTCTGTGACAGGTGATGTCATAATGCTGTCATGCATGCTGAGGCTTTGTGACATTACAGTGATCCGACCCCCAGGCCAATCCAGGACAGCGGCCGCTGAGAGCAGATCTGGGTGACATGTTTTTTTTCACCCTATCAGTCCGTGGTTACATCTGTACTCTGGTAAAACTGCGAAATCTCGAGGTCAATGTGCCAAATTTCGAAGTATATTTATGTTGACACTCAAGAATTACAAATTAATCAATGAATTAATGCGCAAAAGTGTAACATTCATTGAACAGAGGTTTTGGTTGGTTAAGGTTAGTTTTCCCCTGCTTTATTTTGCTATGCTAATTATGTTTTTTTAACTGCAGTTTTAAAGCTTTAAGATAGGATGGAATGCTTTGTGAAGAGGCTACAGGCTCTAAAGATAAACAACAAAAGCAATTTATCTGCTCTGTTTTAAATATCTGTCTCATCCAGTCATTACAGCTATCTTTATTGACCTACGCATGTCACTCTTATTCCATAATCCCCATAACTCTAAAATGTTATTTGTTGCCAAAGATGCACTTCAGATTGCACTGAAGTTATTTCACATTTAAATGAGCACAGAGAATAGAGGAGAGAAATGTGGTTGGGACTCTGTCAAGACTGTATTGATCTAAAATGAAACATGACCTTGCAGACAGGAGATAAAGACAACACGATGGATTGAAAGAAAATGTTTAACTGCACATACTCAAAAAAAAATCAGGATAATTCAGTGCAAAGTGGTGGATAACCATTTGGCACACAATATGGACAAAAGTATCAGGACATCTCTTCATCTCCAGAAGAGTGGAAGCTTAATTAACTTAATTTTAAAGTCTATGTTTTTAGATTACACTATCATTGAAGTCCCTGTTGGTGTAATGGTCAGGTGTCCCAACACTTTCGACCATATGGAGTGCTTTGTAAAGCACTAATCTGTGCAGATAAACCCTGCACAGATTAGACATCCTGACTCCTGGCCTTAGCTACAGCAACACTTGTCATTCTTTGAGTGCTCTAAACTGAAATCCTGGAAAAATCTTACAAGGTGCACATTTAGGTGTGGAACATGACACTTGGTAAATCTCAAACTCATTTATTTCAAATACTTTTATCAGTTGTGTCACATCCAGCAGTGATTATCCATTTGATGATCCATTTCTTTTTACAAAGCCAAGTGAATTTCTCCCCTTTTTTTAATGTCATTATTATCTCTTTTCTGTATTTTCCTCCATTCTTCTTACTATTGCTTGTTTCAAACTCATTTGGACCCCACATCAAAGATTCTCACGACAATTCAGGGTCACTATGACTTCTGTCCACAAATCTTCACTATTCACCTACCTAGTTTATCTGCAATCACATGATCAGCATTCAGCCAATCATATTAATGCTGATCATGGTTTCAGCTCTCTACTTATTTGGCCTTTATTTCAAATCAGAGCTCACTGCTGTTGCCCAGGCTCTAATCCTCACCCAGGATTGATAAATCAGTCTTCAAACTGCAGATTAGTTGGATGATGATGATGATGATGATGATTTGGGCCTTTAAACAGCCTACATTAGCTGAGCCACATTTGAAGCACAGGGCCCTTTGTTCATGGGGCCTTTCACAAGCAAGCTAGCCTGAGAGCAGTCTGACCATGTTGCTTTAGATTTGTAGGGGCAATAACTGTGTTTGCAGCATGCTTCCTTCCTTGCACATATCACCTGTTGCAAGTGCCACATCAAGCCAGAAGAAGTTTTTCTGTCAGGTTTTTGGCACGCTGGCTTAAATTCCCAAAAGGATTACTCTCCACGGAGACACCAGGAATCACTGTTCCACATCACCAAGCCACTGGAGGTAAGCTGCCTGCTGACTGTGTTAACATATAGTCAATGTGGTTGATGTTTTTGGCTCATCGCTGTTACTGTGACACTGCTGCTCCTTGTTTGTTTGTTTGTGAGCAATGTTTGGTGTTGTGTGCTGGCTGGATATGCTGTTTGTTTTGCTTGTTATGTAAATGACTTTAATATGGGTAGGACAGTAATTATCTGCTGGTGTGTCTTGGTGTTGTGTATCGGTTGGATCAGATGTATTATTACGTAGTCTTTTTGAAGTTTCATCACATTCAAACTCTGTTCGGCATTCAAGTCTCTGCTGTGTTCAGTTTAGTGTTTGCCTTTTCTGAAACGATGAGGTCAGACCTTAGGCCTTAAAATGTCATATCTTTACATTTCCGGTATTCATACATTAAATTTTTTCATAAATGCGCATTGTATGTAGTTGAATACTGGTGCTTTTATTTTGACACACATTGATGCCAGTAGATGACTGACTCTGTATTCATCCTCTTTGACAGCACATGCAGGCACAAACCTGCCTTCACGAATGAATCACACCCACTATGTTGAGCCACAGAATGAGACACACAGATTACTAAACATAGGAGCTCCGCTTCCTTTAATTATCTTTGTCGTGCACTAAATAAGAAAAAATGCAATAAAAATGTTAAGCAGAAGCTGCACTTTTTGCAAATAAAACTGTGCTCAGCATCAGAGGTCAGAGTGTGGTTTTAGGTAATCAATCATAGATGTTAAATTAAAATCACTTTCTCTTTCATTTGTCAGATTAAACCAACAGTCAAGTTCAATTTTTCTACGAATTTTTCAAAACCACAAGCTGCGCTCCACTTCCAGCGATGCCCAACAATTATTCAAACTACAAAGCCTTGTAGCAGGTTTTTATTTATCATCTGTCCTTTGGATATTATTGTTCATTCTTTACCTCAGAAATACTAAATTGACAAAAGTGAAACACATCATCATATGTACACAACATACTCATAGTCAGCACTTTTTTCGATCATTTTCAACATACACTGAACATCAGAATTTATTGCAACTGCAGACTGACAAGAGGAACCTATAAACTTTCAACTGAGAGCAGGTCAGATTTTATCCGTAGCATCCACTGCTTTCATACCATCCTATAAAACAGCCTTAAAATTATAAGCCCAGCATCTATATTTATATCAAATGTCGTGACATCAAATGTCTCTCTTTGCTCACATTATTTCTAGAAGAGTTGCATGAGGTTCGTATGTACTGAAGTAAAAGATTATGTTTTTTAACATCTAGATTGAGACAGACAAACTTTGGTGTAACATATGACATGCTGAAGGACACAAGGTATTATTAAGGCATGAACAAGGCATGCACATACACTAGGTGTGTATGTGCGTACAGTGGGGTTGGATGTGTACTGTGTTCTCGCAAACCTTTTCTCACAATCACGTTTGCTGGCTGTCGTGTGCAATAAGAGCTAGTGACATTGGTCCACAGGCGCTACAAGCCATGAGCTCACTGACAACCCATGTGTGTCAGTGCTGTGTGCCCGTCTCTGCTGCCTGTGCAGATCTGCCCTCAACATGTAACATGAGAGAAAATGTCAGATACATACAGCATGGCCATTGTGATACATTCTGGTTCTGTAGTCACAGTGGCCTGCAAAGGCTGAGGTTGGTGTTGAAGGAAAACACACACTCTTACTATAAAAGGCTTGTATACTTACACTGTAAGAGTTTTACTGCAGTTTTCGCAATTTGCATTTTGCCCACTTGCCTTTTGCCACTTGTCTTTTTCCATCTAAAATTTCTTATTACTTATGCCTTTGGACGTTACCTTGCTTTGTTTTATCCCATTTTTTTAAATTCAACAGAGGAAGAATACTTGCAAGCAGATAACAAAATGACAAATTGCTCTCATTTCTTTTTTTCAAATAGAAAGGATGTTGAAATTGGTCAAGATCAGGTAATCAGATCAGATAATGACACCCATTTAACCAATGTCAGTCAAATGCAAATGTCTGCATCAACCAACCAAAAGGATGATTCGAGGAAGGATAGGATCCATTCCTGGGGGTATTGAAAAGAAATTCAGCGTGTAACTGGTGTATAAACATTTGTGGAAATGTAACCTAAGCATGCTGGCTAAACTCAATAGAGGAAAAGGAGCTGATAGCAGAAAACCTGAGTGTCCTCATTGTTGTAGTGACAGAGTAGTGCAGGTTGGAAGTACCTTGCACAGCTTTTCACAGTCATTTGCTGAGGGATCTAGTGATGGTTTGGGATAAAAACATTGTGAACACTGTCTTTGTTCATATGCATTGAATAGCAGTAAGCGGGTCCTCCAAAAAGCAAAGCTGAAGTTGAATAATTCAGTGCTTATGCATTAACTCTGCATTGTCAGAGCTGAGGTGTGAGGTGGCATTCTCGATAGTGTCTTCTTGTACATTTCCAATTTAAATTTGGTATTTTAAGCTGCTATGGTTCTTATTTATTTCTATATTTATTTAGCTGACATATTTGTGTTTGTTTTAAACAGGATTCTCCTTTCCAGGTGTTGTCAGTGCCATTGAGTTAAGGTATTAACACACAGGTCCTGCTCTTCAGCAGCTAAAATAGATGGCTAGAATTCAGTTAGTTAAAATTCTTTCCAATTTATACACAGCAGCAGTTTTTAATAACAAGTATTTTGACATCTTTAAAATCTTAATTTTCAACTTTGGTTTCTTTAAATTTTAGATAAACATGTTCCACAGCAGTATAGTGCACTATTCTATCACCATTTCTATGTAAAAGGGCCTGAAATCCGAAATCTCTTACAAAAAGCATGTAAGAGCAACATACTGTAAAGAGTGCAACTCAGACACACACACATAACATCATGCATCAGGTCAAGAGGAGAATTCCTGTGAGAGACTGCATGCTCCAGGGTGTTTCTATTGAAACATTTATTGTTTAACCTGATGGGCTGCCCGTAGTATCACCATTGAGAGAATGGAACGGATCTACATGACCCCAGGCTCTCTGAGCCACATCATCGTCTACCCAGTAGCAGACCTCATGTAGGCTTGCGATTAGAACAGGCAGACTACAACATGTGATATGAAGGTGATGTTGGGGATAACATTCAGTTTGCGGCCTTTTAGATTTTTGAAATCAAGTAAAGTGGTTCAATTGAATTACCTGTTGTAAAAGACAAAAAAAAGCCAAAACAAGTTTACAGTTTACTTTGGACAAAGCTAATGAGAAATTGGGTCATACTGTTTGATGTAACATGGTCTAACATTGTGGGGATGAGATTGTCCAATTAGCATTAGAGATGTTCCTAGTCCTAAGGTCCTATGGTAGCCTGTCAGGCTGATCTGGGCATATTTTAATGAGTTGGTTTAAAAATAAATACATTTTATTTGTTGAGTGAGTCTGGTTGAAACACACTGATTCACTGAGCTCTGACAATCAGACTGGATTCAGTATTGGTGGATAAACAATATTAAAGGTTTCAGTTTGGAACTGGGGACAAAAAACTTGATCTTGACATCTCTAATTAGTGTAAAATGTTTTAGTGTCTGGTTTATCTTTGGTGGTTCTCATCCAGGCTGCAGGTCATAGTGTTCTTGTGTAAGCCACTAAACCAGAGCCATGAAAGGTTCTGTTCCTTGTGTGAGTGAGCTGCAATACATTTTGTTGTTGCTATTGTCATAGCATTATTATTGTCTCTTTAATTTAGGAGTATTAGGAATATTATAAGTACATATTGTACATAAGTAAAATTACTCAGTAAAACTACACCCCCAAACCTGGAGGTGGGTGTAGCCATTCATCAGTAGGAAAGTAAAATTGCCATTTTTTTATGTCAGAGTTGTGCTTGCCTGACAAATGTGTCATGTGTTGTGCAGCTTTCTTGGCACTGGTTCACTTCAGATTGTTATTAAATAGCCAACCCAGCATCACCACCGCTGCAGCCCGCTGTAGCAAAAATAATGCTGATGGCAACATGTTATGTAGTTAGTTCAGTAATAGTCCACTGAACCAAAGAGAACCTAGGGGAGCTTTTATACTGAGGCACACAGACAAAATGGCAAATTTAATAAAAACTGCCAGTGGGAATGTACAGTAGAATGGACCCAGTTTAGTCACTTTTCTCTGAATCTAGCAAACCTCAGCTCATCCAGCATTTGTTTGGTAACCCTCACCATGCAGTGTTGTCGTTTAGTCTCCATTTCCTCTCATGTCCCAAGTAAGCCAATGTTTTACATGGCACAGCTCCTTTAGAAAAATAAGTAGTCATGCTACAAAATGTTTACCTTAGCCACAGTCCTCCTATTTACACCCATTTGCACCTACAAACTTTCATCACAGCTGCACATTTCCCCTGTGAGAATCAGTGGTATTGGATGTAAAATGGGGTTTGATGCCTGCAGCAGGATTGTGGGTTGTTGACCAATGAACAAGTGAAACAGAAACAATTGACAGATATACATACATGACAGTTCACATGTGTGGACTTGTGTTTCTCCTCTGTCACATTCGACGTTCAGACGCACAGCTTTTAGCCTAAATGGGTCATAACGACATTATTGTAAAGTGCGTGTCACAACATGCACATACATGCTGACATATAACGTGGAATGCATCACTGACTCATTGCTCGTTTGTCATCACAAATAATTCAAAATGAGGCTCCAAGCGCAACATATTGTGTTTAACCAGCAAAATTCAACAGCTGGCCACATCAGCCCAGCACTGGGCTGTGTAAAGCATGCACTGGTGACTTTTGCATAATAATGCATGACTGGCAGGCTGCATCGCCTCCATGGAGCAATGCTGAATTCAGCATTGTTAGCCCCCTCTGTGCTTTCTTTTAAATATGTCAAGGCCGTTATGAATTTGTCCAGAGCTGCCAACAGCTTCCTCTCATTAACACACATGACAACACAACAGAAAGTGTCGGATTAACAGAGTGTTTGTCCTTTGTGCCAGGAAGGAATGTATTAGCCATTATCTCAAGGTTTTGTGCTTTGAAATAACATACTGTATAGTTTGCAGAGTATAAACACGGACAATGTCACCCTCCAAATTTTACTTGGATGTTTGCAGCACAACCAAACATGAGCCAAAATACTTAAATTACTTTTGAGGGTTTCAGACAATGTCTAAATTTGGAAGAAGTGTCAGGAGCTGAGGAAGCTTTAAGAGATCAAGATACGTGATGCATGTTTTGTCTTAAGTTTCTCTGCTTCTCCACTTCACCTTTCTCCACTCTGTTCCCTGTGATGTCTCCTGTAGTTGAACCTGACTGAAGATGAATAAAAAAAGACTTGGCAGGAAACTCTATAAAACTGTTAGATGAAAGCAGAATCTTTAAGCCCACTACCTGTGCACTCTTCTATGGAAAGAGGCATGAAATTCTGATGTGATCTTTGTGTCTAGGGAAGCATAACTGAAAAGGTGAAATTTTGGGATGCGGGATGTTGAGCAGAGGCTGAAGTCAATAGATCAAATAGAGAAAAGGGTAGCAATGTGTACCCTCAAATCAGTATGTGCAACTTGTTCCTCATCAACATACAAAAGTCATGTTGTAGGCTACCTCAGACTGAAGCCACAGGACCCAACGTATCCAGAAGTGCAAGACTCAGGGGGGAAAAAAGCAAAGCTGAACAACAATTAAATCAGATACACACAAAACAAATACTGGCCGAAGTGTCAACCATGTCTAATATCCACTAATAAAATCCAAAATGCATTGGTATTCCTTTCAGAATCACGTTGAACGCCGTCTTGATGTATTAGTAGCATAATCTGGTTATCTTGTGTTACATTTAATGACCAAGGCTCCACAACGAGACCCAATTATTGACATTTATACCCCACATTCCTTTTTTTTTCTTTCTTTCAAATAGTAAATAAACCAATGCCATGGGGAAAATAAAGGTTTTCAGCTCACTGTCAACCTCCTACTCTCAGTCTGAAATAGAAACACAGTAATCCCCTCTTACCCAAAATGAGCTGCAGTCTGGAGAACCTGAAAAGCCTTTTTTTTCCCCTGTAAACACTGACAGATTCAGGGGAAAAAAAAGGTACTTCCATCAATCCATCCATCCCCACCCGCTTATCCTGTTCAGGGCTGCATAAGGCTGGAGCCAATCCCAGCACACTTACTCTATTTTAAAATAAGTAAGTGAATAAGCATCTAAATATTATGAAGCACGAAAATGGATTTGAAACACATTTGTAGATTGAAAAGCAGGTCTATGGTGGTAATGCACATATGCACAGGAATACAGTCGCTGGCCAGAAGGAGGAAGAAAAAAAAAAAACCAAACAGCATCTGACCCCATTTTTATTCCTGTGACTAAGCTATTCTAACACTTCTCATATGTATAAACCGGCACTTTAAACCAGGTGAAGCAGCACCACCTCAGTGGATCGTTGTAATGGCCTTCCTCATTACACTAAGGTGACTTCGACTGTGTTTAAACAGTAATAATCACTCCACAGTTATAACTTGTCCACACGTGCCTGTGGGTCATTGGCCCCAGTGTCCACTTAGAGGACTGGGACATCTTAATTAATCAAAAGGATGTAAAGGTGCCTCACATTCTTCATGTTTTTTCACCGTGTCTTTGCCCCATTTCTTATCATTCAGTAACCTCCAAGAGACTCCTGTAATTGGACCCAGCTGGTCTTATGAGACCTCATAACAAAGAGTCAACCCTATTTTTTATATTTTCTATATATTTTTTTTGGAGATGCTGCTAAACTTTTAAAAAAATAAATTCAGAGTGTAGATTTAGTGGGGTTTTTTTTTAAAGTCACCTCACGTTGCCAGTTAGAGCTGCTAGTGTGTAAAATTGCTCACAGTAGCTTTAAGCAGGACATTAGCTTTGCACAGGACACCTCATTAATTCTCCTCCTCTCCATGCCGCTCACCTTCACTGTCAGTGTTACTGCTCTGCACTTTGCCAGTCTTAACATCTGAAAATAACAACATTCTCTTATCTGTTGGCTCTGGCTCTCTCACCCCTCCTCACTCATGCTCAGCTCAGTCAGGGTTTTCCCCCTTAGCCAGTCAGTTTATATGACAGCTGTGCCAAAGAATGTGAATTTGTGTCCTTTCTTTCCATTCTGATAAAGAGGATAAGTGAGGCCCAAGTGATTTTTGCCACTTTGATGTACAATGAAAGAATGATGAGAAGAATCTGTTAATACCCTAACAATGAGCCAGAATATCTAGTCTTTAACGACTAGATACTCATTTTCAGAAAGTGATGCAAGTTGAGTATCATGCACAAGCCACAGCTTTCAGTCTTACAGTTGTTTCTCTACATCGCTGTATGCTAATAATGGAGTCTTTTAATACTTCTGCAGAAATTTTTACACATTTGTGAAGCTGTGATGGAAACTGAGACAATGTGCTTTAAATGCAGATTAGCAGGTTTGATTTGATTACTTACTTTCATCCATCCTGGATTAAAGAAAAAAAAGATTTTTATCCTCTTAGTTTCTTAATCTACAAGTACCAAAAGTATTCAGAAAGATTAAGTTAATGTTAAGATGTCACATTTTTATTTTGCTGTGGAGAACCGGTTTGTAATGCTTATATAGTGCAAATGCTACAGTGACAGGCTACATACTGAATGAGGTTAGAAGTGCTTCAAAAATGCTAAATCCACTAATTCTGCCAATTTAAAATTTTTTTTTAAAAGGAATATACACTCATGGTCACATCAGTGACTCATACACACAATGTTACAAATACTAAAAATAAAATTCCTTACTCACTACTCACTCACTTTAATCATCAGATATTAAGTCCTTTCATTCACTGGTCTTTTTCACAAAAACAAGAATTGTGATTCTAGTATTTGTTTGCAGGCAAGAGGTCATGGACAGGAGTTCATATCTTCTCCACTGTAACTTCTGTAAACAAGGCATGCCTTATTGTAGAAGAACAGCCCCATTCCCAAATCAGAGATTAAAAATATCACAGCCTCGTTGATCTGGATAAATTTCCCTTCTACTCAAATTACTGTATATTTTGGTGAGACACGACACTCTGTGGGGAACGTCTCTTTAACGCTCCCCTTTTTGGACACACACATCTCGCCTCATCAAGCGAGACACTTCGCTCCCTGTGTGAGATAATTTTCATTTTTGAATAACAGCTTTAGCAGTGTGACACCTGCATACCTGTGGAGATGAAGGGAACAGATTTGTAATTAAGTGGATCCAGAGGTGCTGGGTTCTTTTTTTTTTTCTTTGTCTGAACAGTCAGTCTCTTGTGGTGGTGTGCATAATTGCTGTGACTGATGGGATGAGAGTAGGGAATTGATCTGGGGAGCCGATGCGATCCCATTATTCTGCTCGACTTCTGTCTGTCCCCTCGCTATGTCTCCCTCTCTCTGACATTCTATTTTTATATGCTTTTTTTCCCCATCTCTGGAGATGTGGTTGTCTATCCCCCTTGCTAAAGTGTATTTGCCTCTCTTCCACTGTGTTTGTAATATTCACAGAATGTCATAGTCAACTGCCTCAGTTGCGATCGAGCCAGCTGACAGGGTTGCAGCCATACTGCATTCAGCACTATCGACAAACATACAGTATATTCTTCACAAATTTGCTTCTTCTAATTTTCCTGAAAGTGAGTGCAACTACAGCTATAAATAACCTGTAGTGAAGACTGTCGTGCAACATGGAGGATAGCAGGTTAGTTGGCAGCACCCTTGGCCATAACACTGACCAGACAATGGTGCAAACAGAACCGCTGGGTTTGCCTGGATTATTGCCACCATAGTTGCATCTGATATTAAATTGATTTGGGGCCGTCACGGACTCAGTGCAGTTGCTCATTGTTTATATTATAGTGAAAGGAGAGTTTCAGTGTCCTGTGCAAATTGAAAGAGCTCCACATGTCAGTCAGCTAACATGTACAGCAATGAAAAATAGAATAAAAAATTGTATGGACTTCATGCTACTTGGTTCAACCCCACAAATTTCTTTCTTTTTCTACTTGACTGCCTCTTTTCCTTCTAGGGTCTTGACTACTGATATCTCTTTGTGTTCATTCGTCTTCTGCCCACTGTCTTCTTTTAAATCTAGACTTGCCTCTCATACATAATCTGTCCTCTGTCATTAGGTTCCATATCTCTTTGTTTTGACTTTATAGTCTGTCCTGTTGGTGGTCGTGTGTTCTCTCATAATGCTTTGACCTTCTGTGCCTCCTGCAGGCCAGCCTGCACATGCCCACTTGCTCAGTGGCTGCCGTATGACCCCGCATGCTGAGTGGCCGAGAGTTTGGGCAGCTGAAGGAGGGCTGCCATATGTCTCGTCTGAGAAACTTTGTCTCTTTCCATCGCTGTTACACATCCATGGGAGGAGGTAGAATAAAAATGGTCTGTTATAGTGAACTAAAACATAACAGATTTAAATGGTACCCGGGATTAGGTGGCAGAATTGTTTTAAAGGGACTAAATGAGCCACTCAATTTTATTATGTCATTAGTGTTTATGTTTTTGCCAATATGACAGAACACTAGTACAGAGCTGTTTATTAGTGGGATGATCTCTACTTGATTTGTGCGTATGATTTGTGTGTATGCTTCAGACCTGTGGTTAACCTGAGAGCTTAAAAACACGAGGGTCTGTCCTGTGTACTGCAGTACATCTGAAGCTATTTCAGTGAAAACACAGAAAAATCCCCTAAAAACCTAAAGTCAAGTCATGTGAATGTATATAGCCTAAAATCACATGACTGTTTTCTCTACATTTGCAGAGGATCAATACATTACAGTGTGTACTGATCAGTTTTCTTTAGCATTTCTTGGTCTCCATTAATAATGTTCCTGTTACATAGGGTCACAAATATGCCTTCTGGCAGAGTGGATACGCTTCATTAAAGCAGGACGATTGACAGGTACGGTGATGGTAACTGAGTTTGAAGGGCAAGCTACTGTATGTGACACTCTCTGAGAAGCGCTTGCTGCATGGCAACATTCCCTCAACACATCAGCACGTACACATATGAAGACACGTAGGTTTCCAGAAATAAAAACATCCATGTGTATAAACCCTCTTTATTTCACACATCCATTTTTTTCCAATGGAGACAAATTCTCTTCTATTTTCTCGACTGATGCTCACTTAATCACTTGCTTACTTGCTTTATTGCTTCATGTTTATTTTTGAACGCTGGTGATGTAAGAGTTAATACTCAAAACACACATACGCTCGCACTGAAGCCATCTGTGGCCATCTTGACAGACATGCACCCTTTTCCAAATGATTTGTTTGTGCAGAGGTCTGATGGGGAAAAGAAAGGTTGTCACTCTGGGTTTCAGGGATTCACGCTTTCCAGCAACTAAAACAATACAGCAGATAGAGAATAAACAGAATAAATAAACCAACTTCTGGGCTAATGGAAAATAAGTATGCTTTGAAATAAGCTTTCAGGGTAGTCTAATTTGAAGATGGTTTGAACATTTAATTACGTCAGAAGCTAAAAGGAAAAAAAACTTCACATTGACTTTAAAAATAACACCGTCGCTAAGCATTAGCTTCAACCCAGCAACCTAGCGACCTTAAAGTAATCTGTACATTATGAACGACCCTCTGGGCAGCAAGAGAGCAGTGAAACTAAATTCTGCATGGAGTAGAAACAGGAGTGTTGTGCGCTGAGATGAGCAACTTGTTCCTTGGATAAAGAAAAAATAAACCTGCTTTTGAGTTGCAGGTTAACATATGATGCTGTTCAGAATCTAAATCAGGACACAGCGACATTTCACACATACAAGAACCCTATTCACAGAGTGAAATCATTGTTTTTCTTGACTAATGTGGCTGCATAAACCAACGTTTTTCACCTAACATTACAAATCTTGGAGTTGAGGTTATTAATCTATGCCATCATGTGTAAATTAGGACTGTGCTGTTTCAAGAAAATGAAAAAATCCACATGGAAAAATGTCAATTCCCTTGGTAAAGATAGTTTTGCCAATAGTGACTTAAAGTAGTGATAATTTATGTTTTTATGATCAAAACCAAATAACAAGGTGAAAATTGTGTGACAAAGTTAGAGTGGTTTGTCATAGATAAATTTGCAGCCAAATATGCAGCTGCTTTCAGCTTGACAGAGCTTTATCGTGAAGTTCAGCTGGCTTTTTAGCTTCTGCAACTTTACCATTTTTGAATAACGGCATGAAATTGCAAAATTAGCACAGTTAGCCATTTGCTGGTGAACACAGTGGAGCATTTTAGCACCTGAAGAACTGTCCTCAGTAGTTTATCAAAACCAGAAGACAGCAAATATTATGTTTTTGGAAAATTTGTGTTTTCATAAAGTCAAAACAACTAAATGTTTAGATTCAAGACAAATATTAGCACAATGACAACTTTCAGGTTCTTCAGTTTGGAGAAGGGATTGAGGGAAATGATGGAGAGTCTGCACTACCAGATGTCCATATATCAACAGAGTTGAACACTAATTAATTAAAACAGTTTCTCTCTCAGATGGAGGTCAGACCCTAGGCTAGCAATGTGTTGATTTGGACTGTAGCTCTCTCTGCCTGCGGTGTCCAAACACCTCAGATAACCTTTTCAGCTATGTTGCCTTGTTTTGAAGCAGTGACCAGGCAGGGCCGTAATTATGCTTCCTTAATTATGACTGCTGCTTTGGGGGCCAAGGATGTGTCAGTCGTGTCAGCAGTGGCTGTTTTCAGGGCTTGACCTCCATCATCTAGACACGGACTAGTTAGCTGAAAAATCCTTGTGAGAATGTTTCATGCAGTCGGTGGAAAAGGTCAGTGCACTGTTCGTCTCCAGCAGGGTTGACCCTGGTCAGGTGTAGCCTAGATGAGTGTGCAGTTGCTGTGCACAGCTGCTCAGCAACATAGCTGTTTCCTGCTCGGTGGGAGACCACATGTACAAGATTCAGTTGAAGTCACACACTTGTATATTTCTAGAGTGTTATGAGATTTAAAACAAATAACAGATAGCAGATGGGGCTTTTACTTATTTTATCTTCACGTTTGCACACTACTTTTTCAGACATTTCTTGAGTCCCATTTGCGTTAAGTTTTTTTCTCGGTCACTTGGATGCTGTGATTGATAGGTTTCTTACAGACCAGCGATAGCATGGACTTCTCTGTCAGCTTACACTACAGCAAGTTATGGTG
The DNA here is from genome assembly GCF_020382885.2 of Scatophagus argus. Lineage (NCBI taxonomy): Eukaryota > Metazoa > Chordata > Actinopteri > Scatophagidae > Scatophagus > Scatophagus argus. The sequence goes on along the minus strand of NC_058506.1, from coordinate 15,068,527 downwards.
AGACTTAAATGATGTCATTCAGACATTTGGGATTGCATAGCTGAAGGTGGCTGGGATTTCATCATCATAACTTACATCCCTGCCAAATTCATCATGGAGATGAGAGCAGACACCTTCCTGGAACCTTTCTATTCTGCTGCTCAGCTCTGGTATCCAGGGAAACCATAAGATTTCCATTTAATTAAAGAGCTTTCATCCTTTAGGGTGCTCTCTCTTCTTGAGCATTTATTAACAGAAAATGCACCATTTTCACTTTTGTGTGGATAGGTAATATAATCGTCTGTGTGAAGTACATACAGTCTTGAGTCATTTATGGCTATAGTATTAGTACAGTATAGTTACTATAATGTATAGTTTCCCATTGCGCAGCCAGTGGTAGCCTTCAGCTACTTTTTGTGCAGCTCCCAAATCAGGAGCACTTTCAACAGCTTATACTGCGCCAAACTGCATCCACCGAACAAGCGTCTGGCATGACAGCTTGTAGAAAGCTACTGGTCGCATGCCAACAAGTGGCACCTTACACAGAGTTGAGGGAATTTCATTGTCATTCAGAGCACAACTCCGCAGTTTAATGAAGGAGAAAGAATAAATTATTCATTGTTTGTGTTGTTGAGGTGAAAAGGAGATTTCAGGAAATGGATCTTCAATGAACTCTTCATTTGACCTCTAAGGACAGATTAAATGATCTAAGGTATTTGTACAGGAGGGCTCAAGGAATTTAATGTCATTATGAGACCAATAAGAATTCCTTCAGCATGCTCACTGGTTTTCCTGTGTGGCCCTCAATTATATACTTTGAAAACCTCTCATCTATTGTGTGTGTGCAGGTACACTGTGTGCACTAAATGTCTTTGAAACACCTCAGACATTCAGCAGTTCTAACCACAGTAAAAGACTTGAGTCATGTCTCTTTAAGAAAAGAATAATTGACATATCCTGATAGAACAGACCCCAAAGAAGTGGAAGCAAACATTCACCTTCTAATTTGTCCTGGTTCAAGAAATACGTCTTTAAGCTGGCAGGTTCTCCGTCTGGGCTGCCTGCCAGAGTGAGGCTGGCTGACATCAGTCAATGTCAAGATTTAAATCACAGGAAAAGAACGGGTGAAATAGCCAAGGTAAAGCCACAGAAGGTTGAAGCAACATTGGGAATCACCGTCAATGAATCTCTGTCTTCTCACACTCTGATAAATCTTTTAATCAATTTTAAATATTTCAAAATGTATAGCTTTCAAGATGAATAACCATCATCAATCAGTCCACCATCATCATCATCAGTCAGTGATCCCCTAAAGCAATTCAATTCAATTCCATTTAGAGGTCCCTGTGGACAAAGGTGATATGAGTACTACTTCCTTGTGTGTTTATGATCTTCATCTGGCTACCATGTGCATTTGTTCAGGGAGTGACCAAAAGAAAGACACAACTTGTTTTTAATACCTTTTTCTTTTTAAACACCACTGTTAGCAGGATGCACAGCCATGAGATCATGAGATCAGAAGATTAGTAAGTTGTATGACAATGGTGAAACGGTAAACAGCACAATTATACAATTTATCATTATAAACATTCAACTAAAATGATACAAAGTGTTGGCTCAGTGAAGAAGGAGATACTGTTGTTTTCCCTGTACATCTGAGGGGAAAAGCAAAACCCAGGTGTATTGCACACCTGGGAAAAGGAAAAGGTGCTGTTTTTGTTCTGTTCAAAGACTCTGTGTGTGTGTGTGTGTGTGTGTGTGTGTGTGAGGAAGACCTACTTAAATGAATGTGTGCTAGTCTGCGCAGGATCGGTTTGTCAAAAGTGAATTATTAATTTCGTCTGCGCAGGGACATGTATTCCCTTACCCTGACTCTTCAATGTTTTGTCAAATGTCATCAAGTACATAATCAGTATATGTGTCACTAACTTAACTAGCTGATGCCCAGATGATTCCAGGGGCAAAATTAATAGGTTTGTGAGCTGTCTCTGCAGAGATGAACACCAGCTTTTCCATTTATCACTGGTGATCATTCACTGTTAACTTGGAAGGATCACCATGGCAACATGTGCTGCACAGCTATCCTTATTTGGAGCAATTTAAGTTAAGGAAATCAAGCTGTCCCTCACCATCAGTCATATTTCTGCAAGAAATAAGTGACAATTTCACATGATTTCCTGGTGACGACAAACACAATATACCACATTCTGATGAAATGACATCAAAAAGGTGAGAGTATATAACATTTGAACTAACAGTATCACATACCACACAAACTGGTAAAAATATTTCGAGCCAGTAGAAGAGTTACTATTCAATGACAGATTCTAATGGATACTTAGTGAAAATCTTTCAGTAGTTTCATGGGCAAAAGCAGAAACAGTATCACATTTACATTTTTCTGTTAATTTTTTGTTTTGCTGTTATGCACTCGTTGTGTTCATGTTGAACATTCTCTACATAACATCCTCAGTGTCATCATAAAGTGGATTAACGGAGCGAAGTGATGAATAGCCCTTAATGGGTTAGGTAAAAAAATACAGGTCCAAAGCTATGGATAATCTAATGGTTTAACAGAATGATTAACAGAACAAGGTGATAAATAATCCTGGATTATAAAAACAGGTGATGAATAATCCCAGATCATCAGAGCCAGGTGATACATAATACTGTGTTAACATAGCCAGATGAGGAAATCCTGAATTAACAGAGACAGATGACACATAATCCCAGGTTAACCAAACTAGGTGTTAAGTAATACTGTGTTAACAAAAGCAGGTGATACATAACCTCAGATATCATTTGATGCTTTACTCCATGTTTTCTTCCCTGTGCTTAACGGGCTACTTGTCCTTAGGCCAATATCAGCAGATGGATTTAAGTTTTGTGCTTACCAAGGTGACACAGTCATTGGACCGAATTTTGTGAGGAGATGCTGCAGTGTTCTGATGAGTGTTCATCAGTGTGTGTTTAGCTGTTGTTGTATTGTGGCACTTGTTGCAGTGTTTTTCTCCATGATCAGCTCAGTGTGAAATGATCTACAGAAGAAGCAGACAGAACGTTATTCAATCATTACGTTTATTTTTGCACCGACCTTTCCAAAGGTGAGTTGTGCTTTATTATGCTGGCGCTCACTCCCACCTCCTACCCTGAATGCTGCACAATATTGGTCATCAAATGCATTCAGATATTTCTTCCAATCACCTCAGTGCCCCCTAAAAACAGCTAATAGAGGGTAATAAAGGTAATGTAAGTGTTTATTGTTTGTCACAGTGATCGTGTGTCTGATTTCGTGCGTGCAGCTCAGTCAGCTTATAGCAGCATTTGGTATTATGTTGTGAACGAGGGCTCACTTTCCAGCTGACGAGGCGAAACGTTGTGTTCTTTCTTTTGTTGCTCCTCTGTCCTTGTCTATGAAAAGGCGTTATCACCATCCCCTCTATATCTCTGCATCGTTTTCCTCCGTGGACGCCTGTTTGGCTGTCTAGAGGGGGGCCGGCCCCCTTTATCCCGAGGTCATACTTTTACAGCCCAGTGCACATCACCAAAGTATTTGTTGAAACAGCCTCAAACAAAATGCAGAAGACCTAGCTTTTCAATGCTTGACTTGGTTACATGGATGCAGTGACTATGGTGTGCAATATATGCAAACTTTTCACATGAATAAACCAAACTTTTCCTCTCTAGCAGTGTTTTCTTGATGACATCTAAATCTGCAGGTAATGTTTTTCTGTGAGTCTGCATTTGAACAAATGGTTTCTTATAACTGCCTATTTTGGTATTTGGTTACGCTCCTTAAATGTGCCGAGCCAACAACATTTACCTAAATTTTGTGTATTTAGGTTGCACTGTATAGAAATAAAGAAGTCAGTGTATCTGTATGGTTTAGTTTGGGTATGTTTGAGGATGCCCAACGTTCACACAGCTAATTGCACTGACATCTTACCTGCACAGTACAATCTCACACAGTGGGATATGCAATATAGCTGCTCCTCACATGCTGTGCAATACAACCCTGTGTTCCTTGCTGCTTTATGAAGGGATCTGAAATAATTGCCTTTTTGTATCCCATCTTTTATCTTCTTTAAAAATTTGCTCACTCAATTTCAGATAAGAAAGACTTTGTAAAAACTGTAAAGAAATGTTCAGTGCTGCTCATTACAGCCCTGAATTTCTCTCTGAACCTGTTTTTTTTTTTTAGTATTTTTTTTTATTTTTTTATCACCACTCCCCTCCACATGAAAGTCAGAAAAATGGTCAGTTTCCCATGCACCACCTCCGGTTGTAACAGCAAGTAATAGGTGTTAAAAAATGAAGGCCTATAAGGACGTTAAGGAAATGGGTTTCAAGCTATAATAAAATATAAACATGTGACAGACAATCTGCTATCACGGGCCTTCATCATATGCTTGGATTAGGCTGGTGAGATAAAGTATGGCTTCACCCTCTCACACTTGTAAATATCATAAATAGGACAGGGCAGCTGTAATATTGCAGAAAAAAAATGACAGGAGACTAGGTTTCTGCTGAAATAGATGGCCATCTGAAGAACCCTCTGGCCATGAGAAACAGACATACTGCCTGGTGAATGTATACTCTCCGAGCTTGGGCCAATCTGTCACCTTGTGCATACTGCCTCCTGTTTTGGCTCGCTATCTGTCTTTCTCTTGGTCCCTCTCTCTCTCTCTCTCTCTCTTGCCCACTTTGCTTCACTCCATCCTGTCCACTGCTGTAAGGTCTTCAGGGTGTATTTCTGTTCAGTTTGCAGAGATCCAAACAGGTTGAAGAGGCTTTATCTGTCCCTTGCAGTTGTCTACGTCACAGGGGTTCAGCAGGCGATGCTCCCCATAGTATGCTGCAGGCTTTCAAAGCGTTTATTTGCTGTTAATTTTTGCTTTATGTTTATCTTTGCCTTCATCAACCTGTCACTCTGTTAAGGTATCTTTCTCCCTCTAACGTGTGAGTTATCTGGCAACATACATTTTTATATTTATTGTCTATTTTATGCTGTTACTTACATTTTTTGTTTTCCATAGTGATTACCCCTGCCTTGTTTTTAATATACTTATGTCGGTTGTAGGTATTTCCTCAGACATGATTTCATTTAATAGAGATTCTGGGCCCAGGATGAACTGAACAAGGTTTTTGATGGGGAAAATGCCACAGTGTGGCAATTCTCAGCTCTTCCTGAACAATTGTGAATACTTCATAACTGTTGTTATAGTTCAATCCAATTTGTATTCAAAAGGAAACAAATAAAAACGAAAATTCTTAAAAAAAATATATATATATATATACATATATAAAGCTATGCTATTTAAAAATAGGAAGATTATTTTTTTCCTTCCCATAACAAATATTACCATAACAAGAACTGAACATTAAAGGCACCATGAAAAAAGACTGCTGTTTTATTGTATTGTATTAAGTTGCACAGACCTTAATTGACAATGTAGTATATCGACCTTTTTGTCTCTGCCATGACCATGTATTATTGGTGACAAGAAGCTGCTCTATGAGATAAACATCACAAATCATATCATAATAATTGATGAGCTTGTCAGCCGTCGTCCTCTACACTTTAAGCCTTTTGTAGAATGCACTTGTTAGAGAACAGCCCTGCTTATGCGGAGAGCACAAAAAGAGTCAATTACTGAGACGTACTGTGTCTAAATTTGGAAGCCGGGACTCTCCTCTTGGAGGCGGAACAGGATGAATGTGAACCGGAGGCTCCCATAGGGATGAAAACATCTGCCAGCCAAAACAAGGGTTGAGCTTCTCCTCTGGCACGGAAATACAGTATTTTAGCCTGCAGGTCTGACACACACAGAGTAGAGGATGCCACGGCTCATCTTCTGTGAACCTGTATCTTGGGACAAGTCACACCTGGAGGCTACAAGGTTCTGAGTATTCTCATTCAAACTATTTGATTATTCAATCGGTGGGAGTGTGTGTGTGTGTATAAGAAGAAAAAAAATGTGTCAAAGATAAAGACACAAAGGAAAGAGGCTGCGGATAAGGTATATGCATAAAGGTGAAGTTACAGTTCAGGATCAGACTGGTAGGGGATCCAGGAACAACCTTCCACTCTGCAGAATATTTTACACTTGTAATAAGATTTTAAATATTCTTGATATTGTAATCAGCCGGCTAATCACAGTGTTACTTCTTCACTGTTGCGCTGCATAAATCATGAAAAGTGCTGGTTTCACAGTAATGTAAAAAAAAAATACTGCAGAGCCTAATTTTTATTTTCTACTTGAATTTTTTACTTGAAACCATGACATGATTATAATCCTTAGGAGAGCAACACACAGCGTGGCCTGCAAATGTCCTAATTCAGCTCTTTACTATCTTAGATTGCCTTCCATCAGGGTCTGCTAGGCAGTCATTTCCTGCCAGGAAATCCGTGAAGAGACCACAGACATTGTTGACAATAATTATTTTTGAAAATTCTGGAAAACAAAGCTGGTAAGCTTAACAGCATATATTCTTGATACATATTAAGTGGGAGGAAAATTTCTTCCAAAAGATTTCCATTTCAAGCTAACAACAGAGGCTGTATGGAGAGGCGTCTGGTACCATGGACATAGACTGTGAGAAATGATTAATTTCTCCCTTTTATACACCAGTCAAGCAGAATTATACAAGCTATGCTTCTGATTTTCATTAAATAGTGAATAATTTCTGATTAGAATCCAAGAAATCATGGAGTTTGATTATGTACTGTAAGTCATAAGTTAGAAAGCGATTACTGCTGAGATTATGACCTCTACTAACTTCCATAATTATGCAGACAACCTCCATCCATCAGAGGAGATGACTGCTGGCTGTAATTAACCCAAACATCTCTACTTTGAGTGCAAACTTGCTCATTTCAGTTCTGCCACCCCAGTAATGCTGGATTCCAGTGCAGGGAATTACATCAACAATACTTTCATACAAACCCAGAGCAGCTCTCTTAGTATGTCAGAGAAAGAAAAGGACAGGTGTACTGCCGAGTAAGAGAGATTTCCTGCAGAGACTGCATGAACTTAGTGGATGTGTTTGAATGTGCAGCTTAGATCTAGTGACAAATTGTACTGCGCTTTTCAGCACTGTAATTCCAGTATAATATTCTTATAAGTATACTTGAGTAATATTAAGATATGTGCAGTAACTGGTATATTAAGTACAACTGAAATGTGATATTAAAAACAGTCTTTAAAACAGTTGGCATCAGTGTATATTTAAATATGTACTTAAATGTGTACAAACATCTAATTTTACACTCGTGGGTAACCTAACATGTAAGACAAAGTTCAACATTTTAACTTTATTCTGTCTGTTATTTGCAGGGCAAAATGACACATATTGACCTTTATGTGTAATTGTTTTCACAGTGAATCCGTTCTCTTGGTTTTTATGGAGAGAGAGAAAGAAGAAAAGAGTGATTTTTCCATCCGTGGTTTAGTTCTGTGTTTCTGTTCTTGTAAAAGCTTGTTCTGACAAGGTGACGAACGCCAAAAATCCCTATTTATGCAACAAACCAGATCCCTTTTGCAGTATTCACACCACATTTTGTTATCTCAAAAGGAGGTATTCTTTATTTCTTACAGCATCATTATATTTGGCCTTTGTCTGACTCAGAGCCTCGTTTTGCATCTGCTCATTTTTTTTGGCAGAGTTGCTGGAAACAAAACGCTGCTTCTCACTAGAAAGGTCATGGCTTTGAAAAAAAACTAATTTAAGCTTTTAAAATGATGGTGAGCTAGTGAAACCGCAGAAAGCATTAAGTGGCATCACTTTGGAACTCCACAAAGAGTAGAAACAGTGCTGCATTCACAAGAGTGAACATTTCACAATCCATTTTTGTTTCAGCAAAAAGGACGGGGATATGCTGTGATATAATGGGGCCTAGTAGGCAGCTGCAAAACAGACCAAATATAGGTTTTCGTGACAAAGACATGTGAACTTAGCCTGAAGACAATCCCTAAATTTCTCTTCAAGCTTTATAGCTTGAACTGTTAAGGAACTGATTAAAGATGTGTATAATTATACTTAAAGCCTGGTAAATAACATGTAACACATATGTTTATTAGCATATGAGTGCAGAAAATTTCTCTGATCACTGTGCTGTGTTTGTATCTTAATCCATGTATTTTGGCAAGTTATCCAGTATTTATCCCCTCTGCCCATAATATTAGCCTGCGATGCCTTTATCTGTCCTGTTTCCACTTGTCTGTCTGTTATTTATGATATATACAAGATCCAGTGGCAGTCTTGACCATTAATTGTTGTGTTCAGTTATTTCTTTGTGAGCTCTTTGTGACGCCGGAGCAAATAAATTGCTGACCGACATGCTGTCTGTCTTTGAAAGTTTTCCTCACGTGGGTCTGTTGTTGATGGTGCAGGATGACAGTCAGCAAAACTGTCCAATGAATGAGTTACCTGTCAGTCTATGCAACACTGTGTTTAGTCCTCTTGGATTGTAACAAGTCAGTGTAAACTAAAGGGAAACAATCGCTGATTATTTTCTTATTAACCCCAAGCTGCAGGGGTTTTGTGATGTTTTGAATAAAAAGTAATGTAAATCAATTTTAAAAATAGTCTTTTATAAAGTGACTGGAGATTGCCTGTTGGTTTAAGAATAATTATGCATGGAAAGATTATACACATATGTTTTGGACTCACCTTGTGTTAGTTTAGGTTGAAATCTTCTGAAAGTAGCCTGTTGATCAGCAAACTTTTGGCGATTAGTTGACTTACCATCATGGCTGCAGATGAAGGCAATGAGAATGGCAGTCATTCTCTACAGGTCTTTGTGTGCGGACAGGCTGACTCTGCGATCACGAACTTGCTCCTCCGACCATTAAGCAGACATCCATGAACATCTGCATGGCAATTCAGGGGGACAGACTGAGATTTCATGGACACCTTCCAGCACAAAATGCCACATTCATGCAATGCATTTTCATCAGCAGCTGCTATTTTGAGTAGACACCAAGATTAATCTGTAAGGCGTAGCAGAGAAGCTGCAGAAAAAAATACATGTTTATTGGTTATCTTTATGTTTTGTGTCTTGTGCAAAAAAAAAAAAGGACACATGGCACAAGGTAGGACTGACAGCTACGAGAGTGAAACTGCTGTACACTAACAGAGATATCACTGCTTTAATGCAGGTCAGACAGATTGACAGAGTAAAAAACATCTTGCATAAATGAATTCTAAAATTAGCTTAATTAACTAAAGTCATTGAGAGTTGTAGCCAGATAGAAAAATGGCATTTGGTCTTTTAATTAAGTACACAAAATTATGCTAGAATCAAGTGATTTTAAAAGACCAGAATCTGAAAGGGTCCGAACATGATGATACTGATGAGACCAGTGGCACTTACATGTATCTCCTGCCCGCAAAACTGAAAGTACCTGACAAATCAACAGGGACTTGTTGCTGGGGGAAAAAATTCACCCTGTCTTGTAAGCACAGAGCAATCCGATTAGCAAGGTGTTTGTGAAAACCCAAGGGATTTTCCAGAGGAAGTGAAAAATACCCAACAAGAAAAACACCTGAAGTTGAGCCCAACTGGGATCTTAGTCGTCAACAGAAACCGTCTCGCACATATCAGTGGGTGTGCATGCACACACGTGAATGTGTTTCTGCAAGTACTTTTGTGGCTGACAGATGTTAAAGCAAAACTATTCACCAGGGCTCACTGGTCTAAATAACAGTGATCCAGCTTTATTTGGCCCTGCCTCCTACTATAGCTCCATTAGATGATGGTATACACACAGAAAAGCCAATCTTCCCTACCATGTAAATGCTACAGAAAATCCTTTACCTCATTACTTTGGTAATAATGCAGTGACTCTAATTTAAGGTAATGTGTTGTTAACTAAATATACACAGAAAAATCAAGGAACTTAAAGGACTTAGTACAAGAGTGTTTAATCAAGCAGGCTGATTTACAATTAAAAACTATCTATCTATCAAACAGGCCCCTGGGCTAAAGTAGGGTAAGATAAATGAATGCATAGATTTCCTATTTATTATTGCTACATAAAAGCTATCTTGCACATTTTATCTGACCCACTCAATTTCTAATTAAGACAGACATGAGGATCCTTTGTGTCTATCTCACACACTGCAGCACCATGTAGCACACAAACACACACACACACACACTGGAACAATGGCAGAAAGAACTATATGGTCAAAAGTGTGGTTACGCTTCACCAGAGTTGATGGTGTTGAGCAGTCTGTCTAAACATCTAGTGAAAGTGCACCGGGTGCAGGCGGAGGAATGCACAGCTTCCATAGCCAAGCTTTGGAGTTCATCTGTATGTTATGTGTGCTAGCAGCCTGGAGTCTCGCACATCGAGTAAGCCAAATGGTACAAACATGGATTAATGCCTAAAAGTAACTATTATCCAGCTGTCTGTTATGGATACATTCATAAATTCAATCTGAAATAGTCAGAGCATCCTCTTAGTTTTTTTGTTATTTTAATTGTTATATTTTGAGTAAAATCTCTAACACTTTGTCCAAATTGCTCTGATCTGAGATCGGATGGTCAGATTGAATTTATGAACTTACCCCCTTTAAAGGTTTTGCAGCTTTTCTGAATGAACCATCCCATTTCTCCCTCTACTAACGCCGGTCCAAGCCGAAGGCGAGTCCAAAACCTTCACACTGGCGAGTAGTGGGAGACAATTTATATCCAGGACATGCGAGAAGATAAAGCAATGTTAATTCTTTTCAGTGAATAGTTGTGACCGATGGAAGATTAAATCAGAGTGCATACATGTTAATGTTCTTTACATTTGTTGTCACATACAGTGTCCGTGTCTCACAGACTCACATTAATGCACTCCTGCTTGCCTGTATCTTAGACATTTCTGAGACCCTCCTCCAGCAATTGACAGTGACATGATAAGCAGCCTCGGTATTAAAACAATCAATACACATATTGGACAAATAATTATGCTGCATGTTATATGTTTCTATGCGACTTGTTTACACAGTTCACACAGCTTGAGGAAGAGATAATAAAACCCTTTAAGTGATCCACCAGCAATATGTTGCTCCTTCTGCACATTTCATTTAAAAGAGCATATTTACTTGGCCAAGTGGCTTTTAAACCTAATAATAACTTCCCTGCACAAACAATGACAATCTTGATTTGAGAACTCTCTCTTCTCAGGCTCAGCTGTGGGGCCACTCGACTGATGATGGAGCACTTCTTATGTCTCCTGTGGGTTTCTCCTTTCTTCTGTTACACTTATTGATTTTCTTCAACTGGGCTAGCAGTACATCTTGTAGGAGACGGGGGTGAAAAGGGTGTTGCTCTGTCTGTGACCTGCCCTGGATATAACTCATATCTATACATGTTTAGCAATGCTGTATTTTTAATCTGTCACTAAGATATTTAGTAACAGACATATGTATACCTTCAGCTATATGCAAAGTGGATGAAAACGAGCAGAGCAGCTTTGTCTGACAGCTCCGAACATCTCACACCGTCTTCAGATGATTTATACCAGTGCAATGAAGCACTTCAGGTTTTTCTCATGAAAGGAAGTCTTTAACTTGGCAGTGTTATGTAAATGACTTACAGCAGGGGTCCATCACAGATTGCTTAGGAAGCTATCTTTTGTGGGAAGAAAGTCGCATGCATACCTACATTAAGCGATGTTAAAGCTCATGTTTACTGCAGATTTTTGTGTAGCCTGATCAGCCATGTTGTTTAAATATCTAGTTTGCTAAATTGTGGCCATTTGAAAAACAAGCTGAATATCTGTGGTCAAGTGCTTTAAATATTACCTGACACAAATCACAAACCTAACCTATACTGGCCAGTTGGTTCTGTGGATGATTAGCAGCATGCCACCCACCTGTCAAGCAGAAACAGAACAATCCCTGTCTTCGAGACTGTCCTTTCAGCTCTTCTTTTGGCTCTGTGTTCGCTTCACAGTTGGAAGGCCTCAGTGATGTCACCCTTTCCTGATCATAATGACTCTTTTATTTCCATTTTTGCTCTTCTGACCTTCTCTTCTTTGGATGTTTATGCATCTCTCCTTTTTGACAGCGAGATTACATGTTAGCATGTGCCAGATTTGCTTCTCATTTACAAAACCAGGGCTGTACAAACACGTTTTTTTTCAGTGTACACAGAAAATGGATAATCAATGGAAAGTGAGGAGATATTCACAAAGTCTGACCTTAGATTTATTGGATTAGAACCACTGATCCCACCTTTAATCCTTTGATATTGGAGGTGCTGATCAAGAATTTGTTTGACCTAGAAGAAGAGGCTTTTCTCAGTGTTGGATGCTCTACTGATAATGTGAAAGCACTGAATTTGTTGTTGTTTTTAAAGTTATGTGAAGATGGAAATATTTAAATTCACTGAACTATTAAAAAATGAACAGAACTTGCAATGCTAAAGACAGTGAAAGTGAAGATAATGTGAAAGCTTTGTGTCACTCCATTAAACCATCTCTGACACCAAAGATATATTTAATAAATCTGTCCTTTGTTAAATAATTTAAAATGTTCCACCATTTTATAACAGGACAGGCATTTCCACAGTTTCAGAGTATTGTTCACTATCCTCTCTCAAAAAAAGGTCCTACCAAACTATCAATTCTTAATCAGTTCTCTTGGATGTCTTGGATGAAATTTCAATAAATGGATTATGCTCTTTGTTAAAAAATAAAAGTGTAGTAGGATGACAACTTTTGTACTTAAATTTAGCAAAAGATATGAGTACATCCAACTCTGCAAATGGATGGGTGGAGGTATAGCCATAAAACAATAACGTGTTTAAGTGTACAGATCAGTGCAATAACATTTCATATGCAGTAGGTTTAGGTGAGCCCCCTTTCCTTTGTCTCAGCTTATAGCAAAACAGAGTCCTTCATTAAGTGAGAGGAGAAAAAACAAAAATGGAATATCACCAAAATGCTTGGAAAACAAAGCAATGAGACACAGTTTGCCAGCAGTCTTGATTCATTGGGATTTGAGATTGGGAAACTGAATTGTAAATGTTATGCTTAGCAAAAGTGGATTAATTTACAGAAACATGGAAAATTAGAAGGGCTGGTTCCTTCTGCTCAATTTTCGAATGGCTTGGAGCAGTGTGCATGAATGTGTTTTCTTTAACAGTTTGGTTTGATTTAATGTATATTATATAATGCTATTGTATTATATTTTTATGTTTTGTATGTATTTTATTCAGGGTGGTCTTGAAAAAATAGCTTACATTAAATGGCTTTCCCCTGTTTAAATCAAAGTTGGTTATATTGGCATTTAAAATCATCTCTATCTCTAATAAGATCTTTTCATGTATGTCCCTGTGAATTGCAAGAATAGAGCCCTTGTTATCCAGAGAGAGCAATGACTCATCAAAGACCTTCACTGTGCCTTTGTCTTCTTATAATAAACAGTGACCATCATTATCAACCCTGGTAGAGAGGAGACAAATGTGAATCTCTCAGCTTTATTAGGTTATTAGTGTGACTGTAGTTGAGCCGAGGCTCAGTGACTCGGAACAGGGCGAAGATACATCTAAATGCTGATGTGCCGTCAGTTAAGAAATTGACTTTAACAGTGTCTATTAATGGTAAAGGTTGCAATGAGAAGGTGGTGTATAGCTGACCTGATGCACTATGCAGGGTGTACAATCTCATCATAGTGGCTGTTCACATCCATTTATGTCTGAGGAGATATTTACTGGAGTTCTCCGTTAAATAGACAATTTAATGATGGCAGCGCATGCAAAATTGTCAGTTTGTGTGATGTTGTGGGGTGTTTGATTAACAATGAGTTTGAGTGATGCTCTGAAAAAAGATAAACGCTGCCATTTTAGAGAATTTCAGTTTTCAAGAAACCGAGGCGTTCAAGCAACTATTCAATTTGCTTCTGACCTGCGTTGGTGATGCTGTGGGAAGTGGGAGGCAGCTTTCACTCTTTGAACAGGAATGCTCTGACTGATATAAGCCAAGGAGCCATTTAATTAAATTCAACCCTTTTCTTTTCAATTCTGTGGGAATCCCTGCAGATCTGTTAGAGGAAGGCAAATGTTTGCCACAGAATCTTTCAACTGGGAAATGATGTGCAGACTGAAATGTGTCATTATTTCCTTCCTTTCTCCCTTCTTCCCTGCCTTGCTGATGAGGACAGTTAATCAGTGTAGAAATATGGAAGAATATTAACAGGTGCCATCAATATTTTGGGCTAGTTGGTATTTACATTGATAATCATATTGATGTTATGTCTTTTGCTGTAAAGCGCAGTTTCTATTGACATTTTTGTTCATTAAAGATTCCACAGGGCTCATCATATAATCTAACACATCAGAGGCCATGGTGTTAGCTTGGGTTGGTCCTTTAAATTAAACAAAAGGCACGGTTGTGGACAGACTTATCTCTAAATTTGACCTCATAAAAGAAATTGTGGATTAATTCCCCACCCCATCAAAAAATCCCTGTGATTTTGTATTATCCTCCCCCCATGTCAGGCTGTAGAGAAGTAACAGATTCATCACATTTGCGGTCAAATTAGGATATCAAAGCACCAGGCATTGAAATATTTTGTTTGAAAACAAGGAGCAATTAGAGTTAATTGCAGCCTTTGAGGGCAGCCTGTGGATGGCAGATTTCTGAAAGGAGCATCAGCTGGTCATTAGGTGTCAGATCTTAGCCAAAAAGCTAAGATGAGAAGAGACGAATCTGAGATGAAGAATTAAATATGTTTTTGCTTGCTATACATGCATCACTTGTGTTTTTAAAGCTAAAATGGGCTAAAATCACTCTATCTGTTTCAAAGGAAACTGAAGACGAATGCCCAACCTTCCTTTGCTGTCCAAAATGTTCATACATGACATACTTAAGACTGCATTGATCAGTTTTTGACCTTCTACATGGCTGAAACATTGACAATAACACAACCGTGACACATAATTGATCAGGACCTTATAACTAATGTGTTAGCAAAACTTTGCATCCAACCAAAGTTTTCTGTCTGGCTTATATGACTATTGTCCAGATGGTGAATTTACTTTAGAAGAGCAGAGCAAACTCTAGCTTGGCTGTGGGCTTCAGTATATGTTACTAATACAAAATAACTTCCAGTGGTTAAATCAGAGCTGCATTCCTATTCCAATTCCTCCTACATTTCATTTGTCCCGGACACTTACAGAACACATACTGAACATTAACCGCTTGACATTTTTTTGTATCATTTCATCCATATTCAAATCCAAATTCCAACATAAAAACCATTATCGCAAACAAAGACTGACAAGATGGGGATCCATATTTTAGACTGCACTCACAGATTTCAACAGATGTGGTTTATCTTGGCGTTAGAGGTTCAGATCACATAAAATTAGCATGTGAGCAACAGTCTGATATACGCAGGGCTAAGAACAGTAACATTGTTAAGAAACAAATACTGGTACACAAAGATCAACTCGCATACAGAGAAAATAAATGACTGCCAAAAGCTAGGCCAGGTCTTGCAACTGTTTTGCATGCAATTTGAGCAGTGAGAATAAACTCAAGAAAAAAAAAATCACTTTGTGTAAATAAATAACACAGGAGGATATTTATATCATAGCTTTGTTGCTTCTGTTTCCATTGTGACACTTCTCTGCAATTAATCATAACAGAAGAGGGCTCGAAAAAAAAAACAAAAAAAAAAACTGACTGCAACTGCAGCTAAATCTGCTAGTATCATACACATTCATTTTGAAAGTCATTATTTAATATGCTCTTAGGCTTCAGTTATGGAGACATAAATGGATAGGAATGAGTTATTGGAAGATAAATTGCCCAGGTATACTGCCAAACAGCAACCTTAATAACTTTAGACAGACTTCTGAGACTAATATTATTCCCCATATGTCTCAAAGTTAGATTATCATTTCTCCAACATCCATGCATCATTGTCTCAGCCATGAAGCCTCCCACAGTGGATGAAAAGCTCATCCTCCACACACAATTTCTGCTTCATTAGCTCAGAACTAATCTGTAAGCCACAGCTGAGAGAAAGGATGCTGTTTCAGCAGCGTCTGTCATGTACCTGCCGCAGTTCTGTGTGTGTGTGTGTGTGCGTGTGTGTGATTGGGTGTCACACATACCATACATACAACTTGTATCTTCAAGACTGTGTCACACATGTTGTCGGTTTGAATTTGTCTGTGGCTTCATATGTTGATGTCTGTGTGTGAGGGAAAAGACATAGACAAAGAGACATGACAGTGTGTGCACAGTCTGATGGCATAATATGCAAATGAAAATGACATTGACATATGGTTTATTCCTGAGCTTTCATAAATGTACAGCAGATTATTTTTTTTTCTTCACTGGACTGGTTTTGTTTTATTCCCCTTTCTCTCATATATATGCATATATATGTATGTGTGTGTGTGGGTGGGTGCACTGATGTATGTGTGTTTATCTGTGCTTATCCATAAATGAAATGACAAATGGCATATTTCTGCAGCCTTGCAGTGTTCTCAATTTGCCTTTTACAACTGAATACCAACATCTGATATTCAGCCATTTTATGAATAGTTAAAGCAGCATTGATATAAATATCTGTGCTAAATGGCAATGTGAAAATGCAGTGACAATGACAATGCCTACCAAATCTGCAGCTACACTCAGCTTTGAGGGGCCGTACAGGGTATATATATATATAATATATATATATATAGTATAGGTTTTGGTTCACTCTTGTTGCTCTCATAGTGCAGCTGTTCTCAGAGAAAAAGCTTAAAAAACTGACTATATATAGAGACCAAAAACAGAACTGAAACAGAGTGAATATTGGACTTACATTCCAACTCAACCAGTTCACCTTATTAACTTAAAAGGTGATGGCATCAGTGTTGTGTTTGCAATTTGTTTTCTCTGCCCCAGAGTGGCCAAAAAGTCAACTCTTAGAGATTGCAGTTGAAATCACTTAGCGTTTCATTGCACCAGTGCTGAAGGGGCTCAAGTACGCAGTCCCTACATTTTTTGTCTATAGTTCTTTCAGCAAGAAAAACTTGTTACGGATTAGCATTTAGTCAAGTTCTGTTTTGCACCCTGGTGATTTCCTCGTGTTTGATTTGTCCTTCAGTAGTTCAGTCTTTCACTCTAGAGGGAGAGTAGAAAGGGGAGAGACCAAATAAGATAACAGAGAATAAAAAAAGAGGTCGTTTAAAGTTATTGTGTTATCATTACCGTTTAAGGAAACATCTTCTTTGTCTGTCTCTATTAAGTTCATCTTAATTCGTGTAATGAGCAATTACACAACAATGATTTAACAATCAGTTTATAAAAGCTTTTATATCAGTTGCTCTGATGCAGCATCTTGGTAGGAAGAGGATGTAATGTGTTTAATGGTTCTTGCAGCTTGTATGAAACTTGAGTTGAATCAACATAAAAAGACCTCAGTATTTAGAAGAAGAAGCTATGCCCACCATGGTTAAGAGTCAAAGAGCAGCACCTGGAGTAACTCAAACTTTCCAGATAGAAAACTCAAGGACACACACTTGATAGCCCTGTTTGACTCCCAGATGATGTCTGATGACACACACACAAAACCCCTCTACAGAAACATGCAAACACAAACCATGGCACAGCCACATCAGTGTCTGCATGGTGATTCACACCTTCCACAGCCCTCCATCCGCTTCTGTTTTCCATTTACCTCATAATGCTGAGGCATGTTCCCTTCAACAATTCTTCCTCCTCTTTCACACCTCCTGTCTTGCCACTTTCTATTAGCATTCCCAGGTCAGGGATGCATATGAAAGTGAGGCACACACCTACCACAGTCAAGGTCCTAAGCCTGTCGCCTCTGAACAGCTCAGTTTGGTTGGTCCCTGGCAGGCTGGATCGGCTTGGATTGACAGCTAATGGACTGCCTGGTTTTGACTGCCCAGCTTGCCAGCTGGTTAAGTACATGCATTGCTGGCTTGCTGAATAATTTGGAATGAATATCTCCCCTCAGTCTTTCCCTCTTTCATCCTCTCGGTCCCTCTTTCTTTCTCTCCCTTGGTCCCTGCCATCCTCACCCAGCCTGAAACTAAACAGCAGCAGCTGCACCAGAGGTAGGAGTGTCAGAAAGTGCCACAACTGTGTTCCTCTCTGTTTTTAGGCAAGTTCCTAGAATAGAACAGCGTTCACAGCATGTAGAGTGGAAGATAAACCCCAGAGGCTAGCCAGTTCACTAACATTTTCTATTCAGGAGCAGTGGTACTTAAGCTAGCTGCCACACACGCACACACACACACACACACACACACACACACAGCCTGGCATACTGGCTATCCAAACAAAAAGGAATGAAAATGCGCATGCTTGCGTTCACAAGGATGCATGCTTTCACATACATAAATATTTACATACACTTGTATGCATCAAGCAACAGATTGTGCCAGATAAGATTTCACTCCTCTTCAATATTGAAGAAAAAAATACTCATGTTAGGATTATTTATTGATGGCAGCTATTTTAAACTGAAATAGTACAGATTTCCCTTCAGCTTTTCCTTTTGGTGAAAACTCAGCAACCATCAAAAAGCAACATGAAAATTATTTTGTTGAAGTTTGAGGAACAAATTAACTGTCTGTCTGGTTGGGACCACTGTACATGTGTCCACATGCCTGGACTCTTTTTGTCCATCCATCTTTCTGTCTGTTTATGAACATTATATGGCAAGCCAGCACCATCACACACTATTGAGTGGAGTTTTTTTAATTTTTCATTGGTTTGGACTGGGTCTCTTACACTTGCACTTAAGATAAATCTTGATGTTACAGCAGACAATAATGTCTCTGACAATAGTGAGCTTCCATCTTTGCTGTTCCAAAATGAGAAAGGGAGAGCAATTATGGTAAAACTGTAAAATTCTTGTAGCAGAATGGGAGTAAATACCTTCATCCCTGCAAGCTCCAACTTTGCATGGGAAGCCTTCACAAAAGAGTCTGATAGAAGAATATTAATTATAGCACCACCAATAGTGCATTTGACTTTGATATTTGGAATTTTTAAAAAAATGGTAACATGTGATAGTACATTGAAACATGAAATCATGTAATGTAAAAAGTCTTGATATGGAGCCTTCGGGTGGTTGACAACGATTAGCCAGAAATTGCTTCACTGTTCTGAGCTTTATCTACAGTGGGAAAATAATTATTTTGTCCTCCTGAACAGCCGATGCTGGAGAAGTGAACAGTGCACATGTTCACGTCCCTCTACAGAGGTCTGGACTAAGCACTGAATGTCCTGAAATCCTAGAAATGCCACTGCATGTACTTGTTTCACAAGTGGTGATGCTACTCATGTGGCAAGTTGGTACCATCTGGCAGACAGTAATTCTGGGTGCCAACAAACACTATTGTCAGGTGCATGAAACTCTAAATTTACCTACCGTGGTGAGTGTGTATTGTCTATATATCTGTGCTAAAATGTGGTTTGTAGGTGAAGGTGCAAGAGTAGTTTTTGACGCCAGAAGTGTATCCTACATAACTCCATCCACTGATTTGTATTGACAATTGTCTCTGGTGTTTCCCTGCACCCTGTCCTGTGGAAGTGGTACCACTGTAAGCCATGAAATCATCGAATGGTTGCAGCCAAAGAGAGATCTGCTGCCCAACATAAATAAAACCTCATGGACAGCAAAGATTAAAGCACAGAAAACAAGGGGAAGTCTGTTTTAAAGATGACAAATGGATAAACTCTAAAACTGTAAGAATGGCCTATATCTTCAGAAACCCCTAGGTGCTCTTCAGATGGTAACAGCTCTTGTCATGTTACATTGCCCTTCGAAAGGTCACACACAGCAAATTGCCCTTGCAATGGTACGAAAATGGCCAAACAGGCTTTGCTAGACTGACAAAGCAGGCAGCCACCACCCTCAGGTCATCTTGCCTTTAATGTGACGCAGCAGTGGAGAGTTCTGCTGACTCTTAGCGATGCACGACGTGTCAGATGCCGACTGTCAGCCAGACCCTTGTGCTACTCAAAGGCTCCAGCGTGGGAGGTCCTCCCTCCTTCCTGTGAGTCATATACATTCATCCACGCAAAGGAATCTGACCCTATGAGAGGCAATGTGGCTAATGAAATCCCTTAGGCCATTGGGTGTACACAGCTGGATGTAAAAACACACAGACACATAGTGCAGTATGTGTTCTGGCTCTGTTTTCTCTGCTGGTAGTTCCTGTTTCCAGTATGTGCTGAAAATCCATAACAAACTGACTTAAAACAGTACACAAAACAAGTTAAAACATCCAAATGAGCTGACATTGTCTGCAGAATGTGAAGAAAGAACAGCGCTCATATTGTTTGTCAAGGATGTCTATGTACTATGTTACAGCAATATCTGTCTACCCATCTTTCATCCTAAATAGAAACATACCACTTCCCTCTTTTACCAAATTAAGACAAGCTAAATTGCCTTGTCAACTCATCTTGAAACACGCTTCATTCAAATGAGGCAAACAAAATGAAACTGATAAAAACCATAAGGCGCTCACTGCCTTGGTGTGTCAGGGCCCTTACATCTACATTTCCCTTAATGCAAAATGTATGCACACATGAATCTGGGAGTGGTAAATCGATATGACTATTGGATGAGGACTGTCTATCAAAGACTGCGTGTGACATACGCAAAGATTATTGCTTTGGTTGGAGCATAAAAGTCAAAGTAATTCTGTTTTCTCTGTTTGCCTTCCGCATTTGTGTTTACTGTCATCTGCAGAACATGACAGGCACAAATTTACATCCCCACAAGACATTTCCAATTCATAAATATGTCATTTCTCCGTGTAATGCCGCAGCCAGGTTTGATGACGATAAAATACCCCATTGCTTTGCTGGCTTGCACATGGAGCCAAAAACAAACGGATAAGCAGGGTTCAGGCACAGATACAGGCATGCATGTGTTGAAAACACTTGCTGGGACACACAGACGTCCTCTTGAAGCTCTATGTGATAACTTGGCAGGGTAATGGCACCCAGACATAAGGTCAGAATTCACAGTAGCAGTCTGTTGGGCGGGTGGTGACATTAAGACAATAAACAAGTGTGGTGCCTGGTGCTTACAAATCACAGTCGCTCAGCAAACATGGAACTGTGAAATTTCAGGCATTATAAACAATAAAACACTTGTAGTGCCTGCAGCATTGTTACATTCAGCAGACCATAAGCTGAATAGCCAATTTTGCAGTTAAATGTTTTGTTGCATCCCTTTTAAATCATCTACAGACTGGTGAAAAATTACATTTTGTATTTTACCACACAGAGCTTAAAGGCTTAAGTAATTGTTTGGACTTTTCTGTGAAAAACAAACAATGCCTAATATTAGTACTTCTGGAAATACCTTGGGGTTGTGGTTAAGTTAAGCTATAGGGTTAGAAACTTTATATGGATATTAAATTCAGCATGGCTACGTGTTTTTGAACATCTTTACAACAGCATGTTTCCTAACCCATGTTTAACATCATAAATCACAGTTCTGAAGGCCCTGTCACTGAAACCCAGATAAGTTTGCAAGAGAGCAGACAGAAACCTGGAAAATATTTGTATGAGTCCATAATATTCAAGGACACTATCATGAATTATCGATTGAATCTCAAGAGCAAGTCAGGATTAGATGTATGAAAACTCATTCGCCATGAGCTGTTAGTGGTGCAGGTTTGGTTCATTCTGCTGTGAGGACATGATTCTAGTTAAACCCATCATTTTTTAAAAGTGCATACACACATTTGACCCTTTCCTCAATCTTTTATTTCTCTTTCACACACATTCACATATACATAAAATACTGAGTTAACACTGGAAAATAATTATGTATAAATGGAGGAAGACAGAAGAGGTTGAGGCTGAGCCAACCACACATTCACACACACTCTCTCTCTCTGTCTCACACACGCACACTTAATTGCCTTTTCTCTTGTTTCTGTAGCACACACAGACACACACACTCAACACACCTGTGCCCCCCCCCTCCCCCGACCCCATTCTTTCTGAACCTGTGCAGATCTGTTTGCATAATCCAGGAGGGAAGAAATATATTCACATGAAGTCATACATGTGAGTCTATAAATAGCATCCATCCCTCAGCTATGTTCTCATACATCATATGGCTTCAACAGCTTGCAAATCACATGGCCTCAAAGCCAAACCACACCTTATGGAGATGGAATGTGTGTGTTAAAATACTATTACTTTGAGTAGTTCAATTAAAATATGAGTGGGTTACACGTTAAAAAGCTGTGGGTGGGTGTGGGGGGTGTTATGATGATGATGATAATGATGACGTGTGATGCAACCATTAAATTAAAAAGCACCTTTTGGCTATAAAAAAAATAAGCATATTAACATATCGGCATACACAGACTATTGGGACCCAGTGAGAACAGCACCATCAAGCTCTCATGTACAAACTAATAATACATGTCTTTTGTATTGAAAAGCAGCCTGCGCATACAACTAAAAATTAATTATTAGTGTCGCCTTACTAGAGGTGGGTGCAACAAGAAACGTGAGGCTACACCAATGAAGCAACCTCTCACTTTAACAGCAGAATTTTAAAAAATCACCAAGGCAGCCAACACAAACGTGTATATAAAGCTGAGCAGCAGCTACAGCCTACAAACACACACATTAATAGGAAAAAAAGAGCCATTGTAGTTTACTACTCCACATAGATCGCGTACGCACGTACACACACATACCTAACTCTAACTCATCATCACATCAGAAACCAAAACAACAGGTATATCTTACAAAGACAGAAGTACAGAAAGTACAAATACTGCATGAGAGTGTGAACCCTGTATGCCTCTCTGCAGAGCAGTGAATTGATAGTGTCACCACCACTAGCAGAGGGTCATATTGTCTCTGTTCCCCAGAGCTTTAGCGTTGCACATAATGCAGAGCAATAGCATAATCCATGTTTCCTGCATTTTTGTGCTCAGATATGCAAATCTTTAAAGCTCTTAGTTTGTCCAACATAAAGCAGATCACAGGGACATTTATGGATTTAGGCCACATATGCGCTGCTGCAGTTTTACGAAGGATTTTATGATGAATTCTATTGCTAGTGTGTGAGTTAGAACATTGTGCACAGCGGGTCGCGGTGTTTTTTTAAAAAGAAAAAAAAGAAAAAAAACCTGTAGGTGGATTGAAGAGGCAGTGTCAGCTGGTTTTCTAATGTCAAAATGAACTAGTCTGTCTTGATCAAGGCAGGCAGATGTTATTTAGAGATGGACCACTTTAATAGACATTCCAGTGTTTAAGGATAATGTTTCTGACCCTGCCTGCCAGGAGAGAATATTCAGTAGAGAGAGTGATCCATGAGGAAGCAGTAGTAGCTCTTGTTTGCTTGACTAACAGTGATTCTCCATGTGGAGGGCCACATTCAAATGCAGTGGTTGTTGATGTTCACCAACAGTCACATCTCCACAATATCCTCTTGGTCCAACTTCTTGGCTCATTCATTCCTAACTCATAATACTTTGTTAAAACTGTGTTACAGTAATGAGAATATATTTAATTAGTTAGATCCACCCATGTATACTATTTCACTGTGTTCCTTTATGGTAGAATTTCTGCTGTTCAAGTGGCATCATTGTCTGAATAGCAGTTTTTACTGACCTGTTGATTTCTAATTTGTATGTTTATTACACCCCTTGAAACGTGTTTGCCAAAAGCTAATCAGCTTGTGTTAGTGCAGGGCCTGTGACTGCGAGCGAGGAAAGGGAAGAGAAGATGAGGTGGCAGCACAGTGATAACATAAGTATGTGTGTGTGAGTGTGTGTAAGACAGCGACAGGGAGAGAGGATGTGTGTGAGGTGGAAAAAGAACATGAGAGAGACGTCACTGCTGTGGCATGTGTAGCTCGCTCTTTCCTTGCACTCTCGTGTCAGTCTCTATCTCCGTGACATTAATTTGTGAAGTAGAAAAGGTGCTTGAGAGGCGCCGGAAGTGTGTGTGCATGCGTGCATGTATGTGTGTGGGGTGTAATTGTGGTGGAGCATATTTCAAACTCAATCTGTGACAACTCAACTCCTCTGTCTTCTCCTATAAAGTAGCGAAGGTTAAATGGTCGGAGGATGTCAGAGTCACAAAGATAGAGGCACTCGAACTCATTCTCTCTCTCTCTCTATCTTTCACACACACTCTTAAAGATACTTAAAGATTCAAAACACATTCCCTCAGCCACATACTGTATATCCGCACACACTCCCTCACACACTTGTATGGAGGCATTCTGCTGTGTAAACAGGTGTCAGAACAATATGGGAGCGTATAAATATGCCAGTGTGCTCTCTCCTCCCTGTGCAGCCCTATTTGCATTTTTAAAGATGCCCTTACTGTCAACTCAACTGTCAACTGTTCACCAAAATAGCTCAAGCTAGGCACACTCTACAATTCTTAACAGATACGAGCAGCTCGGAAAAAAAGTTGCTTTTTCCGACTGTAAACCAGTTTCATTGTGCCCTATTTTAAGAAAAGCAGCCAAATTAAAGCAGCCTGTTGGCCTCTAGTGGCTTCGTCGGTTTTCATTGGCGCACGCTGAGGCCGCTCCTACTAAACCTTGTTGCTATACTGACACCTACTGGATCAATAAAGGTACTTCATCCTCACCTTTATACTGTCTCATGAAGTACTTGCATGTCATTCTGTTTCTTTCCCCATTGGCTAGCGCACTGATCAGTCACAACATTAACACCACTGACAGTGAAGTGAGCAACATTAATAATCTGTTTACAGTTCAATGTTCTGCAGGGAAACATCCAACAACTAACACTGCAGATACAAATACCCCAGTTTTAACCAGTGTTGTACTTGCTTGATTTTTCTTTTTAATGATGATTTTCCTGGGCAGCACAGTGGTGCAGTGGTTAGCACTGTCGCCTCATAGCAAGAGGGTTCCAGGTTTGAATCCCGGTCTGGGCCCTTCTATGTGGAGTTTGCATGTTCTCCCTGTGCCTGCGTGGGTTTTCTCCGGGTACTCCGGCTTCCTCCCACAATACCAAAAAAACATGCACATTAGGTTAATTGGCTACTCTAAATTGCCCCTAGGTGTGAGTGTGAGAGTGTGTGGTTGTTTGTCTTTGTGTGTTGGCCCTGCGATTGACTGGCGACCAGTCCAGGGTGTACCCCGCCTCTCGCCTGTAGTCAGCTGGGATAGGCTCCAGCGTCCTCCCCCGCGACCCTGACGGATCAGCGGTATAGAAAATGGATGGATGGATGGATGATGATTTTCCTTATATATTGTAAAAGCATTGTTGGAAGGAGTCTGGGAACCTGGAGAATTTTATTTCATCTCAGGTCTCACCTTCTCCAGCTGAGACATCTCATTTACTGTGTATTTTTTAGATGCACTGTACTGGTATGTTGGTGAGTGTCATGTTTTTTCCAGTTCTCCATTCAAATCGTTTTGTCACACCATCATAATTTTACTTAATTTATTTCTGACAACCTTCTTAAAAATTATTATTACTTACAAATACATTTTAACACATTGAAAATGCCTGTAATTTGGCATTAAAAGAACAACAAAACAAACTTTCAAAGCTTTTCTGTCAGGCTGAATGCCACATCACAATGGTGGGATATTTCTGCCTTCTCTTCTGAAACAAAAGTTCAGGCACAGAGGACTCTAATCCTCTGAGAGACCATGTGACTGTGACTTTTAGGAGTTTTAGAAAATGAAAGTAAATATGTCATCAAACTTTTTCTAGAACACATTCTGTACATATTTTACAATATTTACAACAGCAGGTTGATGTGTCACACAGAATGGAAAATATTAAAACCTTGACCACAGCAGCTCAATGCTTTATGTGAGGATAATTCATTCAAAACCAACTGAGCCTAGAAATCAGCATCAGTCTCTTATAGCTTCCTCTTTGTTATGCCAAGTGCATGAATGATTAGCTGAGAGGACTCGATGGTTTCAGATCAGCGAACATCACATTTGCCTTAACAGCTTGTTCATGACGTCAAAAGGCTCAGCGTAAGTGATATAAATGGCCATTTACCAGTGCTTTCAGGAGCCTCTTTGAGATTTGATTTCACAGTATCTGAAAGATGAAGTTGAGCATGAATGTGAATGAGGAGTATTATATATATATATATACACTGCTCTTTCTTGTTTATAAGCCTCATTAGTGTGTTCTCTATGTAAACACTATTGAGTAAATAATTTCAAAACATATCTGAAGTAAATGCTCATGTACAAAAGAGATACTCTTTCTAAAAATGATCATCAGAATGGCAAATTGTCTAATCTATCTTCCTGTGTGTGTATGTGTGTGTGTTGTCATTATGCATTAAGCCTCATAAGAATGTTCTCCCACAAAGAGAACCAAAATGTCTAATCTATAAATACATGTCCCAATTAATGTGAAGATTTTACTGGAATTTTGACATATTTATAGATCTGCTCTTTGGGTCAAATATGGAACCAAATATATAGAACAGCAGAAGGTAGACAGCATTAAACTCATTCATCTAAGGACTGTGATGAGAACATTTGGACATACATAATTGAGAGTGGAAAAATGGGTAACTGATACAGCATCGTGCCTTGCGTATTCTCATTGATGGCTGTCTTTTTGTGAGAAATGTGTATTAGTTTTTGACCAGTTAACACCAGCACGCATGAACAAATAAGCAGTTCTTGGGATGATGCATGTTGCAATATGATGTCTGTGAATGGTATTTTCTGCTCATGTGCTGATCAATGTTAAAGCTTTAATGACTTCATTATTCAAGAGAGGCAGCAGTTGTATTCTAAAGAGGCAAAATATTGAGTCAGCCAGAGCTCATTTACAGTTGGGTAAATATTTAACATCAAAGAAGATGGAAATACAAGGCACCAAACTAAAATGGGAAAACAAATATCTGGTTAAACTGCCATCTTGTTTGTTTTACACTGAGTGAGAGTTTGTGTTTACTTTGTGTTGGTGAGACAAAGAATTTCCAAAGATGCTTCCCAGAAATAAGTAACAGAATGAAAACAGATTGTCGTTTGAATGTGTCTGAGTGTGTTTGTCCAGCGTAATCTTCAGAAAGCCAATCCTCCCTTTTCACTGGCTTGGTCCCTACATCTGCTACTGTGGGACTCTCAAGGGATATTTCCATAGCTGCCCCCCCCCTCCAAAAAAAAACACACACAAACACTAACCACAACTGAATTCTTGTGCATCTGTACATGGAAACTCACAGTGGGGTTCGGTTTTCTGGAAGGCTCAGCTCAAGGCTTCATTAGTATCTGTAAACATGTTTAAAAGAGAGCAAATTAGCATCATCAGAGAAAGCTAGCTGCTATTCTGTACTCTGAAAGCTAGAACGAGACAACATTACATTAGACTGGTGAGAATATACTGCAAAGTACACGTCTGCATCTTTCAAGCATTCAGTTCTGTTTGGCCGGCTGTCAGCTGCTGTCCCTAATGTTTAGCTAATGCTGACAAAAAGCCATTAGTGCCACTCGCTCACTGTGGTGCGGCATTTTATTCTAACACATTTGCTGCTGGTGGAGCTGAACTCAGTGTTAGTAGCTGAGGGTAATTTGTTGTGTTAATTGAAGACGTGTTAAAGTTCATGAAGCCTCACGCAACAACTTACATTTTAATCAGCAATCGAGGAGGTACTCAGATTGTTTAGTATCAATACCACTCGGAAAAAAATCCTCTTTCAAGCATTCGTCCTACATTGAAGATGTCACATAAATAGAAGTATTAAAGTAAAATTATAAAAATGTACTTATTTAAAGTACAATTAATGGGGTTGAGATCAGGGGTCTGTGTGGGCCAATAAGTTCTTCCACACCAAACTCATCCATCCATGTCTTTATGGACTTTGCTTTGTGCACTGGGGCACAGTCATGCTGGAATAGAAAAGGGCCTTCCACAAAATTGGAAGCATAGCATTGTCCAAAATGTCTTGGTATGCTGAAGCATTAAGATTTCCCTTTACTGGAAGTAAGGGACCGAGCCCAACCCCTGAGAAACGTCCCCTTCCCAATACTTTTGTCTATAGAGTGCAGCTATAAGCCTTTTTTGTGTTCTGTTTGCATTTTAGTGCCCTTTTTTTGTTTCCCAATGTCTCAATATCAACCTGTACACTAATTTCACAACAACAATGTACCTCACAGAACAACATGGGGAAAGAGCAAAACGGATATTATTTCTTCCCATGATGCTGTGTAACAAAACAGCCACTAGAGGAGGCAGCAGACAAGTGCATGACTTGCAGAGAAGATCTCAGTCACGTGTTCTCTTTAAGTAACATAACAAAACTACAAACATACCCAATCACTGTCAGATGAACAGCACCAAACAGTGACAAAAACTGATCCCCAGCGCAAGCGACAACCCTCATAATAAAAAGACGAAGGATTTATTGATCACTCCCCCACTGAAATCTAACACCCTGAGTAGCACAAACTTGATGTTGTACAAGAGGCTGAGCCACTCCTGCCAATCTGCACTTCATTAGACTGATTACTTCCCTGTGTATGCTACTTGCTTTTCCTGCCACTTCCCTTTGCCTGCCTGGCCTCTTCACCTTATTCTGATTAAAGGGGAACCTCATAAATACGCTGCTGCCTATAAATGATTTCCCCGTTACATCAAAGTCACACGGAAGTCGTAAGCTGCTCTGATAATTGCAACAAAGTACAGGCACCTTTTAGCAGCTCCACACGCCACCAAACTCGCCCTGCGGCTCTGTAAAAAATGGCGCAAAGCTGGAAAGGTCCGGCAGAATTTGACTAATTCAAACTTTAGCCAACAGTGATCGTTACTATTAAGTTTAATGAGGCAGGATGAACGTAGTGCTGAAGAGGAGCAGTTAACAAATGAGTGGAAAGCTAATATTAACACCTCTGCCACAAGCAAATATAATTAGTCTTACAGATTATTTCCAGCTAAACACACAGCAACTGTTGCTAGTGAGATTTAGATATAAAAAGATCAGACCAAAGGTAAAAATTATAGACAATAGTTTCATTTTGTTTATCCTTAATTTCCAAGCCACCCATCTATTATCGAGATAAAGGCTGTTGTGAGTTCTCACGCTACTCTCGTTAAACTTCAATAACTGTAGTGGTCATAAATACAGAGATAATGACTGCCAGAGAGACAACACACTGTATTTCTGTACAAACAAAACACCGTTATGAGAGTGTATTTACACTTAAAAAAAATATAATAATAAAAGAAAGGAAAAGAAACGTTGACCAGTGTGGTAAATGACAGCTCAGTAATAACGGGAACTATCTGTGAAGTTGGATAATTTATGGGTACCGTTTATGGTTTGCCAAACATTGCCTTGAACCTGTCCGCTTTCTGGTGGGAAACACAGACACAGGATTAAACCACATACCCACGCATCCACACACACACACACACACACGCACAAAAAACAGCTGTTAAGAAAAAAAAAAAGAACCATGTAACAGCTGGTTTTTACTGAAGTACATAAAACATGACTTTATGAAGCTGTGCATGTTTACATAGTGCTACTTTATTTTTTTACACATAATGGCATTTATTTGAAGGACAAAGACTGAAAGGCTTGAACTTTTTAGTTCATTTGGACGATAAAACATTGGTAGAAAAACATATATAGGTATAAACTGCATAGCATGATGTAGGCCCTTTCAAAGGGATGCGCAGGAAGTACAGTATAAATATACTTTTGGTCAGAACTTTAGTACCATATTCTCACAACCATAAATAAGGCACTCAGACATTTCCAGCATTATGATATTTCAAAGAGAATAAATAAGTCTGCGCTCTAAAAATGTGTGGTAAGGACATGAAGGAGTGATGAAAATAAAAAGTTCAAATTACACTTAAGTTTTGACTGAGATGACTGATTTGAGGGTTAAGCATTGCCATTCTGAAAAGCACACAAATCTTAATTATGAGTCAATTTTATAAACTGAAAAGGTTTGAAAACTGTTTTCCAAGGCAAACCATTTATCAGAATGGAAATTAAAAGAACATTTCAGTGATATGTTTTATTTGGCCTGAGTTACTGAAACACTCATCATCCACACAAGTGTACTTGATATTAAGGTCCAAGACAAGGCACGGTCTCGAATGAAGAGAAAGGCTTAAGTGTAAAGCTGAACTTTGCATTATTGTGCCCAGTGCAAGTCCTCGCCCAGCTCAATTATTGCAAAAGTAAACAAGTATAAACAGCTGGACAGTTATGCCCCCCCCGCATACTGACAAGTCATGTAAACAGGCAGTCCAATGGGGCAGGAGGACATCTAAGTTGTTCTTATTTTATCCTCACTGTGGGAAAAAACAGAATTTTAAATTTACTTGAAGTGCTCGAAAAGTTCAAACACTCCTTGTGCAGTAGATATATTATAAACATTGATTTTTTAAAAAAAAAAATGTCAGTCACTTGGTCCTCTGTGTCCCTTTTTGGGAATCCTCAGAAACACATTTCACCAAAGTCAGTGTTATTTCCATGTTTATGTTAAGTGGTACATGCCGTAGCCCAGAGGAGCAGCGTACAGTCCTAAAGGTGAAATGGGCAGTATGGGTCTGTGGTGGTGTTGATAGGCAGAGTACGTTTGTCCATACAGCGACATGGCACCCAGTGACAACGGTAACGTAAAGCCAGGGTGTAAACCTCCAGCTGCGGCTGCTGCCACCGCAGCTGACTTGGCGTCAGCAGCCATCTTGAGTTTCTCCAGCTCGGCTTCCTGGAGCCTCTTGGCTTTGGCCCGGCGATTCTGGAACCAGATCTTCACCTGTGTCTCTGTCAGGGTCAAAGAGGAGGAGAACTCGGCCCGTTCGGCGATGGACAGGTACTGCTTCTGCCTGAACTTCCTCTCCAGGGCCAGGAGCTGAGATGTGGTGAAGGGAGTGCGGGGCTTTCGGTTGGTTTTGTGTTTCCTCAGTGGACAGGCAGGACTTGGATGACCTGGAAGAGGACACAGTAAAGATTGAAGAGGATGAGATTACTTTATTTAGATAGATAGATACTTTATTGACCCTGAGGGAAATTCAAGATTTGAAATTTGGGGTGCCCTCTTGTGGGATACAGATCAGCTGGCTTTACTGATTTAAAAAAAATGGCGACATGAATCAGAAGATCAAAGTTAGACATCAGGACACACTTTCATTTTATAGGCCACATCTTATGAACAGGTTATTTTGGTATGCTGCAAGTACTTTCTCACACAGTAACACCCAAGCATACCAAATATCTGA